>NC_072456.1:18055217-18655217 GCF_027596085.1 Anoplopoma fimbria | reverse complement strand
AGATTTAAGTATCCAAACTACCCAACAAACACAGTAACACAGTAATTCATCATTTATAATAATCATTTAATTACATTATATAATAGTTTGACAGGGAACATTCTGCCGTACTTAAGTAAAATTATTAAATGCAGGGCTTTTACTTGTATGGGAGAATTTTTCCAGTGTGGGTTTGCTACACTTATTAACTTGAAGTAAAATATCTCAATGTATCTTCCTACATTGGTTATGAATAGTTAAGGAATTATTCCCACTGCTTTATAAATCAGTTTCAAGCCATAGATGTTAACAACTTTTGGGTAACGGATAGACAGCAACCTGGGATCCCAAAAACTGTTGTGAAATTAATAAATTGATCAAAAAAAATCATAATTTAGGAGTAAGAAACAAGGAATATAATTTGATGCCTGCTGATATTTGAGCTGGTGTGTTAGTGTGTGAGTGTAAGTGTGTGAGTATGTTTAAAATAGGTTTGATCTTTCCAAACAGCAGAGAGCAGAGAAATTGTTAAGCATGAGAGAACCTCCATCCCCTCTCAGCGCAGCGCTGCGGCTGTTAAACATCAACACTCCGTCTTTTTAATTTAGTTTTTGGCTGCAGCTACAGTGAGGATTTGGGTTGCCTACAGAGATGAAGGAGATTTTTCCTTTAATTCTCTTTCTTTTTTTTTTTCCACTACTTCCTTCAGGGAGCATAAGGGTAAAGAGGGCTTTTCTTTTTTGTGTGTGTGTCTTTTTTGCTTCTTGCCAAAGTGTAGAATGTGTTGTAATTTTAATGACCTAATGGGAGCGTAAAAAGGCTTCACTTATTAAGCTTCTATCGTGACTCACTATCTCGCACACACATACTCCGATTCATGGAGAACAGAACTGATCTGCTTCTGTCTTTACTCTCACTCACATAGGAGTGGTTTACAATTTACAGTTAAATCTCCATGAGTCAATAAACTCCTTTATTTCGTTTTATTGACTGCTTTTTATGGTTTTAATTTCACATTTTTTTAGTCTGTAATTTCCCGTATTACTTAGGTCAGATATGGAAATCGTGTGTACAACTAGATACAAGTTAGTGGCGTTAAAGCACCAGGGACAGTGATGGAAATAAGTCATGTTTTACTGTTCTATCCCCCAGAATAGTGTTGAAAGTAGTAAATCAAACCAGCTCCGGTGCAGTTAACCTTTATCCACAGAGCAGTATTACAGTTTACAAGGCACCGCTGCATTGGTAAACTTATATTAAAGCAGTAAAACCTTTATTTGCTGAAGTCTGTGTCTTCGCTGCACCAGTGTCGATCATCAATCTCTCGATCTCTCTTGTCGACACAGGTGCCGTGGACGTTTCATGTTGTTTTCATTTTGCCGTTACTGTTTCCCCTCACCACGACCCGCCTCCCTCTGTGTGTGTGTGTGAGACTGTTTCTGTATCTATGTCTGTCTGTGTGGTTTTGTTGTGTCTCTGGCTCTTCCTCTGTCTAGTGAGGGCTCATCTCAAAACTCTCTCTCGCACTCACTCACATGTACAGCATTGTTGTGGAGCGTTCAAGTGCCCGAAGCACCGAGAAGGACCACTTTCACCTCTCTTGCTGTATCTGTGACAGCTGAGGATCCTGGTGGAAGTAGATCACAGATAAACCAAGCAGCCATAACACAGTGTGTGTGTGTCTGTACGCACCTGTGTGCTCTTCGCCTGTGCATGCACGTGTGTTTATTGCACCCTGAAGACCAGTATGCCATCCTCTGCAGCCCCCTTATTGCTGTATCACTAGCAGCCTAGTGTCAACATGTGGGTTAAGGCACTGAACCTTCAGGCCTATTTGTCAGGCAGTGTGGCGCTGAAAGAGTCCCCAGTGAACGAAACAACCTCCCTGCTGGATTCCGCTCGGCTCTTTGATGTATAGAGTCCAGGTAGCGCTGCTGCTGGGAGATTTCATTTCTTGGTTCTCTGCTCCTTCACCTTTCAGGGATTCAGGATCTCCCAGCGGGAAGGACTGGAGAACACGGCTGCTGCTGGTAATACAGGAGGCTTTGTGGCTTGATACTGAGGAGAAAAGCTTGTCCACTTGCTTGGCCATAAAGGAATAGTTGTATTTTGGGTAAAAATGCTTTTATGCTCTCTTGCTAAGGGTTTGATACCTGGAACTGGAGCAGGTTAGTTTAGTTTTGCATGAAGACCGGAGACAAGGGGGAAAGCTAGACTGGCTTTGTCCAAAGGCAACAAAAATACACCTCTCAAGCTCACTATTTAACACATGTAATCTTGTTTATGTAGTCTGTACTAAAACTAATGTGTTAAAGTGTCAATTTACCATTTTAAAGTTTTTTGCAAACAGCAGAGACTGCAGGAAGTTTTCTGGATTAATTGCTTTTCTCTGCTTTATATTATACAAAATTAAATATTTTTCGGGTTTTGGACTGTTTGTGAGACAAAACAAGTCATTTAAAGACGCCACACTGTTATAAAGGAACATGTGATGCAAATATTTCAGACAGAGCCTGGATGGCTTTTTTCCCATATTTCCAGTCTTTATGCTAAGCTACGCTAATGGCTGCTGGCTGTAGCTTCTTATTAAATTGAGAGTGCAATTCCATCTCGTGCAAAAAGCAAAAAAACGTATTTCCTAAATTGTCTAACTATTTCTGGTGTTTAGAACTGGAACTGGGACATGAGGAAAGAAGTCGCAGGTGTCTTGGATACAGCGCTTGTTTTTCTCTGAGTTGAGATTTGGATCTGGAAAATCGCTGCTCAGACGGGGAGGAGGCCTTGAGGGTGTAAACTGTCAAGGACGTAAAGGTGCTGTAGACAACATGAAGTGGGAGAGGTTGAGGCTTTGGGCTCGGCCTGAGGCTGGAGCCAAGACTGGGATGTGTCCTTGGGGGGGTGAGGGGTGGGTCTTGGGTTCATCCCAGGAATAATGCGCTGTTTAACAAAAGTGATAAGTTGGAACCAAGCGCACCTCTTCTGGGCCTCCTCAACGTTTTCACCCCAAGCTGCCACAGCAGGTGCAGGGCCCCTCCTGAAACAAGGGAGGCTCCTCAGGGTAGCAGATTAGGGGTGTGTGTGTGTGTGTGTGTGTGTGTGTGTGTGTGTGTGTGTGTGTGTGTGTGTGTGTGTGTGTGTGTGTGTGTGTGTGTGTGTGTGTGTGTGTGTGTGTGTGTGTGTGTGTGTGTGTGTGTGTGTGTGTGTGTAAAATCTTTCTGTTATTGCTTTCTTCTGCCAGGTTTCTCTCTAGTTTCCAACCAAACCTGTATGTGTTTTTTTTTATGTGAATGAACAAAACTGTGAAACCACAAAATGTACCCAAAACAAGGGAAACTGCTTTTGAGTTGAATACGGACATAATCAAATATCTGTCTGTGTGTGTGTGTGTGTGTGTGTGTGTTTGTGTGTAAAATACTGTGTTGATAAAAGGCCTGAATCCTTGGCTGAGCTGTTATTTGTTAGGATGTTGGAGACCAAGGTTTCTTTCAAGGGTAGTTTCAACGTCATTCATCTCATGTTTTGTCCACTGGGTTGGTATGTCAAGGCCAACCAGATGGATCGTGATTAATTACAAATACAAAAGTGCCACATTTTTTGCAAAAAAAAATTGTCTCCAAGGTTTCCTGCAACGTGTTGCGTTCTCAGTGTTGCCTCTGAGAAAATGAAGCCCAAACAGCGAATGTTGTGATTTCAATACCAGACATTCTTACTCTGTTGCAAATCATTTTATTTTGTAAATGTAACATATTGTGTTCCATCATATTTTCCATCCCATTGTGTGAGTGCACTAATCCTGCCTCCACATGGGTAAAAGTGGAGTAGACAGTACTCTCCTCTCAAATCCATCATATTCCAACCAATCCAGAGCAATACTGCTTGTTTGGCTGTCAGGCTAACTCCGGCTCTTTATAAATAACTATTGATTATTTTCTCTCTCTGTTCCTTCTGTCTTGTTAAATGACTGGATGTCTCAGTGGGGGGAGACAGGGTAGAGGATGCATACAATAGTGAGCATCTTCAGGTATAGAAAAAAGGTTGTGGCTCCTGGAAACCAGTGAGACAAACACTGTGCTCGCAGAACTGTGTTTTAGTTCAACACAAAACCATTCATGAATGGATGAACCGCCTTACTCCTCCTGCAGGGTGAGGATGTTTGACTTGCTGGATACTTTTGGCTGCAGAAAGATGTATTTTTGGAGACCAGTGAAATATAACAGCATTATAGATATGTACCACTCAGATTTTTTCAGTCCCAATACCAATATCAATACTTGGCCTTTAGGTATCGGCAGATATGGATTACAGATCCAATACCAGTGTTTAATTAATAAACTCTGTGCCTCGCTGTGTGGAAGTCACTGGGATCATTATTTAATGTGTAAGGCAACATCAGGCTTGACTTAAACATTACTTTCTTAACTTTGAGAAACAAAATTTAACATATTTAACAGTTATTTATTAAAATAATGGTATCTAATACCAGGTTGTAATTATAAATACAATGGTAGAGGACTGAGTGAATAATAGATTTATACAATAGTCGAGCAACATATCTCCACATAGGACGAACAATCATTTGTATTTACAGTAAGATATCAGATAACCTTCTGTTTTTACAATTTCCAGGTACTTTATACTTGTAGATTTTAGAGGAAAATATTATACTTTTTACTCCACTACATTTATCTGAGAGTTGAGGTTATTTTGCAGATATAGATTTTACCCTTAAAACATAAGATTCCTTTATTTTTGTAAAATGACTTTAAAATATTAAAATACCTGTAGAAATACCAGTAAATAATGTAGCTAAAATCAGTTCCAACTACAACAGTAAAATGCTACTTTTACAATAATACACCAGTAACAATAATCCAGAATTATAACAATATAACACTCACAGTCATGTTTGTCTGTGTAACAAATACTTTTTTGATACTTTAAGTACATTTTGAAGGTAATTTTACTGATAATGCTTCTGCACTTTTACTAAAGTATGATATGAATGCAGTGTTTTTAAACTGTTGCATTGTTACTTTTACTTTAGAAAAATATCTGAATAATTCTCTCACCACTTCTGATAATTAAGACACCAATATAGCAAACTTTTACACTGAGGGTATTAATACTATCAGTTTCTCTGGAGGCCAGGTGTCGTTAGCAGCTTCAGTTGCTTTGGTGAGAACATTGCACTTCTCAGTAAATGTCACTGCTGCTGTAACAGATACTGATACTGTATTCTCTCTCATCTGTTATTTACGTGTATCGCTCAGTTTCTCACCCATTTTTACACATTTCCCAATCCTTCTTCCCCCTCTCCCCTGTCTCCCCCTTTCTGCCTCAGTGCATCTCACACTGCAGCAGAAGAGAATAGTTAATGCTGAATAAAACATCACAGCAGAGAAGAAGGTCGTGAGAAACCTTGACCTGCAGTTGTAATGCTTAAGCTCTGCGTCGGAGGGTTTTTATTTAGTAGCTCAGAGATCTTTTGGCTAAACCCTCTCCATGGCTGCTGCAAGTCAGTGGGATAAATTAGGCACTAACTGTGGCTGCTGCTAAAGGAAAGTGAGAACATCTTCTATATTTTTATTCTGCCGTGTGCGATGTTCAACTTCAGTTCAGTGATTGACACTGACGAGTTAAAGCCTGACCCTCCTGTTCTCTGAGCACCAGCGCTGCTGATAGGAAATGGAAGAACACTGGCAGAGCTATTGATCACATTGTTCAGAGATGTTCAAATACGGCAACAATCCTTATCAGCTGATCCACTCCAAACACAGAGGAAATCCATATGGCTGAACATGAGAGAAGACAAAAGATTGAATAGAGTTATAGAAACGTTAAATATACTTGTAAGGGACATGTGTGTTATAACAGTATGGGGATTATGATTATAAACAACAAGTATATATTATATACAAGTATATATTATATATTACTATAAATAGTAAGTATGCATGTTCTTTATCACTTTTCACCATCAACAAGCTTCTGGCAAAAGTCTGCTGTTGACCAAATGTGTTGGTTTTCTGCATGGACTAAACTTCTTAGGGCAGTCCACATATTTTAAGATCAGGACTATGGGAAGACCAGTGCAAAAGCTTAATTCTAGCTTGATTTAGACATCCCCAAAGCATCCAATAACGTGTAAGGTTTAACGTTCTAGCTGATGGTTTGATTTTGTCCCGAAGAACTCAGTATTAATCTTTCTTCTTCATTAATGCACCAGCTCCACCGGTGACCACCACCACCGTGCTCCACAGCTGCTACAGTGTCCTCAGATTTGAACGCCTCGCCCTTCCTCCTCCAAACATACCTCTTGTCATTGTGGCCAAATAGCTTAAAATTTGCTTCATCTACAAAACCCTCCTCCAGAATGTTTTTAGCCGTGAGACCAAATAAGATGTCAATTGGCCGGTCCAGTAGTGTCCAACACTTTGGTTTATGACCAGACACCTGACACATGTCTTCTCTACTTATGTTACAATGTTTACATTTTACTTAGTTTACGTACTTATTTCGAGCCCAAACCTGACCTTTGGTTTTGTTGCCTAAACCTAGGCAAGTGTTTTTGTTTGAATTCACAACGTTAACCAAGTGTTTACTGTGACCGTGCGCAGGTCTACCCAGTGCGTTTCAAAGTGAGGCCATGGGGGTCTGAGAAGAACGTTAGCAAGTTGGAATGAGAATGTGCTGTGTTTGTTTGTTTGTTTGTTTGTTTGTTTGTTTGTTTGTTTGTTTGTTGTAGAACTCACTTGACTTTGTGTTTACCTGCATTCCAGCAGTTTCTGCATCATTACAGTCCTGTTTTTTGGTGAGTCTTGTTTTTATATCTGACCATCAACAGTCACAAAGCAAAGTGTGACAGTTTGGTTAAGGAAATTAAGAGCCATAAAGTTGCATGACATTTTTAAATATATGTCCTTAGTATTTATAATATTTTGACTCAAAAAATACATAAATAAAAGAAACCAAACTTATTTGTTTTATTTTGGGACAATGAATCTGTCACAGAAAAAGAACGGTTACAGAAAAGTGTCTCTGAAACTTTTGGCCACTTTAAACTGAGTCCACTTTATTAAATAAATGCAGGAACATCTGCTGCTGATACGGTTACATCATGTTCCCAATCATCACCTGTCTAATCTCAGCCTACCTGCTTGATGGAGTTGGTTATTTTCGTGCACACTCAATATTGATGTCCTAATTTGGGCTATTTTTTTCCTTATACATGTTTTCAAACTTGGGGTTATTTATAGTGACTAGACACACTGTACTCCCACACAGCCGGCCTCTTTCAGGCATGCAATCATCACACACATACACACAAACACACACAAACGCTTACACTCTGTCAAGTAAATGTCACTACATTACAGTAATTCCAGCTTGCGTAAGTATAAAGCGACAGTTTGTTTGTTGACTCCCAGACCCCTCGCTGAACTTTTACACTCATCTTACCTCCCCGATCCCTCAACTTCCCCATCCCCTATCCGTGTGAGAACATAAACAAACACTGTTTTTATTATTGTCATACTGGGAAGTTTTAAGACACAACACGGCCTGCCCCCCCCCCCCGGTTCCTCCCATTCTCAGTGTGCAGAGCGCTGGCCCTCTGGGGGTCACAGAGCAGCGCTGTGGTCAGTCAGGCCTGAGTCTCAGGATGTTGGAGTAGCATGCCCCTGGGCTGTGGCTGGAAATAGGACTTGGGAAGAACGAATACTTAAAGCCTTGATGGCTTCCCCCCCCTCTTCTGCTGCTCCGGGACGGAAAAGGAACAGGCCACACACAAACACACACTCTGACCTCTCTGTCAAACAACTGACAAGAACTCGGGGACAGTACTTAGGCTGCCCTCCACGGGGTCGATAACAATAGCAAAAGGCAGACGGAAGAGGAAACTAATCAAGCATTCGGCCAGTTTGTTTGGCAGCTATGTTGCTACTAATTTTGTTTGGGGAAGAGTCGGTTCACAAGGGGGGAGGAGGGTGGGCGAGCCAGGTTCCTATCTAAGAGTAGCAGTTAGTCTCATGCTCTCCCTGTAACTGATGGTGTCATGAACGCTGCAGTCTGTCTTTGATCCTCTCAGAAGAAGTAGCTCTCACCTTGGATGTGATGTATTTGACGTCCAGAATGGGTGGTGCGCGGCTGAGTGTGTTTCCTCTGTAAACACTAATACAATGCTGCTGCATTTATTCTACAACCAAGCCTCCCTCTCAGGAAGTAATTAGGTGTTTCCCCCTTTCTCTTATTTGGTCTCAGTCGGTCTGTGTGCCAATGAGAAAATACATTCTGCATCAGCCGCTCAGGTTTATTTTTGTAAGGCAAACTCAACGTTTTATTTACTTGTTACCCCTTAATGATAAACCTCTGCTATCACTACTTATAGTTTGTTGTTAAGAGCAAATACATTTCGATTGCATGTTTTTGAATTTGATAAGAGACAAGGCTTGATCCAAACATTATCAACAATTTCCTGCTCTCTTCTTCTCACTCAAGGATTCAGGCTGCATTGATGAATATTTAAGTCCTTAGAGCATCGGATATATCCATTCATGGAGGACACAGAGGATCATTGTCGGGTCCCTGTGTCACTGGAATCCTGGGAATTTTCATCCCTTCTCTGATCTGCACTCACAAGTCCCCCTGTGGGTGTTTTCACATAAAGAACGGGGTTGACAATCAAAACTATAAGTTAAACATTTTACAGCAAATTACATCCATCTAATTGTTTATCTACTTGTAAATAATAACATAAATACAGCTGGATTCATTCACCAATATTATTTAAAGAAAGAAAAGTGGTCCAAAAATCAAACTACCACTTTGCAAAAAAAAATCTTTACAACTGATTTGGTCAATTATTAGAGTTCTCAAGTTATATTTTATTAAAGCAAGTGGAAAGATATAACAAGGTGAAGCCAAAGTCATATCGTCATATTCAAACCTGCTCCATTTGCATCTGTAATTAAATGCAATTTCTCATTCAGCATTTCTTTTATTGGTCTTTCTGAAGAAAAAAAAGTGTATTGAGAGTTTACTTTTCATATTCTAAGACAAATTGACATCCACCACAGCAGCTGCTATAAGGAATTGAAGTATTTGTGTTTTACTATATAAGCACAGGAAAAACTACAGCCCTCATAAAAAACTACAAGCACATCATCTACAAATAAACACAACAATCTGCTGTTATTACAGGCATGCGTGAGCTAGAGGCAACCCCTCGACTCACTCATTGTATTGCCTTTTCCGTCCAGCCAACACGTAGCGCGTGAATGTCTGATGTTCATTAGAGCCCCGACGATACATTATCATTGAATAAACAACAATATTAGGTTGTTTTTTATGTTTTTTTTTTTTTTTTAAACTACCCTCCTAATCTAAACGGCAGCTACACAAGACACTTTTGAGAAACGTGACTTTAGATATAAGCGTAGTTACAAATGTCAATGTGGTTTTGAATCAGATTTTCTTACTTCTGGAACAAAAGTTTCTAAGAACTGAGCTCTTTGCATGCCCTGCATGTGTACGTACATGTGTACCCATTCACAGTGAAAGGAAGCAACAAAACAGCTTATCTCTGTATCTTCCTCCTCCCAGAGTGTGTAAGCCATGCTTTGATGTCGTGCAGCACACACTATCTTCCCAAAGCCAATGCACTTTTCCCCCATGAGCCCTCGCTGCTCGGGGTGCTGTGACATTGACCTGACCTTGACTGTCCTATGTATTTACTTATGTTGCTCTCGCTGTCACTCTGACAACATGTGGATAAAGCTGTCACTGACACATCCTCTCAGGAAGGGCATTCAGGTTCAAGCTGGCCGTGCAACGCTCCACCCCAGTTCCTTATCAATGATAAAGCTAATCCTTTAGCCCTGCACGTGGCCTCGTGGACCCCTGAACCGCTCATCAGTGTGAGAACAAGTACAAATAGAGGGGAGCAAAGGAGGACAAAAAAAAAGCTGAAACAATCTGGACGGGGAGGGAGAGAAAAATATGAGAAGAAGACACAGAGGTCAGGAAAAAGAAGAAAGTCAAAAATGGAGAAGTTGGATTCAGATTTGAGAGTTTAAGGAAAAAGAGCAGGTGATGGGAGTTTGTGCACAGAGACAGAGGAGTGGGCAGCAGAGGTGACCTTGATGGTCTAATCTGTTTATAGATAAGTGTGTTGTTGTCCATGTGTGGGAAAACAAGGCTCTCTGGGATGTGTGTGTGTGTGTGTGTGTGTGTGTGTGTGTGTGTGTGTGTGTGTGTGTGTGTGTGTGTGTGTGTGTGTGTGTGTGTGTGTGTGTGTGTGTGTGTGTGTGTGTGTGTGTGTGTGTGTGTGTGTGTGTGTGACCCAGGGTTAAGTGTCTCACACAAACACCAGGGGTGAACTCACAAGGACACACAACACACATGATGGAGGGGGGGGGGCTGGGTTTACTGAGGGGTCCTCTAGTTCAGGACATTGTGACACAGATAGAGCTGTCTGAAAGAGGAAGTCAAACCTTTTCCTCAAGAAAATAAACTGCTATATGTCTCACCTTATCTTCAAAGTGGTTGGGGAATTAATTTGGTGAGCGTGACATATAGTACCAAAGGAAGTAGATGTCAGGAATAAGGTTACGTGTTGAAATATCGGCCTTTGTCACGTTTGCTCTAACCACTTAATTTCAAAACAGACAGCTGAAGAGAGTTATGTAACTGCCTCTTTACTTCCTGTTAGATACAAATAATGTTTAATGAAGCCAAGCTAACTTATGATTATTATTATTTTTTTCATTATTTTGTTGGTCTAACAGTTCAAAACCCCAAACACATTCAATGTACCAGTGAATATCCACATGTAAGAAACAAAAAACAGAGAAATTACCTAAACAAAGAGTTATAAAATTGTTTGCTGGTTGTCGGGTGATTTTCCTCGATTGGGCCAGAAAGAGAAATTAACAAAGTCAAATTATCAGACAGTTAAAAAAGATGTACAAATAGGTATTTTGGCGAGGTACAGAAATGAGGAAGCGGAATGTAAAGTATGCAACTGGTGATGTGGTTGTTATTGGTTTCCTTTTCTTGTGGTTAAGTTGTGGGACTGATATCGGCAGAAAGTTAGTTGTGATTGAGTATGTTGCTTATTTGTTCAGTTATTTATTGATTTTTTTTGTTTGTTTTTTACTTATACATTTTTTTAGTATACGTTCCAAATAAAGTATATTAAATTAAATTAAAATCCATCGTCGCAGATTTTTTTGTCAATCGAAGCTAATTGAATAAGCTGCAGCACAAAATTAAGTTTCCTTTCTTTTCCATTTATTTTTCATTGAGCTGGATGTTACAACTACCACTAGCTGCCACTGGCACATATAAATGGTCTTTATAAAAGTGAGTAAATAGTGAATTTGTAGTGTTTTTTACAGAATTTGATCTAATTAAATGAGAGTTTTTTTTATCTCCCCCTTGAGCATAATATAACTCCTGGATTACATGTACGTGTGTAAGTGTTATGCTGTGTTTCTGCAGAGTTCATCAGCTCTTCCTATGATAATAAATCAATGAATCTAAAGCCTTGAGGAGCATAAATGAGAAAAGCAGAATGGGAAAAGCATATGAGTGCTTTAAATATCTTACAACATGTGCATGCATGACTTGTTACTGAATCTGCTGCTGAGACTCTGTACAACTGTGTACAGGAAGAGACTCTGAAGAGCTGATTTACATACAGTATGCCCTCTGTGATTCGTAAATCCCCCGTAATGCATGTCAAGCTGCTTTATACATAGCTCAGTGTACCTTTGGTTTCATTTTCTTTAATGGCAGAGATGATTGATCAAACCGAGACAGGCTAACAGAGGCAGACAGACAAACTGGAACTCCGTGGATCAATCCGGCGACCTGGAAGGCAGCCGTTATCAACATGGATTATCAACATGAGTTGTGTGGTCTGTGTGGGAGATTTATCGGATCACTGAACGCATCATAGGGCACATAATCATAGTGTTGAGCCGGCCGCGGTGTTCTTTCCAAAAGCTTTAGTCTTCCTCATCAATGGCTTAGTCTGACATCTAGTTATAGTCAGCAGCTTCCTTCATCTTACTCGCTGTTCCTATTTCAGATAAGTGGTTTCACACAGTCAGCTGATTCACCTGGATCAACAGTTCAGTTCCAGCTTCTCCCCAACCCATTCAGAAAATGGAACTAAGACAGGTTAAGAGTTATTCATCCAAAAGGAAATGTTCTTATTCAAAGTGCTCGATATACATAGGAACGAAAATACATGCATAGCATCAATAAACTGTATGTACATAATGTAAGATAAACTTAATTGCTCCCACAAAAGAAAACTGAAGTGTCACAGATTCAGTAGTACAAGATGCATTATATAGATAAGTCACTTTAAACAAGACTAAGACTCTACAACCATGCTAGCAGCTCTTTGAGGCTAAAAGCTAAAAACATGCTCACAATGACAGTGCTGTTTTGCAGGTACACTGTTTATCATATTAAACAACTCGGCTCAGTTAACATTTTGAAAAAGAGCCACAAAAATACCAACGCCTGTCATCCGCCCCCACACCCACTGCACCTGTACAGGAAGAAGAGCTGATCCTGTTCCACATCACAGACCTGCTGCAGTATGAGTTCTAATACGGTGTTTTGCATGTAAAGTTCATCTGAAACTCTTTTGACTTATGAAAGGTAAAGAGGGAATTCATTGATTTGAATCAGACATTTCTGCAGATGTATATAAATACATAACTTCCGTTTAGCAATAGTTAATGTTACATTACATTACAGTCATTTAGCAGACGCTTTTATCCAAAGCAACTTACAATCAGTAGTATATTACATATCATTCACCCATTCACACACTGATGACAGGCTACCATGCAAGGTGCCACCATCAGACTCTAACTAACATTCATGCAACATCCAGTCCACACCGATGGCAAGCCTTCGGGAGCAACTTGGGGTTAAGTGTCTTGCCCAAGGACACATCGACTGCCGAAGCCGGGTATCGAACCCCCGACCCTCTGATTGGAGAACTACCTTACTCTCCACTACGCCACAGCCGCCCCTAATGTGTATGCAGCGTATCCTGTTGTGTGTGTTTATGTAATCTCCCTTTTCCGAAGTCATGTCTGCAGAGGCTTCAGAGGATGGATGTGAAGATCCTCCACATGAGAGGACTTAGTGTGGAACCTCTTCTTCTAATGACAACCTGCAGTACTTGTGACTGCATTGTGCGATTGAGACACAACAAGGGAATCAGACAGTGGGAGAGGTGGCGTTGTTTGTCTGTTTGTTTGTTTGTTTGTCTCAGCTGCAGGCTGCAGGGACTGAAGTGCAGGACCAGCAAGTGCTTAAAAGTGTAAATCAGTAACACAGGGAGTCGTTTGAAGAGGATAATCCAGGAACGTTTTGTCTGTTTAAGCTCATGACCCTCTCCTCGGTGGACATCTCACACTCGTAAACACGGAGATGCCCTCACGCATACACGGACACACACACACACACACACACACACACACACAGGATGAACGGAGGTTCCTGCTTCCTGGCTCCCCAGGCAGCTAATTACGGAGCCTTCCATGCCAACAAAGGAAAGAGACTCTCTCCATTCACATTTATTAATCCCCCCCATTTACAGGCTGCAGCTCAGGCGACTGCAGAGAGAATGAGCGGGAGTTTGTTTTGCCTTCTGGATCTGTGTGTATGTATGTGTGTGTGTGTGGGGGGGGGAAACAGACAGAATATGTAGCAGGAGTTAATGTTGTAGACATTTATGTTGGGAAGGCAGGAGGGGGAAATACAAATGTGTGCATTTGTAACTCATTAACTTGGATGTTTGAATGCCGACGGTACAAATAAATGCTGCTTCTCTCCAAGGAGCTGTTGTATGTCAGCTGACTGCTGCTTCCTTGATGAGGCTGATGCTAATTCAAGATATCATTTGTTGAGTAGAGGTATTGGAATCTGTAACAAGGGAGAAAAGGGGGTTCAGTTTATCCATAATCAAATAAATCAATTGCCCCTTGTTCCCTGAATGGAAGCACCTGCATTCATTATGTTTTTATGTACACTCATTAATTCATGTTTTTTATGTCTGTAATTTATAAAGTTATTGGACAGACTTCCTCCCAGCTTTAGGAGGTTTCTATTAGTTATTACTTTGCCTTGATTCGTATGTTCAATACCTTGCTGGACCTGAAGGCACAAAAAAAGAGAAAGGAAATGCATATATTCTGTTGTGCTGCTGCTGACCATGTTATAAACGTGGATATGTGCTGTTTTGCCAGAAGACACAAAGATGTACCCGGGGACATTAAGGGCTTGAGGAACAGCTTTCACTGACGTAATGACTGTGCATGTTTTTCTTCAACTGTCACCCATCATTGTGTCATTCACATATCTGCATATATCTTCCGGTCTTAATCAACTTCCAGATACCAGGTGGAAACGTCCAAAATCTGCCCCAGAGCTTGTTATAAAACAGAGAAGTGTCAACATGTTAATGACAGGCACTGCGGCGTTGCAAATACCACGTTTCCGGTAGAGAATACTGCCTTTGTAAGATACAGAACTAGTGAAAAGAAGATGTTCAGGAATGACCAGACACCCACGCTCAATTTAAAATTATTTATTTGCATTCATTAAATGAAGCAATGAATCTGTACAACCTCAGAAATCTGTATATATGCTAACAGATCCACACTATGTTCGTTTGACATCGCCCAAATCTCCCTGCACTCTGGTCAGATTTAATCAACTATTTATTCACAACGTTGTATCCCTTTGTCCCGGTTTGACATTTGGAGTAAGTGAATTGGCTGGAGTTTATTTTTAGTGCCACCTACTGAAATGAAGTCGTAGTACAACGGCTGTGTGCTGCTCAAGTGCTGCATGTGTAGACTCCAAACTGCACTCCACCTAGGTTAGTGGGATAAAAAGCCATTCACTTGACTTCCTCTACTCCCACTGCAAAAAAAAAAAAAAAAAAAAAAAAAGGGAAAGAAAGTGGTGTTATGCACAGCACCTGAATGGAGGTGGGACAAGAGTGTGAAGAGAATACGATGAGAGAGACTGCATGTGTGTGTGTGCGTGCGTCCGGTTGGCGTCAGACAGCGTGACTACCACAAAGAGATCTGTTTTGACTAGATTCCACAACCCTTAGTCCTTCAGACCTGTGACATTTAATCTCACTAAGACCTCATTTACTCTGTTCACTGGGTAACAACATTCCTCAGATTAACAAGCCTGCTCAACAAGCTCTGAGCAGAGTAGACCAGTACGTACCCATCCAAGCACACAAACTGCACCTCCATGTGATAAACAAGGCAAATGTTCTACTTTTTTCTATTATATTATCTTCTATTGGTCCTCTGTTTCAGCCATCCTGTAGGTGCTAGTAGGGAAAACTCCCAGGTATAGTGTGCCGTTAAATTCCATCGTTGGGACAGGTTTCATTGTGAGGATAATTGCTATGCAAATCTGAGGGAACTGTGTTAACCTTCCTTATTACTGGCAGGTTGTTTTTACTTCCTTGCTGCAGGGCCAAGGCAGTGTGTAATGTTTACACTGCTCCAAGACACACAGCCATGTTGTTTTGGCCATAAATCTCTCTGCTTCTATGCTGCTTGAAATTCACCTGAAAATATTTGTTTTTTAAAAAAACGACGACAATTTTGTATGCAAATAACTGTATGTATGTAAATGTGTCCTATATCGGTATTGACTCATGTCGGCTGATAAGTATGCAAGAAATGTATCTATAGAGATGATAAGATATGTTTGCAAATTAATGAAATGTGTTCAGTATGTGAATCCACATGAAAACTGTGAGCTTAAATCGAGGCTAGTCTTCAAATGATAAGAAATACAAGTTCATTTTGTATTTGGTTAAGAAATGACACTAGAAAGAACATCTTTATATAGTTTATTCTACAACCAAATAAAAATCCTAATAAAAAAACCAAGTAACAGAAGAACACTTATTCAGCTGATTACTGCTAAGAAGATTAGTCGATCAAATAAGGAAATTAAACTGCAACTATGTTAATAGCTGAATTGATTAATAGTTTTTTCAGTCATTTTTTTTTTCATTTTTCAAGATATTTTAGCAACCAAACTTTAATTACAGTTTCTCAATTGTGAAAATAATCTTCTTTTCTTTGTCATACTATATGACAGTAAACTCACAATCCTCGTGTTCTGAGACTGTTGGTCTTTTTGAAAATCATGGAGGGGAATTTTGTGATATTTTGTAAACAACATAATGAATTGAGAAAATTATCAGGAGATTAATCATAATGATAATATTTGTCGGCTGCATCCCTACAATGGTTATTACTGCAGGGCTATTGTGTATCAGTTATTTTTTTTTCTCCAAAATCTGTTCTGAAAGAATAAGCTACAAACTAAATCAAATTAATTGAAACTTCCACCACAGTGGCTCTAACTAGCCACTGTGGTGAGTATAAACCACACAATTTAGCAGGTGATTTTCCATTCTCACACACAAACAAAGTGATATAAGAAAAGGGGAATTTCTGCTCGACATATTTAAATGTATTAAATCTCTCGTTTTCCCGTTTCTAACAAGGCGTTGATGTGTACCTCCTCCTCCTCCTCCTCCTCTCCTCCGACAAAGACCGCCGGTGTTTTGACACTAACGGCAGCGGCCGGCTCGCACAGACAGTCCAGATCCGCACCCCGGCTCGCTGGGTAACCGGGTTTATCCGCTCCGGGTTTTCCCGCAGACCACGTGTGGCCCAGCTGAGGTGACTGGCAGGACTTGTTTACTGGTGGAGAGAGAGAGAGAGACTCACACACAGAGAGAGAGAGAGAGAGAGAGAGAGACGGAAACGGAAAGAGGGGGAACCTGAGGGAGAGCAATGCTAAACGGAACGGGAATCCAAGTTTTTACACTTGACTCGTCTTTTTAAGTCTTTTTACGTTTGTTTGCCTCACCGTCGGGGAAAGGACGCGGACTTTGTTGATACGCGCGCGTGTGTTTTCTTTCATTCTCAACTCTCTCGCGGACGCTGAAACCTCGTTTGTTTTGGATTAGCTCGCGATCGTTAGCTGTCTCTCTCCCACCTTCCCCCTCCTCCCTCCCCCCCTCACCAGCTAACCATAATCTGAGGGAGAGAGAAAAAAAAAAAGAGAGAGAGACGGGCGGCGTGGTGGAGAGTTTTCCTCACTTCACAGCAGCGTGCAGGTTAAACGGAGCCTGTTTGTGTGTTTTTTTATTTTGTATTATTATGGTTTTGCTTCCTTCATAATAGATTTTTTTGGGGGAGAGAGGAGCGCCAGTTTACCTCGCGAGCCTCCCCGTCTTTTGTTTTTCCTTTCTCCCGTTTTGCGTCGTTTTCTGGGTGTTTTCATTCGTTTGCGGCGTGGTGGTCAGCGGGGGTGAAGGAGTTCAGAGGAAGGTCGTCGTGGGGAGAAGCTGCACGTTTCTCCTGCACGTAGCTGGACGGAGAGGAGGAGGAGGAGGAGAGGAGAGGAGAGGAGTTTCCTGGGATGTGCTCCCATCTGTCTTTAGAAAAAAAGGGGGTGAGCTTCTGAGAAGATACAAGCAAACAGGGCTAATATAATTTTATATATATATTTATATATATAAATATATATATATATATAAATATATATATATATATATATATAGAGAGAGAGAGAGAGAGACCTGTGGACTTCAGAGGAGAGAGCGCAAAACCCAGCCAACTCCCGTCCCTTGGCTCTCCATTTGGAGAGATCCATAAGTGGAGCTCAGTCCTGCTGGAGGAGCAGAAGAGGAGGCTGTTTTTGAAATATTTCTTACTGATTGTTTTTTTTTTTTTTTTTTTTTTTTATAAACTGGGTCTTCCCTCATTGGAGCGGTGCATTACAGAGACAATGATCCCGGGGCCAGTGGACCTCCTCCGGGGAGCTCCACACTAGCCCCCGTTGCGCATGGGATATAAATAATAATAATAATAATAACAATAATAATAGCAATTTTCTTTCTTGATTAAGTGGAGCGACAACATTACAACACATGAACGTGGACTGGCGCCTTCACTTATGGAAAATGAAGATCTTTACTCGCACGTGTGTTGCCAGAGCCCAGGATCACGTTATTTAGTGGTCTGTTGTTGTTTCTCGTCCAGGGTTCACACCGCCTCCACCGCACTCTCTGCCGGGGAGCTGCTCCTCGATGTATGACCCCCCCCGGTCCACGGGGGGCAACGGTGACTCTGTTGGCTATATTGGACCTTCATTTTTAAGAATTTGTTCAGTGCTTTTGTTATTCCAACGCCTGTTGATATAAACTTTTCTCCCTCATTGGAGTGTTTTTTTTTTTTTTTTTTTTTTTTTTTTTTTTTGTTGGAGAAGCTTGAAGAGGTGAGCTCAACTTATCTTCAAGTCAAAATGAGACGGTGGACACTAAAGCTGCGAGCACAAATTGTGTTTTTTATCATCGGCACCTGCATTATATGCCAGTGTGGACTAATAAACGGAGAAAGTAAGTATTTTGTTTTTCTTCTTCTTAGCAATGTGGCTTCATGTCTGTCATTACATATGTTTTTACAACGTGCTTGTTTATTTGATATATGAAGACATTTGTTTACACAGGGAGAAGAAAGGACAAACTAAATGTGTGCTTCTGATTATCGTCTCTATAGGAGGATGAACTGCCATTAAGCATAAGACAACATAAACAAACCAAGGAGCTCTACACAGACGTGTTATTACGAAAGGAACATTGTTTGACTATTCTAAGCACATTATAGTAAATGTGTCTTATCAAACAAACTCTCTTAAGTTCCCTGTGGATTATCATGCAGTTTATAATAGCACGCTTATTATTACTATTATTATTATTATTATTATTATTATTATTATTATTATTCTTTATTCCATCAATTAAGATTGCTATTTTGGTCACGAGGCACTCGCCTTCAATCTGGCGCATGCGTACAGTTTCACATAGGGTATAATTAAAGCTGCTAGTCATTTTTAGTTGTTGCGTATGCGTAGCCGCGCAATAATAATTGATATTTCTGCGTGCCATTATTGAGTACTCCCCCCCCTCCCTCCCTCCCCCCCCGGGCCGTCTCTTAAAGGTACATGCTGCTTTAGCGGCCTGTGCTGGATGAGCCAGCCCCAGGGCCAGATTAGTCGCTGTAACTGGACGAGTGTGGTCCGCTGCAGCGAGTCTAAACTGGGAGCAGCAGGATCGGCCCTGTGTGCGCGGCGAGGCCTCTCACGGCGACAGACACGCAACAAAAACAACGCGCACACGCACACGCACACACACACACACACACACACACACACACACACACACACACACACACACACGCACACACACACTGCTGCTGCAAGCCTGAACGTAAACAAATTAGCCGCCGACGCTAAGAAGTCTCTTTATAGGCGCTGGATTAGCCGACGTTGCTCCTTAACGGATCGCACCGATAGTATGGGCGTCATCCCCGTCGGAGGGATATCTGCTCTCTGTGCTGTTTATTGGTTTTTATTGGTATCAATGAATTAAGAGTTTAGATCGCAGCGAGTTCATATAAACAGTGCGTGAGATAATGATCCCGCTTTAAACAGCCTCAGCGGAGGGATCATTTATCATATTTTGCGTTTGTTGTTGTCTGCTGTTGCTTTAAATCGTTCATATATCGAAAGAATAAAAAGCCTTTAAATCAGTTAATCAATTCACTGGTAAACAAGATCATGCACAGTATTATAGTGGAAGGTCTCTATGGGATAAATATGATATTTACCTTTTTTTTTAAGTTAGGAGAAACAGATTGACCCGTGTTATAGAAATACTATAATCATTGACTCAATTGTATGGGTCGATCATGTTATGTTGTGAAAGGGGTATTGACAGTGGGAGAGAATTGAATGAGAGAAGGAAAAACAACCTTGTTTAAGTAGATAAACACAGTTCATTTTAACCATGTGGTAACTTACTAGTGCTGACTCGGATCGAATGATAGAAAGCCTCAATTAAACACGTTGATTGTAAATAAAGAATAGCTGGAATACAAGTTCACTGGAATTAATTAAATAACATTTGACTGGGTTTTATCAGTGGTTTAACCTTTGACCTACATCTGTGCTTTTGAGATTTGCGTTCAGTGTTTTTTAGCTGATGTGTTGCACAAGTCCACAGAGTATTTCATGGCACGGACTTGGTGCGTGTGGTTCGAGCAAGATAGCTATTACACCAGTCTAAAATTAGGGAACAAGTCATCCTAATGAAACCATTAATAAACTGGTGTTTGCTGCATCTTGTGTTTCATTTGTTTGTTATTGAAAGGTTTAGGCTGTTCAAACTTTGAGTTACACTACTTAAAAGTTGCTCCCAGTGGCAAGGTTCAAAGGAAACGTTCTGGCTACTTTACACAGGTCATGTATGCAGACAGAACAGAGGCCCTGAAAGGGGGTCTTATGAGACAGGGCTGCTGGTACCCCTCCTTCCTCCTCTTTCTTCTCTCTCTCTCTCTCTCTCTGGGGTTGGGGTCCTTGTCATTGGCTGTTTCTGGTTCCTGACTTTCTCAATTCTCCTGAGAAGTGACCATATTTGGCACTCTTGAGATGTTTACGCCTAAAAATACTTAAAATATTTAATTCTGAATCCACACGCTGCCTGACATCCTCAGTCATGGGAAAGAGGAAGCCATATTGATATGTAAACCACGCTGTGGGCTGGGATCTGCTGGACGCTCTCTACAGAAAGTGATATGGAGGGTTGCTTCAGTTTGTCATAGTTATCTGCAGTTTTTCTGTAAGTAAGTAGCTGTCTCCTGGTCTAACTCGCGGAAAAAACAAGTTGTGCAACTGGGAGCCTTGCCCCCTTCTTGTTCCTCTCAGGCTTGTAAGCACAGCTCTGTTGGAAAGGAGTAACGTGCATGCGTGTTGTTACGTATGCTTTCCCCCGTCTGTATGCTTCTTAAATGGAGTAAGTCACACGGACTGCAAAGCCTAAAGAATCTCCCACCTTGACCATGTGAATTAAATGTCCAAAGCAGTCCCATTTATTCATGAACTACAGTTGAATGGTTTGTTATTCCAACTCTGCTGGTGGAGGAACACGTTGATTTGAAAATCAGGACGACTGGAGGTGTCCCTTGTGAGTTTGTCTGTAGCCCGTTTGGATTCTCAGGCTCTCTTCACTGGAGTGCACAGTGGCATTTTCCCGACAATGCTGTTCATGCTGTGGAATGTGTTTGAAGTGGCCCACCATGTAGGTGCCTGTGCATGTGTCCCTGTGTGTGTGTGTGGGTGTGTACACGTCTATATCTGTATGCACCCTGGCCACCCTGTGCTGTCTGCAGGATCTCATCTCTCAGCTCCTGACCTGCCTACTTCCGGGCAATGTATGTTTTCTGTGAGTGAGTGTGTGTGTGTGTGTGTGTGTGTGTGTGTGTGTGTGTGTGTGTGTGTGTGTGTTTTGTTTTTGTGTGTCCAGAGGAGGTGGTCATGCATGAGAACAGTGTGTACCAGAGCGGCAGGCTCCAGAGTGATCTACATGTTAGCACTAGCCCCTGAGAGCCCCCCCTTGACCCACCACACAGCCGAATCATCAAATGGACAAATTGCATGACGTGTGTTGTAACGAAAATTAGTGTTTATGTTTGAGGCAAAGAAAGTCACAATGTAAAGCAGAGTAGCCATCCCTCTACTGAATCCATTACTTCATTTAAGGAGACCTCAGAGGGCTGTATTGTGCTGATACAATGGCCAGTGAACACAGAAGAAAATGGAGTCTGTGTTTGAATAATCATTTGTTTTCTGGAAGGTTAGTTGAAGTCAGTTTAACCTAAAGTAAAGTTAGTTTTGCTTGACACCTTTCGTTTTGACACAATAACACCATGGCTTCCTGTACACAGTACTGTACTGTACTTAGTTTTTAGACATCTGTAGTGGATATTTGCATAAAAACACACTTTAAATGAGTGTGTCTTTATTAACATTTTCTTGATTTAAAGACCCTGGCATTAGTAGACTTAATTATGTATTATTAGCTGCTTATAGAGCTCTCTATTTTATATTGCTGTGAAAACGTCTCCTTCAAACAAGTGTTTTTATTTAAGTTTCTCGCCACAAACAACTTTTTGCAAGATTGCATTTGCACACATCCTGATGACGTTATACCTTACCATGCACAATACAAATTTTTACTGAAAAGAGCCTGAAGGCATCATAATGTAACTCAGTGCAACTTCTGTTAACGTTAGCTGTTAGCTCTGTTATTTAGCCTAGCAGGACTGTGTTGCCCAGCGGCAGGTGACAGCTAACATTAACTAGCTCTCCTCCTGCCAATTTCAACACGGATTCATTTTCACAATGTGTCATGATCAGGGGAAAAATATGGTGCAATCCTTCATGTTTATGACCGTTGACAGTTTGCGTATGTCAGGTCATTGTACATGCCTAACTGTCAGAAAGCATGAATAAGAGGAATCAATAGTCGATTCCAAGGAATTGTACTGGTTGTGACGAGTGTTTCTAAAAATTAAACGTGATGACTATATTTACTAAGTGAGTCATTTTAAAGTTTGAGAACTAATCTTGACAGAGCTCTCTGGATGACAAATGTCGTTAAATTGTTTGTTCTGTCCAACCAACTGTCCAAAACCCAAAGATTGTGTTTACTATAACAGAAAACAAGAGAAGCAAACATATCCTCATAATAAAATGGATAAGATTATCTCTAGTGGTTTAATTATTCACCAGGATTATGCTTGATTTGTCCTGCTGATGAATCAGAAACAAGAATTTTCTATGGCCACAGTACGACACTTAAATAGTTAGATTTTCTTCCACAATAATCTTAACGACAGATAATTACTTGAAGCATATTAATGCTTTTTGGAGATGTTGAGGGTTTCGCACAACACAACTTGTAGTAAGATTAAGAAGAATCAAGATATATAAACACCTGTCGCTAATAACAATGTCTTAACATAGCATTGAATCCATATGATGAACATTTTAATGTTTGTACATTTCAAACACACATTACATTTCAGAATTAGTCCAAAGTCATTTACTATTGTTGTATTGTTGTCGTTTTCTGTTGCATATTGTTCCCACGCCTCTCCATTAGAACAGCCTTTAATGGATGTTTGATGGGCTACATGCAGAATGGTGGCTTTCACAGTGCAGCTGTGCCGCCGAATGCAGATTGCCATTGTACGTTTGGGTAGTCCACGTTCACAGAGCCTGCAGACAATGGGGGTCATGAACTGAGGACTCCACCAGCTGTGTGTGCTGCGTTTTGAATGTTGGCCAGGAAGGCAATATGTACTTCTAAAGGAAATGAACTGTTGGGGTGCCTTTCCTAAGTGCTTCCTCCTCTGCTCTTATCCTTCCAAGTATCCCTTACAACTTCTCAGAACTCTTGTGTGTGTATGTGTGTGTGTGTGTGTGTGTTTTCCCTTGCTGTCTTTACCAACAACGCAATCGTAGGACGAAAAACACAACCTGACCTTTTTTACCCCCACAATTCACTGTTTTATCAGCCGACAAGTAAATACACTCTACTGTGTTTGCTTGTGTGTTCAGTTTTGTCGGCTTTCGACAGACGCTTCAAGGCGCCGTTAACATTGTTTTCATTTTATAATCGACTGAAAAGGCTGAAAGGATTATTTGAATTAATCTTTTTGGAAAGTAGATAAAATAGTTATTTACGTATAGTGTTCTCAACATGCTTTGAATAGCCCACTAAAGGAGAAGTATACCAGCCAAGGCTTTCTGAAGGCTGTAATGTCTGGTGTTGATAGCTTTAAATC
This sequence comes from Anoplopoma fimbria, assembly GCF_027596085.1. Taxonomy (NCBI): domain Eukaryota; kingdom Metazoa; phylum Chordata; class Actinopteri; order Perciformes; family Anoplopomatidae; genus Anoplopoma; species Anoplopoma fimbria. Next base: position 18,631,467 of record NC_072456.1, on the reverse strand, counting down.
AGATCATTTGGCCACATGTTACCTCATATCTGACTTTAGTCTACAAACAAACATAGAAAAGTAATAGCATCCACTATATTCAAAGTTTAACAACAAGAATATTTTATCAGATACTTATACTTTTACTCAGTTTCTTTGTATTGAATATCTCAGTAAGCCTCATGTCTATAGCTACGGAGAAAACCTATAGTGTATTCATTCATATTGTGGTAACTTTGTCATTGCCAAATTGATTGAGAAAATAAATGAATGAATTGATTCAAGCTACTCAGTGTCTTTGACTACACTGATTGAAGGAATCCGTCATATCCATCCCAGTATCATGTGAGGCGGAAATATGCATTAGTCTTGGACTGTTTCTCCCCTTTTAAAAAAAAAAAAAAAAAAAAGAAAAGCGTAGCTTAACTGATGCCCTTTTCCCTGACTCCCATTCCTAGACAGAGTACTGTTTTTGTAAACATCTGCTCACTGCACAGAAATGTGGTTGAGTTTCAGGGGGGAGGGAGGGAGGGAGGGAGGGAGGACTGGGATGCGGGGAACACAAACACAGAGCACTGTTACGCCATGCTGCAACAATCTGATTTGATAGTCCTTGTTGCTGTTTGGATCTGCCCTATTTTAACCGTTGGTGACTTCACACAGTAAAATCCGAGTTGAGCTGGCGCTGTAATGTGAGGATCAGCAAAGGGGATCTTTCGGAGGGCCCTTTTGCAGGCAGGACCCGACACTGGCCGACGCCATGTCCATGTCCATGTCCATGTCCTAATGTGAGTGAAGTTGAAAGTCCATCTTTTTGTGTCTTCACATTGGCTCTGCGTCCACTGTTACCCGGGAGTTTTGACCATTCAAAATGTGTTTAAAATATTTTGGGGGGGGCGAAGGTGGCATCCAAAACTGATAAGGTTGAATGTCTCTCAATTTGATTATGATAAGGAACATTTGAATACATTTTCATTGTCTACACCGGAATGACTCCCTGCAGTTCGTTGTTGACTATGCTTTTGTAAACAACTGTTCAAAAACAGGGGAAATGTTTTTTGTACGAAAGATGTAAAACTGCTGGCTCAGTTGGCCGGCGCCTACCAGAGATAGAAGTGTTTTTCTTTTGTTTTGGCAGGTCAGTGGACGGCAGACTTTTTATGTAAGCAATTGTGTAGACAGAAAACTTCTGACATTTAAAACACTGTTTCCAGATTTATCTGAGTTCGTTTGAGAAGGAAGGCTGACTGTTTGTATCACATGGGATTCTGTATCTGGGCTCGGGTGGTTACAGTTTAGAAAACCATCCTGTAATTTGAGGGTTACAGTCGCAGCAGTTAACGTGTCCATCTTTGTCCGTCGGACACTGATCTTCTAGCAGTTTCTGACTCTCTGACCCCACTGACGATACACATATGTAGGACAAGAAAATATGAAGCGTAACAAGGATGTGGAAACGATGCAACCGAGAGTTTAATCTTTATAAGACTGCATGTGCAGTAAATTTTGAACACCCCTTGAGTTTTTTTAGCTACACTTTTAGTTTTAATTATTTCTATACTCTGACATAATAAAATACGACATTTATGAATATAATAAAGTTCAAATTAAAAACGGTAATGTGTACCAACTGTGCCAGGCTTAGTTCTGTCTGTGAATTAATTTAGATTTCTATTTAATATGGGTTTATTCTGCCATTTGAACAAAACCAATTAGTCCATTTTACTAATTTCCTAAGAAATAAAGTATTTTCTTTTAATTTTGTTTGGATCTCAGACAAAGTTATACCATTTAATAAGCAGTCTAATTCTTTATAAAGCACTGTATGTGCATAACTTTGTGCAGCGACCCCCTTTTTGTATCTCTTATCATGTCTCCAAGCATATAAGTGCATTGGGATGTGTGTGTGTGTGTGTGTGTGTGTGTGTGTGTGTGTGTGTGTGTGTGTTTCGTGTATATGAGTGTGTTGGGCTGGAGTGGCTGTGTACCTAAACCTGATGGGTTAAATTGATTTTTAGGACTGTCATATGACTGAAAAGTGGTAATTTGACACACAGAGCAGTGGGCCTCTTGGCAGTTGATAACCACAACACACACATGATCATAATGTTGATAACTGTCATTGAGCAGAGGAATGGATAGATTCAAGCTTTAGCAAAGCGCATTTTCCTTTCAAAGTTATGAAAAATGCATGTAAGACAAAAAGTAAGAGGTCCAAATTAAACTTAACTTTTTGTATGTTTTCTCCCTAAACTTTCAATCATCATTCCTTCATCAGCCACAGGATAGGATTTATGCATTTGTGGTACATTCTGGGTGAGAAAAATGCAGCAGATTTGATCAGTGAAATGATTAAATCAGCAGAAGTTATTTGAACCACAACAACTTCTACTCCCTCCTCGTCTTCCCGTATCCAGGCCTCTTCTGTCTCAGCTGTGTGTCTCTCTCCCACTTTACGCCGGAGCTCCATCTCCTCCCACATCCATCCCTCGTTCTCCCTCCCTCCCTTCGTTTGCTTTTACACTCAGGGGTAAGAGGGTTCACTCTCATCCACTGATTTGTTTTTCTTTCACACTGCAGATGCGCACAGCCTGCGGACCTGTCGCCCCCCCCACACACACACACACACACCTGCTAATCCATCTCTGTACGGGGTGGGAAAACCTCCTCTTTCAAACCTCTTAAAGGTGTGAACACAATCCATTTGACACCTCTCTCTCTCTCTCTCTCTCTCTATCTCTCTCTATCTCTCCCACCCGTTTTTTGTTTTGTTTTTAGCTTTCTCCTCTCTTATGCATGCTCGCTCCAGCTGGGCCTAAGTGATGCTTAACGTGTACACCTGCTCATCGTGAACGCCCGGTCACATGGACCTTTCTGATTGTGTTGTGTTTGCAGCGTCTGTGTGTGTGTGTGTGTGTGTGTGTGTGTGTGTGTGTGTGCGTGTCCTTTTATGAGCACTCATGTTTGTATGTGTAATGTGTTCAGTTGAGGTGTGTGTGTGTGTGTGTGTGTGTGTGTGTGTGTGTGTGTGTGTGGGGGGGGGGGGGGGGGGTCCTGATGAACTAGCCTGAGATGGGTTACTATGGTGACAGGTGACTGCACTAGCTGTACTGGTAGTGCCCTACACTTCTACATTCACTGCATTTAACTCACATTTATGCATTTTTAATGCATAGTTGTCTTAGTCTATAGTGGCCTATTATTGAGGTGCTTCTGTGTATTTTTATTATGTTGCCAGTGGCGATATAAGCATGGATTCTTTTTCCGTCTCTCGACCCACACAGCAGTGTCCACTGTATACAAAGCATACATTATCAAAAACTTAGTCTTAACACCTGTAACCATTTCAGGTCCTTCAGCCAATCAGCTTGTGTCCTGTACTAAGTGGGAGTAACTCACTGAATCTCAATCTGCCAATAACTGATCAGAGTTCAGTTTTACTACTCTCCCAGACTCACTGCAATAACAAAGTGTTTGTAATTGATCCATAAGGCCACTTGTGATTCACAGGTCAGTCTTGCATGTTCAGTGCACACCGATCACAGACATCGGCAGAAGTCTGGCTCAAGACTGTAAATCTGCAGTGTTACTTACCTCCTCACTCTCCTCACACCTCTTCTGCTTTCACAACGTGTACCGTACTGCACACAGTCTTCAATGCATTTCACAAACGTTACGGTAGACGGGGAAGAGACGGAGACCACCTGCATAACAGAAAGAGGGTTCACAAAGCAGCCTCCCTCCACCATTCCTTCATGTGCCCACTGCACTGCTCCGTCCACCGCCTCGCCATCTCACCCACTGTAGTCATGAAACCAGACGGGGAGAGAATCTGTCCATGCCCCACAAAAACCACTGGCCAAGCAGTGAATGTGATCATTTAATTACAGAATGTATGCTTGTATGATTTTTATTGGGAGTTTTTATTTTATTAACTGTTAATTGATTTGTATTAACTGGTTTGTTTCTGCGTTTTGGGAGATTTATCTATTGAGCGGTGGCTTTCCTTGGCAGTGATACATATAATAACAAACCCACTAACGGCCTGGTACACGCCAGAATACATCTCTGGAGCTCAGTTTTTGTTCACTCTTTAAAAACATGTAATGCAAATCAATTGAGCTACTTTATACTGGACCAATCAACTTCTTCAACATTCACAAACTGATTTTTAATAGGTCGATTAACAGAAATGAACAGTGTTTTCCTAAAACAGCTGTAATGCAATGCAATTTACACTTTTGGAAATCATTAGCAAAGACAAAAGTCCTAGAGCGGGTCATCAAAAAGCAAATTAGATTTTCCCCGAACTGCTTGGCAGATTACAGTTCATGTGAATTCAGTTGCAGGTTGAGACCATATTTAGCTAAATAATATAATACATAAAACTCAACATCGTCACTGAAATATGGATGCCTTTAGCTCTTAAACAGAGATCCTAGATATACCTTCCAAGTTTTCGTTTGAGTAAAAGCAGTGGTGTGGTTTCCATCGTAGTTGCACATAGTGTGTATATGTACTGGGGAAAAAGCAAATTATTGAGTAGAGCTGTAAGTATCAGTTATGGCAAAACATTAAAACCTTTGAAGCATTCAGGTCTATTTTATTATTTTTAAATGACGCCCCCTGGGTTGGCATTAATTAGATAATCCATCTACGTAGCTGGATATGATTTAGAGCCAATAAAATGCGTTATAAATCTTAGCAAAAATCTGTTTTCGTTACTGCCTTCCACTTCTTGCAGACTTGTTATCATTACATATGAAGCAGCAAAGTTCTGTCAACGTGTTATGGATGGATGTTTAGTTGTTGGATTATGATTGTGAGCAAATATCCGCTCCGTCTACTGTTTGTTTTTCCACAGAAACCCTTCGCAGATTCCCAAAGACTTTAGATCACTGCCCTCCTCTGTTAGTTTTTCCGTACGGGGCCGGAGCATGTTAGGTATGGCATGGATGGAATACTGACGTCATGTTAACGTTCAACGCCCCCCCCCCCCACCCCTCCAGTCAACAAATCACTCGCTGTTACCTAGCCTCTGACAGACAAGTCCCTGGAGGGGGAGGTCCTGTGGCCACAGCGGTATTGTAAAATGACTTCCATTCATTACGCTGTCATTTAACAGCAAGGCATGATTCAATATGGGCACTCTTTAACTGTAAGTGAATTAGGAATGCTTGGTGCAGGCCCATAAACGAAGCACACACGCTCTTCATCTCTCTGTCCCGTTTCACTCCGTCTTGGCACGAGTCCCTCCAGTGTTTTCTCCCAGATGGAGGCTACAGTATCAGCTGTGCCACTCTGGGACACTCCTTCCACTCCAGACTGGCATTAAGTGTCTGTTTTCCTCACTTTCTCCAAGAGCGAGACGCCTAATGGTCGGTTAAACATTGTTAAAGCAGCATAGGACACACACACACACACACACACACACACACACACACACACACACACACACACACACACACACACACACACACACACACACACACACACACACACACACACACACCGAAGCATGTGTCAACAACAATCCAATGATATTAAAAAAGAATAGATCTGTTGTTTGATTTCTGGTTTCTTTTCTCAAAGTAGATCACAAAACAAGTGATTTAAAGAGTAGATATTTATGCTAAAACGGAGAGAAAAAATACAATTTAATTTCACTTAAAATTGAAGGATGCACTCCCAAAGCTGTGGGTTACAGGCCTGAGCAAAGAAAAGGTGGAGGTAGAGAGAGATATGGAAAGAAGGAAGCAGAGAGGCATGATGTGTGTGTGTGTGTGTGTGTGTGTGTGTGTGTGTGTGTGTGTGTGTGTGTGTGTGTGTGTGTGTGTGTGTGTGTGTGTGTGTGTGTGTGTGAGAGCTGGTGGTCTAACAGTGCAGACAAACTGGCCATTAAACCGACCTGGCCCCTCTGCCTCTCCCTCTTTTCCGTCTCAGTTTGTCAACTCTCCCCCCATTTTGCTTCCCCGTTTGCTCCTGTACTTCTTTAGTTTCTCCATCGCTTCTGCATCTTTTTTTATTTCCTGTGCTTCTTAACTTATCATCTCTTTTCTTTAGTCTCTATAGGCTCATTTACACACACACATTCATATAGAGAGACACACAAACAATTGCAGTCTCATTTCAAGGCAGTTAGAGTTAAATTATTTCCTCCTCCTGTTTTTCAACGTTTTGCATCAAATTTTGGATTCCGCTGTAGCTCAGAGTTGGCAGCCTTGCAGCAATCCAAATCAATAGGATTGGCCACGCTTGGGATGAGCTCACTCGTCCATTCACCACACAGGGAAATACCTCCACTAAACCCTTAAACTGTTTTAGCTGGAGGTAAAAAAACAAAAAAACGACTCAGTGTGAAAAAACAGAGTTAGCTTGTTTCGCTAAAGCTTGGGCAACTGTCCCGTCACAGCGGTTGTACTCTCCCTTTCTAGTCTGAATCCCTCCTCATCTTGATTTTTTTTCTGTTTCCTGTCTTGAGTGCTGAGCGACTAAAAGCGTACACCACCGTACTACAGGAAGCAGGATAGTTTGGGAAATGTAGCTTCCCAGCCATTGCTCAGACGTAGAGGTCTATATGGGATTGAAGAAGCCGCTTTGGCACAGCCACCAGGCAGGCGTAGCTCGTCCAGCCTCGTGTGTAGATATGGTTTGTGGGTCGGAGCGTTGGTGGGGCCGGGCCCTGCAGCTGCTGCCGTGCGGCTGCGACTCAAGCAGAGGAACCGAGCCCCGACTGCCTCCCTCCTCAGGCCGAGGCTCACCACACCACACCAAGACGCCACTGTGCGCTCCGCTCGCTAACGTGGGAAGATGAAAAGGAACATCAGATGTTTTTTGTATTACTCACTCTAGTCTGTGAGTGTGTGTGTGTGTGTGTGTGTGTGTGTGTGTGTGTGTGTGTGTTGTCTGTCTGTCTTGCACTATATCTTAGGCACAGTCCAGCCTGCGTTTGATTACCTGCTCTTGTTTCACAGTCCTCTGTCTGCTTCCAAATGCTTTGAGTATTTCAGGAATGCTGCTCCCCCCCAACATGCTTTTTATTTGTTTGGAGCACCACCTGGTTTAGCTGTTTTGTCAGGCGTGGCCAGAATTTTTCGGATTTTTCTTTTCTTGGTTTGTGTACTACCAGCTGTCCGATTTATTTTTCTAGACAGGGAACATGTTGGTTACAATCGGTCATGGAATTAAGCAGAAAGACTTACTAGTTCTGTATTATTATGTATGTTTGTCATGGCAAACATGTCGGCTTCCATGTCTGATTTTCTAAATTGTCAGGTGATTTTCTTTTTGAAAGGTTAAAATTGCACTGTGCTGTGCTGCAGAGACATACGAGGCACATGAAAGGAAAAAGAGAGAGAGAGAGAGAGAGAGCTGGAAATGGAATGAGGAATAAGGAAAAACCTCAGATACAAAGACAGTGAACATCTTATCTGCTTTACATATGGACCGAGGGTTTTAAATTCCTGGCCTTTGTTTGCTGGTTTTGAGTATGCAGTCAGAGCAGAGGTGCAATAGTTTGCAGGAGATGTATAGATGGGCTTTATATGAATTGTCTTCTAAAACATGGGCAGTTTTAAGCCCTTATGTTAACTTCATGAACTGCTTTGAGTGTGAATGTGACGACTGAAAAGACCTTCTAGTCATCTCGTCTTCTATCCATCTTACATGAAAGATGGATGTAAGACATGTTTCTCCGTCAGACTAGGCGTGTTCATGCGGTGGATAGTTGGTGTTTGTGTTGGTGGACATGGACTCGAGGGATCGGTTCCTATCAGGTACCCTGTCACTCTACGGAGATGTCAAACAGGGCTGTCCACTCACATTCTCCTCTTGTTTCTTTTGCCTCTTTTTTCTCTCCACTTCGCTCCTACACCTGTCTTTTTCCTCCTCACTCTCAGCAGCCTCGAGTCCAAGGTCTAACCGAGCTCCGTGGAAGTAGAAAACAGTGAGTCACTGTTTTTAAAAAAAAAAAAAAACAAGTGACCTCCCTCACTTCTTTTTCTCTTCCTCATTCTTCGTCTCTGTTTATATTTTGTCTCTTTGTCTCCCTCTGTCTGCACCTACCCCCCCCCCCCCTCCATCCCTCCTCCATCCCTCCCTTCCTCTCTCCTTTTGCCAATGCCGGAAGGTGGATGGAAGGAAGTGAGCCAAAGTCACCAGTGTGATCTGATTTAGGCCTCTCTCTCTCTCTTTTCTTGGCCAGCCATCTGACAGCGCAGGGTCTGCATGTTGCTCTTTTCTACCCGCCTCAATCTGCCACAGCCTGGCCCGGTGCCACAGCGGTAACGGGACCCAGCGCTCTGTATAAATAGGCTAGGCCAACTCCCCTGCCATGCTCCTCAATGGGAAGCTGAGGCAATGGAGGAACAGGTGCTCCAACCCACACACACTCCCTCTCTCTCTCTCTCTCTCTCTCTCTCTCTCTCTCTCTCTCTCCCTCCCTCCCGCTCCGTCTCCCTTCCCATGCCCCCCCCACTCCCCACCTTTATCTGATGCCCTCGAATGTGGAAGCACAGGTCGGTCACGAAGCACGTGTTCACTGCGCTCGCTCATCGGATCGCTTGTTCATTTTTCCTCTTATTGTTCACAGAAGGTGTCGTCTGAAAAGCATTTGTTGTGTGGTTTAATTTGAGATTATTTCCACTCTTCAAACTGCCCCCCCCCCCCTCTCTATGTCTTTGGCTCTCCTACTGTTATTTTGGTCCTCAAGTCTCTTTGTTTGAAGGTACAAGTTGGTACATGTTAATCAAAATGCCTCTCATGCAATTTCTCGGCGTCATTTTTTTTCGCTGTAAAAGCCACAGCTTGGCAGTGGGCGCACGGGGAGCTGGCTTTACTTCTCAGGACTTTCCACAGCTATATCAACAAACAAATGCATTTTTCCACTGGCAGTCCACTTGGCACGGCGGCCGCATATTCTCCCTCCTGGGGTTTGTTCAGCAAGTGATCTGTTGACAAATCTATAATCAGCAGATCACCTCATCAGGGGCAACGTGCGTCTAAACCAGAGTTAGCCGCCACCTGGTTTCATGCTGGACAGGTCTGGTTTCACGCTCGACTAACGTGAGGCTGCCCTCTGCTACAGTGAAAGGCAGAGGCAGGCTGGTACCCGGGGCCTCATAGGGCTCCACTCTAACCTTCTAGAACTGCCAGTGTGATCCACTTTCTCACTGCCAGCCAGCTACGGTTAGTTGATGCATATTAAATTCTCTGCAGGGGAGCACAACTCTAAAAATAAGAGAAGAATCTCTCTGAAATTGTAGCTACACTATAACGGAGGCTGCAGCTGTGGGTGCTCACTGAATAGTGGAGATGGCAGTTTGCTGTCAGAGATAGCCGTTACATCACTATGACCTCAGTTGCACCGGTCACGCTCAAATAATTCTTGAGCTGTAATTATTAAGAGCTTATTCTGTGAGCTAATTCCGCTTCATATTTGACAAGCCAGAGGGAGTTAAAGATGTGACGGAGATGGATGATGACGTGCTAAAATGGCTAGGAGCTGAAGGGAAATTTGCAAATATATATATATACTGCCATTTAACAGATGTCTTTAGACGGATTTAGAATGGGTGCAAATTGGAAAAAAAACACACAAACAGCCAGTAGACTACTAAAGACTTAAAGCCGTCCTGGCTGATATTCTTACGATCTAAGAGATATCTGCAAGTAAAAAGAAGTAAAAAGAGAGAAAGGTTGCACAGTGGTTCACACTGTTTTAAGCACACATTGTTGTCTACAGCATAAGGTTATTTTCAGGTTAGGTTTTCAGGGTTGAAAAACTTAACACCAGTAGTCAGTTAATCTGTGTTTCAGAATGGCACTTGTAATCGGAAACTGTTTTGTTGCCATAAGCAGCCAAGTAGATCATAAAGTGCTGGAATGTCTTGAGACATTGTTTAACTAATGTTGACATCACAGTTTCAAATTACGCGTCACAGAAAGCAGGAGGACTGAATAGGTCATTCATAATCTAAACGCTCAGTATTTGAAAGGTGTTTTCACCTATTATTGCTCTTAAAGGGTAGCGTGTGAACAGGGAGCTTATGCCACTATATTATGGTCAATGACCGTTACAGCATCAGGACTACTTAAGCCATGGAAACACTACTGCTTAATATTTAAGTTTAATATTAGGGCTGAACAATAGATTGTTTCAGCATCAACATAATGGAATAAGGAGAGTTTGACTCACCATCGCAAACTAAGGAACCATTTTATTGCTTGACAGAAAATTAAAAACTATCAAAATTATTATTTCATGACCAAAAGTGCATTTTCTAAAAGTAAACAGTCATTACTTCCTATAAATAATATACTTTTTCCTCATTTAATTACAACTTGGTTTCTGGTTTCCCCTGCAGGCATTGCACAATGCATTCATTCGCTCAGCTTACTGATGGTCTAACTTTAAGTGAAAAAATGTTATAATAATATCGATTACAATATTGTTTTTACCCAATATTGTTAAGCCCTGTTCTGTCCTGGCATATTGCATTATGCTCTATTGTCTGTGTATGGAGGATGGACCAGAGTTTGAATGGTTTCATCATATTAAAATAACATCAAAGCATACAGAGTGTAAAATAACATGCAGGCATTCCTTGTGTGACCAACAGAAGCTGAGGAACGGTTTGGACAATTTATTCAGTTACTGTTAACAGCGCGAATGTGTGAATTCAAACTATTCAAGCAGCACACAGCAACAAATGTCTAGACGGTATCTTTCTCGACGTGTTTGTTATCAAGAGAGGCGACATTTCAGAATAGGCGTATTCGTCAACGTGTTCATGTGAAAAATTTGGATTTTTAATTTTTTTATTTCCTATTGAGGACTTAAACTCATTAAACTCACTCCATCTCCAAGCTTTTCCCTCTGCTGTTTCTGTTTGTCTGACACCCCCCCATACCTCCCTCCCTCCCTCCCCCCCTCCTCCTCTTCTCATTCCTGCTGCCAAATTAAGTGTCAAACAGACAGGGAAGGCGGGTGGATGGCCCACATTTCTCCTATAGAGATCCACAGTATGGTACAGTACGTTCCAGTCTGTGCCCTGTTATTCCATTCTCTGCTTCGATACAGACCTCGCGCCCCCTACCTCCCTCCACCCCCCACCTCCCCCTCCACCCGAGCTCATTAGCGTCTGATTGGGTTGTTATTGTAATTAAGCGCTCCTGTCCAGCCAGTAAGAGCACCAAGCCGTCTGCTTATGGGTGGTCCTCGGTGGGAGGGTGGGCTTCACAGGGGTCACGGTCATTGTGTGTGTGTGTGTGTCCCCCGCACAAACAATGTCTACTATTTTAGAATTATTCTTTTTTTTTTTTTGCTCGGTTTGTGTCAAAATGCAATTTAAAACAGCAGCTCACAGCATTGTCTTTGTGTCAAAGCATTCTGTTTTACAATTTCCTTCATCAGACGACAAAACATGAATTGTGCAGCAGGTGTCTTCCTCTTTCTTTAGGTTTCTCTGTCTGTTTTTTCTGTCCGATGATCTTCCCTCCATACATCCAGTCATTAGCTCAGCTTGTTCAGTATTTGTTGAGTATATGCTTATTGTTCATCATGGCCAATAGGTAGCAAACTCTCCCCCCTTCTCTCTCCCCCACAGTTAGGCGGCGTGTGTGTGTGTGTGTGTGTGTGTGTGTGTGTGTGTGTGTGTGTGTGTGTGTGTGTGTGTGTGTGTGTGTGTGTGTGTGTGTGTGTGTGTGCACGTTCCTTGTCATGTAACAGGGGTCCATAGCGGCCCTCCATTCATGCATGTGATCACCAACCGTCCTGTAGGTCCCCTTACGTCACCCTGCGTTCCTGCCGGGGCTCAGGTTACACTTTCACCCCGCTCACTCCCCTCCCCATCATGTCTCTGCCCCCTTAACCCCTACACCTCCCCCACCTTTTTTTGTTTTTTACCCACAACCCCTTCCCCTCTTACTCAATCTCCCCATTCGCGCTCTTTGCGTCTCCTGTCCCCCCCCCCCGTTCCTTAAACCTGGGAGGATAGAGGGAGGAGATAACTCATTATTTTAACGACACAGTGGCTCTCGCAGCCAGCCCCCGACTGCATAACAACCCCTTCCTCCACTCCTTTTCCTCCCCCTTTTCCTCCTCTCTTTCCCATCTGCCCCCCGATGACCCACGACCCGACCCGACCCCCCCCCCCACCCCCACACACACATCTAGCTCCCACCCCCCTCTCGTTTCTGTCAGTCGAAAACAAGACTCCATTTTGCGGAGGGAGCTCCCAGCAGCACCTTGTACAGCTTCCCCCTCATGGCCCACTAACATTTCTTTGTGTCAATAAAGCTTCTCCAACAGGAGACGACACATGTGCTAGCCTGTAAGCACGCTGTGTGAAGAGAAAAACCTCACTTCCAGTAACTTGCAGAGGGATAAAATAAATGAATATGTAAAGGTCATGTTTGTGTCCTCTTGGTGTTTCCTTGAAGACCGTCGCGGGCAGAGGTGAGCTGCACCCTGGCCCTGTTGGTGTTGCGTAACATAGTTTGTTATGCTGCCGTGTTGCACAATAGGTATCCGGTAAGTTCTGCAGGCTGACAGCGAGTGGGTGGCCTGAAGGCCTGTTAGATGTGTCCCAGAGATAAGGCAGGAGGGGCAGAGAGGTGTTAGGTTGCTCTTATCACTGGGAATAACACCAACTGACACATAGTGGAGGAAGAAGTATGTCTTTGTGTTTTGGTTTCTGATACGCTATGTGTCCAATAAAGAGGGTGCGGCCACGGCAACGTCGCTAGATTGTGTGAATGAGTAGCTGTTGTTTCAAACACTGCCTTATCTGATGAGATTGTTTACAGCTGAAATGAATTTATTGTCTTATTTTATGAGTTGTTTTTGGCTGCTGGCAATGCTGGCTGCAGATGGAAGTGTGCAAAGTTGAGCTGGCTTTGGCCACGTCCACATCAAAGTGGGTACTTTTGAATACTCCATGTAAATGTTTTCTATCCAAACAACTGTTTTCGGTCAATAGAAGTCATTTTAGTGCACAGTGAATACAACAGACAGTGATGATCTTGTGTCCACTTGTTTGTCTGACAATAAATGGATGAATATATAACTTTTCCTCAGTGTTTGTGTTAAAAAAGGAATATAAGAGTTTATTTGATTGTAGATTTAGGAATTTATCCATCATATTTTTTGTCACTTAATTATAGACCTCCTGCTGTTTAGAGAGAAATTCACGTACTACTTGGGCAGAGAGAAACTTAATTTAAACTTCCGGAAAACCATTTCCCACCATCGGAGGCTCTGCTGCGTTGTTTTGGGAACGTTTCCATTCAAACTATGGAGCACTGACCCTGAGATCTGTGTCAAGAAGAGTCCTGCATCACTTATATCTGATGTATTTGCTCTGTAAATATTCTGATACACCTTCATTTTGATTATAAAATCTTAGAGAAGTTAGTGTGCACAGCTGTTGACTGTTGACGCTTGTGTAGTTTTTGTTTAGTTCACGTTTAGATCTACCAGTTGACATTTGGTCATGTGGCAATAAACCAACACATTTGGAAACGGAATAGTTAACAGGATGGCTTCATTTTTGTACAGAGGAGTAGCTGATAGCTACTTTTCAATATCTCACCTGCTCAATTTCTTTTACCCTAAAAGTTTTGTTAGGTGCCCTACAGAAGCAAATACCAAGGTTTTGACATTCAGCATTGCTATTTTGTGTATATTTCTCTTCAGTTTAAATGTTTTTGGGATTAAACAGAATAGTCCATTGTGAAGCCTTTTTTTATTTGACTGTATCAGACAAATTCAAAGAAAAAACAGGAACTAATTAACACATACTCAAGCTTCAGATAATATGGAAATTGGATACTTTGCATGGATATTTAAATTTCATTCTGACTATTTTTCTGATCCAGACATTTTTTGGGGCTTCTAGTTGACAAATATCTTCTGACTGTTTTGATGTCTTAGTCTGACTTTTTACACTCTGACACAGTCAATGCCTACGTTACTCCCCCCGTACTGCCAACATGTGGTTGTAGTAAACACAAATGTATTTGTCAGTGTAGTGGTCACAGGCTTTATTGGCTTCCATCCATTAAAATAAGTCACCCAAACACCATTGATGTGCTGCTGGTCAGAGTTTGTACCTGGATTGTTGACATGTTTGTCTCGCTAACCTTTAACAGAATGGGAAGTTAATAGGTAGCTTACACCTGGGAAATGAGGACAGTCAATAACAACTCAATGGAACCAAGTAGTCCACTGCCATCCATTTGGACTTTTTTTAAGACGTGTAGATGCCATTGGTTATTTTTTTTTGTGTGTGTGCTAATAGGAAGCAAAGGATTGACCATAATAGATGGGGAACATAACAACTAAGTAGCGACTAGATGGGGTTCACACCACAAAGATGGTGGAAGACACTTACAGTGTGTGATTAGTAGGTGTGTGTCTGTCTCATTGATTTGAAAGCAGCAGACTAAATGGAGACCATTAGATCGCGTCTGAGATAAGAGGTTCATTTAACTCTACATGCATGTATGTTTTTGTTTTTTACAAATTTAACTAGGTTTCATGATTATTTTTCTGCAAGCCAGTCTTTCCTTGCATCTTAGTATTCAAATTGTAATCAAATAAATGACTGAGAGAAAAAGTCTGTATGTTTATCGTAGTGGCCGCATTTAACATTTCACTGACCGATTGCATTCAATTCTAATCTTTTTGCATGTTGGTTATTGAGCATAACCATCTGTTAGGGGCCGTTATGGCTGATAGTATGTTTGATATGGTGCATGCATGCTTAAGTCATGTGAACAAATAAGTGTTAGAAGTCTCCCCACTACCATCCCACCTGTATGGCTATTACTGGTGTTTTTTGGTAAGGACATTTGTTTGGAGGAAAATGGTTGAACTGCTTTGACAACAGATCACGCATTGCTCTCTGTGACTTTGTTAACCGTTTTTAAAAAGAACAAATCCAATATGTATTTTGCTTCCTGATATAATGACTAAAACATAAATAATGCTTTCACTGTAATACCTGTTTAAACTATGAGGTATTCTTGACTCCCACTCTAGAATTTTCCTTTAACTTCTGAGGAATCCATTGAACATGTACATCCTATTAATTGTTGCAAGCAACAACGGCATGCCTTTTCTCTCTGAACATCTCCTTAAGTAGCTGTCTCTGTGTGTGTGTGAATAAGTGTGTGTGTGTAATGCATTTATTGGTCCAAATGTGGGCTTGTGTGTGTGAGGCACTGTTCATCAGCTAAAGAGTATGAATGAGCACGGAGAAGCATTTAGCTTCCAGGCTTCCTTTCTGTTAACCCCTTCATGCCTGCTTTATTCAGATCGGACAGTGCCATACAGTAATATCCTCTCTGGAGAAATAATGCTGCAGCCAATGAGAAGAGAGAGAATGTGTGTGTGAGCGAGAGAGAGAGCGGGAGGGAGAGAGCGCTTGCGGCGGGTCAGATTGTAGAGGGGACTTCAGTGAGCCTGTTTCATGAATGACTCTGCTCTACTTAATGCAGATCACTAGTGGTTTCATGGCTTTAACTGGAAAAGGAAAGTTGATGTTCATATCTGGTTGTGTTGATACCGTTGCAAATCGAAGACTACTCTTGCCTTAATATAAAGATCTATGTATATATATATATATATATATATATATACAGTCTATGGTTTGGCTTGTTACTGTAAGCCAAAGTCAAGGAATGACTCTACATTTCTACTGTGATGTGCTCTTTATTAATATTATGCTGAATGATAAGATAACAATTGATTAATTCAAAAAGAAAACATCATAAAGTTAAATTTATTACACTCTAAAACACTTTCAACAAAAAGTGGAAACCTTATTACTACACTCATGGAGGGATTCAGGGCTGTTGTATTACATTGCATTAGTTCTAGTGAGCTGCTCCTGATAAATAATAATTTATATTGAGAGGCAGGGCAGCACTCAAGAGATGTCATACCAAAACCAAACCAATTTATCCAACATTAGCAAAATTGTTGGATAAATTGTTTTAAAACACTGTGTTGTTATGTCTTATTATTGTTTCTCACGTCTCCCTTCCTCTTAATCCCTCCAGTCTGCCAGAGTAAGGACATCCGGAACAATGTGACCAACCTCCAATCGTTGGAGAACTGCACCATCATCGAGGGCCACCTGAAGATTCTGCTCATGTTTAAGACCAAGACGGAGGACTTCCGGGGCCTCAGCTACCCAAAGCTGAAAGTGGTGACCGACTATGTGCTGCTGTTCCGGGTCTACGGCCTGGAGGCCCTCAGCGATCTCTTCCCCAACCTGACAGTGATCCGTGGAAACAACCTCTTCTTCAACTACGCTCTCGTGATTTACGAGATGCTGCAGCTGAAGGAGGTGGGCCTTTACAGCCTCAAGAATATCACCCGGGGCGCCGTGAGGATTGAGAAGAATCCAGACCTGTGCTACCTGGCCACCCTGGACTGGTCCAAGATCCTGGACACAGTGGAGGACAACTTCATCGTGGCCAATAAGAATGACAGAGAGTGTGGAGATGTGTGTCCCGGCACAGCCCAAGGTCAGACCACCTGCTCACAGAACACCATCAACGGACACTTCAGGGGTCGATGCTGGTCGCAGAACCACTGCCAGAGAAGTAAGTGTATATTTGTTTTAATGTACTTTAAACAGCGGAAAACTTTAGTGTTTTTTCTGCCCTCATATATTTGCATTCAGTGTGACTTGCACATGGCGAGGATATCATTCTACGTCCATAACGGTCCCAAAAAAAAGATTCTCCTTATAACTCCATAACTTTCCTGAGAATCATCATGTTTTTACGTTTTCTTCAGATTCAAAATAACCGAATGATAGTCGTCTGTACATTCATAGGTACGTTGCAAACAGGAACTGGTAATAGCTAATTTGGCATACTTTTAAGGACATCGTTGGAGAACTGCATGGTTCCAATTTGTCCAAATGTAAAATAATACAGGGTAAAAAAAACAGGCCTCAAGTTGTAGCCCACAGCTAACTAACTGCCTCCATGGCATTGTTATACTTGGTAAAGGTGGCGTCAGGTGTTTAAACAAGCCAGATACTCACCAAATAGAAAAAAAAAATACATTTATATAGGAAGCAGTGGAAAAAATCTCCATATTGACTGACTGTTTTATGCAGACATGATAGTGTAGCACCTTTCCAGAATCCATCACACCGCTCATTGTAAAGTGGTCCACTGAGACACATAATGATAATATGCACTGGGGATACATTTTTTTTCTTCCTCCCAGAAATCAATCGAGACGACTGATGTTTTCATTCCAAATGGTTTATGTAATGATTTCTATGATGCGGAGAGCTGCTCCTGATATCTGCAGCCAGGGGGTCGTGGACTCCCTCTGATTATCATTCATTGACTGCAGCGTTGTGGGCAAGTGTTCTTATATTATAGGCTCTGGGATCTGCTTGATGTGTGGAATGACTCTGCATTGTTGAGTCAGGGAACTGCAAGCTCAAAGGTAGGCATTAAGGCGTAAAGAAAGAGGGTTTAGAGCGAGAGGGCTGATGGACAGGAATAAACAGTATAGTACACTTGTTTGTTAGAAATTGTACTGATTTTCTCTCCTTTTGCTAGAAAAGAGCTGCGGGTTTGCTTGGTGCTGCAGCCAGTATGTCGGCCAGCCAGCCAGTCAGTCAGTCAGTCAGTCTTTCCTCTCCTACCATAAACATAGAGAAAGGCTTCTATTGTAAGACACACAGAGGGAATGATTATTATTTTTTTTAAGGCGATTATAGCTTGTGTTGTTTTTTTTCTCTTGTGTCTGACAAAGAGGCTAGCATTCAAAGCATAACGACCTCGGCCATGTTTATACTTTACCATCGACTGTTGCAGCCAGCATGTAATGTTGGCTCCTCGATCATCTGCCCGGTCTCACTGTTAGGAAAAGTAAAACAGGTTATGTCTCTCTTTGTGACTCTGTTTCTACACAAACTTCAACAAGTTGTACAACATTTAGTTTGTCTAAGCGGTTTGGTTATAACAACCATTTCTAGCATTACAGAGGAGGAGCAGTGACACATAAGATTGCGTTGTCTTGTACTTCAGGTGTTGGAAAACTTGATACAATTAAGAGCTCACAATTCCAATGTAAGACAAATGAAAAAAAAAGCTGTGGTTGATATCTGTGAAGACCTGGGCCTGTATTCATAACAGAAAATGTTTTGGACCTAAGGGAAAGATAAAAGTAGAAGTTCCCAACTTTTACTTCTGCTCCCAAACTTAAGAATTAAAGCTTTTATCAAAACCTTTTTCATTAATGAAAAATACTTCAATCTAAGAGAGCTCCAGGTTGGTTAAATCAGACAGAGGTGAGCACACCTTTTAGAGTGAAGAAATGGTTTGGTTATGATGAGTAATACTTTAACTGAGGCAATATGTTTCATTCAGACGTGGTGGTAGTTTTAGCTTATTATTTGCATTTGATTTGAACTATTATAGGATGTTTCACCACATTTCCACCTTTTTCCTTTTTCCATTTATCGTGTAGAGTCACTCTCTGCTCCAGTCAATGTGATACATTCTCCTATATTATGGAAGTGTGATTCTGAGAAGTTTGATAACTTCGGGCCCTGGACTTGATCTCAAAGACAAACCTCTTTCTAAACCATTAAAAAAAGAATGTGGGCCTGTTAACAGAAGTTGTTGCTCACTACGGCAAACAACCTGTTGTACGTGTGCGTTCATGTCTCCTCTGCCTCTGATTGGCCAGATGAGCAGGAATGACGCTGTGCTCCGCATCACGTGGCCGGCTCCAGTTCAGTCAAGAGCCGTGTGTCAAAGACGGAGCCATTTCTAGATCATGATGCAATGGCTGTTTGCTCCTGTGGCGGGGGAGTGTGAGCGTACAGATGAGGTGTACAGATCTGTACATTATGTGAACTGTTAATGCTTGCGAGTGTTCGTGTGAGTTTCATATGTGCAGGCTTAAGTTCATGTCCTTACTGGAGGTGAGAACCGCAGTTGCACAATTCCACAGACCTTTGAGCCTACAGCAGCAACTGTACTGCTTTTTTTTTCTCATCAGTGTTGTTTACATTAGTATAATATACAAATGAGTAAAAGGACAATAAGTCTAGCAGCACTTAAACAATAGTAACAGCTTTCTTAGCAGTGACAGTTTAAATCGCTTATTGCTATCAATAAAGACAAATGTGTTGTTTTCCTGCTTGTGCAGTCAAATACAGTGAATCACGTGCTGGGTGGTGGAGTTAGGAAACAGCAAGGTCTTTTAATTAGAGCTTCCGTAAATAAAAAAAACTCTTAATTTACAAACTTAGGTGCACACATACAGATGTCTGGTGTGCAGGGCGGAGGAATATTAGATGGGGCATTAAAGTTAATGTGTGAGTGGAAACTGTGGGGTTGTTTTAGTTGTGTTTTTACAGGGTTCCAGTTGCCTTAGGTAAGAGCCAAGGGAGAGCCTGCATTCCTCGGATCCTACACATGCTCCTTACAAGCAGGAAAACCACTGTGTGTGTGTGTGTGTGTGTGTGTGTGTGTGTGTGTGTGTGTGTGTGTGTGTGTGTGTGTGTGTGTGTGTGTGTGTGTGTGTGTGTGTGTGTGTGCGTGTGTGTGAGAACCAAGACATGTCATGTTTAACTGTGCAGGGCCCTTAAGTAACTTGTTGGCAATCCAAACAGCCTGGAGAGTGTACGAGATCTGACATTCATTGCTCGGTGCTATTTTCTCCGTTTTGTATGTGTGTTTATCTGACACACACATGTGTTTTATGTGTATGTGCCTCCTGTTTATTTACAACGTTGTGCAGGTAGCTGCTCGGATATCGAGGTCAGGCCAGTAGTGGGTTTTGTCAAGTGCATTCAGGCTGCAATTTTCCCAGCTTTTACAAGCTGTCACCAGTCACTGTGGCTTTGTTGCCTGATTGAATGTTGGCGGTTACTTGCTTTGGAACAGTGGAGCGCATTGGGATCAGAGATGGTGGTCTGCTTTATTCAGGCTGTGTCGTGTTGAAGAACAGGGCATTGTTTTTTTTTTTACAAGGCATCAAATGTTCCAAAAGAATCTTTATATTGGATTCCTTCAATCGCAGGATAGTTTTTCTATGTTGACATTTCTGTTGACTTCAATCAATTGAAATGTCTGAGCGGGGATTTCTTTCCAATCTCACACGTGCCTTTCTGCAGCTGACCCACCACATGGATGTCCCTATGGAAAACGGAGAATGAGAAGAACTATTTATTATTTATATCATGTTTGCTACTGGAGTAGAAATACCAGATTGGCAAGAAAAATAACACTTCTAGAAGAGAAGCGGGGAGGTTGAGATCAGTGACGTGCATGAATAACTGGCACCCGCTTTAAATGAGACAGACAGGATGTGTAGGCATGTGGCATACAACTTCTGCACCCACATGTTTGCACATGATGCATCCAGGATGAGTAAAATGACCCAAAAAAATGTTTGTGCTGTCACACTTTGATATTGAAAATGTTGTCGTGGCTCTGCATGGTTTGGTTTATGAAAAGCAGTTCCTTTTTTCTCTGGCTTTTTGTTGTCTTTAAATTTATTTGATGGTTTTGAGATGAATTAACTATTTAATCTCTTATCTAATTTATAGTAAAAAAGAGTAACTCATATATAATAATTGAGGTTTGTTTTGACCTTTTCAAATGATGTTGAAATAAACACATATTTTCAAAAAGAGCTGGTTAAAAACAACAAATAGAGTTAATAAAAAAGGAAACAAGAAGACTGAACGTATAGACGAGACAGAGCTCTATTTACAGAAGAGAGACGGAGTGATGGTAGACGAAAACAAAGGCAGGTTGCTAGTTGGAAAGCAAGCACACAAGGACCCAGGACTGGATTAACAAATGACAGGTAAAGGGAGAGAACAAGTACTGATAGAAAGGATGCAGGGTAATATTCACAGATGAGAGAATGAAGGGAATGGGAGCAAACAGCCAATCTCCTGTTTAGATAACACTCTGTCTGTTGTTGAGGCCTGGCACACTGTGTTCAGCCTCACAGACACCAGCCAGCGCTGTGCTTGCACAACTGACACACACGAAAACACACACAAGCAGGAGAAGAGAAAGCTTTCCAGGTCAAAGTTCACTTCGCCTACGTGCTTTGTTGCTTGCTGTGATTGTTTTCAGGCTCACACACACGCACACACACACACACACACACACACACACACACACACACACACACACACACACACACACACACACAGCTCTACCTTCCAGTGACAAAAGCCACAGATGGGAAAATGCCCTCCCTACATTACACGTACCACTTTCAGGCCGTCACAGTGAAACAGGTTGAACCTGCACTGGTGGTCGATCTAAATGGGTCAGCGTGCGTCATTCCGCATGGCTTTGTGACTCCCCTTCTGACCAGAGGTCAACACGGGTCGGACTGCCCAGCTATGACCGGGGCTTCTCTACTGGGGATGGGAATTTTAACTTTGTCACACGGACGTTTAAAAGACATTCAACTTCCAAGCTTTTTTGAGAGAGAGGCAGAGAGTGCAGTAGAGTGGTTGAGCAAGAGAAAGAGAGCGTGAGAGTGAGGAGTATTGAAAACAAAACTTTATGGTGTTTACAGTGCTGTACGTAATTCTCAGTTATGAGAACTTCATTTCCGCAGAGCTGTAATCTGTGAGAGGTGATAAACCGGGGCCGGCATTTTTTGAAGGCATTAAAAAAGCAGGTTAAACGGATGTTCAGAAAATACTCATACAATGCTCACTCACTCACTCAGTCATATTCAGTGGGTGTCCTGGTTCCATGAGTTGTGTGTGGGTTTATTGGTTTATCTGTGTCCCGGCAACAAATCTACATGAAAGTACCAGAACATATCCTCCGACGGGGAACAAAGTCTGTCGAAACACAAAGAGGGGATTTTTGTATTTAAAAGATTTTGAAGACTTCAGGAACTCAATGGTCCCGGCCAAGAAATACTCCGGCACATAACCCGTCGTAAAACCACTAATTGTCATTTTTACACTTCGGTTTTGTTTTGTACAGATTATGTTGTGTGTTTAATCCTGCTTTCAGTCTTTATGGTAAGCTACGCTGAGTGTTTCCTGGCTGTAGCTTCATAATTAACAGGCAGCTATGAGAATCATATCAATGTTCTGATCTAAGCAAATCAATCATTTCCTAAATGTTGAACTATTCCTTTTATATTCATATATTTTGCCATAAAACGACAACACTCTGTTAATCGTAACATGATACTCAGCTGGCATTCACGGTTGCCATGGTAATATATATTGTCATCAATGACAGTTCCATCAGTTTTATTTCTCATGCTAGCAAAAAAAACGTGACAGTGGATGTGGATAAGATGAGGGCCAGATGAGGAGCCAGGAGGGGAAGAGATGGGGTTAGGTGAAGCAAAAATAAACAGAGCAAAACAAACAAGTCAAGTTTCAAGTGGGGGCTCCCAGGTACAGTCACAGACACAGACACACACTCACAAACCCCCCCCCACACACACACACTCACTTTTGCCAGAGTGGCAAGTGGCCAAGCTAGAGGAGGCTAAGAGAGAGAGAGAGAAGAGGACAGTATTAAGGATGGAGGCGCTCAGTGCAGCGTGCCGTTGGCCTGCGCCCACAACCAAACAAAAACACTTAGCCGGCCCCGGCCTCTTAATTTGGGTGGAAAAGTGTCTCTGCTCATGCTGCTTCCACTCTCACTTCTCATTCCATCTGTTCTTCCTTTCTCGGGTTCAGTTTCTGCAGTTGTTTCTAATGAAAAGTAAATGAAATAGTTTTCCCATAGCTGCTGTCCTTAATTAGCAATTTAGTGCTCAGTGACACAGGGAACACCAGTACATAAAGGGACTGACTGCCTCTCTCTCTTCTGCCTCTCTCCATAAGTGGCATTCAGGTGCCTTAATAGTGAAGAAACACTGCGTGATTTCTGCATGTTATTGTGAGTCCAACAATCCTTGTCCATGTTACTGACAGTAAAAGGTTAAGGCTCATTTACAATCATTACTTTAAGATTTCTTGAATAACTTAATTTAATAAAATTTATATTGTATAGCCCAAATTCACAAATCACAAATTTGCCTCAAAAAGCTTTAGAATCTGTAGAAATATAACCTCCTCTTTCACAGGACTTTCGCATCGGAATGAGAAAAACTAAAAGACAAACCTTTTAACAGGGAGAAACAGAGGGATCCCTGTCCCAGGAGGGAAAACAATACCAAAACAATGCCTTTTTCAACGCCTTACTCTGAGAAATAAATATAATCACAATTTTCATTTAGTTTTAAAAAGCCATAATTTACATCTGCCTGTTTGAGTTATTAGTAGTAAGATTATAGCGGAAGATCTTCGGTATCAAGCCTGTCTTTTTATTGTTAATAAACCAATTTACTTCCTGTTTACACCTGCACCTGTGTGCCCAGTGTACGTTAATACTCATGTGATATTCGTTTTTTTAAGGAAAGCGGTGCTGAGTTCACATGTGTATGGAGATTGTTTTTGTCTCTATCTCTATTTACCTCTGAGGACAGTTAGTAAGGATAAACTTCAAAGCCAAAATGAAAATACATACAGTAATTTCTTTAATGCATATTTACACATTTGGCTGAGGTGTTTAAAATTGTCATAAAAGGCAAGCAGATAAAAGATTCTGGAGCCGTGAGGACATGTGAACTTTGACACAGATGCTTTTCCAGTGAGAGGAGACCAAGTTAGAAATGCTTTCCTTTGCCGTCTTCTCCCTTACTGGAATTAACTCTGCTGCCCGGAAGAGGAAGCTAGCTTTACAGTTAGGAGGAAAACAAAATCTGAACATTTACCGGATGGACATATAGGAATGTATAGTATGGGAACCTCTTTATCATGTGACATTTTAGGCGTAGTGAGGTGTTGGAATCTGGCACACATAAGTTCACACCAACATTAGGGTTTGGGCTATATCATTAGGAGCCAAAATGATAATCTGGCTGTTATGATCCAGTAATTAAATACAGTAATTTGCAATGATAAATTTGTGATTAAAAATTCTTAATTTGCAGCATATTTCAGTAAAATAAATTGTGCTCCCCTGAAGTGAAGACTTTCAACTCTTTGACTTCCTTCTGTTCATTCTAACAGGGAAACAGTAGAGAGAAAACACTTGAAAGGTAGTATAAGGTAGTATATGAATTGTTTCCAATATCCTTCTTCTCTCCAAGTCCTGACTAAAGTGAATTACAAGTGATTTGGTGCTTATAGTGACAAACTCTTACACACAGAAGAGAGATGCCCAAATCTGTTTCTCTGATTTATCGCTATCGACACAGACAAGATCCTCTTTGATGCTGTCCGTTTGTGATAGTTAAAGGCTTTTCCGTGGTGGCTTGCCTTAGATCAAAACATACACACACACACTCACTCACTGATGTTTGAATTACCATTGGTGTCTTATAAGGGACAAGGGGTGAGATGGAGAGACAAAAACTGAAAGAGAAGGGAGGAGAAGAGGGAAGGAAGGATAGAAACAGACAGATGGAGAGGGAGAGAGTTAGTAATTGTGCTCTTGTGTTTTCCTTCCTGGCAGCTTGCATCCTTGTTAACAAATCCAAATTAACTTTGATAAGCTGGCATCAGTTGTGTAAGTGCATGTGATGTGTGTGTGTATGTGCATGTGTGTGTGTGCATCTCCCTCCACCCGCTCCGTTTGTGCAGTGAGTGCAGTGGCAGGCAGTGCTAGCCGAGCGCCCCGGGGGATCTGGAAAAGTCTCTCTCCTCTCTCCTCCAGCCCATCAATGGATGGGCACTCCCACATCCTGCTCTACACACACACACAAACACACACACATATACGCATTCACACACCAAGCACACATGCGTATACACAGTTGTAACGGTACACTTTCAGATAGACACATGCAAAACAAATGCACACTTTGCATACAGGGCCAAGTGGAGCACAAACATACACATGAGGCTAAGTGGAGCACGCTGACACTGCGGCCCACTATTCTGACAGCGGATTGGCTGGATGTAAGTAGCCTATAAGTGTAGAGAGGACGGGGGCTCCTGAGGATACCAACATGCTGGAACAAGATGTATTCATACTGTTGCCGCACTGTGTTTTATTTTTTGTCAGTATCAAGAAGGAGAGAGTCATTACTTTGCATTTCCTCGTTACTTGTGTTCACATAGGACAAGGGGATGTGGATAAGGAGGCTGATATACCTTCCCTAATGAGGATAATGCTGTGTCTCCCTCTGTGCACCAGTGGTTTGATGTGTGTGAGCTGTAGAGGAAGGCATGTTGACAGGCCAGCGATTGTTACAGCCTGAGCTGTCTGAAAGGACTTCCTCATTACTTCCTGCCTTTGTCCAAAACACTTCCTACTACCGAGCTGTACAACTGGGCCCTGGGGGGAGGCTGCTGGGCAAAGAGAGCGGGGTGGGGGTATTATTTACATGTGAGGGAAAATTAAAGGAAAGAAAAAGTTAAGTGAATCGATCACAGCTCTCCACATCCGCAGCCCTTAACATAAAACGCCAAGCTCTGACAGAGCTGCAAATGTTTATTTCATTAATCGCTCCTCCAGCAAATGCAAACCCCAGGTTGTAAATCCGTTTGTCAGAAATAAGAAGACAGGCAGCCGAGAGGAGAGCTGCAAGGATTGCATTAAGTGTTTGTGTGTGAAGGGAGGAAAAGAACACTACCCACCCTCTGGTCGAGGGAAGGGGATTGTTTTCAGGTGTTTGGCCAGATCAGATGACATCAACACTACACACACACATCATGCACACTTTGATAGTGAAGACATAATCTGATCAACAGTAGCACTATGTCCTAGTAATGTTACGGTTCAGTCTTAACATAGCAAACAGAAATGTCACATTCAGGTATACCCGACACATCTTTTTAAGCTTAACAAAACAATCCCAGTAGTACTAAATCATAGTAAATGTGATTAAAACTGCAATAAAATGGGTTTTTTTCCTCGCATTGATTATGGTTTTTTATAATACTGGGAACCAAAGATTCTACTAAGGAATAACGTGAAACAGCTTATCCAAATCTTCTGATCATAAAGTCTGCTTCTCTTTGATAAATTAGATACTACAGCACTTTTTCATCATGAATTTGTTTGTATCAGAATGGATGGAGCACAATAAGCAGATGGAAACTGTCCCCTACCTCCTCCTTTGTGATGACCAAACCCTCCCCATAACTGCCTCAAGATCTACAAACAATAAAGTCAATAATGTAACACTTTAACAGTTATCAAAATCACTAAAGTCATATGTGGATGAACGCACAGTGTTATATTATATACAGCATATTGTGGTGGTTTCACTGCTGTTATTCAGAATACACATGCTATAAGAAATTTGCTGCCAAAAATATACTTTTTGACCGTTGCCAAAAAAGATTTTAGTAAAGGAAATAATAAAATGAAAAGTGTTTAAAATTGTGTTTATTATAACAGTCCCTCTATAAACACATAATCAGCCCAGAGTGAAGGGGTGTTTTGTAACTCAGTCAAAGCACACGCAGTCTTTACCTCTACATCATTATCTCACTGTGAAGGCAGCTGCTTCATTGGAGCGAGGGAGCGCTGTGTACGTTCATGCATACATGATTTCAGAATATAGAGGCATTACATAGCATCTACCACAGCTACTATAATGTGCAGTATTTGGAATATGTGATGCTAATGCTCCATCAAATACTTGGAATTTCATGAGCGACTTTGAGGTGGTAGACCAGTTCGGCTGAAGGGGTTTGGAGGGATGTTTGAACATTTGAAATACTCAAAGAATTTTACATCACCTTCTTGGGAAAGCAGATTTTCCCACAGGTTGGAAATGTATTCGTGTTGGCGTGCAGGCTGTGGAGTTAATGCTATCTGTCACCTAACACATGGAGATTTTTATATAAGTATGCTTTTAATAGTTAGTTTATGTTTTCACCATGTGTGTACCCTAGTTTGGTCCAGCAAATCAGAACAGTCGTAACTTAATTCTCGAAAAAAATGCGTGTACTAAAATCAACTCTCAGAAGTCAGAGCTGTAAATCAGTTTTGTGTTTCTAAACTTTTTTCGTCCTGAACTAAACTTGTTAATCCTCATATGACCTCCTCATCCACGATGCTGCTTCCAAACCCAACTCTTTCCACGTAGTGCTGTCCAGACCCAGCTCACTTAGCTGAAAGTCATGTCCTTGGCTTTCAATAAATTTCCCTTTTCCTTGAACCATTAAACAGGGTTTTCTTAGCAAAAAGGAAGAAAAAAAAACACATCAGCCTCCAGGGAGTCAGGCCTTTACCCAGAATGTGTTAAGTGTCTGTGAACTGAGTATGGTTCTTATTAAAATTAGCTTTGATGTTGACCACCAGTCCTGTGCCGGCTTTAATGGTGCAGTCCGGAGAAACTCTTGTCTATTTAAGGTGATACTTGTGACACTAGGCTTGGGGCGGGGGGGTGGTGGAAAGATGCAGGGCCGCATGATTGGGAGAATGTGACCCTGAGTTGACCTATCCAGGTCAGAGGCGGGCAAGTGGAGGATGAGGGGGTGGGGGGGGGGGGTGGAGAAGTCAGAGCCAATTGGCTATTTGCTGGCCATAACTATAGGGTATGACACGGACACATACGTGCATACACATGTACTCGCACACGCACACACACACACACACACACACACACACACACACACACACACACACACACACACACACACACACACACACACACACACACACACACATTCATTCCAGGAGGACTCACAAAGACGGGAAGTGACAATGTGGAACATGGACAGGTGTGTGTGTGTGTGTGTGTGTGTGTGTGTGTGTGTGTGTGTGTGTGTGTGTGTTCTTAGTGTTTTTGCCTAGCAGCAGAGGGCACACAGTGAGATGTTAGGTTCTTTTTCCTCCTCTTCATAACCGGCTCTACTGCTAACATCTAGACACAAAATCATCATTTCCCATCTGATCTTACTATCTGGCAGCTCTGGAACAGATTTAAAACTAGCTTCCCCGCGGTAAAGCGTCGTTAAAGTCTGGCTAGCTGCTCAATCGTCTGTAATGAAGTTTGGATAAGTGTAAATATTGTTTCCTCTTTCCCGTCTCCCCCCCAGCTGGACTACCTGGGGCGAGCTTTTTTGGCATTAAACGTTGTAGTAGGATATCTCGCAAAGAAATCAAATATCGCATCCCAGTAAGGAAATGGTGTGATGAAGCATTTTTTCAACCTCTCTGTTATGCTGAATGGCTCGGTGGCTGTGTCACCCCTACACTGTTGGCATCAGCACGCAGACTGGCACAACGCCAATTTGCAAAACAGGTACTTTCCTCTGACCTGCAGCTTGTACCACTTGTTGTGGCACTTCTGTTGACACTTGTAACATTACTCAGGAGCTGCGAGAAGAATTCTGTAGAATCTATAATGAAACAAACCTGATAAGAAATGTTCACACAGAAGCCAAAAGAAAAGTGTGTGACGTATAAGTGAATTTAACTTGTCAGAAAAGTAATCAGATGAATCTCGGTGCCAACAGGAAATGAAGATATGAACCTTGGTTTAGGTATCAGATGAAAGGCTACGTGGAGGTCACAGCATGATGTTTTGAAACTGGTGGCTTTAAGTTCCGTCTCTGAGGTTTTAAAACTAAAGCTCAAGCTCATGTGAGATCATCCTTAAAACAAAAGGGTTGTTCTATTGCACTCTATTCATCTATTTTTCCTCTTATGTATTAGTTGTTGTTTAATTGAACACACTGTAGAGTCGTTTCTATTCTGCCTCTCCACTGGTCTGTCCCCATCATGCCTGAACAGTCCTGTAATATAAAAGTGATGCTGTAACTACATTAAGTTCTATGTCATCTCCACTTTTTTACTCCTGATGGCTTGAGTGGTAATATATATTTGCAAGACAGATATAAAATGCTAATATAATCTTCCCCCCTCGCCTAAATGCATCCCATTAGGATAACAGAGTGGTGACAGAGTTACAAGACTGCAGTAAAAATGGCTGCTGCTATCACTCTCTCGCAGTACAGCATCTTTATTGAGCAGTAGTGGAAGATTGCAGCACAGGTGTAGACAGCGTTCATGCTCATAATATGCTTTCCCTGCACTTCACCGTCTCTCCTCCTCTCTTCGCTGCATTTCGATGGTCCCGCTGTCCTCACGAGAAGGGAATGCAGTTAATCATTTTACCAACACGGTTGGGAAAGTCTAGTCGTCTAATAATATCTAGAAAAGCCTGCAAAAAGCATCAAACAGCGCCAAAACAGCGTGATGAAAGAGAGGAGAAATGGTCTTTCCCTGTCTCTTTTCTTTTTCTCCCTCCAATTCTCTTCCCTGTTGCTCCACCTTATGTGAAAGATCCTCCCTCTGCACTCCCTCCTCCTTTTTTCCTTTCTGTCCCTCTGTTCCTTTACTTTGTGCTCTCTCTCTCTCTCGCTCGCTCTCTCTCTCTCTCGCTCTCTCTCCCCCCTCTAACTTCCCCTTTCAATGTGGTATGCAGACATGCAGGAATTTCTGGGCCTCAAAATGATAGACCAAACTTGTCAGCCCTGGCTCCTGTTACTAAAGATGGCCGCCCCGGCAGTGTGTGTGCTTGTGATTGGTGCACGTTAGAGTTACTCCCCGTGTGATTGGTTGTAACATGTTTGTCCACAGTTCATGTGTTTTTTGGCAAAAGTGTGAATTTCAGTTGTTTTTTTTTGTTTGTATAAGGCACAATTTTCATCTGTAATTTGTGACTGCTTAGTGACTATAACTCTTCCTCTCCTCTGTTTTCTCTCCTGCACGGTTTTGGTTTCAGAGACACGTTTGTTATTGCAAGCTGCCGTGTTTGTGTCCTCTTTGTTTTTGTGTGTAAATGAGGGATTTGTCGCCTGGAGACGAAGACAGTAGCTCAAAGTCGGGCTGCAACTTGTGATGTTGCAGCCTGTTCAACATTTTTTTCCTTATTTTGATTAAACTTCAACTTTCTTCTCATCAACTGATAGTTTGGTCCATAAAATGTTAAAGAAAATGCCCAGTGTGACTTCTTCAAATGTTTAGTTTTATCTGTCCAAACTCCAAAGATATTCAGTTTACTATCACATAAGAAAACGAAATGCAAAAAATACTCACAACCGGGTAATATTTGGCATTTTCATGCAAAGGAGAGGAATCATAAATTATGCAAAGATGTTTCTCAGTAGGAATTAATCTGTATTATTGATTTTGCTGAGCATCTAGAGTCATACATGTGCTGTCCGTCTTTAATAAGTATAAATGTCGTCTTAAATAGTTAATATTGAAAATCAATAGTCAGTAATGCAAGTGCTGCTTTATGGTCATAGCTGGAGCTCAGGTCACAACATCAGGCCATAGATGTCTGCAATGCATGTACAATGATAACAAAATAGGTCCTCATAAACACACCTATACACTTGAGATCTTTACGTTTTTAAAATGTAAACTATTATTAAGTTAATTTAAAATGACATTTAGAAATGAGTCACTGGAAGAGCCCTCACAGTCACATTCTGTGTCTATGGAACCTTTAGCTGAACTTCTCATTATACAGTAGAGTGGTATAATTTATCTTCCTATTTCATTACACGCCAACTAATTTAATAATAGTTTTGGAGCTCCATATGGAGTTTTGCCAATACGCGGGAGGCTGCTCTCAAATCAACATGTCCGCCTCTATTATTTGCGCCGCTTAATACACGTATATTGAAGATGACAGTGAGTAACACCCATAGCTTGTCCTTAATATAGACTATGAGCTGGTGGGCTAGTCTCTTCAGGCGCATGTGTTTGTGTGTGTATCACCAGGCAGAATGACGTCCAGCCCGGCTAATATTTAGCATGCCTTGGCCGCTGCCTCCACTCTCCAGTGTCTCTTGTGATGGCATTGTTGCAGCTAAATAAGGTTCTGCTCCGGTGCTCTGCTCTCCGTCTGTCAGCCAGACATACTGCACTCTGCTGTCTGCTCCACACGCACTCACAAAACACATGACACGGATGACTCTCCCAGCTATGTTTTGCTGGTGTTTTTTGGATGAACTGTGGTGCACCTGCGCTTGTGTGTATTTGTGTGTGTATGTGTGTGTGTGTGTGTGTGTGTGTGCACTGTGTATACCAATATATCATCTGACTACTCCATCTGCGATTCGTATCTTGACGTAGATGGAGTGGAAAGAGTATTTTTTTTGTTTTTTTTCCTCCCATAAGGAATGTTGCCGTCATGTGCTGTCGATTTTTCCTCTTTTAGTTTGCCTGTGTGTACTGTACTGTACCAACATCTGACTGGCACAACTCAGAGTTTAGGTTAATGAGATCAACTGGACCCAAGGTATTTTCTGGTGAGAGGAATAGCAAGCATGTGACCCGGTGTAACTCATATCAATCACGAGGGAGGAGCAGTGGACATTAGCAGACAAACAAACAACACCAGTCCATCTGCAGGTCTCCAGCCAATTAACCCAGTACACACACACCACCATTTTGGAGCTGCCTTTTCTGAAATAAGAAAACAAGGGAACACTCCAAAGAGAATTCTTCTGCAGTCGCAAAACTTTTTTTCACCGGATTTTGCTCTTTGTATACGCCGCTGAAATTAAAAGGGGTTTAAAAAAGTCGGAAACTGAGTTTACGACACATGTGAAAGCAAATGGCTTTGAGTGTCACCCACGTAGAATGTAAGCCCCGAGGAGGAATGCTGCTGTATGTCCCCCCTTATCGCCCACCATCTCTCTTCCTGCCGCCTGCCTCGACTGATCCAGGCAGAAGGGGCGCCCCTCTGGCCAATTCCACTAAACTAATTGGTCGCAAGGGCTTGTGGGTAGATGGGAGTTTGGGAGCAGAGGTGAATATCTGTTTGTGTATGTGTGTGCATGGAGGCAGGCCCGAGTTGGGGCCTATTTAGTGTGTTTGTGTGTTTATCCCTCAGTTCCTCCCAGAGCAGGAATGGGAACACCAAAGGGAGGAACTGGGCGGGGCTCTTATTAGTGGGAAAACAACATTTACTTGCAGATATTTGTTGTTGGTTCCTGTTAAAACTGTGCAAATATTATAAAAACAGCTCTTTATAATGTGACCTGCTAAATCACTAGAGAGGTTCAAAAAGGAAAAAAACACAATCAGAAACATAAAAAAAAATGTATCCGCACAAAATTGCCACACAAAGCTACTCCAAATGGATTGTATACCAAACGTCTATGAAGCTTACCATAATCCATTTTTGAGATCATGTCTTTGGTCATTTTTAGAGGTTTATATTGAAAAGGGTTTTCCAGAATACATGTTGACACCCTGATTCATGCAGAGTAAATGAGAGTTTAATGGGTTGATGTGTGAATTAATTGATGAGCAATTGAGTGGATGTTTGTATCAGAGTGTCCAGCAGTGCACTTTTAAACAACTCGGCCTGTCTTTAATGGTTCTGTTCATGCAGTTCAAAGTCAGCACTCCACTGTGTGTGTGTGTGTGTGTGTGTGTGTGTGTGTGTGTGGGTGTGGGTGTGTGTATTTGTGTGTCTGCCTGTGTCTGTGTATTCATGATTGCATTTTCTGTGTGTGACCCTTCTGAGGGTCGGTTAGCAGTGATGGATGCAGAGAACAGCTTGGATGACAAACCCGGCCCCCAGTTCTGCTTGACGGGACGTATGTCTGTAGGAGGGACTGTCTGGTGCTCCATAACTCCATACTGTGGACAGTATGTGTATGTGTAGATAGAGACAGATGCTCCAGTCTCCTCGTCTCATGTGTACCGCTGACAGAGATAAATGTGCCAATAGTGCTTTTTCTGGACTGCAGAAAAATGGCCGTGGGGATGTATGACAGCCTGTTTTCTTACTGTTTTGCTTATATTTATTTACTTTGCTAATTCAAACTTTTATTGCTGAATTCATAAACTTAACTTAATAAGGAAAGGATGAGTAATCAATTATCCATTACTCCATTAATCCATCACTGTTAGGAGTGTGATCAATTCAGAATATATTAAGCAAAGGTTAAGTAAGGTTGGTACTTTATTTATGCATCTCAAGGTCATCTATGTGTTAGCTTCTTTAGTGTTAGACTTATGCTGATTATTGATCATTATTGTGACTTCCAATAGGTTAATACAACTGCTTAAAATGTGCATCCCTAGTTACAGTATAGGTTATTAATCAAAGTAATACTAGCTCATAGTAATATCCTCATTTATTCATGACCAATGGTGCAAGTGACCTAAATACAACAAAGTAGTAGTTTGAGTTCCTTCTTTGTGTATCGTTATATTTGCTCTTCACACACACACACACACACACACACACACACACACACACACACACACACACACACACACACACACACACACACACACACACACACACACACACACACTGTCAACAGGTCCTTTAGTGAATACTGGCTACAGCTGCTGATAGCATCAATCACCAATACCTGTTTACTGTCTCCTGTTAACCGCTCTACCGCTGACTGACCAGACTCTCTCCTCTGCACTGATTTAATTTAGTCCTCATTCTACTTTTTAAAATCATATTACAAAGACACACACACACACACACACACACACACACACACACACACACACACACACACACACACACACACACACACACACACACACACACACACACAGGCCTGTGTATCTCTGCCTGTCCAATGTTCTGTGGCAGAGAATCACATCTGTTATACAGTGGTGTTGTGGTGTTGAAGCAAGTATCATATTTAGAAGCTGACCACGGAAACTTGCACACTAAAAACTCATTGAGCAGTTTGTCTTTGCTTGTGTGTAATTTAGTGATTTTTGCAAGTTAAAAACAATGGAAGGATCGACATGTTTTACATCCTTACTGAGCACACGTGCCCAGATAAATGTCAATAACCTCTATGTGTTAATGCCTGCACTGCTCTCAAAAAGCAGCTAGAGCTGATAATGCCGTCCCGTCTGAGAGCTTTGTCAGCACTTTCACCATAGTCTGCCCTGTTAGCGCTGTTTGCACTATTAGCTAGTATCGCCGCCGACATGTTGAAAGCCGTTGAGAGGCAATCAAAATGCTCCCAATCTCAGACCTTGCACCTTTTAAGGATTTTCTGAATAAAAAAAATAGATAGTATACACTAGCTTAGATCACCTTTGGGGATTCATGAAACTGTGCTTGTGAGCGGGTCAGTGGACCAGAGTCGGATATTCTTTATCTACCCATTCACACCAACTGTAAACACATGTTTCTCCTGTGGTGTTTTTTTGAATGTAGTTATGGTCAGCACACTGGCCAGTGTTTTTTTTACAGAGACAGAAAATCAAGATATTGAAATTGCAATGGGGAATTTTAGAAAAATGTGATTTTGTTCAAGTTGTCTTTCATATTTATTCCTGTTTTATTAGCAGCAACAGAGGTAAAGCTTTCTGTGAGGCTCAGGTAGTGTCCGTTTGTCTCTCTGTTTACCCCTGGCTGCTGTGTTTCAGTGAAAGGCTTTTCTCTTTGTGTGCCACCCACCCAGTCTGCATGCCTGCTAGAGGGGCCTCTGTTGACAACACCTGCACCCCCAAGGATCAGCAGGGCCTCTTTAGTCCCCTGACACCCCTTTCTCCTTCCTAATGTATGTGTTGTGTTCCTTACTCTTTGTTCTATACTCTGGTGTACATGTATTATGTATGTGCACACACGCACATATGGCCACATGATACAAGCGGGTACTCCTTTTTGTTGGACCCTTCCTCTCCAGTAGTTATCCCGCTGTGCAAATCCTTCAGCTGGGTTTTTGGTTTTTTTCAGTCAGGCCTCTAAAGGGACGCCGTGTGCTTTAGCTTGGCATGTAGCTGAGGCTGGATAAGGACCCGGCTTCTCTCTGTGTTCTGCCTCGAATCACCTCCTCCACTGTAGTGCCCGTAGCCTGAGACGTAATGGGTGTTAGTGTGTATGAAACATGAGTAAGGACACTGACAAACTTCAGCATATTGTTTTTTTTATTTGCTTTTATGTTACTATCTAATTTGGACTGCACACATCAGGACCGAGCAGGTTGGAGACCTCTGGGAAAGAGGATCAAGTCAATTAAAAGCTACAAAACACCCAAAGGCACTGACGGCCTCGGGCGGAACGCTTTGTTGTAGGTCAACAAGAAGTGTCGTTGATACTCTACATACGTAATAAACCCTGAGGAAGACCCATGTTGGTCGCAAGGCGTCGGTCACTTTAAATACTTATTTAATAATGTAGCCATGTAGAATAAAGGCATTTCATTTTTTCACAAACCCTTAAGTTTTACTTGTATTCCTTGAGACTTGCAATTTACATCATTTTGAGACCATATTCCACCCAATGCAATGTGCCCTTTCTGTGTCAAAACACAGGAAGATCCAAAGAGCCCATGTTTGTGATTACCACAAAGACCCGGCAACACTTCTACTCCATTGTCTTCTACTAAATTATTGTCACATTTCTTTCAAGTGCTCAAAGTCAATAATGTCTATGGATACATGTGTCGTCTATCAAAATGCTGATACAACAAAAAATAACAGCTTTGACACATCATTCCTACATCGGCTCTTTCGTGATGAAACCTTTGTATATAAATTTTACAGATTGGAGCACAGACTGGAAGAAGTTTGCTGATGTGGTCAATGGATGTTGATGATAAATAAATTTAACAATGAAAACATTTATCAAACTTGGATGTCATGAAAATGTTGAGTTTCATAGTTTTCAGTTGTACTTTTTTAAGTAACGATGATAAATAAGATATTAATATAATCATACTTTGTGTTTAAAAGTAGCTTTTAATATTTAAATAAATTCAACAATAAGGAATATTAATTCTGTGATAGAAACATTTCTCCACCCTGGACCGTTGAATCCACGCTGCTTAGTTATGTTTTCTTGCTAATCATTTCCCTCGTAGTGGCCTGCATCCTCCTCGGTTTCTCTCTTCTTTATGTTTCTCCGGCGATCCCTGTCAGCTCCTTCCCTCCTTCCCTACCCTTGAGCTTCGTCCTCCTTCCTCCATCCACCGCTCACTTCAGTTGTGTGTCTGTATCGATGCATTCGGTAGCGTATCATGCTCTGTTTTCACATGCTGATTCGGCCCTAGCCTCCATTCCTCCCCCCTATATTCACTGAGGGCATGTCAGAGCGCATTACGTACAAATAGGGTGGTGGAAGCATCTGTTTCTAGCCCGTCCAGCTCACTATAGATGCTGCTACGGCGTAAAAATCAGCTTGTATGCTACATTTTTGTTGTTTGTTGCGGCTTGAAATAGTCTACTTCCAAGCATCCCATATATAATGCTCGTCATTGGCATGTGAATGCACGCTTTTCATCTCGATTCATTCTCTGCCTCAGCAGTTAATATTGTGTGCTTCTGGAAATTCTCTTCAGTCTGGCAGTTATTGGAACCAGGATTTTAATTAGGGGAGGTTTTAGAGTGGCACACGCCGCATTAGCATTACAACAGGAGCAAGTCTGATGGGCGGACTGGCAGGCAGACAGCGAGCCATCATCCTAACTAGTAGTAGCAGACATATCAATCCAGTCAAGTAAGGAGCACAGACAACGGGAGTGTAAACTGTATAGTATGCCTACCATTTCTGCTAATCTAGACCGGAAGGCAATGTTTTAGTTTTTGTGGGGAGTCTCACTCAATTCATTTCTAGTGTAACATTATAGTAGTCCTTCTTTTTTAGTACCCGATCACACAAACTGCCAGAAATCCGTCCTGTTATTGACGCAAGGTGTCGGGATGATTGATTGCATCATGTCAGCACTTGAATCGAATGATTTTTGGTTGGAATTTGATCTAAAATGGAGACAACCTGAAAACGTCCATGTCTGTCTGCTGAGCTATCTATACATAATCGTGTTGGCTGTGAAGCCTGAATAGCTTATTTTCAAAGTTACAGTTTTATTCTGATCAACAACCTGGTTTCAAGGTCTGTTGTTCACAAATAACCATAAAACAGGATGGCATTCTGAGAGCTGTTACCTTCAAATCAAAGTGACAGTGACTTGGGAATCGTGAATCAAAACATTTTTGTATTCAATATCTAACATGGTTTTCTTGATCCATAGAACTGTAGACCTGATCTCCCTAAAACCATCAGAACCCAATACTGGTTCCAGTCCTCGGTTTTCCCACAGACTTCACACAACCTTTCCTATCCAGGACTAAAGGAACAGGGTGTGTGTTCAGACAGACAGATGACCAAAAATTAGAGCAAACAGAAGCCAGAGATCTCCAGATTTCCCCCAAATTTCCTTTGACTCATTTGAGCCTGAATCTGAGTTTACACTGTTTTGCTTATGACTAACACTCTCCATAATCTGTCCCTGCACACCGGCCCAGGAGACCCCTGGTCGGTCTTCTCGGCTATTTTCCTTGGCCTCTCACTCTGCTGATGGAAAGATGAGTCTCATTGAGGTCAAACTGAGGCTTCGGCAACTTGAAGCTAAGCTATGAGGGACGACTGTGAATTAATGACCACAGTTCCATTTTTCTATTTGTGGGCGAAGGCATTGTGGCCACCATGTTTTTAGATTTTTATACCCCAAGTACTCTTCATGACCACTGGCCCTTCAAACCCATGCCAATGTGTTAGACAATTCAATGCATTTGTCAATATCTGAGGACACGGCATAGCTGAAATATTTTTTTCTACCAGATCTCTGTTTCATTGTCTTGCAAATATTTGGCAGAGTCTCATTTAATCAGCTCGAAGCAGCAGACGTGTTCGTTTTGCTGCATTGTTAAAAAAAATTGGAAGTCGAGACAGTTTTATGAGATACTTTATTTAAATGTCTATATGAGTGAGTAATTCAAGCACGTAATAATAATAATCATTGAATGCGGCAAAAATCAGGGCCAGCAACTGTAATGTTGTTCTCCAGTCTTTGGGTCGGGGGTCGGGGGTCGGGGGGTAAGAAGGGAGGGTCGCTATGAACAAAAGAAAGATACTAGAACTTCACGTGTCTGTGACATGTGACCGGCATTTTTTGGTTAGTTTTCGACATAATATGAGGGAATGTGTGTATGTGACCCTTGTGCTTCTCCTAGTAATGATGGAGACTTTCCCTCCTTCCTCCCAGATTAAATAGCCTTCCTAAGGCCTTGTGGGATATGAATGAAGGGAGAAGACGGGCGGGACGGGGCTGCTCAGAGCTGTCTGATACAAAGAGCAGTGAGGGCACTTAAAATGACATCTGGCCATTTTTTTGAAAAAGCCTTGTGTTCATAACTCAGTGACTCAGAACAAAAGTAATGTCTGTGATTTAATTTGATTGATTTTTGATTTTTCCTTTCTCTGTAGAAAATGTGTTAGTGCCCTCTGAGTTATCCTCATAATATTTGGAAGATTTATCATCTGATGTGAAACTTCTAAAATGACATCCATAGTAATGTTATAGTGTTAAGTGTTATAGTGTGTGTGTGTTTTTTCTCTTACCATCAGTTGCTCTGCTCTTTGTGCATCAATGCATGCGTATGTGTACTTGTGTGCGCTTGCCTGTCTCCTGTAGCTCTGCTTAGCGCTATGCTGTGAATATGAAATAGGGCAGCTAGCATCTGCACTGCAGCCGTCCCGCCCAAGCCCCCACACTGTGCCTACTGCTCGCTGCAGCTGGCCAGCCTGCAGAAACACACGAGCACGTCACTTGTGTGTGCGTTTGTGTCGAAGGGATTAAGTTTACTTGTGTGTGTATCTTTGTTTGTGTGGGTTCAGCTCCCTGTTTCTCCTGATTTTGGTTTCTTAGATACTCTGTTCGTGTTTACCTGTACAAGATTTGTTTATTCCATCCTTGAATGCAGGTTTGTCTTCACATTTGCCGGTATGCTTGTTGCTACATCTTTATTTGTCCCTGTGCATGAGTATTGCTAGCCTCTTTTATATATAT
Source organism: Anoplopoma fimbria (assembly GCF_027596085.1). NCBI lineage: Eukaryota > Metazoa > Chordata > Actinopteri > Perciformes > Anoplopomatidae > Anoplopoma > Anoplopoma fimbria. Next base: position 18,592,630 of record NC_072456.1, on the reverse strand, counting down.
GGAAGTTTTAAAAAAAGGTTAAAAAAAATACCAAAACTAGTTTTCTTTTATTTAGACTTAGAAAAACATATTCCCAAAAATCTGCTGATTATTTTCATTGATTAATTGATTAAATGTTTGGTGAATAAAATGTCAGCATATACTGAAAAATGCCCTTCACAGGCTCAGTTGAAAGATATTCAGCTAACCATCCTACAAAACATAAAAGAGCAACATTGTTCACAGCTATGTTTTGGTGTGTTTTTCTTGAAAAAGTAATTAAATGAAAAATCTAATCAGAATTGTTGCTAGTTCATTTTCTGTTAGTGCACTAATAGATTAATTGACTAATTATGGAACCCTGGTCCTAGTCTTTTCACAGGCTAATAAGATAGGTTACTTTTGGTTTGCAAATGTGAGCATCAATCTGGAGTTAAAAAAATGTGCGGTATCCAAAACAATCCAGTATCATCGTCCCGGTCATGAGGGCGAGATGAACTCAAAGCCCCTGAAACACAAGAAAGCCAGGAAAGGGAGAATGGACCAGAGGTAGAGGTGGGAGTAGAACGAGAAAGAATCTGACAATCAGCCTTTTGATAAACATTGTTTCTGTGTCAACTGAGGACAGACAGAAAAAGAGAGAGAGTGAGATTTGCCTTTCTCTCCCGTCTCTTTTTTCTGTGGCTAATATGAGGAGATAATGGGCCATTGAGGCAGAAAGGGAAGGCTTAAAAACACCTTAGTCATGACTGGGCTGCCACTCAGAGCCGCTGATTAAATTACCCAGATGAAGGAGTATTTATCTAACTGCACTTAGGAGTGTTCATTTAAAGATGTTTAATCTCTGTCTGCAGCTCTTTGTGGCTTGTGTGTTTCTTTGTTGGTATTGAGCTAGAATAGAAAATAGTGTTTGGTGTTGTTTGATCGATTCAGTCTTTTAATTTCTTCTGACATGGCAGGAAGTTGGAACTGCAGGATAGTGTTGAGTAACCAAACCTTTTATCGTTTCAATCAGAATCATTCTGGATAAGTCTGGATGATAAAAAGTAATCAGAGAGTCTCAACGTCAGGTAGATGGGGACATTCCAGAGGATTTACTGTTTCTAATTTGACTTACTATAAAGGACACAGAAGGTGTTTGTTGGTCAAAAGGCTGCAACTAGCAAGCAGCAGCAGAAATCACGAATCCCCATCAAACACCATTTGAGTTAACCTGGAACTGCTCTGAAATGTTTGACTCTGATTGCCTCCCAATCTAGTCCTCATTGTTTGATGTCCCAGGCTCATCAATGAATCACAGGCTTCATTTTTCATCGTCTTTAGAGAAGACCAGAGAGAGTGACCACAGGATCTGACAGCAGACTGAGCACGATACCAGCATTTTGTTTACTGGCTGTTCGAAGTTATGTTATGAAGAGACTCCTACTGTGTGTGTGTGTGTGTGTGTGTGTGTGTGTGTGTGTGTGTGTGTGTGTGTGTGTGTGTGTGTGTGTGTGTGTGTGTGTGTGTGTGTGTGTGTGTGTGTGTGTGTGTGTGTGTGTGTGTGTGTGTTGAGTGATTCTCGCAAGCGGTGATGTGAAGGAAAATCATGAGGCCAGTGATGCAGGTGTCTTGCTCTCTAGATGGATGTTCACGTCCGCTGCCTCTCTCCATCACCTTCCCACTGTCACCAAACTGCCTGGTCAGCAAAACCTGCTGGACCTCTGTGTGTGTTTGTTTGTGTGTCTCTGTATTTGTGTGTTTGTGTATTAGAGAGTGAGACTACATGTTGATCTCTTTTGTGTGTGTGTGTGTGTGTGTGTGTGTGTGTGTGTGTGTGTGTGTGTGTGTGTGTGTGTGTGTGTGTGTGTGTGTGTGTGTGTGTGTGTGTGTTGTACGTGCCCGGTATGTGTGTGTGTGAGATGTAGAGAGAATTTGTGTTGACTGCGGCAGTGCATGTATAAATGTATGTGTATGTGTGTGTGTGTGTGTGTGTGTGTGTGTGTGTGTGTGTGTGTGTGTGTGTGTGTGTGTGTGTGTGTGTGTGTGTGTGTGTGTGTGTGGCACCAGCTTGTCTTTGTTTGTGTGTGATTTTTTTCATGTTTGCGCCTGAATGTCAGAAAAAAAATGCAGCCAGCAGCAAATGTTGCAGCTGGTGCCAGTGTGACAAAATTAAAGATGTGGCATCGGGAGGGAGGGATAGGAAGGATGGGTGAGTGTGGAGGGTGGTTACGACGGATCTGTCGGAGGAGAGAAGGGAGTGGCGAGAGGACCGTCAGTGGGACGTATTGATTGTAGCTCCATCACAAGCGTCTGTAATGAGATCTAGTAGCTGTGGCTTTCTGGAGGAGCAAATTTGTCACCTCGGGCTAGACACCGCGGCAGGGCGGGACAGGGGGAGAAAGAGAACTGGCAGAGGAGGGTCAAGAGGAGAAGAGGAGGAGACGAGAGAGGGGGGGAATAAGTCAGGGAGATGAGAGAAGAGTGCAATGCTTAAAGGGACAGAGAGATGGAGAGTGTGTAGCTTTACGATGAAAAAGACAAGACACAAATGATGACTGGAGGGGAATCTAAGAAAACGCCTGTTGGGAGCATGCAGCTAATTACTGCAGACAGTCTATGTCTGGACTCATCTCCATGGTAACAAGATGGGCCAGCAGGGCTGGCCAGCACACAGGAAGACACAGACGAGGAAATCAATGAGCAGACAGACAAAGCAGGGAGCAAAACCACGCTCATTCAGCCAGATTCACCCATTCACTTTGTTTGTCTTCATGTCTGTGTGTGTTCATGTGTGTGTATCAGCTCATGCTTGCCTGTTGACTCTACATTAAGACTCAGTATTTGTTGCTAGGGCAGCTATCGACAAAACACATCACATATCACGTAGCATAAAAAAAGTAGTTTCGCTCTTGTACAGATTTGACTAAACAGGTCTGCAGCAGGCTAGAGATCAGAGAAGGTTGCTTGGGATCCAAATGTTTGGATCTTGCGGCAGTCACGTCAGTAAAGAACGTAGGTTTCTGCCCTCTCAGCAAATACTGTTGAATTGTCCTTGAGCAAAGCAAGAAACCTCTGATTGATTTGATCAAGCTTTTTAGTGGCAAAGTGCTGAAGTCTTGTCATTTTAACGACTGTTGGCAGCGACGAAGAAGATGTTATTGGATTTTGTTTGCGATGGTATACATTTCAGAGCTTTGTTACCAACATTAACAGGCCGTCTTTCTTTGATATGCGGAGATAGTCAGAGCGCTACTGTTTATGTAAGTGAAAATCTAGACGTGTTGAGGCAGGTATGCAGATATGTGGAAGGGGTGTGATTGTGTGCATGTGTGTGACGGGGAGGAAAAATGTTCCTCGTTATCTTGCTGAATTCTAATGTAATTGGCAACTCATGAAACCTGTGAACAAAACAGAAATCAGCTAAATAGTTTGGACTCTGAATTTGTTGCATTGTCCTAAATATGTCCAATAACACGATGCTTTAACCAGAATGATCTGCTATAAAAAGGGCATGTCATGGAGTTTTTGGGTGAGGGAGGATTTGCTAGTTTGTAGTGAACACTAAAAAGAGACCGCTGCATGAACTGTGTGTGAGAGAGAGATGAATCCTGTTCTCTTTCAGCCAATTCCAACCGTCAGTAACCCAATTTAGTCTGGGTCATTTAGCCAATAGGGCACACACACAGAGACAACACAAAGTCTCTTGTCAGGGTGCTCTGACTTTTCCCTCCCTCGACGTCACTTACTTTTATATAAGAATTTATACTTAATACAGGATATTATTTTGAAAGATGATTTAATTATTGTTGCCACTGTAAATATGTTCCCATCCCTAGGTGAGAGGACATAATTATTCACATGCCTTTTGTGTAAAACAATAGCCCAGAGGTCTCATTTATAAAATGTTTGCATATGTTTGGAAATGGGAGGAAATGCACGTACGCCCAAAAATATTCAGATTTACTAAACCTGGTTTACGCCTGCCAGAGCGCAATTTCCTTTTTATAAATCCCAAATCACGAGTAAATGTGTGCAGCTGGTTCAGCCTCACATCCAACCTTCTACACGGCCACATTTAACCATAAATGGTCAATGCAAGGCACCTTATGAATGTTGATGCATAGAAGCAGTATTTATGTTCACAGCAATCAGACTGATAGCTTTTAAAATGATCGCGACAATCAGTGTATCCACCACCCTGGATACCATTTTTGTTTTTTTATGACATAATGATTAAGACTAATGATGATATGGAGTGATTGTACGAGAGTGGTCACTGGCGTTATTTCCACACTTTGCTAATTTCCACAATCCTTATGTGAAGGTGGTGACAATTTTCCAGGTGAGGTGACTGGAGAGTGTGAGACAGTCACTGTGGTGTTTCAGTTCACCATCTGCACCGACTATTTCCCCTGTCTCCAAAGTGTTTGTACGCATGGGTCAGAGTTTTCGTTTAGGAGCAAACATTCTCCCATCGAGTAAGTTTTTATAGATCTCTTTCAGACCCTGTTTTGTGCGTACGCAACGTCTATAAATGAGACCCCAGATGTTTGAAAAAAAACAAAAAACTTTATTAATTACTTATGGGCATCGAATGAAGTACTCTATTCGTATCAGTATCACTGTAAACGTACTGGTATTGGTGCGGGCATCGTCATTTTTTAAACGATACAGAGCCCTAGTGAAGTGTGTGTGTGTGTGTGTGTGTGTGTGTGTGTGTGTGTGTGTGTGTGTGTGTGTGTGTGTGTGTGTGTGTGTGTATGCATGTGAGTCACTTTACAAAGACCTTGTAGACCTGCATTAAATGTCTTGTCCAAACATTTACCGTTCTTGGTTTAAGCCTCAGTGTGTGAGTCATACACACTCTGTAAAGAGACACCACAGAGTGTCATGGCCGTCATTGTCTTGGTGAAAGCTCCACAGGATTGTATTAATAGAGCCAATAGAATGAGAGGGAGATGTGGTGATACTCACTTTCACTTTGTTATTCCTGAATGTTAGCGCTCTATTCACTTCATTTATTTAGTAGCAGTACACAAATCCTCTTCTGAGGGAACACTGATTGGCAGCGATCACTAGGATACTTTTCTCAACAGTGTTGCTTTCATCACGCTGTGCAATCTTGTTCACAGGATACCTTTTATAAAATAATAGGCATAACTGTCATATTTACGTTGCCATTGGGAAGCTTTAAAGCCTGACTGGATATGTTAGGCCGATATCGATAGAAGATATCCAGTAATAATTCAACAGCTGATGTCTGGTTTGACTTACGCAGACATATATCATTAACAAGAATGACTTAAATTTGCCCAGATCAAATGCCCCCTGCCCCACACAGCTGTGTAACCATAGTGAAATGTATTCATATTTACAAGTACTCTTGAGTAAACTCATAGACACCTTCCTGTGTTTGGTGAGTTGCATGCATAATGGCAGCTCTTTATCTGTGTGTCAATAACCCTGAGAGGGAGTGGCTGTTGCAGAGGAAAAGGAAGGGTATGACTGTTTACTTTTCCATTCATCCTTTTAATACAGGTTGGAAAAAATTTGCACATATTCAGAAGTGCAAAGTAAAATCTTAAAATCCATCCAAAAAGAGCAACCGGACCAAAACTCCTACCAGGATGAGCAATCAATTTATGAGGGCTGTACCTAATAGTTCAAAGCCCCAGAAACTTCATTCATAATGTTGACGTCCAAATTTATTATTATTAATAACTTAGAGAAACATTTTGTGCAGTGGTCCCCCATTCTCTCTCTCTCTCTCTCTCTCTCTCTCTCTCTCTTTCACATACACTGCGTGTTTTATTCGACAACATCAATAGGAGCTTAGTATGTATATAAAACAACATACAGTAGCTCTACAATGTATTGATTCAGCATTCCCTTGTGTAAAATAGAGGTTACTGCCAATACATTGTGGCCGTTTTATGGGTATTTTTTATCATAAGCCTATCCAGCCCTTACATATTTATGTCTATGTGCCTTCATGAGTTTTTTTGGGGACAAAGATTTTGCATCATTTTTGCGTCATTGTTTTTCCTTAAGCAATATCGTCAGTAGGGAAATGTCAATATGGCCCAACCCTTCTCCTCAGCTTACCTTATTATCCCTCCCCCGTTACTCTCCCTTGGCCATAACAGTGAACACAAACAGACCTTTGCCTTAGCGTATTTGTATTTGTGTGTGTGTGCGCTCGCTTGCATGTGTGTTGACGCTTCTTATGACAGTATCACTCTCTTCCTCCCAGCAATAAGCGTGTTTTTGTTTACACTCCTTCCTCTCCTCCTCGTCTCTCTCCTCCACTCGATGTAAGGCGAATGTCTTACATCAGATCACTCAGCATTTAAAGCAAAGCTTTTGAAGCTTAGGACTCCCACCGTGGCCAAATATAGTAAACGTGAACCCGGCAGCTGTGTGTGTATATGTGTGTGTGTGTGTGTGTTTGTGTGTGTGGATGAGTGTGTGCGTGCATGTGTACTCCTGAGTAAATTACTCTGGGGGTAAAAACGTGTTTGTTATTGTTCCCACCACATTGGCTGCAGACAACACTGCCAATTAAAGGGGAGGTTTTATGTGTTAAGAGCAGGAAGTGTTGCTGTGTGTGGCTGCACGCTATTGGCTGCCCAGCTTTTCCCATGTTCCTTCCCTGGGGACAGTACAGCCGGGGCTCTTTACTGCCACGGCCAAATGAAAGGTAAACACAACACACCTTTGCATTTAAAACCCTTACTGGAACTGTGGGTGTGTGTGTGTGTGGGTGTGTGTGTGTGTGTGTGTGTGTGTGTGTGTGTGTGTGTGTGTGTGTGTGGGTGTGTGTGTGTGTAAGGAAGCGGCAGGCAAATTATTGAATGACACAGTGAGGTACGTGTGTAAAGCTTAATGAGAGATAAGCTCTCCAGGATGCTACCGCCTCCTCTTCCTCCTCCTCCTCTTGTTGTTGAAGCACGAGTGAAATCATCCCTCCATCCATGCCTCCTTCCATCCACCCCCCACCCCCCCCAATCCAGCCAGCACGAAAACAAAACAAGGCGTTGTATGAATGAAAGTGGGAGGGGCTGAGTGACCTAGAAAGGCAGGCAGGCAGATAGAGAGATAGATAGTGGTGCAGGGCAGGGTGAGGCTGTGGCGGATAGGAGGGATAGAGAACAGGACAGTGGAGTATGAGGAGGAGGAGGAGGAGGAGGAGGGGATGAATGAATGAGTGAGCTGACTGGAGCATGTTTGGCATAGCAGCTAGCTTGTGTAGCCCGGCGCTAGCATGAGCTGAATGGAGAATAATGCCGCTGCAGTAGTGGTGTTATGCTACTATAGCACACTCCAGTGAGACATCTGTGCTCGGATCAGATAGAGACATGAGAGAGAGAAGGGTGAATATACCTCAAAATCATAATAAATTAAAAGATGAAATAAAATACAAAGGTAGTGCATCATCGTGTCTATTAATAAAACGGGAGGATGTAAACAACTGTCCTTCATGACCCTGTTATGACTGGATTTATCCATCTCTGTTTTCGGCCCAGCTCCAGTCTTAAGCTGGTTGTAATTCACCCAAAGCAGCAGTCTTCTCTGGCATGCTGGCTGCTCGGCTGCGTCTGCCCCCTGTCTGCCCCAGCAAGGCCAGGGTTAACCCTGGGCGTCTCTCCTCCCCAACATGGAAGGCCATTGAATGGCTGCCTCCCCCAGTCAGCAAAAACATTGGCTGAAGCTGAGGGTGGATCTGGGGTTGGAGCGGCACTCAGGCATGGATCCTGGACTGGATCTGGATCTGCCAGCAGTCTCAGCCCTCCCTCCTCTTGTTATGTGATGCCGCGGTCACAGCATGTACACACACAGCAGACAGACAGAGAGGGGGAGGGCTGGAGAGGAGCTATGCATTTTTTCCCTCTGTGGGCCAGGGACCACTCTGTGCCGGGCTGGGTTTACTAGCTCACAGTAAAGAAAATGCAGTGGAGCGACCCCTGCATGAACCAAACCCAGAAGGTCGGAGATTATGTTTTTATTTTTTACATTAGTCATTCCCTCTTTACCGCGGTTTTGACCCACTGTCCCTTTCGTCATTGTTCTTTTCTTTAACCTCATTATCCAACCCCTCCGCTCCCCTTGCCACAACCCCGTCTGTCCTCTCTGCTTTTACTCAGGCAGCACAATGGGCAGCCCTCCTATGCAGGGGGGGTGGGGGGGTCCTATCTGTATCCTTGGCAGTGAGAGCTCATGGGATGTCCTCACATAGGTTGCATCCTATGAAGGATGGCATGCAGTGCCCCATTTCACTTTTAAGTTAACAGTATGATTACTTAGTATGATTCTTTCCTCCAATTTTGTAGCTGCCAGGGAACAAAGACAGTGGTCCATCTTTCTGATTTTAGGTTTGTTTAAAGTAAGGATAACTCTATTATCATGGGAGTAAATCTAAATACTCCCTAATTAGAATCTGCCTTTTTTTGATGCTGTAAATATTTGCCTATAAGGGGACTCAAAGCAGGGTCAAATATTCCTATTAGTGTTTGTAGCCTTTTATTTGACCTAGATCTGCTTCTTGCCCTGACGCTCTCTGGTTCATTTAACACATGATATCAAAGCTGACATTATAGGGAGAAACGTGGTGAGAGACTGATTAACACATGGGGTCCTGTCCATGACTGGAAACAGTCATAGGTCAGACATGGCCGAGATATTTTTCTTTTTTTATCTAGTGCATTGCAAAGTAAACGGAAAGACTAATCACATATTTTCTTAGGTTTATTTATTATGTGTTGTGGACGTCTGGCTGATGTTCTTTACCTGCCAGTGGATTCTAGACTGAAATGAGCTGAACAACCTTGATTAACTCTTACTAACCCATTGCTTATGGTTATTTCCTGTCTTGCTTGCACCCACCAGTATGTGCAGTTGGTAAAAAAAAAAAAAAGACCAGTGCTTGGTATAGGGTGAGATGTAATGAGTCTCTGCTGGCTATCAGACAAGGCAATAACAGCTAGTTTATTAGATCATTACAGGGAACAGGTCAAACCTTACTGCTAATCCAATCACAATCGACACTCAAGCTCTTTCACCAAATGCTGTTTCCCCGATAGGTCAAATGAAACCTGACATGAGCCAATGACCTATAATGTTAAACCTAATAGCAATTAAGGATGTTTCCATGGCGCTGCAGACTATCGCTGCTGGTCATCAAGCGTGTATTGTGGACACTCGCTCTGAATGGATTCTTGGTGCGCAATCAGTAGTTGTCCAATTACATGTCTGCACGCCGATTACGGCGAGAGTTTGTCTGATTGTGTTCTTGAATGCTAATTAGTGTTTGTCTAATAGTGCGCTTTTGTGCAAATTAAGCAGAAAGGTTTGAACCACCTATTTTTAGTATAGCAAAACCACAGAATACAGAGGGGAGGTCATGCAATTGTAACCTTTATTCAACTTGTTGATACAAATACAGTAGCTTCGGCTAGATAGATTGTTTTGTTAACCTACATGGGCTCAGGCAAGTGTGTTTACATTAATGTGGTGTTTAATTTGGGATCTTTGTTTGTCTCAATTTAGTGATGTAAATATCACGGACAGCAATCAACCACCTTGCAAGGAAATTGCTGAAAATTCAGTGCTTTGTTTTTTGTCATATTTGTTAGATTTTTTTTCTGTGAGGGTCAAAAGTTTTTTCAGTTGCAGGTTTGTACTCCTCCTGATGCCAACTCCAATTTTCTCTTCGAGCAACCACAGCAACAACACATTAAAAAGGCAACGAGGTACCACACGACCTCGCTGAGAACACCTGTTTATAGTCCACGCAGCCGTGTTCGTGTGTGTGTGTACTTCCACAGCAAACATGCATGTGGTTCCCTCGCTGCTCACAGATCAGAGCAAACCACCACTTGGTGGCCATTTTAACCACAGGGTTCTGCTCTCTCCGCCCCTTCTTGTTTTAACGTTTTGCGAGCTGTTAACTGTTAGACAGAGTGACTGAGACAGAGACACATCTCTGCCTACATGCAAGTCCGTGCTGTTTTTATTTGGTGTTTTGTTTTTATTTTACTTTTGCTACTGCAGGGTATTTGTGAACTTTGGCCACTGCTCTCTCACTTACTGTCTCCAAATACCATCAACACCAGGAGTGGTTATAAAACACAATCTTCATAGTGATACTAACTTTTTCTCCTCACCTTCTGCTTTTCCTCAGTGTGCTTGGACAACTGCAAGCATAGTGCGTGTACCCTCAAGGGCCAGTGCTGCCACGACCAGTGCCTGGGCAGCTGTTCTGAGCCGGGGAACGCAAGTAGCTGTGTGGCCTGCAGGAACCTCCAGCATGGGAATACCTGTGTGGAAAAGTGTCCTGCTGGATACTATGTCTTCAGGGGCTGGCGCTGTGTCAGCTTCTCCTTCTGCCAGGTAATAACAAATAATTCTTAAGGTTAACTTGTGTAATATTTAGCACGCATTTGGACACAGTAAACTACATCAATGGTGTAAGCATTTGTGTTTCATGTGTGTTTTTGTTGTTCTTAAATCCAGGAGCTCCACAACCAGTGTAAGCAGACTAAGAAGTTGAACCAGGACCGGGAGCTGGGCTGCTACGAATATGTCATCCACAACGGGGCCTGTATTCCAGAGTGTCCTTCTGGATACACCACTATCAACTCCACTACGTACGTCTGGCACACACACATACACACACACCCTTTAATGCCACCATAAACAAGGCCGTGTTATTGATGGTGGCCGTCATTACATGATCGGAGATGTAACCGTCACCCATAACAAATCATCCCTTTGACAGCGGACTGTGGGCACTCAACACACTCAATAACCTTTGCACACAAGAGATGATTGTGTTTGGAAGTTGATCAAACAAAAAAAAAGGGCTGGAGTATTTTTCCACTACGGAAAGTCTCCCCTGTGGAAAAGCAGCTGGGCTGCTGAGGACAAATTACGTCTGGACATTGTAGAGGTGCAAAACATCACCTGCAACTCTGTTTGCCTCTTTATCAAACGTAAACAGTGCTGTTTAGCTGTTTGAGGATGCAGCTTTTATGATTTACGGGCAAGTGCAGTGTCAATTGACCGTCTGTGAGAAGGACCACAGTCTTATAATGTGGAAACCATATGAAAAAAACAAAAGCTGATGGCTCTAATATCAGTTCATTTTGGTATGATAAGCTAATAAGTTGCACCAAATACAAATTTTCTCTATAGGCATGAGACTACATAACATCAAATTAAAATAGGGCCTCTAATCTCAATTGCTGTAAATGAGTCCATGGTGTTTTCACAGCCTCCATCACATTCTGTTCTCAATGATTACACAGCTGCATCAAGTCAAATATTTCCCAAACTGACATAAAAGAACAAATAGTGTCCACAACACTTTGTAAAAGTTTTGTAGAACTTCTCATATGCAGATTAATTCCATAAACTTAATTCACTCAAACTGGGTTTTGTGTTGCATATAAAAATGCTGAAGTGCTGATTATTTTGGAAACAGTGTACAAGGGTGCACTGGGGCTCAATAATGTGCCCTGGTCTTTATGCACCTAATAGCCAATTATTTTCCTATTGACAGGATTATTCAGTGTTCAGACCTGAGCTCAACTTGACAGTCTGTCTGGGACCTGTTTACTTAGTATGGTTGAGTGATTCACATGAGATTATATAATGTGAAATTATAGCAATTAGTAATAATGATTGTTGGTTGATAGTCAGGACTTGGTGGATGTGTTTGAACCCAATTAGGATAACAAGCATGATCACTGACAGGGGCACCGACATTCATAGCTGGATGAGGAATGTTTGTTGTAGAAGTAGTAGTAGTATAGCTCAGTGTTTAAGTTGGTTAAAAGTACTGAGGTGAAACATAAGCGGTCCAAATCCCTTTTATCCTTAAGCACACAACTTATCTTATTGTATATCCCTCTGGATAAAAGTGTCAGCCACGTGCCGTGAATGTAAAAGCAATGTCAAAAAAAAAAAGTCTGTTCCTCACCTAGTCCTGTTTAGCACACAGCTTTGTCTGCATGTGCAACAAGCAAAGGGCATGACCTTATTTAGCATTCCTACTTGAAGTAAACGGGAGGTAGAGGAACATCACTGGGTTTCTCATTTAGCACCAGTCGCTGTTGCTAAACGAGGACGACACGTATTTGTTTTGAGGCCAATTACGTGTTTTGAAACCGCTCCTGTTTGCATGTTCTCAAAACACAAACTCAGGTGTGTGCAATGAGGATAAAACATTTTCCAGTAGAAACGTGATGTATGTACAGCTCCTGTTGTTTGTGTTTTGGCGATGCAGACCTGACTAAACAGCTCCCGCAGGAGTTGCCAGTTACATTTAAAAGAATGATCATATGCCAAGCCACATACCAAGAAGTAGTAGACTTGTTTATTTAAGCTGTGACAAAATACTTTACTGAGAAAAACAACTTTTTGTTGTTGTAAAGAGGGATAGAGTTACATATTAATGGAGTGTGGAGAAGAGAGTACGTTGGATATGCGGTGTAAAAGAAGCACCAGGAGATGTATTTCTTTAAAGTGGTTCTAATTAGAGCGGGTTGTGTTCTGGAGATGTCGCTTGATGCCGTAGGTGGCTGGATTGATGGTGTTTGTGTGTTTCTGGTGTACCTGTGAATATGCGATTTTTTTTTGTGTGTATGTGCATGAGTGTACATGCATTTGAGTGTTTGCGTGTGCCGAACGTGTTTGTGACTTCATTAGCCTGTTCCTACTAAATGTTTGGTCCGTTACTTTTTCCCAGGTGCAGGCTGGGGGAAATGTCCACTTTGTCCAGATGGAGAGAGGTTTATATATATATATAGAGAGAGAGAGAGATTTATTTGGCTTTATAGTACACCCAGCGGAAATGGGAAAGAACATTATAACCAAACATGACTTTTTCCAAAATGTATCTTGTGTGTAAGAGAGAGATTGACTTTCCCTTGCGTGCTGCCAGCCCGCAGGGATTATCAGGTGCTTAGACAGAAAAGAACATTGCTTTAAGTCTCAGTCACACACCCTGAGGCAAAAGTCAGAATGGCATCCTTTGTGTGTGTGCGTGTGTGTTAGTTTGTGTGGTTACCTACAGATGTATGTGTGCACACATTATGTGATCAACAAAACTTTTTCATTTCATTGGCATTCTGACGTGGTTGCAGCATCGGGGGGGGGATTCTGTGTGTCTGTTTTGCTGCTATGGTTTGGTTATGGCAAGAACAAGCGTCATCATCACAGTGGCTTAGCCTGGCAGAAGCTACCAGACAGACTCACGCACACACGCACACACGGCGAGACAGTCGGCGAGGCAACACACATTGTACATATGAGCGCACACACACACACATAAAGGAGAATTGACACGGAGTAGAGAAAAATGTTGGCATTATGATTTCCATAACGCCATTAACTGTAAAATACTACCTTCCCTTTGCTGTGTGTCAATAGTATATAATGCAAATTTAAGTATCTGTAATGTAAGTCTGGATGTTTAGTATGCATTAGCTGTCCTCAACCAAAGAAATTCTTAGTTTATTTACACAATTTTTTTTGTCCACTAATCTATTAGTTGATTTATTCGACATATTGTTAAAACTGAATTTCTCCTCAAAGAGTCATCACACAAAAGCACCTCTTTAAATATTGTGTTTACAATGTATATTTCACTTATATATCTTTTTTTCCCCCCGTCTTCGTCTGTCTCTCCAGAAAGATAGCTGTTCTCTCTTGACATTCGTCCGTCCCTAAAATCTACTGAATACAGTTTGCTCATCTTTCCTGGATGCTGTAGCAGTAGTACAGCAGTGTGTGTGTGTGTGTGTGTGTGTGTGTGTGTGTGTGTGTGTGTGTGTGTGTGTGTGTGTGTGTGTGTGTGTGTGTGTGTGTGTGTGTGTGTGTGTGTGTGTGCATGCGTGCGCTTGGTCTGGTTCCGCCAGCCCTGGGCCCAAAACCAAACCCGAGCGTCAGCTGCGGCCTCTGTTGCAGATGGTTCTAGCAGACCCTGGAGCCCGAGTCATGGAGTTCAGCCGGACAGATAAACACTGTCTCTTTAAGAGCTGCCATTGGACCCAGACTGTCTGCCTGTGTGTCTGTGTTTTTCAGTACAACGGCCCAAAACATTCTTTCTCTCTGCACTGCAACTAGAGCATTACCTTTTCTATGTGGGAGAAAGAACGAGAGACACTGAATATCTATTTTTTCTGACTTGTTTTGAGAGATCATTACAGTGTGTTTCTGCTCACCCAGAAGTCATAGAGGGTAAACAATTATTTAGCCTCTGATTGACGTAAATTATTAAGCTTGATAAAATGGAATCTAAGAGAAGGCAGGTGTGTAATGGGTCCAGACAAGGACCAAAACCACACCCCTGGGAGTGTTTCATATCACCATGGTGAATGTCATCCATGTCATGGCCTGGCTGTTAGGGGGAAAGGTAGGGGCACGGTTTTGGTAGGACTGTGTGTATTTGTGTGTTTTTTGAATGTGTGTGTATGCTTCCTGGAAAGGGGGATTATAATAAGAGTTGCATAAACATAGAATTAACTCAGGGTGAGCTTACAAATGGCAGTTCATGCAGAGCTCGCATGGTCCCACGGCGAACAACGGCATCCTTTGTTAGCTGTTCCCCGGGCTCAGGGGCTGCTTTGAAAAGGTGCCTGTTAAGGCGGCTGTTTGATGTCATTGTCTCCTCTACTTTGAGTTTAGAAACACTGATTGGGCGGCGTCAAAATTGATTCTAATGAACCGGTGTCATCCCCAGCCCTCTTCTGATTTGTGGATGTATTTTCAGGAAAATAGATAATTCTGACCCAACCTTGTTGTTTCTGTTGCACAGCAACCTCACATCAGAGCACCCCCCTTAAAAATACGTTGGGTGGGGGAAGCCATCACTCAGTCGTGTTAGGAGTGACAAATTGAGGTTTTTGGAGCAGACCAACCCAAAAAAATGCAGTGTTTTAGTTTATATCTAAAGCAGACCTTTGTGGTTAGGGGTGTCAAGGCTGGAAGTGGAATTAAAGGAAAGGATTATGTTCTTTAGAGAGGGCTTCAGAAAAAACAGTGCTCATTTATGAATGAATCATCGGATCCATTATTTTTGAAGTGGCATGTACCCGGCTTCACTAGACAAGGCCTGCCTTTTGTGAATGAATTTGCTGAAACGCAGCACCATCAAGGCCTCATTGCTCAGTACTTGTGATTACGTGCACATGCACATGTTTGCAGGGAGAGAACGCCACTCAGAGAGCTGAGAGAGGGGAACGCCTGTTGGGAACTGCAGCTGGTGTTTCAGTCATGTTGTTTCTGTTGTCTATGATTGGTGCATTTGTGTGTGTTGTATGTGCGACAGAAGTAATTGAAGCAAAGGATGAGAAAGCGCTCTCATGTTTCCCCCAGTGCTAATAAAACTGAAGGAGGCTCAGATGTGGATGAGAGATTGCGTAATCTAATTCCACTGCTAAGAGCCTATGGATTCATTATGGGACTTATCAAATTAATTGAGAGAATTATACAGATTCACCTCTGAATACATTCAGCTCATTCATTGAATTGCAAGGCTCTGTTGGATTGTCTCTCATTTGAGATGATGAGTTTGAGAAACCTTACGTTCAGTATTGTTGATATTAAGTTAGATGTTCTATCACAAATTTCATACTTCTTGCTCCCATTTTGGTTATCTGACAGTCTTTTTTTAATTTGATATTTAGTGAAGTCAAAAAACGGATGTGCTTTTAATGAGCATTTTTATTATATTTGCTTTATATTGAAGACAGACGACATTCAGACCTTGAGGTAAAAACAAGAATAAGCACAACACAAACTCAAGCATGAAGCCAGATGACTGCCTGCATATACAATTCAGAATAGATTCTAGCAACTAGAATAAGTATATGTCAGTTTAATTCCATTAACAGATTCAGCCTTCTTGTTTGAAAATGCCTTGTCATCCCCGGTCCCAACTCACGTCCCACCAGTACGTCTCTCAGCATTCCTGCTTCATACAATTCAATTATGCGTCATTCCATTTCTGATATCTACACACAGAAACATTGCAGTCTCTGTAGTTTTTGTGGCTTTGGAATGTAGCGTGGCCAATAAACCCATTTTGATTAAGTGCCAATAATGTTCTTGATAGTCTGTATTGATCTGCTTCAATAAGAGTTCTCCTCCCAGCATATCAGCAAGTATTTACTGCATTGTTATACAAGTTTTTTTTCTTCTGTGAGTGTGTTAACGTCTCTAATCTGTGTACATCTCTCTCTCTCTCTCTCTCTCTCTCTCTCTCTCTGTAGGTTGACCTGTTCGCCATGTGCAGGGCTGTGTCCCAAACTGTGTGTGGGAAATAAGACAATTGACTCTGTAACTTCAGCCCAGGCTTTGAGAGGCTGCACTGTTCTCCACGGCAACATGATCATCAAGATCCGAGGAGGGAGTGAGTACTACTACACCTCACCGCCTGCTGGGCCTCCAGTAGAGGCTCTGGTTCTCACACTATGTCTGTCTCCTTCTCCCTCCGTCGCTCAGGTTTCTAAGTCCGTGTTGCTGTGTGTATCCACCTGTACAATTCAAATGTGTGTTTGTCTGATCGTATGACGGATCTGTATGTTTTTTGCAATCACCTACTAAGTTACCTGTATGACCAAATGTCCATCTCCTTGCAGATAACATTGCAGCTGAATTGGAATCTAGCTTGGGCCAGCTTGAGGAAATCACAGGCTTCCTGACTGTTCGCAGAGCCTACGCCCTGGTGTCCCTGTCCTTCCTCCGCAAACTACGTATTATTAGGGGGGAGCATCTTGAGGGAGAGTAAGTGTCTTCTCCTCTCCTCTCTTCTCCATTTAGATATAATCATAGTGTTTAATTCTTCATCTGCCTTCCCTCTGTCTCTCTAAGTGTCTACGCCTTCTATGCACTGGACAACCAGAACCTGCGTGAGCTGTGGGATTGGTCCAAGCACAACCTGACCATCCATCGTGGTCGTACGTTCTTCCACTACAACTCCAAACTTTGCATGACTGAAATCAGGAAGATGGAGGAGGTGACGGGAACCAAGGAGCACAACCAAAAGAATGACATCGCCGTACGCACCAACGGGGACCAAGCTTCCTGTAAGATGACCAGAACGTCAGACTTGAGATTGTCATCTGATGTTCACAACCTTACTGATAACATTTGTTTTAATGTTCTTAATCTGCTCTAGATTTCTTTGGGATAGTAGTACAAACAGAAATACCTTTTTTATATTTCAATCTAATAGAAAAATATTTTCCTAATACTTTATTTTAACTACCTCAAGATTGCTCCTTTTAGCTCTTAAGGATGAGAGTACATCGATCATCCACTTGCGTATGTTTTGAAGTATACTATTGCACTGGAACATACTCCTCATGCATAATGTCGTCGGTAAATGTAATGCAGAGCAGCTTGAACAAATCATAACAGCCAAGTGTTGGATGAAATAAAATACTGTATCTACATAGACAGCCTTCCTTCAGGGAAGCATATTTTTTGTCTTTTACCAAAGGTATGTGCTGAGCATTTTTTGTTTCACCCCTTAGGTGAGACCAAGCTACTGAAATTCACCGTGATCAAGACCACATCAACTATTATTATGCTGAAGTGGGAACCCTTTTGGCCTTTGGACTTCAGAGACTTGCTGGGCTTTATGGTTCTCTACAAAGAGGCGTAAGTATCTGACAAAAATCCCCATACCATGGCACTTCCCACTGCTGCCTTTGATACTGTCGATGATATTTAAATCGAGAGACAAAATTCAGTTGGTCCAATAAGTCCTGTTTAATCTGGTTTTCCTCCTACATCAATGATGGGACATCCTATGTTTGTCAGTAGCTTAACACATAACACATAAATTATATGCAGATGACACACAGCTGTCTTCTGAAGGTCTTAGTCTTATAAGCAAGCTGGTAAACTGTATCAATATCAACTCCTGAATGTCATGAACTCTTTTACAGCTTACTTGTATTTAAAAAGAGAGAGTCAGGAAATGTTTTCACACCTAGAATCACTGTCTCCTGAGCATAGAGAACACAGTTATTTTGGACCAAGATTTGAAAGTTAACCAGTACGGCTGTTGCTTGCTTGAAAACATGTAAATGTAGAGAATTTTAATCTCAAGTTGACTCTGAGAGGCTGGTTGATGCATTCAACTCAACCATGTTAAGACTACTGTAATGCTCTCTTTGCTGCAGTACTCAAACAAACAATAGAAAGACTCAATCTAGTTCAGATTGCAGCAGTCAACGCATTACTCCAGTAGTTAAATCACTTCAATTGCTGAAGTGAAATCCAGGGAGACACAGGTCCAGTCAAAATGACACTTAGTCTTTAAAGCACTGAATTGTTTGGCTCCCTAAATGACCTGTACTAAAATTAGCCATATAAAAAGTGTATTGCTTTAACTTTCCAAATACGCTCCACTGATACTGCTCACAATTAGTTTGAAGCTGTTGATCCATGTTCTCTGACCTCTGTCTTTCCATCTGCTCCAGGCCGTACAGGAATGTGACGGAGTTTGATGGACAGGATGCATGTGGCTCCAACAGCTGGGCGATTGCTGATGTTGATCCTCCATCCCGTTCCACGGACGGCAATAAGCCGGCTGATCCGGGGCACCTGATCCGACCATTGAAGCCCTGGACCCAGTACGCCATTATGGTCAAAACCCAACTATCTGCATCTGACGAGCACCAGGTTCATGGAGCCAAGAGCGAGATCATCTACGTCCGCACCAATGCCTCCAGTGAGTCACACAATATAAAAATAATACACACAAGTTTGGTTAGGTTTAGTAAATGTGTTTTAAGAGACTTTGTGCTTAGTTTTGGCAGTCAATTTGATGGAAATTTTCACTGATAATATCTGACTTCACAATTAGATGATAAATATACAGAATCACATTTTCTGGTTAAAAGTACCCTGTGGAGTTTCTTCTAGGAAATAGACACGGTTCGGTACGGTTTACATTTAGTCTCACCCAAACGCAATGGACCACATACAAGAACATTTTCGTGTTCTTATCTTAGTTTTCTCTTATTCAGCAAACACTCATAACTCCAGATAACTGTATCTCTAATGTTTAACAGCGTCTGCATTGAAATTAAGGAACTCGCTGAAGCCAAGAAATGGGGGAAAAATAACTCAGGGCTGTTGATCACGTTAACTTGTCACCTGAGAGTCGTACTGTCACTAAAATAAAGAAGAAATGGTTGAGAGGGAGTCAAATCATTTAATTCCTTTTGAAGTCATATTGATATTGTAGTGTTATACAATAGCATCATTTTTTAGTTATTGGGGTTATCTGAGGCTATATGAATACATTTTGAATTGTATTAGCCAATAACTTGAATTGCAGAATCAATTTTTTTTTTAGTTGTCAAACTCAAAACTGCTTCAAAGTAATGAAAAGTTAAATCCATTAGTGAAACACTTAACTTTGGACTAATTTCCCTTGACTCCTACAACAGGTTTCGACCACTCTAAAATTGCGCTTGTACCTAAGAGAAAAAATCTAAACAACGTTAAAATTGGTGAATGTGTCAAGTTCTCCATGAATGAATGAGGGGGTGCATTTTTTCCCCAAATGAACAAAGTCGATCTGTCTTCGGTCATACTTCACCAATACAGTCCTAACCGTCGTCTTCCTCCACTTCCCTCAGAACCCTCTGTGCCTCTGGACCCCATCTCTTCCTCCAACTCCTCCTCTCAAATCATCCTGAAGTGGAAGCCTCCCACCAGTCCCAATGGCAACATCACCCACTACCGCGTCATCTGCCGTAAGCAGTCCGAGGATAGCGACCTCTACAAGTTCGACTACTGCCTACAAGGTCAGTATCCACAGGTTGACCCATTTAAATCTGCCCAAAGTGACTGTTTGCAAGCAAATCAGCTGCTGCTCACTTTACATTTGTTTGCCTGGCTTTCCCTCATGCCAATTTCTCCTCCCCAGGAATGAAGCTGCCGTCTCGTACCCCGACCCACCTGGACAGTGAGGATGAGCAGAAGTGGAACCACACAGACGAGCCCACCTCAGGGGGCAGGTGCTGTGCCTGCCCCAAGACTGACAACCAGCTAAAGAAGGAGCAGGAGGAGATAGAGTATCGCAAGACCTTTGAGAACTACCTCCACAATGAAGTCTTTGAGAGCAGGTACACATCACTGATTATAATTAAGTGTTCGATTCATGACCAACAAATCTTAGCAGTTTATTTTTTGAAATGTTATATTTCAGAGCATGTTTTTCCCAAGACTCAAAGAGCTGGGATCTTCCACACTACTAGCTAAAATGTATCTAAACTTGATTAATGTTTCAAACCGACTGACACAAGCTGAAGTAAGCGATCCATTATTAAATTTACGCTGCAGCATCTTTCTTGTCACAGTGACCACTCTAAAGTCACTCACTGTACAGCTCACAGCTTTAATTAACTTTTATGCTTGTTTTACAAAGCTTGTGTGCATTCATAATTCCGTACATTTAGCCGAGTGTAGCACCACAGGAGCTCCTTGCTTTGTTAGTTGCTGTTTTTGGCCGTGCAGCAACACTGGAGCCCGTCGATCCAGCCAGACTCAATCCCTCCTCTTTTGTGCCAGCCACCATGATGTGCGTCTCAAAACAGCTCTGTGCTAACTCTGTCTTGTCCATTCGGGCGTGTGTGTGTGTGTGTGGTTTATGTAGAAACTTGTTTTTGTACAGGGCACTACTGTTGGGGGCTCAGAGTGGGAGGTGCTGATTGTCTGGGTCGCCGTGCCCCTACACTCTCCCCTGACACACACACACACACACACACACACACAAACACCCACAGCCTCTCCGTCCGCTGTAATTACTGTGCCCATTATCATTCATGCAAGTCAGGGGCTCAGTCATGCAGACCGCCATTTGGACGCACACAAACACTCAAACTCACACACACCTCGGCTGGATTTTGAACCCGTGCTGTTGAATCAGCCAAGGTCAGCTCCACACACCGTAGTACACAAAGAACTCCTCGTGCTCTCTTTTTCCATCACGCAAATGGATTGCAGGAAGCTTCATATTTTTCTTCTACATGAGCAAGTATCGGTTCAACATTAACTACACTTCCGTGTACAGTGAAGGAGAGGCTTCACCCGCAGCAGCTTGGGGTGAAGTGTATTGCTCAAGGACACTTAATGGTGGTGATTTTGGAAGTAAGGAGGATATTTTTCTAATGAATTGACAGTGATCCTTCCTGCCCTTACACAGAGGTGCACTGCAGGTCTTCTGTGTCTTGGTTGGTTTAATTTCAAGGCCTTTGTGGTGGGTCTACACTCATAACCACTGAGAAGGACGTGGACCTGCTCGTTGCCACCACCCAGTGGTGAGGGTTGGTAGCACTTCCAGCAGGGCATTAGATGGTATTTGTGGATAAATGTCATACAGTCAGACTTGCTACTCACTGTAAAGTTAGTGTGGGCAGAGGTCATCACTGGCCTCCTCCACACAAACTGCTCCATCTGCCAGGATCTAATTCACATTAAAAGGCTTCTGACTGTTGTGTTGATCATTTATCCTGACTGGTCTGGGAGATGTTCGTGCTAGAGGACTCTAAATAACACCACCTTCATAAGGATTTCAGTGGAGTTTTACCTAACTGTTGCTAACTGCTTTACCTTTTTCTCTGCTTGTCCAGGCCGTCTCGTCGCCGGCGCTCAGTGGGAGTTGCCAACGCCACCCTGCCCTCTTTCTTCCTCACCACAGCACCCAGTCTGGCTTTCGGCTCCACGACATCCACCCCTGAAGATGAAAACGAGGAAGAGGAGGGATCCAAGGTCTGACACAGTTTAGATTTTTATACTTTACACATTAGTCATTCTCCTGCCGATGTATGTGCTGATCGTTTTTCTGTTCCCCATCCCAGATTTGCAGTTTAAATACACACATTTAAACTCAATACTGGTCTTCTTAACATGTTTCTCAAAATCAGAGTGAAAACGTTCCCCTGAGAGAAAGAATGTATTTCCATTTCTATAAATTCCTTTCAACTTTGACTTTATTTAATGCAATTAACTATGTGCGCCTCTAATTTACATTCTGAAACATTGAAAGAAGATGACATTTTTATGTTTCTGTCACTACCGCAAAGAGGAAAAGTAAGGAAAGGGAGATTCCTGTTCAGTTTAGCCTCAGAATGGCACAGGAAATCACTGAGACTGTTAAAGCAATGACATCTCTCTCGTCTTTTCTGCTCAGGTGGAGCTGAAGGTCTCTTCAAAGGAGTCAACAGTCATCTCCAACCTGCAACACTTTACCAGTTATAAGATCGAGATCATGGCCTGCAACCATGCGACAGACCTCAAACGCTGCAGCATGGCTACTTATGTCAGTGCTCGAACCATGCCAGAGGGTAAGAACAAGTACAAATCTCACACAGGAAAACTTAACTTAAAGAAACAAATGAGGTCATTTTGTCAACTGGTACCTGAGTATAAATGCTTCTGACAGACTTACAAGAACACACACAGTGACATGAGCATATGTATGAAGCATAGAAATGACCATAGGTGATCAAAACTGTTTAAATATGCATGCATGTTACATGTGCATCCAAAAAAAATGCTTCTAGAAGCAATCTGGGACAAAAGTTGCCAACTAGAAACAATGTGAAAATGTAGTGCTTTATACTGCACACACACTCAGTGTTTGTCTTTAATGTATGGTACCTACAGAGAAAGCAGACGACATCCCAGGCCTTGTGACCCACGAGATAGTGACGGCCGAGCCTCCCTATGTGTTGATCAAATGGAATTCCCCTCGCTCCCCTAACGGCCTCATCATTCTGTATGAGGTGTTCTACGGGAAGGTCGGAGACTCAGAGGTCAGTACCACACATCCCCGAACTTTTGAGAGAGTGGGGATGCAGGAAAACAGGGTGAGGAGGCGAGAGACAGGCGCATAAGAAAACATGAATGAAAATGCAGAGAGAACCAGGAGTGATCTGGGTAGACTCTAGGAAGTGGAGGCAGACGGGAAAGGTTTGCTGTATACACTCAAAAGTCTGTCTATTCCTTATATGGAGAGAGGAACAAGGGATATATTTGTTTACAAACTCCCCATGCTACCCCTGTGTGTGTTTGCGTATTGTTATTCCTGTGTGTTTGTGCACAGAAGTGTTCGTCTCTGACAGTGTGATTTTGTGCGTGTGTGGGTTGTTGTTGTTGTTTACTTGCTGCAAATGTGAGAATTCATCTCTCATTGCTATTCATTGCTGCACTGCCTGACCCTAGGAGCCAGTAGCAGCTCTGTTACCATAGTGACAGAGGCAGGAAGGAAGACTAATGCAGTGGCAGGGATGAACTGGCGTCTCAGACGACGTCTCCTGCACTGCACTGAAAACGCAGCACTGACAAACACACCCTGCAGCTGAAACAAACTGATCAGGATAAATGTTAACTGACATTCAGAGCAAAACAGAGGGTCAAATGAATTATTTGGTTTATTGCACAGTAGTGGCATACGGCAAGACTAAACCCAAGCTTTTTATGCAGGTGTCAGATTGACTGGAGATTAACTGTCAAACATGCTAAAAGTCAGGAATTTTCTAACACAGTTTTGCAGTTTTTTCTTCTTTAAAATCCGTCCCCAAAAATATAACTACAATGTTATAGTTCATTCGATGTACAGTTTATTTTGTTGTAATTTTAATGAAATTTTTGAGCGGGACCAAAGCGTTATTTCTTATTTGGATTAATAAAATTGGTGGTGAAGGAGTATTATTGAAGATTCTTATTGGAGTACATATCTAGAACATATCTCCTAACGCACTTCATACTTTGGAGTTTTGTTGTGGAACTCTTTCTTTGATAGAAAAATTGTTTTTGATTTGGGTAAGACTTTAGGCTAATCTGTGCTCCCTGTCATTATTCCTCATGATATCTTGTGCTGAAATGTTTTTCTATTTTTTTCCAGAGTCACACAGCTTGTGTGTCACGACCCGCCTACCTCAAATCAGGTGGCACAAAGCTTTCGCTCGTGCAACCTGGAAACTACAGCGTGAGGGTCCGCGCCACCTCCTTGGCAGGAAATGGATCTTTTACAGAAACCACTTACTTCTTCATGCCCAGTTGTAAGACCTGATGCTATAAGTCTGATTTAACTGAACTTGCATGTCATTCATTATTCACACAAACCTATAAATTCATAAACTGCTTAGATAAGTGTTCTGAAATATTATAAGATATTGAATAATCGAGGCCTATATCATCTGTTTTACATATTCATATTCTTAAATACAGATCTGTCTTTCATACTAAGTGAACTCACCAATGACTTTTGTGTTTATTACAGCTGATCCAGGTTTAATTTGGATTGTGATGGGTCCAGTCATCTGCTTCATCCTGCTGCTGTTCGTTGGAGGTGGAGTCTTTGTGATCCTCAAAAAGAGGTAAGATCTTGGACCGGCATGTGACCTATCAGGATGATCCACCCTGCTGGATATATAAACCGAGCAGATTACACTCTATGACGTCAAAGAGGGAATGGTACTTGTTTCCTTTATAAACCTATAGTGAGACTTGAAGAAGAGGTTGTTTAACTCGAATACCTTTTAGTCCAGTAGCTATCAGGAGTATGTGACAGGACAAATAAACAAGACAGATTCTGCAAGAAGGGCGGAACATACTGGAGAAAGTTCACATTGTATAACAGTTTTCAGTGTCTAAGATGCTTTCTGTGGTTGTGTTACAGGCAAACAGAAGGCCCGACAGGACCTCTTATCGCCTCCTCAAACCCAGAGTACATCAGCACCAATGATGGTAAGAATAGAATCACACAACTACTAAGATTGTAAAATTACAACATGTTGTGCTTTTTTTTTCTGTATTTAAAAGCACAACATGATGATTTGTCGACGGTTCCCTTCATCGAAATGGCGATCTGTGTCTTGTTTTGTGTAGTGTATGTTCCTGATGAGTGGGAGGTGCCCCGGGACAAGATCACGGTGCTAAGAGAGCTGGGTCAGGGCTCCTTCGGCATGGTGTACGAGGGAATCGCCAAGGACATCATCAAAGGAGACCCAGACACACAAGTAGCCGTCAAGACGGTCAATGAATCGGCCAGCCTGCGCGAGAGGATCGAGTTCCTCAACGAAGCCTCCGTCATGAAGGCTTTCAGCTGTCACCACGTGGTACGACACTTCACCGAGCTTTTCAAACTGTCCCTCCCACAGTTTCATCACTGACTAACAGGCACAATGGGAGCAAGCTATCCGTACATTTGTGAATTACAGTCAATTACAGCTTTCCATCATGTGGTTGAGAGCAGCTTGAACATGTATGACTCATATAATCATGACTCGCTTGTTGTGTTGATGCTGCCATATTGACACACAGTTTGACTCCAAATTGTGCCTATCAATATATTTTCATTTAACAGTCGCCTAGGCACCAATTAAATAGCCATATGTTGTATATATGTGCTGTCAACTGTAAAAAAAAAAATCATGTTTAGATGAAGGGGGGGCCGTCTTTTATTATTTACCCACAGATGAAGAGAGAGTTGTCAAAATAGTAACATTTTAAAAATGTATTAATTTTGTCAGTCTGGTTAACAGCAGGAATGTTTCGCTTAAAAGTAAAATCATTAATGACACCTAACCCGCACTGAAGTAAAGCACTGAAATGCTAAAATCTAACAGGTTAAATCTGAAACTTTTACCTCTATTTTGACTTTTTTCATATCTAAAGTAACAAAACTCTTTGAATTTTGAAGGGATTCATTAGATATAAAATACCATTACCTCTCAACAAGGGATGAGGTGCTCGCTTAGGCCTTTTTGTTATTCAGTTTTTAATACTGTCCCTAGTCAGTCAAAGGAAGTGTGAATATATAAGTTCACATGTGTGTTTCTCTTTATTTTTCTCTATGTAGGTACGTCTGTTAGGCGTGGTGTCCAAAGGTCAGCCCACCCTGGTCGTGATGGAGCTGATGACCCACGGTGACCTGAAGAGCTACCTGCGTTGTCTCAGGCCGGACTCTGAGGTATGCAACACAGTCAATCCCATCTCCTGAGGTGGAGATCGATACAGCTAAAGGACGCTTTGTTTTCTCATATTTTAAACACATCACCGACTGACTTTGTAACTGTATTTTTGCGTGTTTTTCTAGCACAACCCCACAGGGCGTTCACCACCTACGCTGAAGGAGATGATCCAGATGGCTGCAGAAATTGCGGATGGCATGGCCTACCTCAACGCCAAGAAGTTTGTCCACAGAGACCTGGCAGCCAGAAACTGCATGGTGGCAGAAGACTTTACCGTCAAGATTGGAGGTACTGTTGCTTGTGTTTTTGTTTTGTTTTCCTTGTTGTTCATATTGCTATTGCAGTTCATCTCATTTAGTAGTGTGTCGTGGTTGAGTTGAATCACAAATCTCTCCCTCTTTCTTTCCCTCTCTTTCCCGTAGACTTTGGTATGACCCGAGACATCTATGAGACTGACTACTACCGTAAGGGAGGTAAGGGCCTGCTTCCTGTCAGGTGGATGGCTCCGGAGTCTCTGAAGGACGGAGTCTTCACTGCCCACTCTGACTGCTGGTGAGTCACAGTTCTGCAGTCGTTGTGCTGTCTTTGCAATCCTGATTACATTGCCGGTGCCTTTTGATCACATGTGCTTGTATGTGTGTGTGTGTGTGTGTGTGTGTGTGTGTGTGTGTGTGTGTGTGTGCAGGTCGTTTGGCGTCGTGCTGTGGGAGATCAGTACGCTAGCAGAGCAGCCTTACCAGGGTTTATCCAACGAACAGGTTCTAAAGTTTGTCATGGATGGAGGATACCTGGACCGGCCCGACAACTGCCCCGAGAGGATGTGAGTAAAAACAGACACGCAGGCTCATTGGGACACCTTTGCTGTCCTGATCCTTTAACTGTATCTTGTCTGGATAATGTCACACATTATCTCAGATTTAGGATCTCTACAAGCATTTTAAGGTATTTTTTAAGACTGATACACACTTTGAACATGTGAAAAAACATTTATTTTAAACCTCTTGCATCAGAACACCCAAATATTGTGTAAAATAGTAAATCTGGAGTAGTGTCCTACTGCTCACTGCTGCATGGGCCTTAATGTGGGTTTGAATGTTCACAAATGTCTTTATACCTTAATGGCGCATCAAAAGGTACACATTTTTTCACATGGAGCTGATTGTGTGCCATGGGAAAATTTTGCCTCTGAGTAATTCTCCTATACTGTACTTCTATTTTTGATTGTGCCCGAGGGAGTTGAGTTCTTAATTGAATGAATAAATAACTAAGATTTAGTGTAATAGAGTTCTGGGGTATTCTTTAAAGGGTTAAAGCTTGATATGCTTTTCTCTCACTTCTCCAGGCACAGCCTCATGCAGATGTGTTGGCAGTACAACCCCAAGATGCGGCCGCTGTTCCACGAGATCATCGAGATGCTGCGGGCGGAACTGCACCCGTCTTTCCAGGAGTGTTCCTTCTTCTACAGCGAGGAGAACAAAGTCCCAGAGACAGAGGAGTATGACCTGGACCTGGACAACATGGAGAGCATCCCACTGGACCCATCTTCATACTCTCACAGAGAGGAGAGCTTAGGCAGGGACAGCGGGCCCTCGCAGGCCCTCAGGGGGAACTATGAGGAGCATGTCCCCTACACACACATGAACGGTGGCAAGAAAAACGGACGAATCTTATCGTTGCCCAGATCCAGCCCTTCCTAACATCTCCTGTTTCCTAAAAGAACTTGTAAACCTTCCCTTAATCCTTCTTTCTCTTCCAGTCCATTTTTTTCTGTATCTTTTCAAGTTCCTTTCATCATTTTCTAATGGTTTTCGTATTCTTGGAGAAACCCTTCAAAACAGAAACAGATCTCAGGACTTTTTATTTTCTTTCTCATGGCTGCCGCACACAGGCAAGCAAGGGATGCAAACATGGTGTAACTTTTTTTTTTTTTTTTTTTTACTTCCTCAACAACACATCAGACTTTTTATTACCATTTTACTTATCTATTGTTTTTCACTATTGCCACGTTTCCAGGACTCCTCGTGATGGAAACAGAGAAAAAAACAAAACTGTGAACACAACAAACCTTAGACAACCAAGAAGGCTGCTTACGCTCATACTCCTCCAGACTTGTCCCTCCTTTCTACCCAACAATCTGCATTTCCACACTTCTGTGCTTCGTTTTTTTTTTCTTTTTTCTCTAAAGTGAAATCTTGTTACTCAGATAGTGGCCTTTTTGTATGTGGCCTATAAACAAAGAGAAGTGTCTATCAGCGCTTGTACTAATTTCCCTTTGAACAATGACTTAATCAGTTTGGAACAGTGGGATGACTTTCAAAGACTTGATCCTAGAACAAACATCTATTCCTAGAGGAATGTTTTCTTTTTTTTTTCCTTCCTTTTTGTTTTGGTTCTACAGAATTCCAAACGACACACAGATCCATCGGGTGTTTGGTGAAAAGTTTTAATTTATTTACTTATATTGTTATTTTCTCTTCTCTTTTCCTCTTTTCTCTTTCTCAGTTTTATTTCTGTGTCCTCACTATATGGCTGAAGGATATTTAAACAGTTAAGAATTTGACAAAAGAGTTCCTCAGACTGACCAATAGCTGCTGCTTTGATATATTTTAGTGGGTATATAAATATATAAATATATATAATATATATAGTATATATGGAATACTGGTTTTGATGAACCAGTATTTCATATATAATATATGGCATATTGATGTTTTTGTAAATAGTTCATATTTGTAATATTTTCATCAGAAGCTTTGCTAGTATTTTGTTTTGCCAGGTTTTTTCTTTCTGGGTTTTTTTATTTTCTTATTTTTATAGCCCAAGAAATCACACTAATCTACCATCAGTGCTCTCTGTGTCTTAGGCCTCCAGTCCCTCTTCAGTACTCTGTTCGCGTGGATGGGGAAAGGAGAAGGCCCACGAAATATTGTCAACTCACTGCATCATTTTGGTTTATTTAAAAACCTTGTTTCCTCTGACAGCTGAGGAGGAAACTTTACTACAGCAACGGGAAAAAAAATACGAAATAACCAAAAAAAATAAGCTTTATAAAAGGAGTATGAGGTCTTTCTAGGTGGAAGTGCACCTGACGTTTGTTTGTCTCTGTGTCTGCTGTGTCTCTCTGGTCGGATCACGCTGGAGCTGAAGTCTTTATGTGTTTGTTATCACAGGTTTATCATGTCTTTCACGTGATTGTTCTGGTTGTCCAGGTCGTCGTTAACTGTCAGTTAGAGGTCAGAGAGTGTGCAGAGCTCGTCCTTTTCCCGGTGATTGTACATCCTTGTGTTGGCGTAACAGTGATGGCTTTTCAGTTTAACTGGTCTGGGTGCTGCTCGGATCAGGGCAGGGTGGGGGGGATTAACACCAGCTCTCAGCCAAATGCAGGTGAAGAGAAACAATGAGGCCCTTTTTTTTTTTTTTTTTTTTTTTTTCTATCTCTCTGTCTGTTCTATGACCAGCATTAAACGCCCTCATTATTTTAAAATCAGAGAGCAGTAGCATTCCCTTCCCATCTCACCTGAGATCTGGATCAGTTCAGGACCTCAGGGTTAGATGGAAGTTTCTATTAAATTCACACGTTATGTTCCCCTCACGTTGTCGTTCAGTTTTTGCTCTGCACCACACACACACACACACACACACACACACTCCTGCACGCTCTCCCACCTCAGTCTTCCTGAGGCTTCCAATTGGCTGCTGAACTCGCTGCTAAAAAATCAGGCTATTGGAAATTTCCACGTTTTGTGGTCGAGGGGGCTGGAGAGAAATACGGAAAGTTCCAGCTGTGTTCAGAGTCCACAGCAGGTAGTGGAGGGGGGGGGGGGGGGGGGGGGGGAGCAGTCTCTCTATCTCCCCGAGAGAGAGAAAGAGGGAGTGTGTGAGTGATCGTTAATCCTATTATTCTCTCTGCTATCACATGCAGTCGGGCCGTCAGGACACGGTGTGCAGCAGCTATTTCACTCAGGTCTGACATTCCAGGATTTAGTTGGAACGGCTCGTTCCCTCGTTGTCCCCCCTCCTCCTCCTCCCCCCCCCCATGCCTGTCTGTTGGCAAAGCTGATACCATCACCACACCCCATCAGATTCAGTGCACACACGTGAAAGACTTTTTCTACTTAATAATCAAATATCTGAAGTTTGTCCCTCCTGCCTGGAATCAAAAACATTCCTGTCATCCGTACCCTTTCTCAGAGCTGCAGAAAAATGAGTTTGCCGAATCCGTCATTAAGATCATTAATTCACTATGACTTTTATTTTGGAGCCCAAAGGCCGTCAAAAGTTTCACAGCATATCCTCCATAATCGCTCCTCTCTCACTCTCTAACCGCAGCAGTCGATGATGTGGGAGGTGATAGTCAGCTCACTTTTTCTTTTTTTCTAGACACATCGACCAGTGTGGTTGCCAATCTAGCCGAGACAGCATTCAGCACTTATAGTACAGCCAAAGTGTTGGCAGCTTTCTGTCAACAATGAGAACCCACAGAATCAAGAGTCAGAGAAAGCAGAGAAGCTGCCTCCATATTTTACCAGTGCCTTCTCAAACCCAGAGCCACGTCCAGGCTAGTTATATCGGCTAGTGACACACACACAGACACACACACACACACACACACACACACACACACACACAGGCCTCTGTGCTCTCTCTGTATTTCAGGCAGGAGAGGCGGAGAAATCAAAGCTGCATTAACATTTGTGTTTTTAGGGGGTTACAACTTTGTTCTTTTGCTGGAAGAGAAGTAGAAGTCTTTGGGGCAGTTTTATTTTTAAAATTTTGTATTATTCGTTTTAGCTTGTTGCCTGCGTAAGGTCTGAACACTAATGTTCACCTAGTGCTTTAGCGGTGACACTGTGGATTGGCCAGATTCTGTGCTGACGTGCACTCATAGGCGCCCGAGGTGACGATGTAGATTTTAGCTAATTATTCTGAGGAGTTACAATCTTGGGCTTTTGTACTTTGTAAATAATCTGTGATGTAGTTTGGAGTATAAAAGCAGAAAAAAAAGATCTATTAAAAAAAAAAATCTGATGCCCGCCAGTTTTGCGTACATGACAGAAAAACGGTGGACCTCAGCTGTGTCGCAGTTCCACACTACATAGTAATACTAAATTCTTATCTTAAATTAGCATTTAGTACATCTTTGTATACACTACATTCTCAAAACCCAGTTAGAATTAGTATGTAATATGGAAGTGGGACATGGCTCTCGTCTCCACCTCGACCTAGGTTGCTTATCTTGTGGTGGTGTTCACATGCATATGCATATGCAATTTTTAATTAAGATGGTGCCCATATCTTTGAAATACCAGATATTTATTTTATTATAATCATTGTCATTGTATAAGAAGAACACAGTTAGCTTTTTAGTCGAGCATTTTTAAAGGTGTTTGAGAGTGGAGCGATGTAAAAGCCTAGTTTGTTATTGTACAGGTGGAGTAGCTGATGATGAGCAGCAGGAGTGCTAGTTAGTTAGTTAGTTAGTTAGTTATTAAGTAAGTAAGTAATTGTCGTCGTCTTTGTGTTTGGCCAGAGTCTACCTCAGTGCATATGGAGGAATCAGTCTAAAGAGCCTAAATCACCCCCGTCAGTCTCTCAATCTCCGATCATTTCAAATAATATCACTTTATCGTACATTACCAACACTGCTGATGAATTCCTTTCTCTTTGTGGTGTATTAAACTCCTCCCCCTTCTTGTTTTCTCTGTTTTCTCGTCCTGTGTGCCGGGGGAAGCTGTCACTGACCTGGGTATGCGGATGTTGTTGGGATGCTTTGGCCCTTCTCTGTTTTTAAATGTCTTGATTTTGGATTTGAGGGATAAGCATAAAAGATATATACAACTATTATGCCTCCCCTTGTAGATTTTCACCCAGATCACTTATCAAATGTGGAACATAAGGCAGTAAATTGTCTTAATGGACAGTCTATAAACTGTAGCAACAGTGAAAATGATAAAGTTACTCAGAAGAGGCTTCCCTTGGCGCTGGAAGAAGCAATGTGGATTTATTTTGTATATTTGCCTTTTCGGCTTTCACCAATCCTCTGGACTGTATGTTGGAGAGGCTGTAGTGGTTTCTGGGGATGTGACATTAACATGAGTCTCTCGGCTCTGAATGCATATCTGTGATCACCTAACCGAGCTCAGCCCTGGACCCTCATGCTTTTTTAAAAACACATCTAGACTACCCTGTTGTCTGATACTCTTCTTTATCAGTCTGTCAAATCCACCTCTTTGTGGTCAAAACAGTTAGCGTTCAAATCCCAGGTCTCCTCCAGTCCTCGTCGGTTTATTTGTCTGTTTCTCTGTGCTGATTTTTCGTTTCGTATGTATATTTTTTCTACTGTGAATATCAAGAGATAAACTTTTATTTTCTGTCAATGCCATGGATTGGGTCTGTTTTGGCTGATCAGGACACTGACTGTCTGGGCTGGTTAAAAAGTTTTAAAGAGGACGACTTCCCCTCCCCCCTCTGCAAAGGAAAAAAGAGCTGGACTGGGACAATCCTGTGTGCCATAAGAACTATTAACAGACATGAAATCTAGATTGTAACTTTTCGTCTCAGGGAGGCGGCATGATGCTTTGTGGTTGGAGGATAAAGAGGACGAGGAGGAAGAAGAGCTACCTACCTACCTTTTATCTGCTCTGAAGCGCAAGTTCACAGCATCCTTGCAAAAAAAGCGAAATGGAGATGATAACTCCAAGGACAAGTTTTCAACAACAAAAACCCAAACACCCTTTTCATGAATCTGAAAACCTTCTGCCCCTTTGAAGATAATCAGGAATCTTCCTCTTTTCTCTGACGTGATGTGGTCTGGACTGCCCTCTAGCAGTTGGATGGGAGCATTGCAGGTCAGGGGTGGCAAAGCAAACAGGGCCGCGACCCATAGTGCCTTGCTCAGACTAACGGCCCGCCTGACCTCCCGACCCATTCCACTCCCCTCAGAGCAGAAATGTGTCTCCACTTGTCACTAAAGAGGATTTTCCACCTCCAAACATGAAATGAAAACACAGGAATAATGTTTTTTATGCATTCTGTGTTCTTTAGTTGTAACTGCAGAGGAAATATTCTCACTGCTTGGTGGGAAAATACTGTAATTTGAAATTTTCTGACAGTTGACCTTGTGTCTCTACTCTGCTAAGATCTAGCTTGCTTTGTGCATGGAAAAAGAATCGTCTTTATCAGCGGATAGTTTGATGCCTACTGATTTTGCTTCTTGTCATCAGTGTGTTTTTACAGCAAGGCCCCAAACAACATGCGGAAACCCATGATTAGCAACAAGTGATTGCATCACCATTTGGGTATCTCCATTTGAAATGCATTTTGGTGTTCCATGATTTAAAAAAAAACAAAAACGGATAAATAAGCTCTCAACTGTAAATAGCAGCAGATCCCCTCGGCCCCCCGAAAATGAAAGCACTTGATTTTTAGGGAAGTTTAGGTTTGTTTTGTTGAACTCTGATGACCTAAAAGGTGGGTGGACAGAGCATGCTAGTAACACAGCGCAGGGTGAGAACAAAGCATTGTATGTATTATTGTTTTGTTTTAAAGAAAAGAAAAAAGTATTACATTTTAGAGATGTTGATTTCTATTTTTTTTAGCCAAAGTATGGAGGGCAAATACAATTACTTTTTTCTGACTGTAAACTTTTACTACTCTTGTACATTATGAATTTAACATGGTTATCAATGTGTATATAACTTTTTTTCTAAATTTTAAAAAGAAAGATTTGTGTTTTTCTTTTCATGACACAACCCACTACACAGAAAAGCAGAGTCAAGTCTGTCAATGTATTAAACAGGAGCAGCACAACTCCAGTCTGAGGGCTTACCCCTGTGTAACAAGACATAAACAGTACGTGGCCTGAAACGTTTCACAGCGAACCCTGCTCTTAATCCAATGCATGTTTCTGAATGTTGTCATGCATTTCAACCACCCCACCAAGCCACAGTAGCATGTCACCCATAAAGCCTTTTCTTGTGTCACCAATATGTCACGTATCACAGATGTTGTTGTATGAAATTGTTTCTGACAAGACGTGTGTTTTAGTTTGCAAATGTGTTTTTGTTTTTTTGTATGTGAAAAACTGGAAAAGACCACTGCACATCCTTTTGAAGAAGAGGAAACATGAGTGATAAAATCCTGAATAAGCTAAACAAAATAAAAAGAGAAAAAAAAAAGGAAAACTGATGGTTCAACAACCATGCATCTTTAAGTTTAGACTGTAAAGCTGGAGGTGTTAAAGTAATACTTTGGCATTTTGGGAAATACCAAATATGCCTTCTCGACGAGAGTTTAATGAGAACATTGATAGCATTCGTGAATTAGCTTAGCTTGACTCTGTTTAACAGTAAGAAAATTATTATTAACAATTAACATTATATATTTGTAAAAACAGTGAAGCGTAAAAACGTCAATTTACATTTTAGGTCGGGCTGGTGTTGCGTTTTGGACCTATTCTTTGCTGGGAGCAGCAACTTCCTTTGTTAGGATTTACAAAACAAGACATGATGTGTTAATTAATGAGCTTTAGATGTGTTGGAAGGCAGATTTTCCAATCGTTAACCAGAGTCAGGCTAGCTGTTCCCCCTCTGTGCTAAGCTAAGCTAACACAGGCTAGCAGTAGCCTTTATGTAAGGTACAGATATGAGAGAATCTAGCTCTCTGCCAGTAAGGCAACACCCGTATTTCCCAAAATACCAAACTATTCCCTTTGAGGAGGCTCAGCATAAAGGTTGAAACACCTTCAGCTATGAATGAATTAAGTACTGTCTTTCAGTAGTGTTGTGATGAACTGTTCATATTTGTGTTATTGATCAGGGAGAGAACCGCCGTTGTTTAAAGGTAGACTGTCGGGGGGGCGTTGCAGGTGTGGTGACAAATCTGAGGAAAAGCAGCTTCTTCTTTAGTTTTTAAGAGTCATCTGTCGGTCCAGTGGTCTGCTCCAGTTTACACACCAATACCTTCTATTTATCTCTATCCTGTTCCCTGTGCTGTACGTTGTTTAAATCAATGGATTTGTGTCTGTGTCGTCCTCTGTTGAAGTCTTTACCACGGCTTTCTTTGTCTTTGATCGCTGCTGCTCCTCCTCCTCCTCCTCCTCCTCCTCCCTTTCTGTGTCCTTCAAGTCTTTCTCTCCTCAGTGCACATAGGTGGTCCCCAGAATGCTGTGTGTAGTCTTGCAGGATACCTCTTTATTAATGTCATTTATTGCCGATGAATATGCTGATGTATTAATTTTTGGGATATGTTGTGTATACGTTATGTTGAGACATCGGTGCGTATGCAGACAGCAGGTATATGTGTGTATGTACAGTCCAAAAAAAACCAACCAAACCCGCAACCCACAGAGATCGCTTCATCCCTCACACTGGATCCAAATGTGCCATTATCTTTATGTATCACAGATATCAACATATTGAACACACACACACACACACACAGACACACACACAGTCAGAAATACATGCATATTGTACAGGATCAAAAATGTGCCATGACTAAATGAACGCTTGACAATTTATTTTTTCTATGTTTTCAAAGGAGAGCCAAGTAGTGACATGTACAGAAAATGTTGCAATGATATGAAAATAAAAATCTTGCTGTGTGTAAATTATTCAACAATTAACTGTTTATATTAAAATTATGAATAAAATTATTGGAGAATATGTCTCTTCTCGGTTTTTTTTAACTATGGACTGAGGCAGGAAGCCAGAAAATTCTCACTTTTTACATTTGAGATATACGACCATAAGACTGAGGCGCTGTTGAAGTTGAAAGCTCTGGAAGAAAGCAACAAAGTAGATGTTTACAAGTTCTTGTGTACAATTTTGAGGTACTTTAGTATTTCCATTTTATGCTTCTTTATAGTTTTACTCCACTACATTTGTTTGATAGCTACTGATTATATTATATATACCACAAACATGCAATTTTATGTATAAGATGACCTTATGAATATGATGTATTGCTTTACATAAAACTACCTAACCTAATAGTTATCTCCACCTAGACCAACTACAGCATTTAAATGCTTCTAACATCAGTAGCATGTCACCCAAAAAGCATTTCCTGTGTCACAAATATGATACCTATTACAGATGTTTTTGTATGAAATGGTTGCTGCGTTTGTAGTGGTGAAATGGTTTCTGACAAGACACATGTTTAGACCACTGCACATCCTTACAATATCCTACAAATGGATTATTTTGAAACTTTGGTATTTCTACTTCTACTCAAGTAAAGGAATACTCTTTCCGTTACTTGTCATACACTTAGCTTCACTTTTGGTGTTTGTAATTCATGTTCTTTTCCGGCTTTTTTGTCCACACACTCACCAACAAGTTCATCCACATACCTCTTGCTGCCTAAATGATCAGATCACACCACTCCTTTGCCAACATTTTCCTATTTCAACCTGCTCCCTTCCATTTTAATTATCTTACCTTAGGTTGCAATTTCAAAAGAAAGAATGAAAACAACACATAAACCTCAAACGTTTCAGTTATAATCACAATGTAATATTGAGATATCAGTTTTATTTATCGCAGAATGTCTGACGATTTTATTGTGCTGTAGTTCTATAATCCTACTACACCTTTTAAACCTTCTCTCTTCATGTATTGTCAGCTCATACTCTCCTCACTGCTTGTGAATTGTATTGCGGGGGGAAAACCACCTCAGGCCTGGCAGCTAATTCATGTGAGGCTCCGTGTTCATTCACACACAGAGGTCTCAGTGAAAGATGACGAGCAGTGGTACACTGTGCATTGAGGCGCGGTTGTGATGAAGTTATGCTCGGACTGAAACCACTACAAACGCAGCTAGTTCCTCCTAACCCAGTTTTCTCAGGGCTGTTCACGGGGGAGCGTAAAAGCTGCAAAACATGCACATGCACAACGCAAGAGTAAAGATTGGACTAATGAAAGTCATGAGATAACGCTACAACTCAATGATGGGTGGATATGTGTGCACTGAATCATGAGTGCATCACCTTTAGTTTTAGTTTTGCTTAATCTATTTGTCACAATGAAATGTGTTTAAGAGTCTGTGATGTCAGAACAAAGGTTTATTGTCAATAGGTCCCTCTTCTTCAACACAAGACTTCACAACTTGCACCTGTGCAATAGTTCTGTACTACCATCGCATGCATAATCTGTCATGACACATTTGAAAGTTGCAGCAATGTGTGAAACTGTAAGTGTGGGCCATTCGCTAAGTTCTCAGCTGCACAGAATGAGAAAAAGAGGAAGCGGGGTTGAGATCCTGTGGCTGGCTGCTGTCTCTCTGCAGTCAGTGGGTGAGCAACCCGACATTCACGAAGAACCCTGTCAGACCTGAGGGACTTTAAACCATCTCTTCTCCTCTCTTCTGCCTTGTTTAGGTGAACAGAGAGAAGTACCACGCTTCCATCTGGTACCTATCATCAAATGTAAGTAGAGTTTATTTTTAACTTTTTACGAGTTTTGAGTTTCAAAACAGAGATATGCAAATGTGGGCTCAGTTCCTTACATGTGTTTGTCTATGCATTGTTTGAAAATGTGAAGTATTTTATCTGCAGTAGGGTTCTGTTTTAGTGCGTTTCTACTGGCCTTCTCTGTGCCAGTGTTTTGTTCTGCCTCCTCTGTCTGTGGGAAAGTAAGAAGACTTTTCCACTTGATGTGCACTGAGCTGAACTTGACATTCATCCGTACTTACACTTGCGCAAATTAAGAAGCCCATTGGTTGCAACCATTGTCAGGCTCTGTATCTAGTAGCTGCAGCAGTTAGAGACACTCTCCTCTCTCTTCTGTATGGTATTCGTTCCTCTTCACAATTTCTTTTAGCTTTTTAAAAATACCTCACTTGCTTTTACTTCTTCCCAGAAGATGTGTTTGTTTGTGCCACTGTGACTCAGACTAAGAAAAAAAAATGGATGCATCATTGCCCTATACATTATTGCGTAGACTTCCTTCTCTTTTTCTGTTTCTGCCTTATTTCTCTAAAACATCTTTAAACTGGCCTGGAACAGTAAAATATACTTTTTTGAGGCATTCAAATTATTTCTGAGTGTTAATCAAGCTCTTAGACTATTAACATACACATTAGCTCAATTTACTACCCCCTTGCTCACTCCTGTTATACCCCAACACCCATTTCTGACTTCCTCTCTTGTCATCCAACAATCATCTTAGAAAATGTCTACACAGTGAAGATCTGCCTTGACTTTTTATCAGATACTAGGAGATAAACAGGTATTTACAACCTGTATGATTTGTGTTTTATTATTAAAACCTTTCTTGGAGTGTCTTACACTGTATCATGAAGAATTATAAAAACTCATCATATCCAAACCAAAACACTTTCACGCCTCCTTTTCTCTTCCCACTGTCACCTTCTTTGAGGGGGCTTTCTTGTTCTTTTCCTGTCTTCACTAGAGTATTTAGAGAGGTAATCCCCAACCAGCAGTTCCCTATTCCTTGCTTTGGACTCTCTCTCTCCCTCTCTTTCTCAACACCCCTCCCTCCGCCCCTCCTCGCCCCTCCTGCTCTCTCTCTCTTCCTCTCGCTGGGTGCCAGAGCTCCAGTGTGAGAGAACTCCAGTTCCAGCTGGCCTCCCCACTGAGCTGCTCGAATGGCGGAGTCTTCTCTTAACAACTCGTGGCCCTCCTTCTCCAAACTCTTGATGAAGAGATGGTCCTACAAGAGAGGTACTGGTTTTACATGTGGTTGCACTTCAGGCATTTTTGGTTTGTTGGAATAGAGCAAAGGGAACACTGAGTGCGTTAAACTGGGCAGAGAGAAGAGGGGGTCATCATCCATTAGAGGTCGTGGACTGGATGTGAACTCAGGATAAGAAGATTTGTTGGCTATTGTTCACCATTTTTACCTGATTGGGGCTTGTGGTGAGTGACAGTTGACATGTATCGGAGGAGGGTTTTTTTGTGCAAAGAGTGAGTCATTTCTCTCCCTGCAGCATTGTATGAGATGAGAGAACTCAGAAATGTCACCATGTGCTGATAATTGAGAAGAAACCTTTGATTAATCATTGTAATGTGATACTTTTGTGTGGTGATACTGCTACAGTACATGTAGAGTTAAAAGCCTAAATGAAGGGTTTTTTGAAAGATGTTTGGTGTGATTTTAGAGCTTTCCAACTAAATCAATTAAGAAAAAAGCCCCAAAGTTATCTGAAAAATAAGTGGAGTTTTATACACCCGACTGACGCACCAACTCATCTGTTAATCCTTCTCTATAAGATGCAGAGCTTTAAGTATTTACCGCTATCTGTTCCCATGCTGTTTCTTCAGAGGAATATTACTTTTTTGTAGACATAAAGAAGCCGCGTAGGATGCCTCCATTTTGCTTCAGCACTGGTGTCTGTGCAGCTTCGCCGCGTTGAAACAGTAGTCGGACCAATTTCTGATCAAAGAGGATCTGTGAGATGACAGTTGTTTTGATGTGCGCTTCGACCTCAGATCTAACAGACTCTGTGTTCTCTTTTCACCTGCACACAACATCTGTCACACACACACACACACACACACACACACACACACACACACACACACAATTGACAGACTCACACTTGCACACCAGTCAGTGAATCATGGAGGTACTGAGTGGATGATATAACCTTAATAAAATTACTTCAAAAGTATTGAATAATATATTTTTGTTAGATGAGTTACAAGTGTGACTTTTATCGCCATCTGTGTTTTTTGTTTTTCGGCTTAGTGTGTGTGTGTGTGTGTGTGTGTGTGTGTGCGTGTGCGTGTGCGTGTGTGTGTGTGTGTGTGTGTGTGTGTGTGTGTGTGTATCATCA
The DNA here is from genome assembly GCF_027596085.1 of Anoplopoma fimbria. NCBI lineage: Eukaryota > Metazoa > Chordata > Actinopteri > Perciformes > Anoplopomatidae > Anoplopoma > Anoplopoma fimbria. The sequence continues at coordinate 18,552,866 of NC_072456.1, read as the reverse complement.
GAATGACCTCAACAAAACATAAAAAGGTGTTTATTGTACTAGTGTCTGTGTTGAAAACACATCTGTTGACAAGTACCCATTTCTAAATCTCTGTGCTTTGTCATAAACTTCTCATGTCAATTGCAAATTATCAACAGACCGTATCATATGATGCCAGAGTTCCTCTTGTGATTGTCATGCCTCTTTCAAATGTGTGTACAGTAAGCTCTGTGGTGAACATGTGCCCTCATTTCCTCCTTCACACATTTGCTCAAATATCTTCCATTTCAAAGAGCTCATCAAAAACAAACCGGATCTAGGCACACAAATCTATCATTTACATTTTGCATGATGAAAATAAGTATCTTTTGATCTAAAGTATTTTTTATGGATTTATAGTTGTGTTCACTTTGTTGGAATCGCTGTTCTCCTTCAGTTTTATTCATTAATTCATTTTTATTCATTTTGTCAAGTACAATTCTCACAAACATAATTTAACTTTTTACTCTAAACAAAAAAACAGCTAAAGTTACATAAATTCAGTAAAATAGCTGATTTATTGTCGAGCATTTGTCAAACCAAGTCATGTAAATTTCACTTATATAGCCCGAAATCAAAACTTTGTCTCAAACTATCCGTGCAGCATGTGACACCCTCTATTTTTAACTTTAATTTGAAAAGGAAACAAAAAACATTCACCAGACAGAAGTTACAGTTGTAGAATCACAATGCAGAGAAAAGAGGAACAATATTAAACAGAAAATAAAAGTAAAATAGATCACATGAACTATTAGAATGAATAAATATTAAGTGGCGATGTGTTAATGTAATTAGGTCATTTATTAGTTGATAATAGTTATTAGTTGCAGTAGCAGACAACCCTTTGTCATGTGGAGCCAAACTGTGGGGAAAACAGCTGACTATGACAGTGCCAAAACGGTTATGGAGACACACACACACCTGAGCTCACACACACACACACACACACACACACACACACACACACACACACACACACACACACACACACACACACACACACACACACACACACACACACACACACACACACACAGACACACAGACACACACTGATGTTTCGTCCTTGTGTGATGTATTAGAAGATATGAGAGGCCAACCATAAAAGGCTGCAGCGGCACCACGAGACAACATCAAGCAGCTGCAGCAATGTCTGTACCGAGTGTCTGAGTTTACACTTAACACAAGTGGGATTTTGGACGCAAACAAAATCCTCCTCCAGCAGGGACACTGCCATCCCCGCAGCCTCGGGGGGTTGATTTAGTAATATAGAAAATAGATCCACAGTGTGTCTGTCTGTGTGTTTATGTGAGAGCATCTCTGGCTGTGGAGTGGATGCTGCTGGTTTATTGCAGAACAAGGCTGCAGGACTCAGAGTGTGGCCTGTCTGCATTTGATCTCACTGAACAACAAAATCTGAAGCCCCACAAAACAATCTTCACACACACAGACACTTATTAAAACAATCAATAATATGAATATGAATAATACTTCCTGTAAGTCGCTTTGGATAAAAGCGTCTGCTAAATGACTGTAATGTAATGTAATGTAATGTATGATTAGAATGATCTGCAAGAAACACTATAATATTGCAGTTAGATAGCAAGGTCTCGGTCTCATAAACCAAAATGTGGGTCTGCTTTCTAGATGTCAGAGAGGAGTTTTTCATATGGATCACAGTGGTGAGGGTGATTGATTTTAGTTGCAGCCACCTGAGCAAACAGGATATTTATGTCCATAATCCAAAGTAATGTAGATTGCACAATGGATTATATCATATATTTTCTGTTTTCAAAGCTTAATCTAATTTAAAATTGTATGGAACATTTGGAAACTTCCTCATTTATTGATATTGTCCTTCACAGTATAATATAAACTACTAGCATGTTTCTGTTTCTGTATTATAGTCCTGAGAGGCAGAGCAGCATCTCTTTCACCATTCCTTCATTACTGAAATCACAGATATAACATGATATTAGCGGCAGCAGTATACATGTTCACACTGATCATGGTAAATCAGAAAATGAACTGTCACAGGGGAACAGAAACAGGGCAGTGAGTCAGTGCCTGTGGAGTCAGGCTGGCTTAGGATAAAGCTCGGGTTCACATATGAGATGAGGCTTATGTAACTTGTTGTAGCTGCAGCTCTCCCCTCCTCAGATGGGCATGGTTTGGCTGAATCCCTAACAGTGAACATGACTTACTCAGACGCCTTAACGGACATTTCAGACACCTCGAGACACTGATACTTTTTTTTTCATTAATGTGAAAAGTATGAGATGTTATAATAGCACTTTCTTACCTCCAATATTTGATACCATGCTCCACACTGTACATTTCCTTCAGCATGTATACACTATTACATTATTTACCACAGGCAAGCAGCTTCTCGGGCCGCTGAAAGCTCAGTAAGAGAATAATCTCCAGCTCTCCACCACTGATATGGAGACTGCTGCTGGCTCATCATGCAGTTTGCAGTGATGGCAGTGGTTTGTAGCATCATGTGAATCCAGGAATCTGTTTATGCAATGGAAATGTAAAGGAGCTTTTGGTGAGAGGATGGAGCAAAGGGGCTGAAACTGAGCTTTTCTTCCATCACTGACATTGATTACACAGGTGTTGTGCAGCTGCTGAAATCAGCCACGTCTGCCTTTCTCTGTGTTCTATTTCTCCTCGTGGTACTGTTAAAGTTATTGAGTTTTCTGGAAGTGTTTATAACTCACAAACATTACGTCCATTGTCTTTCAGCTTCAGAGTGCAAGCCATGTAGTGAGCCCTGTGGGCCTCCCAGTGCCCCGCTCAGAGTCCAGCCTCATGCTCCCAGCGGGACAGGATCCTCCTCCTCCTCACTCTCCCCGGCCTCTATCGCTGAGGATGTCTTCTTTGGCAGCAACAATAAAGACCAGGTAATGCTCTTTAATCTTGATTTAGATCATTTTAAATTTCAATTTAGTATCCATTCCCTTCTCAGCACTTAACAATTAATGGATGGATTGAACATTGGTACAGACATTCATGTTTCCCAGACGATGGATCCTCATGACTTTGGTGATCCCATTACTTTTCATCCTGCACCACCATGAGATGACGTTATTATTTTTTTAATTCATCTAAAACTATTTGATGGTTTGTCACAACACTTGGTTCGGACATTCATCTACCTATGGGATGCATCACAATAACTTTGATAATTTGACCTTACATCATAAGGTTAAAATGCCATATGTCATTTTTTTGAGATTATGTCCAAATTATTGCAAAACTCACATGCCCATCAACCTCAGCTGTACTTTGTGTTTATAGCTAATTTGCAAATGTTAGCAGGCTAACCTTCTAAAAATATTTAAATGTGGTAAATATAAATGCCAAAGATTAGCAACGTTAGCAATTTTATTGTGAACATGTTAGCATTAAGCTGAAAAAACGTAACAAAAATAAAAGTACAGCCTCACAGAGCTGCTAGCATGGAAATAGACTTACTTGATCTCCTTTAATTTTGATTGGAGCTGATGTTTAGATTGTCTTTAACTCCTCTCTCTTCTCAATGCCTATCCTCTTACTTCTCTCTCTCCTCTGCCTTTAAATTAAAAAATGTTCTGCCTCCTTTGCTGATTTGCAGGATGCATGTTCAGAAGTCAGCGACTATGACTGCCCCTGTGCAGAGGTGAACAGTAGTCTGGAGGACCTGCTGTGCCTAAGCTCTTCCCTTAGAGACTCTGAGTACTTCAAAGACCTGGAAGGAGGGATCCCGGCTGCACAGTCGACTGCATCCACTGTAACCACAAACCCAGAGAGCAATAACCTAACTGTTGGCTTCCAGGTGTGCCTCAACACAGACGACAATCCTGCAATCAACCAGCCTGTGCAGACTTCTTTGAGCACACACTCCGCTCAGGTCAATGCACCATCTTCTTCCCCCTTCTATATACACCCTGAAGAGGAACGTCATAAAAACTTTGTGGTCACTCAGCTTAGTCCTAAATTATTGCCAGGTTGTATCATTGACAGTGGTGATCCCACAGGCCCTGCTTTAGGGCTTAGCTTGACAATTAATCTGAATGGACTGTTGGGATCAATGGAAACCGAAAAAGGAATAACAGGATCAGAGGAAGTAACGGAGCAAGCCACTATGGAGTCAGACGGAGAGCTAGACCTAGACAGCCTTCCTATTCTGGTCAGATCCATGTCGACGTCTCGGAGGCACAGCTGGGGCGTCCCTTTGTCCCCCATCAACCTGGGGAGGAGGTAAGATGGATGGATGGTTGGAAGGGATGCAGAGAATTAAAAGGAGCAGTCTCATAGGGATAAATACAACTCCACCCAAACCTATCAGATCTAAAAGTCCTTCATATGTTTCAGCTGAGCTCAGTGTTTCTAGTGGTTTCGTTGGTTGTTCTTTCACAGCTTCTAAAATAATGCAGTCAAGGTTACTTTTGGGTTTGAATATAACCGGTGCATTTAAATACTGAATGAAAGTGAAACCCGGAAACAACACACAAATAAATTCAGGTCATAGAGTGTCTCGCTCAAATGTTTTGTGTGGTCAATAGATACTTTTTCACAGCCTGGTGAACCTTCTGATATATGTGTGTTTGTTGCTGTGCTGTGCTGCCAGACTCAGTCTTGATACCATGGGCATGGAAAGCGATGGAGAGAGAGAGGATGATGAAGAGGGAGAGAAAGGTCTCCTCCAGTCCACGGAGCCGCAGAACTACAGCTGCACAGACTGTCCTGGAGAGAAGACAGATGGCTCCAGCCTGAGGGGCCCCTGTCCGAGAGCCAGAGTCACTAGCATGGTAATAAAGCAGTGGTGACATTATACAGATTATTGTCAACAAATGGTACCACAAGACCAAAACACCAGCACCATACCCATTGGTTCCTACTGAAGACTGATAAATCTTTAAAAACAGGTCACAAATAAAATGAAAAACATATACTTTAATTTTGAATTAAAAGGCTTAGTAATTTCCTAAGAGGTTTTAGCAAATATTGCTCAGACAGGAGGATATACTGCATTTGTTGGGGACTATTTTCAGCTGCTTTTGTGTATGTGGTATCGACTCAAAATAAACTACAGTGTGTTTGTTCATGGTAATTAAGGAACATGTCAAATTACAAAGCAGAGAGTCTTTTTGTGATGTGCACAAATATGAAAATGGCTAAAAATGTATTAAAATAATAAAAATAAATTACTAATAAATTTACAACATAAATTGCCAACTCATAAAGGCTGCTGTAGGTAAAAGTTATCATGATAAGTGTTTCAGCTGTAAAATGGGGGTTGGAGGTAAAACAGATCAAATGACTAGTGATGAGCATGTGTGTTTACCCTTCGATGCTTTCAGGCCTGCGGTGTTCCTGGCAGGCATCTGTACTCCCGCTCAGACATCCTCGCCACAGATGAATGTTCCCATACTGCACACATTTCTCGTGTTGTGCAGACATCCAAACAGGCCGCAAGGGCAGCAGGAGGTGGGGCAGAGATTTTGTACTTGTAGAGTACATGTTAGTTTATGTGTTTTTTGCACTCAGCAGACAGCGGTGTTCATCATATTTGACCTCTTCATCTTTCTCTTATGCAGCAGAAGAGTTCGACCCTGAAGAACACTTACACTCCACTGAAGGACACAGCCACATGTAAGCCTATACGTCAATTGCATCTCCAGCTTGAGTTAGGCTGCACAACCCCTTTATGACTCGCAATATGTGGTGGAATATCGATTTCATTTCCAGAAGATGCCTCAGACCGACTGGCAGCTCAGGTTTATTGATGCTCGAAAGAAAGAAAAAAATCCTCTGGTTTGATCCACAGGAGGCAACTTTTGATCACGTGTCCTGTAAATTAAACCCATAGCTTTTATATGGTTCAATGCAATAGTTCACATACTGTCCTGTAGTTGTAAATTGTTATAGTCTGGTACTTTCCCCATTCCCTCTTGACATTTCTGCTCCATGTCATATGTCTGAAACCTAGTCCTCCCACAGTCCTCTTGCCCAGCTCCTTAGATGGCCCCTTAGCATGGGTGTGTGTGTGTGTGTGTGTGTGTGTGTGTGTGTGTGTGTGTGTGTGTGTGTGTGTGTGTGTGTGTGTGTGTGTGTGTGTGTGTGTGTGTGTGTGTGTGTGTGTGTGTGTGTGAGTGTGTGAGTGTGTGTGTTTGTATATAGTATATGTGCGCTCTGGCGATTTTGTGGACGCAGCAGACAAGGGAGGATTCTTCCCTAAATCACAGTTTGACACCTAGCTCCCAGCAGTCTCGCCCTCTCCTCTCCTCCTCTCCTCTCCTCTCCTCTCCTCTCCTCTCCTCTCCTCTCCTCTCTCCTCTCCTCTCCTCCTCTGGCAGTCCCCACTCAACCTCAGTGTCTTGTTTGTCTTAGGCTGATGGTACAGAAAGTTCTGCAGGAGCTAAAGCTGTACCATGGGTGAGTAAACAGGAGCGGGGAGGTCTGCTAGCTCAAACGCTCGTCCCAGTATTCAGAGCAGCAGCAGAGCCAAGTTGTGTCCAGGGAGCACTGCACACTGTGTGTGTAGGTGTGTGTGTGCATGCATGTTTTTGGCATGTGTAATCGCATGTGCCTGTTTGGGCCCTGTCACACTTTTCCATCATCTCTTGAAAGAGTCTGTGGAACACTAGAGTTTATTTTTATTTTTTTATTTCACAAAATCATTGGTTGACGTATTGAGCATACTTCACAATGAAACCCAGCTGACCGAGTGAAACACATCAGTTCTAAAAGTGCACTGCTGGTTGCCCCATGTTATACGCTCAGATCTTCTGTTCACTTGTACTGCTTTAAATGTCTCTTATGGTTATTTAAGGTTATTTTTGGGCCAGTTGCCATTTAAACTGAGTCTCTCTTTTCACAATGAAACATTCTCATTTGACTCCACAGAGCGAAAGAGAGGAACAACAGATCGGACACCAAAGTTTCAGGAAATGTCACTTGGTACGAGTTCCTCTCTCATGAGTAAGTACTGCCTATAGCATTGTTCCCTTACCACTAAAGTGTAGAAGTTTTGGATGAAAATAAAAATGTCCACATAACTATGGTTGATATGTTTCTTGTGTATTTGCAGAGTTGTTTCATTGGCCATATATTACATGGTATGGTCCAAACAAAAAGGGTTAAAATACGAGGTGTCTGTATAACGAAAACTTTTCTTTACATTGAAAAATTACAATTAATCCCATCAATGAAACTGTAACTATTCACAAAATCATACAAATATTTAAAGTTTTAAATAATGAATTTCATGTGTGTTGATTTTCACAATGTCAATCACAAAAGAGTGTAACGATTATGGCGATTATCATATAACTTGCACAAAACAAACACTGTCTTTTCTTGACTTAAGCTTTTAAAAATATATTTTTTAAAGGAGTTTCAATCTGATCAAATAAACAATTTTCAGCAAATATTAATGATTACCAAATGTGGGTATGAGATGGTTAAATCCCGTCAGATTCTATTTCTGTATGTTTGTATTTCCTTTATTTCTTATTCTGTATTCCGTTTTCTTTGACAAGGACTGAAGATGGGGGGGAGGATCGTACAGAGAAGGTAGAGAAAGGCACCAAGGTGAAGAGGACTCTCAGCTCACTGAGGAACAGGGTGACCGGCTCCTTCAATAAGGATAAGGTAAACCTATACCACACACACGGTGCACAATTTGCATTGCAATGGAATTTATGAACTGATTATCATTAAAAAAAGACCAAATCCTGAGGTGTAAACAGGTCCCTGGTTTGCATGTTGCTGCACACACAAGTCACTAATCTACTTACACAAACCCTGTTATATATCCTGCCGCTGACAGGGTTATGCAATGTCAAACCCAGCCGTGCAGTATGTGCCAAAGTGAAAGAGAACACACAATTTGCATGTAAACACCTCCCCCTGTCTTTGTTTTTTTTCTGTTCCTCTGCAGGGTAAGAACAGAGAAAAAGAGCAGCAGAGAGAGAGGGGCAAGGAGAAGGAGCGAGACTCTAAAGAGAAAGAGAAAGTGTGCCGCAGAAGAAGCAGCAATGGACATTATTTGGTGCCGGGCGCTTTCTCCAGCTGTGCCACCTGCTCGCTGTGCAGCAAAACCCTGCAGAGCAAGCATGGCCTGCAGTGCATGAGTGAGTAACACCACAGCCACAGGTGTACACACAACCACGCTTGTTCTCTGCCTGACACACACACGCACAGGTGCTCCACCCACACACAAACGCACCTATTCAAACCCACAATACTGCATGCATGCTCACTCATCCACTTGTTGAAGCACTGAAGCATACGGGCAAATAAACCCCACCCACCCAACCAGCCACCCACATACACACAGACACACACACACACTCACACACACACACACACACTACACACACACACACACACACACACACACACACACACACACACACACACACACACACACACACACACACACACACACACACACACACACACACACTCAACCAGAAACGGTAATGCTTCATAAAACATTCATGGACTATTCAGAAAACACTGAAATACTCTTTTTAGGTATTATTATTTCTGACTTAATTTTATTTTAAAGGAGCTGTATTCAAGATTTTAGTGAGTTAGTTGAGAGCCGTTGAGAGGCAATCGAAGTTCTCTCAATCTCATATTTTGCACCTTTAATACAGTTGGTGACGTATTTGTTATGAGACAGATTACAGCATTATACTGTAAATATTTTCACAGTATAATGTAAAAGTTTTCACTTTGTCTTCACAACTATGTTGATGATAATCAGTACATGACACTCTTCATATTGACTGTGGCTTTTCTTTTGCACTTTTCTGCTGTAAAGAAGATGGCGTTTCAGTTCCTCTTTAAACAGCATTTAACCTTCTGTAGTATTTAATACTCAAACACAATGTGTCTGCAATTCTCTGCTTTGCAATATTGTGGGTGCTAGTTTTGCTTAACTCAGCTCACATGTTTGGATGTGTTATCTGATATATTAGCACCATCGCCTGTCAGATGTTTATGTGAATACACTGCATGACTTCACTTTGTTGCTCTGGCTTGAAATATTCCTCACAAATCCTGTCTTTTGTGTGCTGCGTTGCTTTGTCTTGACCAACCACAGCTTTGTGAGGCCATTTGTGGAGTAGATCTGCACAGGACATTTCAACACCCTGCGGCTCCTTTTTTCTGTCTGTCATATGCCAATCAGATGCAGCCTGCAGATCAGCTGATAGGCCTGCAATACCTAAAGAAAGTTTGTGAGTAGAGTACAGTGGAAAAATACTGATCAAGGAGTCAGACTGTGACGGTACTCTAAATAGCAGGAGTAATATCTTTTTATTATATATAAGATATTTTAAAAGTAGAAGGCCTCTTATCGATTGAATAATCAAAAGAGTTTAAAGTAATTAAATGGATAACGGAAAAAGTTGGCATTCAGGAATTGTTGCGTATTATAATTCTTACCCCAGCATTTTGTAAGAGATCCATTTTAAAGGTTGTACTAAAGTGCAGTTTGACTTAAGAAATTCTCAAATATAGTGATGTAAAAATGAAATGGCAATTGTTGGATGAGATTAACACAATAGTGTTGTAACATCCCTTAATATCATGTCCCTTAACAGCAGAGCTGTTGGGGGATAATTCCAAATTATATTTTATCATTTTTCAAAGGAGACATAAGGTGATAAAACCATATATCGAATTATAGTGAATCACAAATGTCCTCTAAATTCATAATAACAAGCCCAGCCCTATTTGACGGCACATTTAAAAAAAAAAAAAAAAAAAATCCATTACAAGTAAATATCCAAATAAGTAAAAGCCGCAAAATGTACTTAGAATATCAAAATATAAATTACTTAATAGCAGAAATGTAATATTAGGGATTTTAATCAATAACAACGCATCATAATCTATAAACAGATCATATATTTTGTATATAACAAGAAATTGCAGCTGTATGCATAAAGTAGCATTAAATAGAAATACGTAGACATTTATCTTATTTTATATCAAAATTTTAATTTAAATGAAAATTGTGTGATAAGATTATAATATATATATCATAAATCAGACTGTGTCTATTGATCTTCCATTGGCCCCATAAAAGTTCATACAAGTCATTATAAAACTTTATTCTCCCACACTGTATTTCCTCATGTCATGCAGTCTGACTTGTGGCACACACCTGCTGACATTATTGTAATTCAGAGATGTACTTCACCCAAAGCCATGTGGTCTGTTGGTGGAGAATTTTACATCACCAAATACAGATTGAACAAAGACAAAGAACATTGCTCGTTCTGCTCTGTGTGATACAAAGGCCATTATGTGCCCAGAACATTTATAAATCCTGTTCTCTGGCATGAGGAGATATAATCTATGACTGGTTTTAATAGTTTCCTTATTAAACACAATTGTTCTGGTATATTTCACACAAGGCAAAGGGCACCACACATCCAGTGTGCTTCAGACTGCACTGCTTCTTTTAGACATTAAACAGAAACCAATAACACATCAAGGCCTGTCTCTCTGTCTTTCCCCCCCTCAGAGACCTTTCCCCCATTCATCAAGCTTGACTGTTTAGATGGATGAAGTTACAAATCCTATACAGTACCAGTCAAAAGTTTGGACACACCTCCTCATTCAACTACTTTGAAGAATCTTAAAATATAAAACATATTCTGGTTTGTTGAGCATTTGTTTGTTTACCACATAATTCCATATGTGTTCCTTCATAGTTTGGATGTCTTCAATATTAATCTACAATGTAGAAAAAAATAAAAATAGAGATTAAAACCATTGAATGAGAAGGTGTGTCCAAACTTTTGACTGGTACTGTATTTGGTACACTTATTGTGCTGCTGGTACACACACCCACCCACACACACCCACCCACACACACACACACCCACACACACCCACACACACAAAACCAGTGAGTGTCCCTTTAATTTGAGCCCAGCCCCGTGGGGATTCAGCCGAGCATCAGCCTGTGGAATGCGTCGTTTGTATGCCACAGATTGTTCCCAGTGAGGGTTGGACACAAAACTGGACAACACCAAAAATGTGGGACACTTGTTGCTGTTGATCTCAATGGCCCAGCTGGTTTATCTGTCTTACAGCCAGGCTACACACCCGGGTCTTGCTGCAACGGTAAGAGGCAGCTCCTGCAGCTCCTGCAGCGGGATCAGGTGGATGAGTCCCGTTGTTTCTCTCAATGGACTTTGTGTGCATCCTTGGCCGCTAGCTCTGCAGCTACATGCTAACCACAGGCAACCAAACGCTTGTGCAACCTCAGTGTTATATCAGGGGTTGAGTCAGCGTATGCATAAGGGAAACCCACTTCTTAAGTTGCCTCTATATTTAGTTTATCACAAATTAAATCCCAGTTCCGCTCAACGTGAAGCTCGCTAATGCTAACTGTTAGCCGCTCGATGCTAGCGCGTTAGCATCCCTTCACCCGCTTCTATTTGAAAAACCCCAAGGTTAGTTAGTTGGGTAGCTAAGCACTTAGCTTTAATACGCTCAAAGTCACAACAACAGACTGCATAGACTCGTATTGTGTGGTGTTTATTTGTTGCACGACATGCAATCGGTTTCACTTCACGTGGCTCTTGTAGAAGTTTGTTGCGGACTTTGCACGGAGCTCAACAGGTGATTGCTAGCTCCCGTTAGCATCTGTTAGCTTCTGTTGTTTCACCCAAAGTCAGCTGTTGAAATGCGCTTTAAAATAACAGAGAAATCAAGGCTTATGACATTTTATCTAAATGTATAGTTGGATTACAATCTGTCCCGTGAATCTAAGATGTGTAGGTTGTATCTGTCCCTTGTTTTCATTCTGTTTTTACTCTTCCACCTCTCTGTTCTGACTAAGCTTTCTGTCTCTGGGTCACATGGTGCTGATTGTGCTTGGCAGGTCTGCCGGTGCATAACAACCCACTCCACTGACTCTGAGTCTCACCCATCTCACCCTGTTAGCACACCACTCCTCCATGCACCACTGCCCTGCCCTCCAGCATGCCTGACTCTCTGGGTGTCTGACTTTACAAGAGTTCAAGTCTTGACTGCCTTCATGTCTCCTATGAGTATTTATCAGTAGTTCATCTCCAAACTTGTTGTTATCATCTACTCTATAAGTAAATATAAGTAATGTGTTTGGTGTGTAAAAGACTTGGACTATGTGAGAAAGAATACATCATTTTTTTTGATTGAGATATACTTTTGCCGTAGCTTTCCGCAAGCTTTTTCTGCCAGTATTATCTGTATGCTACTGGTGTTTTATGGTAACCATGACCCTCCGATTTGGGGGAGAAATGTGACCGGGGGGGAGATGATTCGCTTCACAGAGTAAACAGCCCACTGAGCCCCTGTTTCTCCTGTTTCACTAGATGATGTCATGGTTTGGCTGGCCATTTCAGGGTTTTCCCCAAGTGTTGATGTTTTTTGTCTGCATTGCCTCAGGGAATTAAGAGTAACCTCTTGCATACACAGGAAGCAACTGATTAGTCCGTTTTTAGCTGCTGTGTAGAAAAGTAATACCTTCAAAACAGCTGTTGTGACCTCTTTTCTTAATATGTGGTGTCACGATTTTACTATGAACGGCATAGCGTGCCAGGGGGCACACATGGGTTTTAACGTGGTTTTAAACGAGTTTATACCAAGAGGGGTGGAAGGAAACCACAGCAAATATTAGCCTGATCGTGCCATCATCGATGCTTGCTGTAATAGTGATGCTCTTTACCTCGAGAGGTTGACAGGAGATACTTTTCTTAAACATTACAATGTTTACAAAAAACCTTTTGGAGCTAACATTGGCAGAGTACAGCATATCAACACTTTTATATTATGCTACCTGTCAGTGGCAAAATCAAGCACTTGGTTCACACTGTGATCGGCAACGTTGGGCTTTGGCTTCTGGCTTTATCTTTTAAATCTGTTTTTGATTCTGAGTCTGTTTGACATACTGGATATATCCTTCAAACGCATTGTAAACCCACCTATCTGCTTCTCTCTAAGACAGCTTTTTATTTTTCACTCTTCAGGCAGTGCTGTTGGTAACAGTCTGACTGCGATGCTAGCTACGAGAGCTTGAAGGAGTACCAGCAGCTAACAACAAAGGGGCAGGGCTTAGCTAAGGCTCAATTCAAGCCTTTAAAGATGCACCAAACATTTTAGGAAATGGTCAGTAATTCAACATTTCCTAGTAATTACAAGGAAACTTGCAAAACCACCAGTCTTGGAAACTGCAATTCTACAAACTGTCTGTATTCAAAGGCAATGTGATAAAAACAATCCTTTGAAGTATCCTGTTGTATGAGTTAATGTTTCCCTGGAAGAACCTACCCGTAGCTATCAGGACTTCTGCTGATTCCAGTTTCATAGATAGATAACATGAGGCAACACATTCTCTCTTTAGAGGAAGAATTGTAGCACAGTTGATTTATAACTGGTTTTGATAATTTATTTTAATCTTTCTGAGGGTTAACTTGTTTTTGTTGCCACTCAGTGCAAGCCAAAGAAAACCCTGCTCACTAATCAATCTGCAGCTCGCAGTTGTGACCAAGGCCTCGTTTGCATTTCTAGTTAGTTGAGTGACTCACTGAACTGTGAGCTTTATACCACAAATGTGCTTCTTGTGCGATGGGCTAGTTACCAGTCAGCAGATGTTGGGTGTGGTGGTGGTTTTGAAGGGGAGCTGAATGTCTTGTGAATCTCATGCGAACCTCAGTACTGCTGACATGAGTGAGTGACTGGAACTTCTCACACTGCTCAAGAGTGGCTCAGCTGATCGACACTCAGCCACTACGTTCACCTGATGATTTAAACCACCATGACAGTATAAACTGGCCTGAGCTGTGTATACTTTGATTTGTTGGGAGTTAATTATTTTCTGGTGTATGTGGGTTTGGTATTGTGTTATTGCCAAATAGCAAGGTGGTCTGTTCTGCATCTGCAATGAGTCATTGCCGATAAGGTCTGTGATATCAGTAAACAGAAAAACACCGTGTTCTTGCTTATCTTTTTAGATTATTTTTTTTCCAATGAGCAAAAAAAAAAGTTTGAGTATAATCACATACTAAATTAAAACAGAAATGGCTTACCTTTGGGTTCCTCAGTGATTAAAAGATGTGTTTGCAGTGACATGGCTTTTTATTCATCCTATCTTTTATCTCTTATCTTTCCCTGTTCTTAGAAATGCTTTCCCCAGCATTGTCCCAGTCGGTTTCTGGGCTTTGTTAAGATGTACCACTCTACTGACTTGATAGACTTTATTAGACGTTGAAGGCTTGTTGGGCATTTTGTCTGAAAGATCCAGGCTGTCAGAGAAACTGGAATTTTTGCCTCTAAGTTGGAGCGAGGTGGAATATTATCTCTTAGTGTGGCTACATGACTGCTGATGAGGTTGTTGGTTCTCCTAGGTTTGCGCCCTTATCCTCCATCTAAAGGTAAAAAAACAACAATCTTTTCTCAGGCCTCAAAACTAAATGATATCTGATCTAAAGCAATCATTTGTGAATGTTTTGTTTGCATTTGTATTTTGTGCTTTTGGGAAAATATGCACTGCTCTATGTCTACATTGGGATTCGTATTGGGCTTGCACTAAAATAATTCAGTAGTTCAGTACTGCTGGACCTGACTCAAAAAAGGGATACAGCACAGCTGGTGAAGATTATTCAAAAGCCAGTTTCTGTTTTCTTTCCCTCCAGCTCAGCCAGCAATTGTTCATTTATTACTAGAGAGAGGGAGACAGAGGGGGTAGGTTTGAGATTGTGAATGAAGTGAAATAATACAGTAAATTGGTTAGGGCTTGATCTAAAAGGGACAGATAGATTACACTAACACTCTCTTGGGTCTCTAGGACTCGCATTGTTTATTCACCTATTCTTTATTCCTCCTCGCTGTCCCTCACACACACACAAAAATGATTATCTCTCTGCTTCGTGCTTTTACTGCATAGGAAGAAGGGTTTTTGTCATTGTCTCCATTGTATACCAGCACACAGAAGAGAAAAGTGACAACAGAGGCCTTTTGCAGTAGACTTTACAGCAGCTAGTGGAAGTTGCTAGTATGGATCATGTTAATCTATTGTTCACAGGAGTGCCACCTTTCATAATAAGCTATTCAGCCAGATTGAAACAATCCCCATACAGCCTCATGCCCCATGTTACACGGTAAATGTTAAAGGATGGGGGTGTTGTTAACATGTTCACTTTGTTACCTGCCATAAACAATAACTATTGGTTGAGTTTGAGATAGTTTTACGCTTTGCTCACTAATCATTCCACAAGAAAAATGAGGACAACGTTAAGACCCTTGCTGTCATAGAAAGCTGAGCACTTAAATACCAGTGAAAGATAAACACACAGAAATCCCTGACACATGATTTCTTTTCTGATTCTAATTTCAGGCTTTTTGGTATTTTCCAGTGTTGAGTGACCTGCTTGGTGCAGTCAGCTGAAGTCTGCCTTTCACTAATAGCCGCATTAGATCAGGCCATTAAACTCACCGACCCTGTTTCCACTGATCGGCCTCCATACGGAGAAGCAGCCCTCGTTTTAGTGTGTATATGCATTTCGTCCCCTGTATGCATCTGTATATGTTTTGCATTGAGGCCATGTGTGTCTTATCCACGTCAGTCTGGTTTTACATGGCTGGGTTGGGATCAGACTTTGCATAGTGATAACTTCATTCGTTCGGCCAGCCTTGGCCCTCCAGGAAAGGCTTCTGTTGCTTACCTTATACAGTATGTAGTCAGGCTGAAAGATTGAATTGTTTTGTTTTACAAGTGTTTTGTATTTCCAGTAATTGGGTAGAAAGCGGAGTGGAGAACTTAATATCTCTGCGGCATGTTTTTTCCAAAACAACTTTGATTTATATCTGTGTTAATCAGCGATTCAGATTCAATCAGTCATGTCATCTAAACCTGACAGCAGTTAGCTTTGTTTTCCATGCAGGGAGAAAAATGGACAGAAAGACAAAGCTATTACTGAGATAAAGGGAGTTCCTGGCCTGTCAACGGTGCGACTTTCTATCTTGTTTGTGTAAACAAACAGAAGCCATAGAGTTATTGATGCAGCTGAACCACTCTCATGGAGCCAGACGTGATTCTTTGACTTGCTAAGAATAGATGTATAAAAACAAATACTTGACTTTGTGCTAGTTGATAGTGGCAGCTGAAAAAGCCGTGCCTCCAGGCTTGTATTTCAGCACCATAGCAGTGCTTTGTTTGAGTTACAGTCTTTTACCTTTAACACTGCCTTCAGGGAGCTGTTGGATTGGTTTGTTTTGCTGTTTTATTTTCCTCAGTCATGAAGCCACCGCTGTTGCTTCTCTACTGTATACTCTGTAGCTAATGCAACACTGACACTGTGTTCCTGTCCTGCTGTTTTTTCAGATTGTGCTGTGAACGTTCACAAGAGCTGCAAGTCTCTGCTGGGTGACTGCACCAGCAGCAGGAATAAGGTAAACGCTACACAAGACTTGGTTACAGTGAAGTCACCTTAGTACAGGAGTCTCCAATCTTTTCAAGCGTTTTCATAACATATCAACCAGGGCAGTCATCGCTTTAATTAAAATGTTTGCGTTTCGTTAGGAGTTGAACCACTAAACAAAGCCTCTGTTGCTGCATTTGCCTTCTTCTTCAGTTTGGTAAACAAAGACTGTTGTCTTTTAAGCGCTGTTTTTAGCTCATTTACCTTCTCTGTTCATAGACTGCAAGCAGCTGGAAAGTCCCATGTTGCTGTGGACTTTGATAAATGGCGCTCAACATTACATCTTTTACTTGCAACGCAAATGAGATCTTTAAAAAAAGAACCTGTGAAAGCCATTCCAAATGAAAATAGTATTATTTTGGCCTTTTTTTGGCCTGGTGTGGGCTTGTTAGTCTGCTAACTTCACCTTATGTGACGGCGCATCGGCAGCATAACTTGTTTAACAACAGCTGGTTGGCAAAATTTGTGTCAGAAGTGGGCGGGATGTGTGTGCATTTAATTGGATAGAAATTTAAACAGGTCTATTGGGGAACCCTCTATGTAGCAGCAAAGCCTCCACAGAGAAGCATAAATCCAATTTTGGCAGGGAAAGTTGTGAGTTCATTCAGGGACATTTAAGACAACTCCACTGAAGATGACATATCTCTGTCCATCCTCATGAAAATACCTGAGATGGACTGTGCTCGCTAGGGGCATGTGAGCAGTGTTGCTGTAACGAAAGTACAATAAGAGTATGCAATTTTGGGGCATTTTGTAATCTGTCACTCAGCTGATGAAAAAATGCTGTCTTACTTTTTTTCTCCACACAGAGAGATTCTTCTCAGAGGAAATACTCATCAGGATCTCAAAGCCTTGGTAAGCAGAACGTGCATGTGCAGATAAACACTTTGTACTCACCGCGGTATCAATTGAAAAAAAGCACATTGATGGATAGCAAGATGGTTTAGTCCCCATGTTTCAAATTAAAAACAGGATTCCTCTCTGGTGGTTTGTAGAGGAGGAAACGGATGAACTCTTATGCCATCTGTAGATGGACTCGTCCTCGTAATCTTTGCAAATGATCTTTTAAGTGTCAGATTCTCCTATCAATAATTCTTGTGCTTGATTAAAGGTAATTTGACCTGTTAAATGTGCCGTTTGCTCTATTATAATAATCATTAAGTGGTCCATCAATTGTAACGTTCAGCAGGTCCTGGTTGCATGTGATTGAACCCGCAGGAGATGTGAGCAGCTGCAGCAGCCGGTTAACTTAATCTCCTGTAGCAGTTGTTATTCAGCTCTGAACAGCTGGAGTCCTGTCAGCCACTACTGATTTCCCCTCTTGTTCTGCTCTGGTCAATCAGTAGCTCATGCAGGGGGTCGGGAAGAGAGGAATTGAGGAAAATTGCAGAATCAGAAAATTCGAGAACGAGAAGGATCTGGGCGGGTCGCATGTGTATATATAAACCAGGCTTTGTGTCCGTCCTCTGCTTCTCCTAGTTTACACCAGTGAAGGCTAATCACTTATTGCTTTTGCAATAATACCTGCTGCTGACAACTCTGACGGAGATCGTTGATTCTTACCTTTAGAGTTTAGATTGTTACAAAGCTCGTTCTGCCACTCCTCCCAGTTTGAGAAATTCAGAATGGAGCTAGCGGTTACCAAAGGCACCACCCAAACCACGGCGGCCTCCAAAGGTTGCTCCAGGATTGCTAAACGATCCTCCTCTTCCTCCGCCTCATCGTTGGGTCTGTCCAGACATGTTGGTGTTCGAGTGTTTATGCACCGCGACCTGATCACCTGCAGGTTCTTGCGATCCCTGCCTAGATCTTGGCTGACAAAATACTGGGGTCGAATCGGAAAGGAGTCAACCAAACACCCGCCCACGTCGTCGTCGTCCTCATCGTCCTCTTCTCCTCTTCGCCTGACATCTTCTTGCTCTCTCTCCTCACTTTGTTTCTCCGCATCTTCTTCTTCTCGTTTTCTCCCTTCATCTGTCTGTCGTTTTTCCTCCTCAGCGCTAAAAGACCGGCACAGAGAGCAGGAGCATTCGGGCCTGGATGGCCACCCAGGATTTCACTGCACCCCAGGCATGACCATTAGTTCGTGGGGACTAAGCACTCAGCATACTGCCGCCCATACCAGCAGCTCCACCGCAACCTCCAGCTTTGGCCACAGCCTCTGTCACAACAACAGCTCAGGGTGAGTATCTCTGCCTTCCAAGTTGGACTTATTCACTCCTCAACTGAAGGTCATTGTTTTGTGCAGCTAGTTCTTTATTTCTCTCCCTCTTTATAACTGTTTCCTTTTCAAAAAATATTTCTCCAGAATGACAGGATTCCTTTATACCTGGAGTTCAAAAACCACTAGAAAAATGAGCTATATTCCTCTCAAATCTATAATTTTGTAGATGTTTACAGGACCTGCTGTATGTTAATGCTGGATATTTTTAGATTCTTTTACTATTTTCTCTGTGCCATTCTAAGATGTGTATTTATAGTTGACATATCAAGGCAAGCTGTCTTTAATAATATAACCGCCTTATGTCTGAGTCTAGACAGATCTTAGAACTGGACTACTTTTCTGCTGCATCGCTAAGAAAATATGTAACGAGATTGGAAGGTGGTGGGAGAGAGAGAGAGAGAGTCAGAGGCATAGGGAAGTTGTAAACAAGTGCAGGAGAGAGGGAGTTGTAGATTGCCAACGATAAAAACATGTAGCTGCCTGGTTTATTTTTTTCTGGTTAATTTTATGTCATTGTCAGTGTGGCCTGTAAATGTACATGTTAGCTGCTAAATTGATTTTAGGCAACCGCAAGCTAGTGGGATTACATTTGTGTCAGTGTCATCATGTATGCCACCTTGGACTTGTGGTTGTCATCCCTCAGATCCCTCCCTGGGGAGATGGATGAGACAGATGCTCTCCGCTCCAAACGCTGCAACGAAGACGCCATTTCCCTCGCTCCCTCCACCACCGAGTCCATCATCGTTGAAGGTGAGTTGACTCCCCGAGGAGGGGATTGAACTTCGATTTTAGAAAGTCCCACTTTCCGCACTTGTTTGTCATTGCACACTCAGTTCCAGAGTAAAAGCTTGTCTTAAGGGAGTTTTCTTAAATCCATGGAGGAGGGTGTGTGGAGTGTATTTTGTGGAGTCAGGGTTGACCTCACCCTGTCTCATTAAGTTGTAGTGTGTGGGAGAGGAAGGCAGGCTAACTTTGTATTAGCTTTATCACATACAAAGAGCTACTGCACCTTCTTTTTCTCTCAGCTGCCCTGTTTTTAAGGTTTGTTGTTATCGGGCACACACTTACCGTGGCAGAGCTACCGCACCACTAGTTCTCACTTAGGAGAACGTAGATTATTATTTTCTTCACGGTATATAGCTGAAGAAACTGCACAACTACTAAAAAAGAAAATTTGACAATGTATGAATGACCCTTGATTAACAAAAATATGTACTTTTAACATTTCAGGTGCTAAGCTGACTGTATCAAAAAAGAAGTTTGAAGTATTATCTGTTGAGTATAGTATAGAGTGCAGGTTCAGCTACAAATCAGTACCTCTTTAGCTAGGTCAACTAAATGTGCTAAGACTAAAGTAAAAATATCTAAAATAATAAACAAAGAAGACCTCATTGATTTTTCTAAACCATCTTTGAGTTTATTCTCCTTCCTTTTTTTTGCTCTCTATGAGATCTTCACTTGTACAGTGCATTTAGCTGTCATACTGGATGACGCACACAGTAGTGTCATAATTGGGCTGATATTCCCATAATTTGGTGGGTAAAGCTTTCGTATTATTAAAAAGTTTGTGATTAACAACGAAAGTAAGGAAAAAAACTGGATAGAGATTATATAGTTCATACTTCCTTGTCTCTATCGCCATGCATCATTTTCAGCCCTGCCAAAACACAAAAAGACTAGACATTACGTCAGCAGTGAACAATTCTTAAACTTTGTTGCTTCACAGCTAGTAATTGGAGACCTTTGTATAAGAGAATCATCTTTCAAATATCATTGTTCAATTATGAATGCTACAAAATGTATAGAAATAAAGTTGTCAATAATGAGGACTTGAGTTACTTTTGTCCTTAAGAGGAAACAAGATCTGTTAATGTCGGTCATCAATCATTTTGAGAGAGTTTGAGAGTTGGTGTCACCTTATTGATGCCGAGAAAGAGCTGTACAATCCAGACTGTATTGTTCCAGGGCCGCTGTTTCTCTCCTTTTTCTTTTCTCATTTGAATGATTTCAGTGAAGACATTTACCTAAAAATGGACCCCCAATTTTGTGCATTTTCCCACCAACCTTTTTCGTATAATAAAACTGTAATGTGTCATAGTTTTTGATGCCTCTGCTCCTCTCCTCAGATGCCCACTATGCAGCAGTGCGGGCTGATCTGGAGTCTGATGCCCAGGACCTGGAGGTAGAGTCCTGGAGTTTGGCGGTTGACCAGCAGTATATTAAGAAGCAATCTAAAGAAGCGGTGAAGCGACAGGATGTGATCTATGGTAAGTGTGACTCCTTAGGTCGTGTTCAAACCTGAGGAGTAGCTCATTGATTAGATAGTTTTGGTAATCTGTTGACCCATTGCAATGCATTATACATGTATGTGTTTCACCTGGCAGAACATAAACATGCGACTTTATGTCATTGTACAGAGCTGATGCAGACAGAGATGCACCATGTGCGAACGCTGAAGATAATGCTTTGCGTGTATGTCCGAGAGTTGAAGGAGAACCTCCAGATGGACTCTGGCAGGCTGGACTGTCTGTTCCCCCGTTTGGAAAACCTCCTCGAGCTTCACACACATTTCCTGTCTCGTCTCAAAGAGAGGCAGCGAGAAAACCTTGTTTCGCCCAACGAGAGGAACTACACTATCAACAGAGTGGCAGACATTCTGATCTCACAGGTAAGGGGGAGAAACATAAAACTCACATGCATACAATCATCCAGCATTGATTTCTTGATAACATCACATAAAACATATGTGTGCCATGGCCAGCACAAAAACCCAGACTGCAAAAGCAGAACAGAGAGATAACAGTTTTCTTTGTGCTCCAGTTCTCAGGTGAGATAGGAGAAAGGATGAAGGACAGTTATGGAGATTTCTGCAGTCACCACACGGAGGCTGTCAGCTACTACAAAGAACAGCTGCAAAACAACAAAAAGTTCCAAAACGTCATACGGGTAAGACACATTTCTTTCCAGATTTTTTTTTTTTCTTTTTTCATATCAGATTTAATCCACAGTGCATCTGTAGCTGAGTGTATAAGGTTTTATATGAAATACCGTTTTCTTCTCAGAAAGTCAACAACCTCTCCATTGTGCGAAGGTTAGGAGTGAGCGAGTGTATTCTGTTGGTGACGCAGCGCATCACCAAGTACCCAGTACTAGTGGAGCGCATTCTGCAAAACACTGAAGGTCCAGTATTTCTCCTGTGTTCTTTTGCTAAATAAATCACTATTGAAGAGAGTACAACCATATATTTAGCGAGAAATAACTTCGCACATCACATGTTTTTTTGTTTTTTTTTCTGTCTCTAGCCGGTACAGAGGAGCAAGAGGAACTGACTCGAGCACTGGGTCTGATTAAAGACACCATCGTTCAGGTTGACACGCTGGTTAATCTCCATGAGAAGAACTCTCGACTCCGAGACATACACAATAAGATGGAGCCAAAGGCACAGGGGAAGATCAAAGATGGCCGAGTGTTTCGCAGGGAGGACTTGGCGCAGGGCAGGAGACCTTTGCTGCACGCGGGCACAGTCAACTGGAAAGCTGCTTCTGGCAGGCTCAAAGGTATCATATGGCATGATGAAACAAAATACTTCTCTCATCTACTATCTAGGTGTACATATGTTCTCTGTATATACCTTTATATATGTATACATTTATTTATGTTATTCTGTTTTGGAATGAATTAACATTGAAAAAGATACCCATACATATGAAATGTTTCTAGTCTTTTATCATCTACCTTCATCATTTTCAAAGTTGTCATTTATGATTTTTGTCCTTCCAGATATTCTTGCAGTGCTTCTGTCAGATGTGTTGCTCTTGCTACAAGAGAAGGATCAGAGATACGTATTTGCTACAGTGGTGAGTGATTTACCCATTCTGTCAGCATGACACCATCTAACAAAAACAAATTGTGTATCAAAGGCAAAACCTTGAGTAATGTGCAGTGAGAAGTAAGTGGGAGCAGAATTGAACCAATGATACTCTGTAAATGTCATTAATCAAATTGTATTACGGTACCTTAAGCACCAGTAACACAAAGCACACCCTTCTGTCTCTTTTTTCTTTTGTTATCCCCTCAGGATAACAAGCCGTCAGTGATCTCCCTTCAGAAGCTGATTGTCAGGGAAGTGGCCCATGAGGAGAAAGCCATGTTTCTTATCTGCGCCTCCTCCAATGAGCCAGAGATGTACGAGATCCACACCGCCTCCAAGGAGGAGCGAAACACTTGGATGAGAAACATACGGCAAGCTGTTGAGAGGTAGAAATACATAACGGCTTGTTACTATTATTCACATTCTGTGGAAAGTTTTTAAACAAAATATGAGAAAGATTTTGGTACAACAGAAAATGTGTAGGAACTTTACTTAGTTTTCTTTCGGTGTCTTCTTATCTGTAATGTCTTTGGTCCTGTCCCCTCTTAGCTGTCCTCATACGGAAGAGAGGCTGTTCAGCGAGGAGGAAGAGGCACGAGCTTTCAGGTTCAGAGAATTTCAAGGTAACTGTAGATCAATTAAGAAGTGAAATATAAAGAAACCCCCTGGAAAAATCATACAGTTGATGTGATAGGCCACAAGGGGGTGCTCATTCATCATATTCACTTTAAAATTGTTAGAAGTTGACTTATCTTTTTCTCTTAATCTCATCTCAGTAGTTGAAACTGATAACGGACGATAAAAGATTTTCAAAACAGCCAAGAATATTTAGGTGTGGTAAAGGATAATGGTTGTGCTGCATCCAACACCTGCATCCCTATCCTTTGTTTTAGGGATATAACCCCTCTACTATTCTATTTCATGTCTCCAATCGTAGAGCGGCTGAGCCAGAAGGATGCAGTGGTCGTCCAGGCCCTTACAGAGAAGCTGCAGCTGTTTGCAGACATGGCAGAGTCCGTGGCAGGTCTAGAGGACACAGCTTCACGTTCCAGACTTCTGCTCCGAGGAGACGCCTCAGACCTCCAGCAGGGGGAGACCCTGCTCAAAGGAGCGATCACTGAGGGTAGGACAATGCAGCATGATATGTAAATCTGCTTTAGATACAGAGGTGTACATTTTGACAATTGTATATTCATGTGCTGCATCTATGTAATAAATCTGTAGGTATTAGCATTGTTTAGTTTGCTACTTTTCTGTCTAAACTTCTCCCTCTGTCCAGCTTTTTAACCTTAATTTGCCATCTCTTTCACTTCAGTGGAGAACCTCCAGAACCTGCTGCAGTCTGGAGTGAGGGAGGAGACTCCAACCTCTCGGCTGGAAGAGGGGAGCGGTTCTGGTGTTCTGCCCAGACGAGCTGATACCTTCGGGGGCTACGACAGCAGCCGCAGCATCCTCAGTAAGAGTGAGTCCAGCACAATCCATGCCCCGAGGAAGTCCACCATCTAATGGATTTGCAGTTGTATTTGAGTGGCTTTTATGCCATTTAATAAATCTTCAATTGTAAACAAATTTAATTCCTTGAATTGGTTTTATTGGTCGAATTTATGTGTATGGTTTTACATGTGGATGTGGGTTGTTTCTGTGCATTGTTTGTAAGTGTCAATGTTTCTGTATCTGTTTTGTTTAATTACTTGTGTGTGTTTGTCCCTGCGTCCCTTTCTGTGTGTGTCGGTGTTGCTGTGTCCGTGCCAGATGGCAGTGTGAAGAAGAAGTTTTCTGGTGAGACCAGAAACCGAGACAGAAGCCAGAGAGCCAGCTCTGACCCTCAGCTCAAAGACCTTTGTGGCAGCCACACCCTGGAGCAGACGGTAGGCGCTCAACACGCACACAGACAAACAGTATATCTTGGGATGAGTCACGGTGTTATTTCCTGTAAACAGTAGTGACCAGACCAAGTCATCTGGAAAGTTTCCATGTCCTGATGTTTACGGTCACCCTGCCCTCGCAGGTCGCTTCATCTGTTTATATATAGATAAAGCCTTAATGAAACAATGATGAGAATGATCAGGCAGACGAAAGTTAATGACATGTTGTCATCAATGAGTTGTGTGTGAGAAACAAAGCCAGTTTTACTCTCTGTCTCAGGATCAGTTGTAATTATTACTGACAGCGCTGTGAAAAGGTTCTTATGACCTTGCACAATTTGTGGTCCAACAAAATAAATTTAAGTTAAGTAAATATATTTTTAATGTTTAAGTTCTTTCTTTGTTTCGCTCTAAGGGAAACAGAAAAATTCTCCTTGTTGAATTATTGACAAATATTTGATCAATATTTCATATATTTTGCTTCTCAGCTCTCATGTTAAGGTTGAAGAAACAGGTTTTTAAACATTATTTTCCATAGAGAATATTTTTAGTTTTACCACTATGGCTTATAAAAGCCGCTCAATAAAATATATATATGTAGGATGTACAGGAATAAAAAAAATTGCATAGTGTCTGTTTGTTTTGTACACAAAATATAGCTTTTGAAAAATAAAAAAATAAAAATTTTAAGCAATTTTTTTTTTTTATTTTTAATGGTTTAAATGTTTTTACAGTATCTATATTCTATTGTTTGTTTAGTATGTAGTACTGTATACAGTACTCATAGTGTTTGTTATCTTTGGTATGACCCGCTGTGTGTTGTTGCTCAGGTTGATGAGACATGCTGCTCTCCTGCCAGATGGAACCGCATCTGGTCCAACTCCTTCCCCGAGGCTGAGGTAAACTCTCCTTCTCTGATCTGTCACCTTGTGCTTCACAACTCTGCTGGTTTAAATATTCATAGCCATGCATTCTGAACTGAAAAGATGTACCCATGAGAAGTTTGCTCATTTAAAAAAGCTGTGTTGTTTTGGTGATTCTGCTAGTTATTTGGTTATGATAATCTTGTCTGTTTCTTTATTCTAGTTCTTTGACAGAGTGCTGATGCTCTCCCAAAGGCTCTACAGTCTGCAGGTAAATGAATGCAGTCAGTGAAAGAAATAAGTTGAAACATGTGTTATGTATGTATGTTAGCAGAGATATTGTTTCAAAATGTTGTGTTTGTGTTTGCAGTTTGGCTTACTTAAACTTGAAAACTTTCAAAGGTGTTGAATTTCTGTTTCATATGAATAGCGTATAAACATTGTCTTGGTTCCCTAATGACCTTGTTCTATTTTTCCCCCTGTCTTTCTCTTCAGGCCATCATTTCACAGCAGGACAGTCACATCGAGCTGCAGCGGGCCTCGTTGACAGAGCGGGCCTCCATGCCCGGCCGCCACAGAGGGAACGTGCTCCTGGAGCAGGAGAAACAGCGGACTATCGCTCTGCAGAGAGAAGAGCTGGCCAGCTTCCACAAGCTGCAGTCTCAACACCGGCAGGAGCAGCAACGCTGGGAGAGGGAGAGGGAGAGGCACCGGCAACAAGTGGAGGCCACCGAGGCCCGGCTCCGACAAAGGGAGGAGGAGTGCAGACGGCTGGAGGTGAAATGATCTGTCCTACTTTAGCAAAAGATATGTGTGGAGGGCTGAATTTCATGACCTTGCAGCTGTACTTAATATTTGAATTCACAGTTCCATTGTGCTATGTGTGATTTTCTTATTGCTAATAAAAAAAAGAATAAACTGTTCATATAGCGCTCTAGTTTGATTTACTGATATACAAATACAGTACCAGTCAAAAGTTTGGACACACTTTCTCACTCAATGGTTTTTCTTTATTTATTTTTATATTTTTTTCTACATTGTAGATTAATATTGAAGACATCCAAACTATGAAGGAACACATATGGAATTATGTGGTAAACAAACAAATGCTCAACAAACCAGAATATGTTTTATATTTTAGAAAGCAGTTGAATGAGAAGGTGTGTCCAAACTTTTGACTGGTACTGTACATTCCAACTGTTTCAGAAACATTTTACATGTCCTTTCAGGTTAATGTCTCAGTTAAGTGTGTGCATTTTGAACGCCAGTAAACAAAATACACGATGTATTTTGATATCAATATTCCACACAAACTGTGCAACATTACTTGTTCTATTGATGCAGGAGCATCTGGCAGAAGAGAGGAGGGAGCTGGAGAGTCAGAGGAAGACGTACCAGGAGGACCTGGAGAGGCTGAGAGAGTCCACCAGATCTGTGGAGAAGGAAAAGGAACGTCTGGAACACCAGAAGAAGATCAAGAGGAAGACTATTGAGGTGGGAAACTGGTTGTGGAGATGATGACTTGAATACAGAAATATCACAGTTTGCCTACATTTAGAGAAAAAGGCTGAACATACAATACAAGACTAGCATAAAGCTATTGCTAGTAGAGATACTTTTTAATTTATTCAAAATTATTCATGTCAAAAAAGTGTGTACAGCAGACACTGTTCTGTTTATTCTACATTATGTGTTTGCATGTACGGATGTGTTCACGCAAGTTTCTCAGTGCGTAGGGTCAGCAGATTTGCAGATTTGCAGATGGCGACATGTGCGTCATGTGGATCCTTGCAGCCACACAGACATAGAAACAACAGATGAAACTGTAGCTAACTAACTTGTCGAATTTGTTCTGATTGCGATACTATGTGATTTATTCCAGATACTTCAACCTATTTTTCAGTTAACACACGTATTATTGTCTATTTCCTTAGTTTATGGGTTTGGCGGCTTAGAAAAACTTGGTTCTGGGTTTTGTAGAGTGCATCCTTTAGGCATTAATCTCTTGTTTGCTAGCAGATAAAAATGACAAGCAGGCACCTTCACACATTACAACGACAATGGAAAGCGATGAATTGTTTTCACCACCTGAGTGCGGGACTTAATTGCACTCTGGCTCTATACCTTGTAACATTCTAAATTGAAGGTCATAAAAGACTATGCTACTGCACCTTTTGTAAAGTTGTGTGTAAGAAAGTGGAAATTGAGGAAAGAGTGAGGTGCTGGGTGAGGTGAAGAGGTAGTAGCAGGAGCTATGGTGCTGGTGAGGATTACTCGCAGGATAAAGAATAAGACGGGGCTTTCCCATCGCTCTTGTTTCCTTTTCTTCCGTTGCTGTTTCCTTGCATCTCTTTTTTTCCCTTCCATTCCATCCCCTGGGCCTGAATGCTGTGCCCACCCATTCAAAGTTCTCAAGCATCTGAAACACTGATTGTCTTAATATATGAATGAAAGAACATTTAGTTCTTGGTTCAGGTGCTCTTACTGGTGGAAAAGAAACACTGGATTCAGCTCCCACATTCTGTTTCATAGATGGATGAATGATAAACACACATATGAATAAACGCATCTATAACCGCCGATCCCAGGAATCCACCTACGCAGGGAGCAGTCTCTCCCTCCACCTCTCCTTACCTCCGTTTCTCCTCCCTGTGCTTTCCTAGTACGTGCTAGTACAATACGGGTCATTGTTTGTGAGTTTCATGGGAGAGAGACTTTGAGAAAGATCCACTGACTGTAATTTCATGCCCGGTGCTAACGGATCCATCAAGGAGCTACAGTAATGATACTTAATATCAGCCTTTAGTGATTTCAAAGGCCTGTATCACCATCACAGTTTGGTTGATTGGCGATCTCTGTGACAAGCGGAGAGGAGAGGGGAAACTGTAGCATGGGAAGTTTTATCTTAATACTTTTCTCATCAAAGATACAGACTAACAGTGGCAGTTAAATCTGCTATTGAAAAATGAGAGAATGGTTTTATTTTCATTTGAAAAATAAATAAAACCAATTTCAGTTTTTGGCGACTAATCCAGCAAATTAAGACCTCACATAAAAAAATACTTCATAACATTAATGGAAAAAAACATAAATATCAATATAAGAAATGCAAAAGGTGGGCAATACAAAAAATATTTAACCCTATTTACAAAGAGATGTATAAATCATGAGAGAGCACAACAGTTTATTTGAATTGAGGCAACAATTATCAATGAAGTATTTTTCAGGATTTCATTGTCAAAGCTGCCCTGCAATATGGTAATATTATTTCCAGGCAAAATTGCCCATCCCTAGTTGACCCATTTATATCATCTTCATATCATAATATTTACCCACATAGTTCTTCTTTATTGTGAACTGTTTTCTCATCAGGTGGATTGTCACTTGTTGTGAAATCAAGATTGCGTCTGTTAACACTTGAGTCTTGGTCCCTCCACTCTGAGCTGTTGCTCATGATTTTCCTGTATGGTGTACACTAGAAAGCATTGGCTGATTTTGTAATTTCGTTTTAAATTGGTGGGATGATATTTTGAAACAAACAATCTTGATTTGGTAAGGAGCATGAATGTTGCTGACGACTCTTCCTGAGTCACACATATGATTCAGTCATCATGTAGAGGCCATGTAATATACACATAATGATGGGATAGTTGCCTCTGACTAATGCTCCAATTTAAGAAAGCCGAAACCTTTTCAGCTGGATGATTCAGTGTGTTCTTGTGCTGCTCTTCTTTTTTCCTGCTTCTGTACAGAGTGTACAAACTGGAATGCTTTTTTTCTAGAAGTTTGACCAATCTCCAGGAGAGATGTACTGATAGACATGATCCGCTACAGATGTGTTTTTCTGATTGAGGCTATCTCCAGTGATGTCACCAGTCCCTCTCTGCCTGTCTGACATTCCTACCTGGTTAAAGCCTGACAGTTATCTGTGATTCGCCAGTTTCTCCTTATCCTGCACAGCAGGCTGAGTAACTGACAGATGAAACAATGACAGCCATTCAAGTCCTGACTTGTCCTCCCCAAAGAAACGCTACAGTGTTTTGTTTTTTTTACTCATCTGCTGCAGCATTACATCGTCAGACATCTGGCTGCCCATCAAACATCCAAAGGATTTCATGGAAACAAGATCTTTCAATGGCATGGCATGACTTAACTCAAGAAGTACACAAACACAACCAGCTGACATGAGTTATTGCATTTATCATTTCATTACGGGCTGCAGAAGGCAGGCCTTTGGCTGTGAGTTGTACCTAAAACACTTCACAGTAACTCCTGGAAAACCGAAGCCGCTGGCGGAATTGACTTAATGTGCTTTGGTGAGTAATGCATGGACCCTGGTAATTACAGAGGCCTTCACTGATAGTTAGATTGTCGCATGGTTTGTTTGTTTGTTTGTTGCATGATCTGCACGATGAGAAGCAGATCAGATCTACCCACTATCAGCACCCAACATCCCATTAAATCATACCCATAATATTTGTTTTAGACAAGCTCAGTAGTGTGTTTTGTACACATGCAGATGTATGGGTTGCCATTCTATACTGTTGGCCCTGCTATGGGAATTTCTTGGCTGCGGTTATGGGAGATTTGGAAGTGGTTTGTTCCCCCTCTGTGTCAAACACATCAAACAGTCTTTTCATCAGCTGTGACCTCAGGATCTGTTCCAGGCTTCGGGCCAGCCTGATATCAACAGTCATTTAATCACCAACACCCAACATTAAGACTCATCAGCAAAAACTGAGAGCTATGATTAGACCTCATAAATATAAAAAAAATGACATGCCTACTTGTGTGTGTGTGTGTGTGGGTGTGTTTCGGAACATAAATGAGTGTTTGTGTAAGAATGGAGCTAGTTGCGGCATGTCCTGACTTCAGAGGAACTTCCCTTTCATGTGCTATCTCATGTGATCACAGTTGGCCCTTGATAAGGAACGCATTGAGCTGGTGAGGTCTTTATGGGTAAATGCATCAATGAATAACCATGCAGCTTTTTGGATAAAAGCCCTCAATCTAGCGACTGCCCCTTTATCCACTCTGCTTTTTGCTCGAGAGCCAACAACTTTTTTTAACTGTATGGCTACCTTATGTAAATTACTACATGAACGTGACAGAGGGCATTGCTAAGAACACGGGAAGATTGGCAAAGCTCAAAAGAAACATTTAAAGGTCAGTCGTAAAATGGTGACCTGTATCTGTGTTTTTCACACTAAGTAATCTCTTTCCCTGTTTGGCCTCAGGCTGATTTACGACGCTGTGTTCCTGTTGTCTAAAAAGCCCCCGAAGGATAACTCCTACACATCATCACCCTTACCATGCACACACACACACACACACACACACACACACACACACACACACACACACACACACACACACACACACACACACACACACACACACACACACACACACACACACACACACCTGTGACCCCCTTCTTCTATAAGCAGTACATTTGAGAGATTTTCTTTTTACGCCAACTGCCACTGAAGCTCTCCTCACCTGTTGCCCCACACTGTATGCAGAACTATTCTGACCTGTCCTTCAACTGAACTGTTGTCAAATGACCCACAGTTAACCGTTTGCACTGTGATAGAAAACAAGGTTGCATGTAGAGTAAGTTACGCATTTCTGTGCATCTTGTTTGTTTCTAGCCATAAATTCTTCAGATGTGGGTAATGTGATGTAATGATTCCTTCTATTGTTGATGGGTCTGCACACCATCGATCACTCCTTGGTCATCAGAAAATTGCAAAAAAATGTCCATCAAATTTGCCTAGAGTCCAAAGTCATGTCATCAAATGACTGGTTTTGTCCGATCAAAAAAGCTCTTTTGATGAACGATTTAGGAGATTAATCAATTATTAAAACGGTTGCTCAATGACTAATCGCTTCAGCTCTAACGTGATGTCCCGGGAGTCATTTTATAAATTGCTGAGTCATTGCTCATCACCAAACCTCATACAAAACAGTATTTACTCAGCTTGCATGCATTGTATGAATTACTATGACGCAAATTAATAGACAGATTTAAGGCTACAGTGTTTGCTAATCGTGTACAAATACTCAAGTCAATACCTCACACATGTTACTGTTCCACACATCATCTGGTCCAGGTGAGATTCGATAGCCAGTATCTTCTTTCCACCGCTGTCACATTGTGAACAACGCACCATATTGTGCAGTGTGACATGGGAATATCCAGGCGTTTTTTTTCAGGATGAGAGAAACCTGGCTGTATAATTAGCCAGTCCGAGCCTGTCATTAACAGAAGCCTCTGGAAGGCAGCCATTGCTAATTGTTTATGTGCTGTCAGTTCAGGCTTTTTGTGCTCTGTAGCTTCCGCACAGTTGACTGCCCTGGAAACCTGCTGTTTGTGCCGTTTAAAGCCGATCGCCTTGTTCTGGGAACAATGCAACATCTGTGTGCCAAGATGAGTGAGTGCTGAGTGAGGGAAAATGATGGAGGGAAAGAAGAAAGGGTCCTTTAGGGAAGGAGGTATGGACACTTTCCCACTGCAGGGCCCCTCTCTGCCTCGGGTGCTCTGCTGTTACAACTGGAGGAAGCTACAGTCTACACACACACACACACACACACACACACACACACACACACACACACACACACACACAACACACACACACACACACACACACACACACACACACACACAGAGTCACATGAGTCTGCTTTTCATGCCTTGTAAAACACTGTCATCATGTGTTCCCCCTATAAACAGGAAGTATTTGGCATCATCATCAATCATGTAGCATGTGTACTGCATACCAAACAGAACAGTTTTAGACTGATGCCTGACTCTAGGTTAAATACACTACAGTTAAAACTGGTATTACTTTGATAATATTTGCCTTTTTTAAATATTGGATGTAGGTTCATTGTGTGATCACTTCTGGGATGTCGGTTTGCTTACATAATTGTTTTTTAAAGCTGCTATGAGGAATGGTAGAAATGGGAGTGTCTGAGCACCAGAGTTCCTTTAGTCCCATTTCACTAAAGCACTGTCTGATAGTTCTTCCTTTGCTTTCCTGGTTCTGGTTCTCCTGAACCTCCTTTTACTCCTGTGGAAAGACAAGCATTACGAATAACTATATAAAAATACCCAATCTGGTTTCCTTATGTAGGTCATAGAGAATCATCAGTATTAAATTGAGATTGTTTCATAACCAGTTAAAAGTTCCTTACAGTAACTTAAACCAATCAAACATACTAATTGATTATATTTTACCAGTTATTTCCCATTAATAACCACTATTTGTTTATTTGAAAACTTTTGCTTTAGTTACTTGTAATGCAACATCCATATCTGCTTCCTTATAAGGAATGAATATGTAGTATTGTCCATCCTCTTGTCTTTTTAGAGGACACTTTAACATGTTTAAGAGGCTTTGAAAAAGCTCTTCTCAGATTGGAACTGGTCTGCAGCTACAGTAGGTCAAGAACACATTTCAATCACTCAGTCAATCATCCTTAACATCAAGTGCTTTTATTTTGCTTATGTAGATTCAAAGCTGATTCGCAACAGCCAAAAATTGACTGATGGTTACCTTTGTTTTGACATTTTGATTTAATGTGTGACAAATATCCTTCAGCAACACATTGTGTCACTGTTATGGAAGGGATTTAAACCGTCCAACTATAATAACACTGTGAAGAGATGCTTATTATATTTCACGTTATGCAACAAATGTGGAATCACTAACACAAACAAACACTACGCCACTGTATTGTTGCAGGAACCCTCCTGGTTAGGCTCAGTGAATGCAGATTGGATGATAACATTGACTCCATCTCTATATCATCTTTCCCTCAGTTTAGTAATTAGTGGACAATGCAGACAGTGTCTCTTATCCGCTGATGTCATGAGTCTTTTTCTTGTTGCCCTGCTTGTCTAGCAGCTCAGCCGGTTTTGTTCCTGTTTTGTTAGACACGCCTTTATGTGCACAGGGACTATTAAGGGTTTTATGTTTCTCATTTTGTGTGTGTGTGTGTGTGTGTGTGTGTGCATTGTCCTTGAGTCTCTTGGAACACATCAAAAGCCTTTCTACCAAACTGTGTGCTCAGCAGAAATGGTTGCATGTGTTTCCGATTCCCTCTGTAGCCCATAAATACCCTGCTACTCAACAGATTGTGTTTCCGTAATGACAGTGTCGCACAGACGATTTATGGTGTGTATCTGTTTATGCGTATGTGTTGTGGTCTTCTGTAAGAAGTTGTTATAGGTTTTGTTTTATTTTTTTCTGCAGACATATACTCTCATACATAACTAACAACAGGCTGCACACACACACAAATATACAGGACCATGCAAACTTCGACTTTCCACAACTTCCAAACAGAATCTGACCACAAATATGGATATTACTGTGCAAAGTTGGGAAGCCGTTCTTTCTGAACTTGAATACTGATGTTTGCAGGATTTGAAGAAGGCTTTCGTCTCCTCTGACAATAACATTCAGTCTTCTCCTCCAGGTGGCTCCCCTGTCTGGCAGTCTGAACGGGGAGCTCCTCATGTCCTCGGGCCTCAACACCTCCACCAGTGTCTCCGACCAGCCCCTCCCCCAGAAGCCCCTGGTGCGGCCCAGCCTCTCCGTCGCACCAGCCGACTATCCAGAGCGCCCCGAGTTGATGCTGTGGCGGGAGGCGAGCTCCTCCACCCTACCGCTGAAGACGGAGGTGCCGCTTCATCTCTTCAGCACCACCAACCAGCAGCACAAGCTGGTGGGGGTGCAGCAGCAGATCCCCACCAAGCTGGCCGCCTTCAGCAGCGGCAAAGGGAAAGGAGGCAAGATTGGCAAAGCCTCACATCGCACTGACAGCACTGGTGAGTTAGATAGACCTCAGGTACTGAGATTCACAGGACATGCCAAAACTAGCACATTGCTTCGGGTTACATTTGTGTTCCTTTCTATCTCCATGTATGAACATCTCCTGAGGATAAGAATCAACAGTAACGGATGTGCACACACGTCTTTACATGGAGTCTGAATCAGCAACAGTAATACACATCATAATATGTGTGCTTCTATGGCTGCAACTAGCACATTTAAACTTTTTTATTAATTTAATGTTTATTTTTTTAATAAATTTCTCCACCTTATTTTTGTACAGTCAAAAACTCAACAATATTCAATTCACTACAATGTAGGAAAGGGAAATAAACAAATTGTCACATTTGACAAGCTGGAATCATTAAAAGTAATTTTATTAATAGATTCTTAGACTAGTTCCTGGTTGATTGATTCATCGACTAGTTTTTGCATCTAAACATATGTGTGCATGTATGGCAGTCTTGTAACTGATATTTTAATGGAAACGTGTGAAACATGAAGAGGATGATGCTATTCTTCTTCTGCAAAAGGAGAGAGTGGAGTGCATGAATTTTCTGTTGGTCCTGCACTTACAGTTGCCAACTCATAACAAGTATCATAAATATACTCTTTTATTAAATATGTTTATGAGTGTTGCATTAAGGTTTCCTCCTCTCTCTTACTCTTACAGGTGATGTATAACAGAGCAGTATTTTCTCTTTTAAAAGTGATCTTTCTCACTTTCTCTTCATCAACATACAAGCCATCTGTTCCTGACATGAGCTTGACCTGATCAGCCTGATTTTAAGTGACTCATTAGATCACATTAGCCGTGTAAATTGGGTCAGCCCTCTGATTTATCAAATACTGGCCTGAGAGGAGGTTTAGTTTACCAATGCAATCTAATTTTACAATTAAATCACCTTTCGTCTGTGTTTCCCTCTCCCTCTCATCTTATCTTTCACTCCTCCTCCTCCTCCTAGCCTCAGTGGATATGAAGCAGATGCTGCCGATGAAGCTGTCCGCCCGAGAGGAAAACGCCCTCAAGGCCAAGCGTTCCATCAGCCCCCACCAGCAGCCCCCGCTGTCGGCCCCTCCTCAGCTTCTTCCCCTACATCACCACGCAGGTACCTTTTTTTTTTTTTGTTTGTTTAATGCGCACACACACTTCCTTCTTTGCTCCGTGACAACAAACCTCAAACACGATCTCCTCCCGTCTGTCTTTGCCAACTGCATTATTAAACTTGGTTCTCACAGACACAAACATGAGACACTCACATTCTCCACCTGGGCAAACCGGACCCCACCCGATCACGTTCCTCTCTAAAGCTTACATTCATGCCCAGCCTCACCCTGTGTAAACACCTATCAGCTCCACAAGCCTGACTGATTAATGGCAGGCTGTTCTACTGACACAGACGCCTTAACACTTTAATCCGGTTCCCTCACAATTACCACCTACAAAGTAACACTGGCAGGATTTCAGGTGATAGATTTCAGTTAGACTGTGTAAGCCCAGCTTTAAAAAAACAGGTTGAAATGATTAATCTGTCTGCTTTTTTTTTTCCATGCTATTTTTGGAGTAATGCCTTGTTCTCTAATAGCCCTTCTTGTTTGTCTGTTACAGATCAAATCAGTCCTCCAGACAATGGTGGGCCAGACACCCAGTCCACCTCCTCCATCAGCACCTCCCACTCTCAAAATGTCCAGAAGCCCCCCTTGCCCCCTGCACAGTCCCATCCTCAGCCCTCCATGCAGCCTCCCAGCATCCCTCCCCACTCACAGAGCACCGGCTCCCTCCAGAGCCAGCCCCATCTGCAGCCGCAGGCCCTCAGTCCCAACGCCCAGGCCCATGTCCAGGTAAACGTTCACGGGCTCCCCCACAGCCACAGCATGCCGCCACCGTACAAGATCCCCACAGAAGACCTCAATAAGGAGGATGTCATCTTCTTCTAAAGTCCTGTCCGCTGCACTCAGATCAACCGCTGATCGCAAAAAGAAGAATTATGGGATAGTTGCTGCCATGAAACCACTTACATGCGAGAGTGATATTGTTGATGGTGGGCACTGTACAGGGGTGGTGTTAAATATCTTCACAAAGTTGCAGCACTCCATAACAGAGAGCAGAGCCCTTGTATGCACTCCAGTGGCCCATGAAGAAAAGAAAGGTTTTACATTTCTATTTTAACACTGCTGCCCCATCTATGTTTTTACCACTTTTTATTTTTATTTAATTCACATTGTTTAACTCAAAAGGACAACAAGTATGAGGAGGAAACATTTGTCAAAACAAAGGCTCCTTGTAACATGTATGAAAAAAGGTTTAAATGAAGTTAAGCCAATCCAAAGACATTAGCCGCGAGAGCAGAAGGGATTTGACTGAAAGGAGCGATGTGAAAGAAAAAACGGTCGGCTGATTCTTCAGGAGACTGCGATCAGTCTGGCTAGTGAAACGTGAAAAAAGTGAACGTTGCAGTGATGACGCCCTGGCTTTAACCACCTGCTTCTACTGAACCCGGAAACACAAGAAATGATTCAACAGGAACTCAGAAATGACCCAGCTCTTAAAAGAGGAACACTTTCTGCTGGATGTTTCATTTGCACAGTGTAAATACTCCATTCCAGACTAATGAATTAACTTTTATGGACTAAATGTCTACTCTTTGGGTGTCAAAATTGTGATGGTTCATTTTGTCGATCTTGTTCTTCTTAATCATGCTTATTACAGATGGCAAAACTGTGGAATTCACTGCTTGTGTTGCGACTGTTTGTGAAACCTGAAGCTCGTTTTTGTTTTTCAGTCTGTTTAAAATGCTTAATTTCAATTAAGGGAGACTTCAGCTTGTGGCAAATTCTACTTTTTTTCCAACTCGTGCAGTCTGAGACAAAGCCATAGATATCTTTAATATATTTGGTCAATTAGATTTTTTTGGTTAGATAAATATACTCCATCTGCTAATGAAGACCATGAGATTTAGTTGAACTCTTCCGAAAGAGCCGTTAATTTGAGATTGAGATTGAGATGGGACGTTTTTGTCAGATGAATATTTTCAATGTTAAGAAGGACCTTTTTAAATTCACCTTTATTTCAAATTTCATGTATTTCCATCACCCTACTAGAATATGTCTTTATGATTTTGCACTAGACGACAGTTCAGACGTATCACGGAAAACTTTTGCTTTATTCACACGGTTTTATATCTCTCAGTCTTGGTTGTTCTGAAGTGGTTTCAGTCATATAATGCACCATATTAAATAATACACAGTCCTCCTCCTTAACAACTCATAAACAGAATATACTCGTCTGTCCTCTGAGTCTTCAAGAGACTCCCAGGAAAAACTTGGCCAGAAAAATAGCGAAGCAATTTAAAGTTTATATATTCAGCCCTCATTTTTCACTCAAGTCAGGAAATGAAAAGTTCATGTGATTAACAACTCATGTTTTTAAAAGCTTGTGTCTCTGGACTCCTTTTTTGCTGAATTGACAGTAAATTTGTCAGGATGGGTTTGTTTTAGCAGAGCCGGTATATCTTTGAGGTATATATATATATATAAGATGTCAGTTTTAATTAAAACTCTGAGGTCTCGTTGACACTGTGTTTTATTGATTGCTGATGACATTTCATTAGCGGGGTCTTAAATCTGTGGCTGACAGAGAAGCGGTACTGTGACCAGGTGCAGTGGTCCTGCAGCAAAAACGACTGTCAGCTTTTCTCTTAAATGCCACCCTTTATCTCTTTCACACAGAAGAAATATGGAGATGTCCATGTGATTGTCTTTCTCTGTATATACGTGAGAACCCTTTAAATCATGAAGTAGTTGACACAATCATGTGATTTGTGTCTCTGGAAGGAAGAATGCAGAATAGCTTTTTGTCTTTGTCAAATGAAGCTCTGAAGCTGTGATCGCTAGCTGGAGTTTGAGCTGAGGGTTTATGTATATTATGTATATTGTTGTACATACTTACCGGCTTACTTTTACACATTCTTGTAGTAGGAACAGAGATATTTGACGTGCATCAAGATGCAAAAGTCAGCCAAAAGTCTGTTTCTGCATATGTGTATATACACTTAGAATACACACACATGGGTGTGTATGTATAATATGGTACGCCTTGCTTGGATAGACTCGTGGCAGTTTAACGAAATCACTGTCAGCCATTGCTGTGGAACTGATATTGAACGTTTGCATATTTAATCTCCTGATGTTTGTTGATGTTGGAGCATTGAAGCCAAGGTGCACTGTGTGTTGTCTCTCTCCAGCAAATTATGAGTCATGATTCACCAATATTATGTAGAAGTCTTGAAAACAAAACCACCTGCTTGTTTCAGTTGGTTAAACCAAAGACACATTTGGCTGGGTTCCTGACTGTGCTCTTATATGAAGGATAAATGACACTGTGCTGTTGTGTGGTCATCCACAAAGTGTTATTACTTATTAAACATCCTTGAGGGAGCGTCCACAACAAGTGTGTTTACAGTACACTGTAGGCTCATATTCTGCGTCACGTCTATTTCTGGGGCTTTATGTTTTTTTAATCTTTTCTATGCTCCTGTCCTGATCTGAAATATCTCTGTATACACAGATATTCACTTTGAAACCAGAGCAAATACAAACAATGAATCAAATGGGTGTTGAAGTTCCCCAGTATTCTGGTTTATATTGGCACAACCCAACTATGGCATCTGGAATTTTCATTATCAGGATATGAGCTTATCTGATACAGTGCATTGTATTTATGTACACCGTCTCTTAAAACACAACAACAATGTGCATGTGAACATACTTGGTGATTCTCGTTGGATGAAGCGATATCAAAACAAAAATATTTTTCCAGACTATGACACCAAGGTCTCAACTCAACGTCCATTTACAAGCTTTTTGCCAGAGTTTCAACCATATCACACAGTCTTCTTCGTCAAAGTTAAGGCAATTCTTAACTTAAAGGCCAACATGGACGATAAAATCATAGCATCTGCTGGTCAAGTGAGCAAACTCCTATCTGCTAATGCTAATGAAGAACATGGGATTTGGTTGAAAGCTCCGGAGAGAGCCCTTAAGTGGATATTGGGATGGGATGGTTTTGTCAAAGATATATTTTCAGGCTTGTCTGTCCATTTTCCTTTTTTTCCAAGTGTCTCCTTTATTGCTGAGTCAGAGATGTCCGGCAGCAGGAAAACTGGTTTAAGTTCAGTTGCGAACTTAAAGTAAACCTCGTCAGAAGAGGTGGATGCTGCCTTGTTGGTGCCGCTGTTTGGACCAACTCAAGTCTTAAATGTTCTTTTGCTGTACTGAAATGCTTAACGTCTTTGTTCTAAAACTTTAAAGCCAGTCAGTCACATCACTGTGTGTGTTTGTCTGTGTGTTTCTGTTTGTGGGTATCTGTGTGTGTGTGTTTGTGTGTGCGCGCTCTCCACAGAAAACGCAGCGGAAACATTTCTAACCGACTTGTCTCCAGTTGTGTTTTTCCTTTTATACACACTCTCATAGGCGCACATTGGACCTTTAATGTGTAAATAATCATGAACGTATTTCCTCAGCCAATTTTACACTAGTCACTTTGGATAGTAGCATACTTGAAGGGGAAAATGAATGTTCATAATGCTTATTATTGTTATTGTCTGTGAACTTTTATTTACCAAGAGCTGTCTAATGACGTTTGTAGCACACAGCAGAACTGATTTTTGTACCATTTTATTTTATTCACTGTAAGACGTTAGAATGACCTGTGGACACAAACTGCTGCCTTAGATAGAGTTTAGTAATAAAAATAAGTCTTGAAATGATTTTTGTATTTGTTGTCTTTTCTTTTATTTACTGCCAGCAAACACTAATTGTTTGGTTTGCTGCATATGTGGATAAATGCTATTTAGGTAAAAGTCATGCATGCAATGAGTCCTATTCAAGTAAATGTCTATTTACAGGGATTTGTTCTTCCCCACCGCCCCAACAACTACCACATGCAACATATAATTCTGCCTCATTATTTAGTTTTCTATTCACTGCTTGTCAAAATAATCCTGACCACCCAATTAGAGAGCCTCCCAGCCATTCCTCAGTGTCTGGGAGGTGTAGTAACAGTGTTATTGACCCTGTGAGGAGACGACCTAATAACAGTCTATTCCCAGACAAAGCTCTATTTCAGGTGCTGTGGTTGCGGCTGTTCAATCCCACTGCAGACCTTGCTAAGAGCCCGGCAGTCAGTTCCTGTGTTATTGTCATTCTGACTGGGAAGACGCTACAGTAGTGGCCTGTTTTTATTGTCTGCTGTCATTAGTGGCTTTCCCTCTGTCTCCTCTCAACAATTATTTTTTCCAGGCAGCTTCCCCTGTGGAGGGGAAGCTGCATTTTACTCCGTCTTTGTTTCTGTCTCGTTCCTTCCACTGTTCTGCCTCTTTCATGTCTCGCTGTCTCGTCCCCTCTCATCCAGTGTCTCCAATCCTCCTCAGCTCAACCGCCTCGCAGCTCATAAGCATTTTATGTAATGCAGTTTGAAAGAAGTCAGGAGTCTTTGGCTGTTGTTCTGTGTCGGAGGCACTTTTCACCGCAAAGTTAAACAAATCGGCGCTCCGCAGAGACAGACGTGCAGACGAACCTCCCCGCAGGCTCATTAAACGCTGAGACAAATCTCGGTTTGATAGACTCTGTGTCAGCAGTTGGTTTGTATTTGTTTTTGCTCTTCCGTCCGGATCTAACAGCTTCTCTACACTTTGGCAGCATGCAGGTTGGCATGAGCTGTTTAAAGAGTTCAGCCAGGCTACTGAACAAGACCACATTTAAAATTCAGGGGTTCTAGACCTTCTTGACTTGTGAACCAACAAAATCAAGCAGTGTCTTGCTCATC
Source organism: Anoplopoma fimbria (assembly GCF_027596085.1). Classification (NCBI taxonomy): domain Eukaryota; kingdom Metazoa; phylum Chordata; class Actinopteri; order Perciformes; family Anoplopomatidae; genus Anoplopoma; species Anoplopoma fimbria. The sequence continues at coordinate 18,511,875 of NC_072456.1, read as the reverse complement.
GGTTATATGTGTGTCATCGGTTGAGAGGTTTCGCTTTGTCCTATCTGAGTCATCATAAGAGGCCTGATTATTATAATTATACCTCTGATAATGAACCTGGTGGTGGCGGTAGATGAAAAGACAGAAGATCACAAAAGTCAGTGAGTTTCATCTTCTGGTAGCCATGAATGTCTGTTTATAAATGTAATGGCATCCATCCAACTGTTGATCAGATATTTCTGTCAGGACCAATGTTCTAATTGTGCTAATGAAGTTAACATAAGGTAAATATCTAAAACCTTTTTTTTTTCTGCTTTACATTCCCGTTAATTGTTTGCAACCCCTCAGATGAACCTAGCGACCCTTTGTGGGGTCAGGACCCGCAGTTTGAGAACCGCTGTCACCTGCAATGTCTTTAAACCAGCTTTCATTCTCCTCAACTTCCTGCCTGCTGTTTTTTAACTGATGCTATGAAGGAATGTGCTTCATGGCCGCTTATCTGAGTATTGTTTCATCGCTCCTGGCTGACACAAAGATCCTCTTGTTGAAAAGACACAAAGCCGACTCTATCTCTCGTCTTTGCTAACACCCAAGGTGATTACAGGAAGATAACCGCCAGGAAAAACATGTCTCTCCGCCAAGGCTGCTCTAAATTCTGCTTACATAACCACCTTGGTAGGCGAAGTTACTTTCTGAAAAAATAAGAGACTAATGCACAAAAAAAGGTAAAAGATGAGAATTTTTCTGGTTGTAGCTGTTATCAGTATGAACAGAACAGTAAAGGTCTGTGGCCTGAAACGGCCGTGTGTAGTTAAATATTTACACCATTATGACTCCTCGGACACTAGATATCTCTCATGGGTTGTAAAGTGTGATAAGTAAACCTGGACGGATTTCATACTGTCTGCTTCGTAGCTTTGCGTTGGATGAATGAGAATCATTGTTCCTTCAACCTGTTCAACCGATCTTCCATCAACAAGGAAGTCCCTGTGTGGGGGCAGCGGTGAAAAGGCCTCCTCAGAGAAAGGTTATGTCCGTTAGAAATCAGATCCGGGGGAGGGCTATTGTTCTGCCAGCAGAGACGCCTCAGGTGAATTGAAAGGAGGAGATGGATTATAAAAGAAGTGTGCTCTGTGCTGACTCGGCTCGTTTCGCTCAGCGTATTTGCATTTCGCTGTCAGCTGCAGCCTGGCGACTGTCTGGTCATTCCAGTTTTATTCCCATGTGCCTGTGTGCTGATTACAATGCACCAGCTAGTGATGAATGCCACTATTGTGATGGATCGGCCTGTTCCAGAGAAGAGTAAACACATTAGATTCTCATGCAGCAGTGTCCTTTTGAGCTTCATGGCTACGGGTTATTTGGTCACAAAACAATGTTGAGTCTAGGATTAAAGGAATTGTTTGGGGAAACAAGTTTATTTGCTCTCTTACCAAGAGAAGACGAGAAGATTGATACCACTCTATAAATATGAGAGTGGTGACGATCTACTTATCTCGACAAGAAAGCAAATAAGAATATTTTACAAACTGTTATAATATTCCTTTATGAAACTCTTTAAAAAATCTAGTTCACTGCTGATGACTGCAGGGAATCCTTTTTTATAAAGAGCCTTTAGTCTAAATGCTTGTTGTTTAATCACCAACTCTTTTAAAATTGTATTCGGTAATTCTCAATCTTACAACAATTAACATTGTTAAATCAATGTCCACAGCTTAAAGCATTTTTCATCTGTAATTTTAGGATGCAGTAAACTATTGTTCAAGACTGATGCAGTGTGGGAGGTCTCTGTGGCATTTTCAGAGAAGTAGAAAGAACTTCCCTCTTACACACACACACAAATGCACACTCTGACTTTAGGTATAAAAAAACCGCTGGTGGTGCCAAGACAAATAGCCTCCTGGCAGCTATCGCATGGAAAACCGTCTCAATGTCAGATTGTGAAGATGTGGGCAACTAAAGCTGCGTTTCTGCCTGGAAAGACCCAATAGAATCTTTGTGTAAAAGTGTCTTACCATCATCAAAGTTGTTGCTGAAAGTACATTTCGGAACATGTGCAGTGCTTTTAAGAAAAATAGGAACAAGAAGTGAAACATATTGTCTAGACTAAAAGGGAACAAAAGGCCGGCAGGAAGCCCTTAAAACCAGCCGGCGATGTGAAGTGAATGTAAAGTGAGTAAAAGGGAGCTGTAGGGTCCCACTTTATCAGGTAAATCAGATGCACTTTTGTTGATGGTGCACTTAAACCTCCCTGTATTATTTTAAAGAAACTCTCTGTGAGGATTTGTCGTCCCCTTTCCAAGAATGTCGCCCGAGGGAGTGCACTTCAGTCCTGAACAAGCCTTTCAACATCATCAAAAGCAGAGAAAAGTTGCTTTCTCTGTCTAAATAAGATGTTTTGTGTGTCCTTTATCTGTGTGTGCGCTTTGATATCTTCCTTCCGTGCTTATGCAAGAACCACCACAGCACTCTTTGTCCCTGCTCGTCTTTTTTTTTTCTTGAATGTAATATAAGCTGATGAAGGAGAAAAAGGGAGATTTGTTTCTATACTAGTTTGACAGACTCAGCACGAAATGGACAAACAGGGGTGAGAATAACTGCATACAGCTTCCTCAGCACTTCCCTCTTTCATCTTGGAAGAGTGTAGCGCAGCAGAGCTCATCGCGAGTGTAGTGCTGCTCTACGGGGGGGGATCTAAACACAGCCTCTCTGATTTAGGAGCTGGAACTGAGCTGTCGCCAGCCTCCCACCAGAGCTGGCATGTTGGATGGCTGTCTGGCCGCTGTTGATGGGTGAGGGAGGGAGGGAGGAGGGTGAGGGGGTGGAGGGATGGACACGGAAAGACGCTGCCAAAGGAGCAAATAGGCCACAAACTGCTGCAAAACCAAAAGCTGGGTGGATGTGTCTGCCAGTGTGCAGAATGAAAAAAAAACATTTGAATTTTAAAAGTCCTTTATTTCACTACTCAATTATACTACCAATAAAAACGGAGCTGTTAATACGATTTACTAGAGACAAAAACACTACAAAGGTTATATAAAGCTGATATCTCCATACAGTCCACTCTCTCTGTTGAGTTGCCACCATCCCCCTGCAGGATGTGTGTGATCTGTGCCAACACCCTGGGCAACGTATCCAATCCAGATGGGAAGTTTACGACAACATTCATCATCACGTTCTTACAAAATGTCTTGAAACCAAATATGTGTTGCAAGAAACATAACTGCTGTTGGATAAGATGAATTGGCAATATTTTTTACTTTTGTACTTGTAATGCAGGCAGGTCAAAGGTGGATTATGGGATTGTCTTTTGCCTCAGGGCAGCGTTGACTTTTTCAGTATTTCATAAAGACAACCATCTTTACCAAGAGCTAAACATGTTCATGAAAATGCTAATCATGTTTTACAACAAAAGTCACAGAATATTTTGCAAGATACATTCAGTATAAGCATGTTTCAACTTCGCAGATTATGGGAAAAACATAACCTCATTAATAAAAAGTAAATTTAGGTGACATTATGTTGCCAGTCTAAATAGTATTTAACTGTTATAGTTGCTCAAGGTGGAGCTCATTTTACCCCTCAAGAACATCTCATTTTTGTATGTAAAATATAATTATATAAAGTAACCAGTCACTGAAACGTTGAAATAAATGTGCAATATAAATAAAGTCTGCAGCCAAACTCAGCTAGGTGTGATGTTCTGTTGGAGGAGCTTCCAGATCCACATTAAATATGGTGTGTTTTTCTCTTCCAAATGCAGAGCACCTCACATTTACCTCTTGACTTTATTCACAGTTAAAAGCCTTCAGTCGTTTTCTAAGGTTCTCATCACCTTTGAGGAAGAGTCTTACGCAACAGAGGAGAAACTATTTGCAAACCCAGTGTAATCACTCTTGGGTGTGCACACACATTCACAACATACTGAAAACCCATCCACCAAAAACACACATACTACATTTTTTCCACTTTCATATTTTAATCCGTGGGTCTTATTTCAGACCATTAACATGTCAAAGATTCTTGGCCGAGTGTTAAAGCGCATTAGTTATGATAATATGATAATGTGACACAAGCTCAAAATGAAAGCCCTGTCATCTGCTGTTACTTGCACAAGAACCTGTTCCACCACAAACAAAGGAAGACTGCTCTATTGTTCAAACGCAGCAAATCTCTTCCGCTTCCATCTCTGTTATTCATCTGTTTCTGCTGCTCCTCTCTCTCTCATGTCTTCTAATTATTGTTCACCTCGGCCCTCTGGGAAATGGCATCTGTCAGCCAATCGGAGCACAGCGGTCGGGCCGTTGACTTCTTTGATAGTGCCAACAAAGTCCACTTCAGTTGAGTTGCAACTCTGAACAATACACCGAGCAATAACCAGCTTTTCACTACAGCCGTATAATAAATAATTCAGTGTTTTGGTATTGCTAGCAAGTATTTTTTTAAGTAGTCCACCTCTGTTGACCCTTTCCTCTTCACTAAGATCTCACTTTTGTGTATCAAAAGCAGCGTGAGGCTCTTTTGGGAATTTGAGATGAGAGAGATGCCACGGTTAGGCCACATGGCACCCCTTGTTCAATCCAAGCTGCACTAGTTTGTGTGTCTCTATATGTGTGCGTGCATGCATGAGAGTGTGTGTGTTAATACAGCATGTGTCTGCTTCATTAGTTTTGTATAAACCTCGGCTCTCTGCTCTGAATGAGGAGGGAGGATGACACACGTCAGCCCCAGACAGAGACAGATGCTGCTGACACGTCCGAGTATTTCTCTATTGTATTATTCATTCTCGGTGTCACATCTCATCCGAAGCCGGACACAACAACAGAAGGGGTCGCCTCAAACGCACATAAACACACACAAACTCACACATGCATGTGGCTTACTCTCATAACTCTGTTTGGTGTGTCTTTCTGTACGTGTGTGTGTGCATGTGCCAGAGGGCGGGTTTACATCTGCCATACTCCAGCTTCTCATCAGGCTGTAGATGATGCTTTTGAAGTTTTTTCTCTCTCCAAGCGGAAAGGGGCTTTTGATTGGGGAAGCAGAGTGTGTGTGTGTGTGTGTGTGTGTGTGTGTGTGTGTGTGTGTGTGTGTGTGTGTGTGTGTGTGTGTGTGTGTGTGTGTGTGTGTGTGTGTGTGTGTGCGTGTGTGTGTGTGTGTGTGTGTGTCACCCCAGGCAACATATCAAACCTCTTCGTGCTACCCCAACCCTCAGCAAACCCCTCCTGGAGCCTCACTCCAACCCAACTGGGAATTAATCTGTTTTATTAATGAGAGTCAGAGGAAGTGTCAGTTATGTTTTAAAAAAAATCTCCTGCAAAAACACACACAAAGGGCTTTGCTGTGTCTTTGTGACAAAGAGGAAGAGACATTTTATATCACTTGAATCCAAGTATGCCAGGCTTGCCTGGAATGTCCGTTGGCTCGTTTCTGCTCTGCCCACAGTTGTTGTTCAGCAGACAAAGCCTTTGTGGCCTCTTCCTGTGAATGAAACCGTCCTCGTGTTGACTTTGTGACATCATGAGTGATCACAATGGCTATTCTACCACGGTGCATATTTCAGATGGTACGCTCACATCTGTTTGTGAGGGGGATAAAAAAACATGTGAGGGGAGAGGCATCTTAAAAAATGACATTTGTCCGAGAGCTATGCAACAACACATTCACGAAATCGTGGGCAGAGGTGGAAGACGTACACAAAGCCTGTCCTTAGTAAAAGTAGAAGAATGTAAAAATACTTATTTTGGAGTATAAGTCCTTTTTTCAAAATCCTATGAAGTATTATCAGCAACAATGCACTTAAAGTATCAGTATAACATTATTAATCCATCTATATGTAAATAACATTTTACTATTACTATTTAACCATTATACATACATTAGGTAGTTTATCCAGACTAAAAGGCTTGAACCCCCTCCAAAAGGGTCACAAGAGAAATCTGGGGATTCATGAAATGCTTAAAGGGTTGTTTTTTTTCTCCACTATTAGCTTTTTTTGCGATATATTGTATGCTTTTACCTCTTTGTGCCGGGAACAGTAATATAAACTAAATCATCTCATAGGTTTAGAGGGCAAATGTTGGTTTGGTGTTTGGTGCAACAACTAATAGACATCCGAAATGTGACAAGGAGCCAACTGTGACAAATAGACACAGCTTTTCTGTAAGGGTTCACAAGCCAACAAGTTTGGGATAAAAGGGTAAATAGTACAGTACTTCCCTGTTAAATGTAGTAAAGTAGAAGTAAAAAATAGCAAACAATTGAAATACTTAATTACAGTACTTAAGAGCTTCAAAATTGTACTTGAGTAAATCTACTTGGTTAATCTACTAAATCTACTTGGTTAATTCCCATCACTGATCATGGACTGGTTCCATCAACTGGAAGAGAAAACAAGCTTTCTTTGTTTAAGTTATTATAGGAAACCTGTAATTTTAATCTGCAGGCAAAGAGTAGTAATGATTAGATGTGTTTGCATGTTTGAGCTTGAGTGGAAATATACAGTCTATTGTAAGTAGACTACAAGGAATCAACTACAGAGTTGAGCTCATCAGAGAGGATTCTGAGCGCCAATTCTGTCAAAACTCTTTCTCTACCTAGCAAATAAATAGATAATTATTATTATCTATTTACACATTACTTTGGCCCAATCATGGCCAATCTGATGGCGCTCTCCTGTCACAATCCTCACATTTCTCTCTCTCTCTTTCTCTTTGAGAGAGAGAGAGAGAGAGAGAGAGAGAGAGAGAGAGAGAGAGAAGCATCATAGTTTAGTAGGTATTATAGGGGTTCTAAAAAATATAAATCTCAGTCAAAAATGATCAAAAGTGGCATAGTACCCGATGTAAAAAAATGCCAAAAATGTCATACTATAGCATGTCATTTTTTGAAAAAAATCCCAAAATCATAGTATGGTTTGTTATGTTAACAAAAAACAGTCATTGGATTTTACATCATAAAAAGGACATAGTATAGTGTTTTATTGCTATAAATGTCATAGTTTAGTATGTCATTAAAAAGGCTTAGTATAGTATGTCTTAAAAATGTCATAAAAGTCATGATACAGTATGTCATTAAAATTTATTGAAAAAGTCATAGTATAGCATGACCCAAAAAAGCGATAATAAATGATATTATAGTATGCCATGAAGATGTAAAAAAGGTCATAGTATAGTGTGTTAAAAAAATTAAAAAACGCCAAAGTATAGTATGTCATTAAAAAATCGTATATACACGATAGTATACAATGAAAAAATGTAAATAAATGAATTGTATAGGATGCATAAATTCATAGTATAGTAAGCCATAATAAATCATAAAAGTCATAGAATAGAATTTCATAAAATTTCGTAGAAGTCAGAGTATAGTGTCCCATGAAAAACTTTTAAAAATGTCATAATATATTAGATCATAAAAAATGTCAAAAAGTCTTTGTAAAGTAAGCTATTGAAACGTCAGAAAAGTAATAGTACTGTATGTCTGTATGTATCTGTATATAATAGTACTGTATGTAACATTTCATCAACATCATAGTATAGCATGTCATGAAAAATATCATGAAAGTCACAGTAGTGTATGTCATTAATTATGTATAAAAGTCATTTTATAGTACGCCATGAACACTGCAATACAATATACAAGTGCAGATTAGTGTGCTAGCTCACACAAGCAGAGAAGAGCATTCGCTCCAGTGGTTAGGCTGTCTGACTGGCTGTCTGTCTCTCACATTGTTTACTCCTCATTTGCTTACCCAGTCAGCCCTGAAACCTCAGAGCTGCTGCCATCAGAGATGCCCACAGCCAGAGAGAAGGGGGGAGAGAGAGGGGGAGTCAGTAAGATGCCACACCACAAACAGCTTTGAAAGGGGGGGGGGGGGGCAACATTTCAAGAACTCATTTAGTCTTGAAGGTCATGCTTGCTTGTTGTGTCTTTCTTAGCATTCACACCAGTAAAGTGAAAAGAAAGTAAGTAAAGAGTATACGGGAGAGAAAGATTGATGTTTACTTTCAGAGATTTGTTGCAAGGCACACTTATGTAATAGTGACTGCGAAGTCTCCTCAGACAGTCACAGTTTTTAAGATGAGGTTTCCTGTGGTATTTTAATTTCAAACACACACACACACACACACACACACACACACACACACACACACACACACACACACACACACACACACACACACACACACATGCAGACACAGGCATAAACTATACACACAGTCTATCTGCAGCCACAGATCCTCTACATAAACTTACATTTTATTGCTCATACTCCTACCCGGTGGTCACAATCCTACCAAATGATCTATTCATAATGAACTGGTAGCAAAAGATGCTCTCTAAAATGTACGTAGCTACGGTTAACAATCAACATAGAAAGAATCAGTAGTCTGTACTTGATATAGTGAATTAAAGGCAGTTTTTGCAGATCTGTCAGATCAGATCTGTTTCTGCCAGAAGGTACATATTGATCGGCCCTTTGGTTGTGGGGTTTGCTAAAGCGGCCTGAAGGGGCATTTTCCAGGCCCCCTGGGGAAGGTGAGAGAGGGTCGATTCTGGCCTCATCAAGGCGTCTTTGTCCCCCATCCAGTGCAGGCGGAGGACCCAGCTGGGGGTCTCAGGCCAGCAGACACACACCGATATTTGGGTGGTGCAACGTCCCTGTCGGTTCCACCTCGCTGCATCCTTTCTTATGGGTTAACAAGAAGCCGTAACTGCTCTTACCCCAGCTCACACTCACACAAACATCACCAGAACCAAACATGCAAATGAAGCGTGAATTTATATGCAAACAAAAACCAAACACACACATGCAAAGAGACCCCACATTATTTTTTAATCCAGGACCCAGATTGTTATGGCAGTTTGTCCTAATTCTTCTCCTCCCTCCCTTAATTTTGTTTTGGGGGACTCTGAGGTTCTTTTGTCTCCAGTTGACTTTCAAATGTCTATTTATTCACTATGGTTTAATTGTGTTGTCGGCAAGATCTGTTGAAATTGCTCGTTTTGCACATTTTGCATGACAAAAGGAGCCATTGACCGGCCTGCTCGTCCTGCTGTCCAGTGCCAGGTCTTCTTTTCAGAGAGCGGTGTTTCATCTTTTTATGCACGTCTGCATCGTATTTTTAAAATCCATACATCAGCCTTTGATGAATTATTGTCCACATGCTTGACTGGACGTATCTTGTAACAGGCATGATGTCATGGCTGCAGAAGCGGACTTTTTGGAGCATCCCCTTGTTTACATCCAATTAACAACAGCTTTGAGGTTTTTTCGGTTGGCTTTGAAAAGATTTAACAATGGAGTTGCATTATTTCAGTCAAGTGATTGTTTTAGGGCATCCCCCTAAAGATTGTATGTAAATTGTTAAACAAATCATGTAATTTATAGTGTGTACATGCACGGAGTGCAAATGTTTACTGCTCATCAAATTTGTAGGCATTTAGAGCATTACACTCCATCTTTAAGTGTTTAGGACATGATGTTGCAGAGATCCAAATATCTGAGCAAATGTTAATTTGATAAACAAATCACTCAGAGCACAACTTGTAAACAACTTGCAAAACCTTCTGTAGGCTTTTTTCCCTTGTTACATTACATTACATTACAGTCATTTAGCAGACGCTTTTATCCAAAGCGACTTACAATAAGTGTATTCAATCTCATCTCCACCCAGGCAGAGTGACATGTGGAAATGGAGGAAGAAAGGAAGAACTGAGGGACAATGAAAATTTGAGTTTCCACACAAACAGCAATGGAACATGGTCTCAAATACAACAGATTTAAGTGTTGACTGAATCAAGTATTTAACCAAATTGACATCATTACACTAGGAAAAAAAGGGGCACTTTAGAGTCCTTGCGGTTTGGGCCAATTTATTGGACTTTAATTTACAAAATAAAAACAGTTTTTTCAAACAGTAAGAATGTACTCAAACTTAACATCGAAATAGATTTGTGAAATGTGTTGGTGATTTGAACTGGAGTAGTTCATTAGAGAAGGTAATGCCACAGATTATTTTTGTTATAATCTAGGATTTAAAACCTAATTTTCTCTATTGATTTGTAAAACATTTATCCACCCAACGACACTTCCTCAGAACTTTAAAGTTGTCTCCACTTGGTGTTAATATCACCTGCTGCCAGATCTTCTAAGGGACTAGATGCTCTGACAACCCTTTACTTTGAAAAAAAAATAGAGGAAGACTTTGAAAGTTAATGTTTACCACAAGCTACTAAAGAAGAGGTCATGTCTCATTTCAAAGTGGAGGTGGAATGTTTAAACACCACAGTTCAGTAGCTCAGACGTCACAAACATCTTCAAACTTCAAGCCTGTAGGCAGCGCATTCAGAGCCACCTCCCTAAACCTGCATGTTCAATGCATTCCTCTCTGGTTCTCCTCCCTGCCAGTCTGAACAACTGTGCCAACCAGACTTCTTCCCACCTAACGCCCAGTCTGGACTGCACCGCTTTCTCACGTCAACCTGGCCCGCTGCAGAATGAGCGATATGGACGAGCATCACCTGACTAACGCTGATCAGCACATTTATTCTTCAAGGTTTGATGCTTATAATGTGTGCGCACATCATACAGGAGAGCAGTGGTGGAAAGTAACTAAATACATTTTCTTAAGTGCAATTTTGAGGGGCTGGTACTATGCTTGAGTATATCCTTCTAATCCACTGAATGAATTATGTTATATAGTGGATTAAGATCAAACTGAACAGATCCCTGTAGGGGAAATTCACAAGCAATATATAAAGTTATTAGAATTAACCCTATCATTACCAGCTTCAACATTTAAGTGATTTACACATGAATGCATCAATAATAATATTCCTATAATGATTGGCAGTATTCAAAGTAAAAATTTGAATGCATGACTTTTACTTGCATTTCTACACTGTGGTATTGCTACTTGTAAATAAGTACGAGATCAGAGTACTTCTTCCATCTCTCCATGTGAGTGCCAGGGCAGAAGAGGCTTGCTCTTCACATACCACATAACTACAATGTGTGATATGGCTATGACAAGGGGGGATTATAAAGAGAGACAGAGAATGGACTGTTCATCTTGGTGGATCTTAAGTGCGCACACAGACAGGAGGAAGGAGACGGGTGTTCCTGGTAAAATACCAAAACCACTCCTAACCTGCGTTTGGAAACTATTCCAGGAACGTTAAGAGTACCTGTGTGATTATATGGCTGCCCACACTGTTTTAATGGCACAGCTGCTGAATTCCCATCATTCCTTGGAAAACAAGAGGACAAACAACAGAAAATATGTTTTCAACAAGATGTTTATTGATCAGTGGTGAACTGTAGAACACGGAGTAACAGATGGTTTATCAGTAAAAGCTTAGTATATCAGTGTATTTGATATATACTTCGATACATTGGAAAATTGCAGACTTGCACACTGAGAAAATGAAGATAGTTCAAAGAGAAACAACTTGATAATTTGCTACAAAAACACTGATTATTCACACTACCCAAGCTGGGTTAAGACAACGATACAAAATTAAGACCATTAAGAGTTTTCTTTGTACAAAATGTGCAAATCAAAGGCTTCTACAAATTCATTACAAAGCAAAATATACAAACTATAAACACAAAAGACTTCCATTAAAGATCCTGAAATATAAAATGAAAAAATAATACCATAGCTAGAAAGTATTAACTACTTTGGACACACTTAGCTTTTGTTATTTAAATCCAGAGAGGCAGGAAGATTAGCCATTCAGGTTTTGGCAATATATATGTTTATATATAAACATATATGTTATAAATACGACAACTGCTATTAAACGTAATCATACATTTACACTTGAAAAAACAATGTAAGAATGTATTCTAAAACTCTTTATCACAAGATAGTACATTCACAAAAAAAAGCGAAGACGTTAGCAGACGTGTTAGAAGACGTTACCCTTCCTTGAGCAAATACAGGAAAAACAAAACATAACCCTGAGACACAATATACACAAAAAAATGACAAAATCATAGTTTGAAAAAAACATCTTGAAACAGAAATCTTCTTCGGCCGCAATGGCCACATTCTCTCTTGCGAGCATGTATTTTAAGTCGAGGAGGATGATACAAATTTAGCTTACCAAAATTGAGGGAAGCCCGAGTCCAAAGGCTAAAAATAAAGACAGGAAGATTGTTTCTGTGCACAAAATCATACACTTCCCCAAAATGTCCTCTCTCCTTCTCCATACGCCTGGCATAGCAAAGGTCTAATTCAGTCCATCAGCAGTCACAATAAATTACACCTGAGTAAACACCCAGTGACAGGAGGGGAGAGCAACCACAACAAAAAGGACCATCTGACTTTCTTTTTTAGTTCACTGTAAAACAACATGTCAGTGAGGGACACTGATAAATCCTTAGTCTGTTAAACTGGTAATCTACTGGCGAGGTGATACACATATTACATGATGGAGTGAGTCAGTTGAGCGGCAGCAGATTTGCCCCAGTAGGTGGAACAAGATCAGTTTGGAAATCCCAGAGCACACATCTATAGTATCAGTCCGCTTCCTGGCTGTGCTTCACATGGTAGATAGAGATTGTGAGGTCCCTGCAGTATACATGGCAACGAGTCCAGCTCAGACAAGGGGCTTCATGGGAAAGTTACACAAGAAGTACGAGTCAACAGATCAGGTGGAAAGAGGCCGGACACTTCCAGTCTCTGGGCTGTCTCTGGGACTCAGGCCTTTTCGCTTCTCTGCAGCTGAAGATAATGTGAATCCAGCTGGATGGAGCCACTGCAGGACTAGACAAACTCTTCCTCTTCCTCCTCCTCCTCATCCTCCTCCTCCTCCTCTGTGCAGCCGGTGAAGAGAGAACACATGCCTGCATACCAGACACCACTGCTGATCTGGGGAAAGAGACAAGAGGGAGATTAATGTTTGGGTCCTGTGAACTCTGCTGTATGAGGACCGACCACATGACACAAGGGGCGGCCTGGACATTCTCAGGGAGTGCAGAGGAATGCTGGGACTTCGGTTCCTCCGCGCTACACATCAGCTTATCGCCATGCCATTTTATCAGGCTTACCCACATAGCGTTAATAATGCCTCAGGATGGGGCGTTATTTAACTAAAGTCCTCTTGGCATGTGGGATTAAGCTGCTCAAGCCATTTATGTCGCTAGGTAATAAATATCTGAGGGCGGCCGTGGAGAAGACCCCACGCTGGAAGGATAAGCTTCTCTGGACTACACACATATTCCCAAAAACATCTGCTCATCTGCTTTATCCCGATATAATTCGTACAGTAAGAGGCTTTCTTATAGATCAAATTTAAAATTCTCAAATGTGTAAAGCAAAATGTTTACTACATTATATACAACATGATATACAACTTTGAACATTCTATGGCCTTTCTTTATAACACCAAATATATCAGAATCTAATTTTCCTCCCCTGCTGTTATGAAGGAATGTTCCACTGGATATTTGGGGGGTTGGGTTGAAATGATAACATCTAATTTGCATGTTTTTGATAATAACTCGGGTCTGGCATGGGGGGAGGAAGGCTGTGTGAGTGTGCTCTATTATTCTAAAAAGGCATTGGAGAAAAGGCAGTTACAGGCTGGCTCTGCTGGGGACTTGTTTAGATAACCTAATGAGTTCTCATTTCCATGGCTGACAAAGCCGGCTGATACTACTGAAGCCTCAACTGATCCATACGCATCTGTTACTGTTGTGAATACATCGCCCGAAGCATAACAGTGGGACACAGCCGGAGAGCACTGCACTACTGGAAGTACAACAGAGAGGCAGACAAAGGTTTTAAACTAGCTTCAGAGTAAGAAACAAAGCTGCATTTAAACTTTCTGGAAGAATTACTCTGGCCGGTTGATGCCAACCAAGTACAAGTAAGAGTGACGCAAATGTTCTATGCATTTCTATATCATTCTTCAGACTGAGGTAGCGTTAACAAAAAATAAAATAAGAAAAATCTGACCTGTATCTGATGTATGGATCAAAATGTAAAAGATCAGTTTCCATGTGATTTATGCTGTTTCACGATGTTGAATGAATAAAACAGATCTGAATCACATATGTGCAGCCTGATTTAAAAGTTTTTACATCTATGTTGTTTAATCCTTACAGCTGCTAATAAAAAAAAGTTGTGGTTTTACAGGGTGTTATGTACCATTTTTACTTCTTCGCCTTGCACAGTGGTTTCCTGGTGTCTTATCATAACGGTGCGGTTGCTAGGCAACCAGTGAAGTATTCCTCTACTATTATTCCACACTTCTCAGTCTTCAATGTTGTATAAACCCAAACAGATGTATAAGAACTAGTAATCTTATCGGCAAAATGATCGCATTAATCTGAATTTAAATAATGACAGAATAAGTCAACAACAAATCTGGCCACACGTTCGATGCCAGCTTTCAGTGCTTGCCAGTTGGTGCCAAAAAAAGGAATTTGATACCCAGCCCTGTAACCAAGCATTAACAGCACATTTCCTGCAATACAAACTCAGATCACCCTTCCTGATCAAAGTAAAACCTCAGTAGCAGCACTTACTGTAACACATACAACTGCAGGGCTGATGGAAGTTTCCATTGCTGCTCTCTCTCTCTCTCTCTCTCTCTCTCTCTCTCTCTCTCTCTCTCTCTGTACATGTGCGTTGGTCACTGCCTGCACTTTTTAACTTCTGCTGCTGGTGTTCTAATCTCTCAGAAGTGCAGATGATGAAGAGCATCCCTCTGAATCTTAAATACTCTGGCGCTCTACTCAACGTTCCAACAACCACAATATCACTGTTTCATAAGAGTTGCAGCTTTATATTTAGTCCTCTATTTCTATCTACTGCAAAGAGAGTGGGCTTTCACATGCTGCATCATGTTCTCAGGACACCGGCAGGGTTTCAACCGAGGTCAACTATGTCAGGAAGGTGCACATAGTAGGAGAGTAAATATCATACCGATCCAAAAACACTATTCGGATTTAACTTTGATTTCTTCTGAAATACGGAACTTAAAAAATAAATAAATCAATAACCCAGAAGGGAAGAAAAAGATATTCTATTCCATAGAGATACACTCTGACCCACAAAGGTTATGTGTCTGTCATCAATAATACATTCATGTAAAAAATGCCATCCCCGTCTCGCATCATCAAACTTCAGCTCCCTTGGCCGCTCACAACAAGGATCCCGCTGTCACCAGAAATGAGCTCCAGACTGCCTCACAGTTGCGTCGTTATTACCTGTCATGTCAAGGTCAATTCTACTCAACACTGAGCTTTAGAGGCCACACTGTTCACTTTTTCACCACAGTTGTTTATGCGGACAAACTTATCCTGACTTGCATTCAAACTTTGTGTTTCAACTCCCACTGCGCCAAAACAATCATAACGACCTTCACAAATCTGACTTCCTTCTGCCAACAGGGACTAACATGTCTGGAGTGCCAACAGGTGGCCGGGTTAATAACTGTGACCCAGAAAGTACCCAGATGCCCTTGTGTGTCTTTGGTCTTGTCCACTGCAGTAACCGCAGTGTGATGCTGTGAGGGATGCCAGCACAAGACTATAGGCCACATTTATCAAATGAACGACACCCATTATTGACATTCATCTGCATTTGTTTTAGCTTAAGTGCATCTTGGGCTCAATCTGCATCTTCTAGGAGGCCCAATTACCCACGATGCACCACACCAAAGCTGAGTCGTCTTTCTTTATCTGTCCTTGAGTATAACAGGGTCTGTGCCATGTTTACTAATGACCACAAAGAATCGCACTGAATTGACTAACGAATGAATCACGGTGACTTCATTTACATGAGGTTGCATTGTTTTCATGGTCGGATAAAGGACTCCTTGGTGAGCTCAGAGACACAAGTATCTTGGTACAGCTGCAACGTAAATGGATTCTCAATGACTCCTTGCAGGAACTCAAGTTTAAGATTGAGAACAAAGAGCGTCTCTGTAAATAGGCGCCACTTCGGTACTACTTCAGCAAATATTACGTAATTCAGATTAATTACCAGGCAGACACACTGTGTCCCGTCCCAGCTGGATTACTGAAGAGGCCCCTGTAACTGTATGACAGCTCGCTTCTTTTTAAGGGCGTAATCAAATTAGTCTGGGTGATTATTCAGCCATTTTAAGCATCTTTTCTCCCCTTTTCCTTTTTGTTACTCACAGCATGGAGAAAAGACCAATAAAAACTCCATTAGGTTTATGCAAATTTAAGCAGCCGCAGCGAGGACTGTAATGTGGCAGATTGATTACTCAAGGGAGTGAAGAAGAAGTGTGTGTGCGCACGTGCTGACTCTGACTGTGCATGTGTGTGTCTGAGAGAAGGGAGGGGGGGGGAATCGTTGTTGTACACAGATGCCACAATAAAAGCCTCATTCAGCTTGTGTTCCTGGTGGCCCTCACAGCAAGGCATTAATAAAACATTAGTATTGAGTGACTGGGGCCTCTGTGCTCCTCCTCCCTGATCCCACCGTGACCTTTCCATTTTACAGCAGCTGTCTGGGGAAGCAGAGAGCCTGCCGAGGACCCCCTCGGTGGCCCCTGACCTCTCCAGGTGTACCCCATCACACAGAGCCGTGCCCACCTCATAAGAGCTGGAAGCTGCTAAAACAAGAGAATGCTGCTTATGTCTGTGGTTTTTAGGAGCGGAGAGGGGTGATGAGGAGGGAGGGGTGGAGGAAAAAAAAAGAGGAAGGCTAAGATAACAAAGGCTCAAGTGTAGATAACAGTCATTTCTGGGGTCGTTATAGGTCAGTGGTTTAAAGGGGGGGGGAGAGAGAGAGAGAGAGAGAGATATTGTCCTGAACGTTGTGCAGGGATCTGTGGTTACATCCTGTCTGGCTGTAGTCTGGTACCAACAACTAACCAGATTAAACCATGATGATGTTACTTTACTAATTGTAAAGTTTGAACAGGCAGTGGTCATATATTGCACTAAAACTCGTTTTTGGCCATGTTTTTAGCCTTTAAGGGTTATTTACTCCTCCTGCCTGGACCATAACAAACACTACCCATAATGCCTTAACATTTACAAATACTTTTCCATCAACAGTGGGTTCTGGGTTTGGCCCTGGAGTCTGTGGTTACTCACATCTGGTGGAAATGCACAGGGCCACAAACTACAGTAGAACGTGGTGACAAAAAGGCTGGTAATCCCATCCAGGCCACGCAAACTGCGAGGACAACTGCAGGGCCTCGACCGCAGGGCAACATTTACAAATCTTTACTAATGGGAATGCAGGCCACACCTTCATTCCTCCAAAATTAGAGTAAGGATGGCTGGCTTTTTAAAGGACAGGCAATGCCAGCAATGTGACTGCCTCTTTGTGTGTTTGTGTGTGTGTGTGTGTGTGTGTGTGTGTGTGTGTGTGTGTGTGTGAGAGAGAGAGAGAGAGACAGAGTAGTATGAGTGGAAAACCAGTGGTTTCACGACTGTGTTCAAACTCACAATACTACTAGTGAATACTTGAACAGCTGACTGGTGGTTTTCGGCCCCATCGTAAACATAAAAGAACACACACTTACACAAACACACATACTTGCATGCATACACACAATTATTTTTTCTCTCTGACCCCAGCTGAAAGTTGACAAGCTCGGGTGCAAAGTATTTTTAGTCAGGCGTTAGTCTCGGCTGCCAAATGGTGCAAAATATAGCTTTGCCTCTCCTGGTCTTACCCTCTCTACGCTTCATCTCCCTCTCTCTCTATATATGTGTGTTTGTGTGTGTGTGTCCTACTCCGTGTCACTTTGTTGCTCCCCTACATTTTTTTCCACTTCAATTCTCCTCACAAGCCCCTGTGTCTCGGCTGAGAGGGAGTGGACCAGCGTCAGGGTAGGACGCCTGCCTAACAAGCTGGAAATCTGAGCTTTTTCCATGCCTGCTGTAATTAAAACAGAAAGGCAGCCGGCAGCGGGACGGTAGCCACCGTAACTGCAAGAGTTCACAGAGATGCTGGGCCTTGATCTTTCATAGCCAGCCTGTCTGTCTGTCTCCGTCCTGGCCAAAAAAAAAAAAAAAAAAAAAAAACAGGCTAGCAGTCCATACCAGCAGCCTCATAAGGCTAAGCCCCCAGCTCCATCATATCCAGCTGTTTACTGTAGACACAAGTCACACATAAGCCCTCTGCTTCTCACTTGCTTCCGCTCAGCTTAACTTTCAAAGTTGTTGGCAGCATAAAAAGGAGTTTGTTCGGAGTCACTTCCCCGTACTCCTGACAGAAAGTTGTTTTGCAGTAAAGAAGAGTATGATTCATCCAAACTTCAGAGAGAGAAAATTACCGATCTGCCTTACTTTGCACACTATTTACTTCAGCACCTCAGGATTCTTATTTACATCAGTCTCAGAATTTTTTTCTTGATAACAACTTGAAATACTATAAACTTAACCTTCAACTGTTGAGGGGGTATTGCAATAAATGCAAACAACAGACTTCACCAGACTGATATATCATAATAGTAAACATGCATAGTGAAGGACTGAAAACAAGAGCTAGGCTGGTGGACATTCGGACAGCCAGTCTCCCCTGTTCCCCCTGTCTCCAGTCTTTGTGTTAAGCTAAGCTTACTGGCTAACTGCCTTATATTGAACAGACAAATATAAGGATGGTATCAACCCTCTGAAAAAAAGTAAATAAATGTAAACGTTGCATAGTGTTTTGATGTCAGACTAGAGCTGTATGGCAAATGGGCTGCATTAAACCATTGACCCTATAGCACAAAATTATACATAAATTCAAACATGTGCTTTGTAAAGCCTCCAATAAATATGAAACTACAAAACCAACCATAAACAAATGCAGCATAGTCTGGGCTTTTAAAAAAAGCATTTTTCCAATGATTGCATCGCTGCAAAAATAAGATAAGAGGACAGGCCACGTCATGAAACTTAAAACTATCTCTACCACCAGGCGCATGTAAACAACCTGCAAAACCTTCTATGCATCACTGTACATCCTCTTCTTGTTTCATCTACCAGCCCCTCCATTCCTCCATTCTCACCCAGTATAAAAAAACCAAAAACTGAAAACACCTCAGGAAAAATGCATCATGTCTTCTCTCACATGAAGCCGTGAAAACCGCCACCTGTCATCCCTTCAGGCAGATGAGGCCGAGCAATTCTTCACTGATGTGGTATGCAACATCCAAGTCAATCATATTACTTTACCCTTGAGATGTATCCTTTCCTTTTTATCCCCACTAGACTACTTTTTTTTTTTTTTTACTTTTAAGCAGAACAGATTGCCCTGGCGTCTGTCAGCACATATGGTACTTTCTTTTTGTCCTTTAAAGCACTTTGAGAAAGGTGCAATATGATAATGTATTATTAATATTATTTAAAAAAAGGTGGGCTTGTAGTGCTAGGCGTTCATTGGACTTTTGGGGGAAAATTATCTTTTATATTAGGTTTTTTCAAATATGTTAAAGATTTTAAGTTGTGCATCACATATAAGCTTTGTTTCGGCTCTTATCTCATCTCACCGATGGCTCCTTGTGCTCCTCTGGCTCTAAGCGCCTCCATATGTTAAACACCATGTGTCACATCACCTTTTTATAAGTTACAACCGTTAAGGTACTGACTCATGCTCGGAGCAGAGCGCTCGGCCCACTACAGGCACAGACCTGATCCCTGCCTCTCCACCTCGCTCCGTCAGTGACAGGGGTCCTGTGCTGTAGCTCTCGCTCTGTAATTACCAGCAGTGCTGACATTCCTCCTGCTCTCCAAACCAGGATTGCACCATGTTTATCCAACACCCAGCCGTCGCAGCAGCTAGATAATGTGTAACTGTAACCACTGGCAACCGTGAAAACAGTGAGGGGCTATTAAACTGGCCTTGTCCAGTTCAAACTGACATTTACCTCTGTTACCTAACCGTGTCGTGTGAATTATCTGAAGATAGTTTTGTTCCACAAAGTGAGTTACCATTTGTGATCTGACAATACAAGTGATGCTATAAATAGCACATATAATTGACATTTTGTTTGTTTGTGTCAGTTTAGGGAAACTACAATTACTCACCTCAAAGAGCGTGTTTGTCTCTATGCTGAGAGGTACTTCCATGTGCTGACGAAGGCGGTGGGAATGAGTGAGTAGGGCACACTGGTCACACTGTCCCAGGAGTCCGACGAGGGATCGTAACAGTCTAGTGTTTTACACCTCTGAGCCCCGAAGTAGCCCCCGACCACATATAGTCTGTTTCCTGACGCCACCGCATGACAGCTGATCCGTTTGGCCGTGACATCTCCAAACTTTGACCACTGGTACGTCTCGCTGTTGAACCGGTACGCGGAGCTGGCTGAGAATTCGGTGTCGCCTCCGATCACGACGACGTGGTTGCCAACCACTGCCGCTGCCGTGTAGCGCCACAGCTGCGGACAGGCGGCCGGCACAGTCCACCGGTTCTCGCAAGGGTCAAAGCACTGCACCTTGGGGTATTTGTCTCTGTTTACACTGGTGCCCCCAAAGGCAAAGAGTTTGTTTTTGGCGCCGACGACGGCAGCGTTGCTCACCCCCTCTCGGAGTGGAGCCACCAGCGTCCATTTATTGGTCTGAGGGTCGTACTGCTCCACCTGTTTGAGGGACACAGATGGAGATGCGGGGAAGGATCCTGCGAGAGAAGTGTGTCCTCCCACGACATACAGCATGTGGTCGAGCTCCGCGGCCCCGTGTCCGAATCTGGCTACCAGCATAGGAGAAGCTTTGGACCACTCGTCGTGTAACGTGTCGTAGACCCAGACATCTTTGGAGGCCCCGTTTTCAGAGCCACGTCCTCCGGTAACATAAACCTGAGACACATGGAGAGAAGTCATATATTTGTGTTCTTCTACCTAGCATTACATGACAACGCAAGTATTCAAATATAGATCATTTACATACCTTGCAACCAATAGCACATGCGCTGCACTCTTTCCTGGGGCTGGGGATGTCTGTTTTGGGAGTGATCTCCTTAGTCTTGTTGTCGATCATGTAGACTTTATCACACATGAAGGTCTGCCCTCCCAGCAGCAGCAGGGCCTGGCTAACTTTCCTCGGTCGGGCACAGAAACCCGTTACAATACCGTCATTCTGGAGGATCCTCATTTTGCACCGCACTGCGTCTTCCACAATCTCCCGTCCCACCTTATGGCACATCACCAGCTCCTCTGAGGCAACGTTCTTTAGCAGGTACGTTTCAGGGAGCAGCGCCAGACGGACACAGCGCAGCAGCTCGGGCAGCTCGCTGTGCCTGTGCTCCATGTCGGCCTTGACCCAGTCGATAACAGCCTCGTACACCAGGCTCTCGTCCTCCACCTCCAGCTCCTCGCTGAGGATCAGCTCCTGGACTTTGTCTCTGGGCAGGCTGAGGAAGTCCTCAGTCCTGAAGAGAGTAGCAAAGTCTGCCAGGCACATCCTCCACGACAGCTCGTACAGTCTCTGGCACTGATGGGCGTCCGACAGCAGCATCATCCCCAGACAGTTCGACTGGTGCAGGTTCTTTTCTAGAAAATCTGCCGCAGCGTCCCTGATGTCGTGAAACTGAAGCATGTCGCCGGCTTCCAGGAGCGACTCAGCGTTTTCCTCGTTGATGATGATTCGGGCCGAGTAGGCGTAGTCTAGCAACAGCTCCAGCACCTCCGGGTGGAGAGAGTCGTGGAAGTTGACCTCGGCATCACGACTCTCCCTGAGCCCGCCACTGAACATGGCCTCGAAGTATCGGCTACAGGAGGCCAGGACGGCCCGGTGGCAAGGGAAGGATCTGTTTCCGGCCTTGAGGATGACATCTGTGAAGACTTTTCGTTTGCGTAGCAGGTTGAGCTGAGTCAACAGGCTGTCGGCGTGGGTCGTCTTGTGGAAGAGCTGGATATTCATGGAGCCGGAACTAGAGCGAGACTTTCTGTTTTCGTGGTTACTGACAGACATCTTGACTTGGACCTGGAGGAGGAAATAGAGTTTAAAAAATATATATAAGTACAAGTGGAAAGAACCATTCATTTTTATTCGTTAAATTCAAACTTTTCTAACAGTTGGACAGGAGGAAGAGATTTTATCCGGTCTTGCGCTTTCCTTTTAATGTTAACTCCACCATAAACACTCCTCTCATCCTATGATCAAACAAAAGTCACCGTGCCAACAGCTGATGAGGGGTTATTCAGAAATAAAATACCCATATCAGTGCGCAGTACGGAAATAAACTTCAGCCTTCAGATATGAAAGGAAATCAGATAAGGAGTACACCCACACAAAACCAGTGTGTGTACACAGAGATTTACACAGTAATACACATACAGCCATGCCAAAACTCAATTCTAAAACATTTGATAAACAATTAGCCACATTAACTGTCTTTTAATTTAACCTGCCTTCCATGATCGACGACAGTCACCTGGGTGTGTTGTCCTGTATCACATCACATCTTTCCACCCCTATAAACATTTCAGGGCTGTGAGTCACCTCCAAACAAAGCAAGCGCAAATCAATTCCTTCCAGCCTATTCTACACTGTTTCACATGTAAACCGGTGCCAAAGCTTTCAAGCCCACATCAGATGTGACACCTCAGTCCAGCTGCTTGAGGATGAAATTATGTAACCGCAGTGCAACAGATGAAAAAAAAAAAAACCCAAATCTGTCCTTTGATCATCTGTGGTGGATTTAGACAGGCCTGCAGCCACTACATCAAGTGGGAGGACTGTTGTGCTGAATTAAAGAGAAGATTAACTCCATTGCTGGCCAGGGTGTTTTATTCAATTTCTAATTAATATAATCATATAATAAGCAGTTTGAAATAATTATGGCACAGAAGGTTAATAAAAAGGCTCTGGTCGTGTCTTGAAAACGACCAAATAAATATCTTCCGCTTTGAAGCCTCCATTGTTTCACAGCAGATAAATTTAAGTCGGCTATTCAATCCCACTGAAAGGGGGACTGTGGACTTCCGTGGAGGGACTCAGCGTGAAATCCAAATGGTTTTGTGCAGTAAATGTGAAACCACGGTCAGCAGCTCCAGCATGCGCTCAACTTTCCTCCCAAGTTTAGACTGCAGAACATCCAGCCTGCTCCAATGAGCCTCACATCAAAAGGAGCCGACCTGACACCCTGTGAGTAAACTACTCACGTTTCGGAAATTGGAGGAATATCAAATAAGCAGGCTTGTTTGGTGATGGAGCCTTCGGGAGGACCAGCCGTCTGCAGCGCTTACCTGGGTACCGGGTTCCTTTATCTCCGCTTCAAACTTGTTCCGTCGTTGATTTGTTTGAAGTTGTGCCACAATTTAGAGCAATCCGCATTCCCAGTTCAGAACTGTATCACAGCTCAAAGTGTTGGGGGAAATGGTTGAGCCATCTGATCGCGTTGAGCCATCTGACCGAGCGTAAAAACACGCAAAAATGAACAATGTCCCCCCCAAAAAAAAAGTTAGTAGTTTAGGATTGTTCTGAGGAAGCCACGCAGCCTGCAGGAGAGCGACGAGCAAAGCGGGGAGAGAGAGAGAGAGGAGCAGTAGTGTTCATACTGGCTCCTCCTCCTCCACCCTCCTCCTTCCTCCTCCTCCTCCTCCTCCTCCTCACCTCGTCCAATGGGCTGAAACACTGCAGCAAGAGCTTTCTTTATTCTCCATCCAACTTCAGGGTCAGTGCACAGCATTATTTTATAGAAGCACTGCCAGGAAGGACACTGAAGGATATAAAAACACCTGCCTGCTTGTTCCACCTACCTGCTCTGTTTCTCACTTTCACTGAGAACTACTCGGAGGAGAAGCTCCACATTTGCATCAAATATCAAAAGACAAAGCAGATGTATTTGTAAAGTACCTTTCAACAACATTAAGACAGGATAAACATGAAAAATGAATAAATAAAATAGTAAAGGAATCTGTCTACATTTTTTTTTTGAATGATTTGATTATTTATTTATTATTTCTGAAGCATGAAGGCCTAAATGCCAACTCCAAACTGTCAGGGATTACATTTAGGGGAGAAATACTAAAGCCTTGATTTATATATAATAATATTTTTTATTTTAATTGTGTTGGCCTAGGATCAGTTTCAAAATAACCCCCATGCATGTCATTTTTGGATGAATGAAAATGCCCCCCCTTCAAGAAAATCAAATAACGCTCTGAAACCTGGTACCATGTGCTCAGCTGTAGCTACCTCTGAAAATGAGAGTACTTTTATAGGATTTTATCAGATATTACTACTGAAAATACAGTCATTAGGAATATTATGAGGAATATTACATCTCTGCTCCGGCACCAAAGCACAGTCCCTGCACTGTTTGCCGTTTGCACATAACCAACAGTCTTAATGATCATATGATGGCAGGTTAAAGTTCTTCTGAGAGCCATGAGATCGTTTCTCCAGCTGAATTCCTGGCATTTTCCGAAGGATTTAAGTACTCGTGAGCTATTCGGGACAAGAATCGGGCAAGTCAAGAATGAGCCAAGTCAGCCTGCACATACAAGGAATTCCATGGGCTGCTTAAATTATGGTACTACACCCAAGCAATGGTGTGAGGATTTTGAAGTATACGTTTTGGAAAAGAGGTGTCTCTCTCTTTCTCTCTCTTTTTCTCTCTCTGCATTTTCAATGTATTCATGTAAAAGTGACTAGTATCCAAGTGCTTCAAAATAATAGATGGTTGTAGAATTTAAATTTATACCGAACAGATTCAATCATGTGTGATTCAAGTGTCTTTTCTTGTTCAAGACTCTTTGTTGGGATATGTCCCAACATGTCTGCAGATGTAATTAATGGCATTAATAATGGCTTGATTCCATTTAGGTGTGCCAGATCCAGGGCCATTCTATTGTGAGTGCCGGGCCCTTTGTCTTATTAGGACACTTAAATGGAACAGCGTTTATGTTATTAACTGCACCTGTGCTTTTCATGCTTTAATAGGCCTGCTGTGAAAAAAAGATGCTTGGAAGTCAGCAAAGAAAAAAAGAATGATAGTCAGAAGTTAAAAATTGTATACCACAGACAGACTTCAAACAGATAATGGATCAGAATTTTTGAATGAATCTCATTTTTATTCAAGCAATAGAAGCTCTTGGGACATTACTCAGTCTAAAAAATCGGACCGGTTGGTGAGGACTGTTCGTGCACTGAGATGACTGATCTCCAACACCACAAGCACCACAACAAGAGTCGATGCCCCACTGATCAGATTTCTCTTCCTCTCACTCCCTCAGAACGTCAGTCAACAGCTGCTTTTGAAGATTAAACGCTGCTGCTGTTTCTCGTCTCTCTGAGTTTGTGCTCATATGGGTTTGTGTTTTTTAGTCAGCTTTCCTTTCATCCGCTATTTCCTATTGTTTCCTCACAAAGGGTCCAAATTTGTCTGCTACTCCTATGGACAAGTCACTTTTTTTTCATACACTTGAAAGCCTTGAAGTAACCACCTTCAGTCTTGTGTAACCTCAAAGTTTGACACCATAAACACTCGTAGGTATTTCACATTCTCATAACCGTGGTTGCCGGTGCTTGTTAAAGCCTCCCTTATAGCTGACTGGGCCAAATGCTTTCATACACACAAGTGTGCCTAAAGGGGATTAAGAATTTAAGAAGATTAGATTAATGAACTCATGATTGTAATCTAGGGTTAACTCATTTTGCTGCACTTTAACCCAACCCTCCCTTCCCCCCATTGAGCCTATAGTGTGGCTGGATGCCAAACTAATCTGAGGACATATGTGTATGTGTTTGTGTGTGTGTGTATGTGTGTGTGTTCTTTTTTGCATATGCTCGGGTGCTAGCTTTGTGTAAATGGTCGTTAATTACTCTTAGGCAGGCACGCCACTAATCAGACCCCCGCAATTATTCCTCAATGCCCCCAGCATTGCAAACAAGCCAGTCACACAGTCTGTTGACAGTGACAGTAACCGTCACTCCATTGTTGCCCACAGACTCACTGTACCACATATTTGTTCACTCAAGGCAGGTGGTCTTCTCAGTGAGGTCATCCTGTCTGAAACATGAGGAGAGGGGTCCTCTAAGACGGGGTCATACTCATGACGGGGCCTCAACACCCAACAATGCAGAGGTTCTTATGACTTTCTATTTATGTTGTTGGCTGCTGCTTTCCACATAGTTTTGGTTCAAAGTAAATGTATTTACCCCGGGGCGAGTTCGCCCAGAAATCTTACAATAACGACCTTTGAATGATTGATTGAACATTAATGCAATAAAATTATGCAATGGATAAACACAATATATCAAATATCCTGATTGAAATTACACACTGTGGAAGCATATTATTCATTTTTTTAAATAATTTAATTTCCAATACAGCCTGCTGTGGAGGATCAGGATGAGATAAATAGCTGTTCTGATGTTTTGCAAATAAATGAAATGAAAATTTCCTCCCACAATTGATTCACAAATTTTACACTCCAAGACGTTCAGCCAACATACACAAGACAATTTATCACCATATCTTTATATACCTCTACTCACTGTTTTATTACCTGTTTTTATCTCTGTATACATCTCTGTATATATCTTCTCATTCACAGCACAACCTGGTTTCATTACAGCTTGATTCTTTTTTACTACCATAAACCTGTCTACCCCCAATATAAATTATACTATTTTATAGTTTTATAAATGTTGTATTTGTATCCCTTTAATTAACATCTGTACCATCTTATGTCTTGGATTCTCATTTTTACTTGCTTGATTTTCTTTAAAAAAAATTGTAATAGTATTGTTGAAGGGAGCCTGAGCTCTTACACAATATCATTGTCAATGCCCGCTTTGTGACAACAAATAACTTGAAACTGGAATACAAAACAAAAGCATATCATATCTTGGCCTTGCATATTTTTTTGGTTAAGAAGTATATACAGTATCAGTCAAAAGTTTGGACACACCTTCTCATTCAATGGTTTTTCTTTATTTTTATTTTCTTTTAATATTGAGATTAATATTGAAGACATCCAAACTGGTAAACAAACAAATGCTCAACAAACCAGAATATGTTTTATATTTTAGATTCTTCAAAGTAGTTGAATGAGAAGGTGTGTCCAAACTTTTGACTGGTACTGTATATATATATATATATATATATATATATATATATATATATATATATATATATATATATATATATATATATATATATATATATATATTAGTGATCAACCTAACTATTTACTTAAAAAACAGAGGGCTGACTTTGCAATAAAAACAAAAAAAATCTAAATCCAAGAGTCTGATTTACTCCCTTAAAGTGTTAGACTGCGTGGTTCAGGTGAGTAGGATTATACCGCCACCGTGCGGCAAACATGCGTGTGTGCCTTATCCTAATAACTACACTTCCCATGTCGGAATCCCCTTTACGGAAGTGACGTGTGCAGTCTTCCGCTGCTGTCAAGGGCATCTAAAACTCACGTTAGCCGAGTATAGCAGCAGAGGGGCTCACACGTGCATTTAAAGTAAATCGATACAGCTCCAGTTTCGGTAACGACTCCGGTGAACATGGACGGGTTCGGTTCAGACTTCTCATCCGGCGGCTCGGGGGGTAAGGTGGACACCGGGACGATCATGGAGCAGGTCAAGGTCCAGATCGCAGTGGCTAACGCTCAGGAGCTGCTGCAGGTAAATCAATGGACGCAGATGCTAAGCTAACAAGGCTAACCAATAACTTATCTAACTTACTAAGTTTAAGAGTCGCGTTAAATGTAGTACATTTATTGGGGAAGGCACCTTTATTAGTCCTCTTACACCCTTATATAAAGATAGTCATTGATGTACAACAATAAGGAAATATGACTTATAGAAACAGTAGTCATTGAAATACTTTTGTCTCGATGCAACTACAACTCCCAAAGACCTTGACTCTCTAACCAGATGTGCCTTTAAACCAGGTTAATTGTTCCCAGATGCACACTGGATGATGTAAGGGACTGCTGTTGTAACTGCAACTCATCTGCTGGTAATAACTTTACTTTATTAAATGTGAACAATGTCTTTCTTTTTTCAGAGAATGACAGACAAATGCTTCAAGAAGTGCATAGGTAAACCTGGCAGCACGCTGGACAACTCTGAGCAGGTATGTGTTGGGCCACAATGAGCAGCTTGAGATGCAAAAAAAGATTAGAGTTAAAATGACCAATCAATGGACAGAAAATCTGTAACAAATTCGGCCATCTATGATAAACTCATGTGAAGATTTGCTACTTTTTTATATTTCTATGAATGTGAAGGGAATGTCTTTGTGTTTTGGACCGTCTGGACCGACAAAACAAGCAATTTGAATAAGTCAACAGCTTTTAATACATTATAGACCAAAGAAATTGCCAGAATGGTTTAAAATGAAAATAATTGTTAGTTGCAGCCTATTAGAAAAAGATCATGAATTGTGTTACTATAACTGCCTTTGTTCTCACAGAAATGTATTGCCATGTGTATGGACCGGTATATGGACGCCTGGAACAC
Source organism: Anoplopoma fimbria (assembly GCF_027596085.1). Classification (NCBI taxonomy): domain Eukaryota; kingdom Metazoa; phylum Chordata; class Actinopteri; order Perciformes; family Anoplopomatidae; genus Anoplopoma; species Anoplopoma fimbria. The sequence goes on along the minus strand of NC_072456.1, from coordinate 18,483,482 downwards.
CGTGTCCAGAACATACAACTCCAGACTACAGAGGGAAAGAGCTCGCATGTGAAAATCCCTCTCTTCGTCCTTACATTACCTTCCTCGGGCTGCTGCTCACGGTGAGGAGGAGCACAGTGTTTCCGCTGGAGGCCAGGAGCTGTGCACAGGTGTGACGTGGCAGCAGCTCGCCATCATCATCATCACAATACCTCACAGACAGACAGTCAAGCGCAGCCTGTGGACTCTAGCCATAACAAGAGTCTATGCTGACGTTTTCATTTTGTTCTGAGGAACAGTTAAGAAACAACATTTTATTATTTGTGTTATGTTATGAATAAATAATCTTCTGGTTAACAAATGAACATGTATTTTAAAAAGCTGCATGTTTAAAGACATATCGGTAACAAGAATTGGAAACTTTAAATTGCCTGTTGGAATGAACATACGTGTCATTAAGTACTAGCCCTGTGATTGACTGGCGATCTGTCTAAAGAAATTTGGAGTAATTATTGCAGTTGTTTACTTAACAGTGTGGCTTCAATAGAAACACTGAAACCACCTTGTCTTTAAATTAAGGTTGAAAGTTTCTTGTGTTTAAGAGTCTCTACAATTGGGACACATACCTGTAATAATTGTAAACAGGACGAATGTCTCAGTCGCCACAATTGCTCCATAAAATACAATCAGCATTGTTTTGTTTGCCAATTCTTTTCAATGTCTTCATGCTCAGAGAGAGACTTAACATTTCTTTGTGTAGAAAATAAGCTGCACAACTGGAGCCCTTAAGGGACAACACAGGCTTTAGTTAACATGCTTTTAAACTGAAAGACCTACTTAAAATCAAAAGGAAGACTTGAGGACCAACTTGGTGTTTTCACAACCGTGAACCTGACATTCACAAGCCTCCAAACAGTCCTATATCAAAGTACGCCTGGAGAACAAAACAGTTTTGTCTGACCTGTTTTCTAGTTGTCACTCTATCTGCCACCCTCCACAGTAGTGGGCTTGTTTCAGCAGGGTCTGCCTTGCTGTACGCGGGGTAGTGAACCTTTCTCAGCTGTATGTGCACACCTTGTCAGATGTCTGCTAACCACCAAACCTTTTATCCCCCAATCCTGCTGAGTTTATGTAATTATGTTTAATTAAGAGCAACAAAAGCTTGTGAACATTATTTGCAGTATGTGAGCAAATTAAATTATGTTCATGAAAAATCAATAAATCTTGTTTATCAGAGTCCTCTCCTGTGTCTCATCAAAAAGAGTGTATGTCAATGAAACATCACCATGGGTTTATCAAACTTGAGTCAAAATTATTTTAAATATGATTCCAGTACCACTTTTTTTTTTTCATACAGAATTATATTTTCCCTTGAAAACCCACCATTCAGTAACACTTATTACATTGCATCTTTGTGTTATATTCTGAGATTAGATACAAAAAAGACCCATTAATGAACCGCATATATCCAGAACACCACACAAAATGGAAAAAAAAAATACACCATGAAGTTTACCTTTCAGGAAAATAAATAACTGAAATAAATACTTTAAATCATGCATGTGCTAGCAAAATGTCCACAATCCACAGTTCAGGATTCTTCTTATTTCTTCAGTACATTATCAAAGACGATGGTCCCAGTTGAGAGAACTGCACAGTATTATAAACAGCACCTATGACCAGAAATGTAGGTCACACAGGTCAATACTGTGGAAACGATGCATGTGTGGCTTTTAGCATGACTTTGGTCCTTTTACAGTACAGTTTTCTGGAGAAAATGTTTCAGGAAAATCCACGCGATTTGTCATCTTCTTGTGGGTTCAGTTCATTTCTTTTTGCTTCTTCAAAAAGGCAGGTATGTAGATATCCATTTTCTTACAGATGTAACACGAGTGTAAACCCCCGGAAAACCAGTTCGCCCACATCCATGTCCCCAGCTGGTCACTCCAGCAATAAACCACTGGCCAGAGGGCTTGCGGCAGGTCAGCGGACCTCCAGAGTCTCCCTGGATGAGAAGGCGGGGGGGGGAAGAACAGAAGATTGGCTTTTAATAGCTTGTTAGAAATTAAAATGACCTCAATGAAATGCAGTCTCCAACATGTTAGGAGAATAAAACAATCAAGGATGAGTGAGGGATCAAAAGAGTAAGGTATAAAGAGAATGTCACTTGGATCGCTGCTGAGATGCCAGGTGCTTTGACCGAGACAGGAATGCATGTGGGTTTCCTTACATAAGGAGATTACAGAGAGGAAGCAGGTGGAAAGGGAGGCTCTGTATTTTTTAGGAAAAGAAAGTCTTCTCTCTCCCATCAGATAAGCATATCTCACTTAAGTGTTGCAATGAAAACCATGATTTATTAATTCGATGCTTTTTTCTTTTTTACAAAGACAAGTCCTAGAAACTTTGAAAGAATAAAGGGCATAATGTATTTTGCTCTGACCTGGTTAACCATCCACTTTAAAAAGATTTATCGGCGCCATGGCTCTATTTCCCAGAGCGTCTGAGCTCTTATTTATTTAATCTTGGTACACAATCTTAACGCTCAGATGATGCCAAGCCTGTACCACCCCAGATGCCTTGCCCATTTCCATGCTGTGTAAAAGGTATCTGGGTAAAATGGTAGAATGACATGCAACTTACCAAACAGGTGTCTCTCCCTCCCTCCATGTAACCAGCACACATCATGTTAGGAGTCAGCACATTTCCATAAGACTGCTGGCAGTCTGCCTGGTCGATGATGTTCACTGCAGCTTTCTGCAGCAGGTTGGTCAATGAACCTATGCCAAGAATTATATTAGTGGGTAATGCATTTTCACAAAGACCAAGTCTGATTCCAACATTGTTTTTAAATGCCATCTTGACTACTGTGAGCACCACCAACCAAATCACATTCCCCTTCATTGTTCTGGTGTAGCAGCAGGGGTTTCAATGATCGATAAGTCAGAACCTCAAATAAAAGTGAAGCTATCTGCATGGCTACATACCGAAAGGGTAAGTGACAAATACTGTGTGAGCAGGCCATTTGGTACTGTTTCATATTATATTTAATCATATAGTAAGGGTGGTGGGATAATGGGGCTGTAAGGACTTATCTCAGTATAAAAATAGGATCATTTAAAAAAACAAGTTTTCAGACTCAAGTTTTGTTGTAAAATGTAACATCATTGTGTAATTGTTTATTGCTTTCTGGGACACTGAGCCCTGGTGTCGGCCCGAATTTTAAATCCCTCACCTCCTTCCCTCATGGACCCCCAGCCTGTGATGTAGCACTCTGTAGTCTTGAGGAAGCTGTGCACTGGTGAGGGGAGACAGACAGACTGGATGGTGTAGGACATGGGGGCCGGGACTGCAAGCTCCAGCAGAGCCACGTCATATTCCATGTTGGTGCCATTGAAGGCCGGGTGTAGGACTACCCTCTGGACGGGGATGACCAGGGCTCCGACCCCAGAGCGCAGCACAGACCCCAGGCTCACAGCCCAGTTAGTGGAGCTCGGGTCACTGGGGGTTATAAACGAAGACTCAGTACCCCTGCTCATCCATTATTTTTTATATGAATATTATTGTGGTGAAGTTTAGGTTCAGCAGTACCTTTTGAAGCAATGTGCCGCTGTGAGTAACCATTTGCTGTGAATGAGTGTGGCGCCACAACGGTGGAGTCTCTTGAACTGGAGACTACCAATCCAAGGCCACTCCCCCCTTCGGGCTGTTACTCCACCCACAATCCTGTGGGAGCCCAACGCAGGACGCATGCCGCAGTCTGAAACAAATAAATGCATCAGAAATATTTTCTGTAAATTCAGGTTGTGCATTCCTTTACTCATATGAACCTACCACAGTTTCTTTCGTCGGCCTGGTTGGGGCAATCTGGGACGCCGTCACACTCTGGGTTGACCTTGCTGATGCAGGAGGTGGCGCTACACTGGAAGTTTCCACTGCAGTTTAAGCCTGGAAGACATGATGGGACAGATTGTGTGGCATCAGTGTACACAAGAATTTGCAATACAAAATGTATGACTGACTACTTTTATCTTGGTAACACATGAATGAGTGATCAATAAATTAAAGTGTAACCAGTTTTTGAGTCTAAGTGACCAATGGGGACAACAATTTTTGAAACTGGTTCAGCAGTGAGGGAGTACGCTGCAGACGACAGAACTAAACAGGCTGCAGTGTAAACGCTCAGGGCTAAGCCTCACTGTCAATATACATCCGCTAAAAGTGCTTAAGACAAAGCGAACGCCTGCTCACTACTCCATGCCACAATTATAGTGACTACATTTCGATCAAATTTGACCTGAAAAAGATCCAAGTAGGATCAGATTGCAGTCAATAAAATTGTGGCATACAGTAGTGTGCAGGCTGTACCTTTTTCTCATTTGTCGCTTAGACACAAAACATGGGAAAATAAGGTTGAACAATACAAGTTAACCTTTAAACTGCTTTCAGCATGACATTACCAGTCAGTGTTGGTTCAGATGACACATCCATGGCAATGGTCCTGGGTACAGGCGGATTATAAAAGCTTTCTCCTGGCACAGTCACTGGCACAGTGGGAACATACTGATAGTAATCATGGACCAAGCTGGGATCTGTGTGGCTTAAAATCCAGTTTCGGAGCCTGGTGATGCGGGAATAAACCCCAGGCCTGTTGATCTGGGCACAGCCAATACCCCAACTCACCACCCCGGCTAGGAAGAACCTTCCTGGGGCCCCTTCACACACCAGAGGCCCTCCGGAGTCGCCCTGCAGGGAAAACACAAGACCTCTGATTCTCTGAACAGTCAAACTTGTGAATATCTCTTTCATGACTTTCCTGATTCAACTTAAGCTCAGTTTAGTGTCAGATAATCAGTGATGGTTGATTAGGATGCGCACTGTAATTTCCATGATTTCATGGATGAATACATTTAACTGTGTTTAGAAAATTCAATGACCTCCATTAAGGAAAAGCTGCAAACAAGTGGAACAGAGGTTCAAGCATAGATGTCTCTGTGCAAGAGCATATGCCATTTTTAAAAGCAGGGCACCAAGTTGCTACAAGCTTCAGGGATGCTGAGCAGAGAAAACAGAACATTTGTTAACAAGATATAATAATTGTCATTAAGCAATAATTCAATACTGTATACTTTGGGTATCTTTTGTCTTTTACTTTGTTTTGCGTTGAATCTAATTTGTGTTCAGTTAATTTAAATGAGCTGTAATGGGAGCTAGATTGAGCATTTACTGGGGAGGAATGTCATATCTCCTCTGTGTATTATTAACAGCACTCATATTGTTATGCTTAGATGAAAATAACAGCAACATCCTTCAGGCCTCTATTTTTAGGGTGGGACTGGTATCAACATGCAGTTTTGACCCTACTTATAGTTTCCAGATCATCAGTGTTTGTATACAAACTTTGCCCCGAGACATGAAAGTATTGTAAGAAAATGTAAGTTGATAGCTCGTGCTATTGTAGCCACCTTATGTGAACCCAGTAAAACAGCACTAACCTGACACGAGTCCACCTTGCCCTGCAGAAATCCGGCACACATCATGTTGTGAGAAACTTGTCCTCTGTACACAGATGATTTATTGCACACCTTGGAGTCGATGATTTTCACCACGGCCTTCTGCAGTGTGGGAGGCACCTCAGCTGAATGACAGAAGAGCACAATAAGACAGAATGACTCATCCTGATCATATTTAAAACATGCAGTCCTACAATAATTTTCTCAACTGACATCAAATGCCCTAATTGCCCTGTTAAGGTAGCCAAATTATAAATGATTTGTTACTGAGTATCATCTTATAGGAAAATATTAAAAAAGAGTAAATGCCAAAATATTAAAACCCCATTTACGTCATAGTAACCAAAAAAAAAAGAGCTCTCGAAATCCCTCATTTGATTGATGTGTCGAGGTGTACTCCTGCAGGCCGACTCACGCTTAAACTGGTTTAGTGCACCCCACCCTGAGACCAAGCAGCTCTGTCCGGGGGGAAACACATGAGACAGGGAGGGCAGGCAGACCGGCTGGATGTAAGAGTTGAAGGTGAGAGGGGACTCCAGCTCCAGTACAGTGACATCGTGATCAGTGGTCATAGGGTTGTAGTCCGGAGACACAACCAGCGACTTGATGTTGATTGTTGTGGACTCTGACTCATCCCCGCTCACTTGTCTGGCCCCTACAAGGGCCGTCCATTCTCTGGGGTCGTTGTCCCTAGAAAAACAGATAGGAAAAGAGATAACAACTTGGTTGTCCCTTAAATTTGTATTGCTGATGTGGCAAGTGTAGTTAATGTAACTGATTAGGAGATTTTCTTAAAAAACTTCTCAGTGGCTTGGAAATGGTGCCTACCTCTCAAAGCAATGTGCCGCACTGACCAGCCAGCGTTCGTTGACGATGGAGGCTCCACACATGTGGCGTCCATGGAGCCTCAGGCTGACCTGCCATGGCAGCTCGCCTCGCCGAGCATCCTCACCACCCACCACCCGACTCCCCATAGCGGGACGTGTACCACAGGCTAAGAATAAAAAGTTGGATGTTTCAAGATGGAGATGAAGCAATGATGTTTTTTTTTTCTTCTTACAGGTATGTCAGTAACCTTTCATATACCATATGACCCGTCCGTAACTGTTTATTCTCATTTACCAATAACAACTGAAAAAGAAAATTGAATAACAATGCTTAAAAGGACAGTAATAGTGTCAAATAATTTACCACAACGAGCTTCATCAGATCCATCTGCACAGTCGGGGATGAAGTCACACTCTGGATTCAGTTTTGTGACACATTCTCCGTTGTCACACTTGAAGGTGTTGTCGGGACACCTTGCTTGAGAGCCCAGGTGAAAGAAAAAAAAGTCAGGATGAGAGTTACACGATAAGGTAAAATATGAAAATGTCTTTAAATTACAATTAGTTTTCACAACACATTCAAGAAGGATGGTGGTGCTTTAGTCATAAATTACAGAGTTCTAACATTTTTTTTAAAACTTGTCTGTCTTCAAACAACACTTACAAGCCCAAATGTACATTGCAAAAGGTATTGGTCACTATATTCATTCCTCCTATTTATTTTGCATGAAGAGATCAGTTTTAACGTGACTCCAACGTGAGAGATGAGAACAAAATCAACAGTCCTTATAAATACAAAAATAGTAAGTTCAGCCAAAGCTACTAGGAGGTGTTTGCAGTCTGAGTTAGTCAAATCGCACATTTTAAAGTTTTAGTACTTCAGTGCAAAATTCCCCTTTTAGTGTTCCTTCTTTCTAGCTGAGCCAGTGGAGGGACAGTATCACAAGGAGGTAACTTTCTACTAAAAACTAACTCTGGACGACACAACGACTGTTGAAGGTTGATTTTTGGCTTCAGATAAACTTTAGAATTATTTTTTGTACAGAACGATCACTGTGAAAATTGTCCCCCAAGTCATACCTTGGAATTACGTAATGAAGGAATCTCTTCACGGTTTTGATTTAAGGTCTCAAAAATTGTATCCCTTCCTTTAAAAGTCCCAGAAAAGAGCGAGATCAGCTCTTTAAACAATTTTTCATTGAAAATAAGCACTTTTGTCTGTGATGAACAAGTTAAGAAGTCACACTATCCGCCCGGATATTAAAAACACAATCCATCTGGTATTCCACGATGCAGTAAACACATGTTGGAGGATTATATGCAGGCTTATTTTAACATGGGTCAACATATTTACTCACCTATCATGTCATCCCCAATAGAATAAAATGACTTCCCACTGTTTCCTAGGAATGAGAAGAAAGACAAAGATCTTTAGTAGCCCTGACACAAGACATCACACAGCTGTGGCCTTGTTTTGTTACTCCCACTACTACACACATCCACTTGTAGGACCACAGACCGATGACAGTATAGTTCTACTACCTAGTAATATGATAGTGTTGATCGCTCCGAATTCTGGCACCTCCAGCGGTTTCCCGTGCATTACTGAGCTGAGTCCGGCTCTCAGCAGGTCCTGAATAAAGTTGTCTGAATACTGCTGGACCTTGGACACCCTGAAGACCAGTCTGAATGTTGCCATCACCTCACCATTAATGTTACTGGGAAGAAACAGACAATGCTGTTTGTTTAATCTTCTGGATGCTTTTTTGCTCGGATTAGGTCATTAACTTCTGTTCATTTTTCACTCACCCATAGGCGACAATACTCCAATCAATATAGTGATGTGATATCGACGAGGCTGTGAAGACATTTTTGATCTGCAAGAAGGAAAAATGCACAACTTAAAACCTTTTCAAATAAAATATTGGGCTCTCAACATGGAGGCAGTCCGCACTAACCTTGGACTTCAAAACTGAGGTCAGTACTATGGAGAATCCAGAGTTCTCATCCTGCAGAACTGGATCATACTTCAGACCTTTCAGCTCCATTGTCTCCATAAAATAATGCTGCTCCTGCACCAGGTAGGCTGAGCGACGACAGAGTAGAGGTGGTTTATTATGTTTAGAAATATTGTGTTTAACAAAGCAGTCTGAATAGCTCATAACACATTACACCTACATATGTCTAAGTATGCAATCATGGGGTGAATGTGATACTCACCAATAAGCAAGCCTAAGAAGACCCCGATAATGAGGAAGAAGAAGAGGAAGGCTAGGAGGGTGCTCCTGCGGGTGGAAGGCTTAGAGGAAGCAGAGGAGGCTCCTGGAGAAGACCATGGCCCTCCTCCTCCATCCTTCTTCACTTCCATGTTGGAATTACAGCACCAACCTCACAACTCACATTCCACTGTATCCAGAATCATAATGCCAGACAGACTAAATAATCCAGTCCTGGTAAAAGGTACAGTGACAATGTTTGGAAATTAGAAATAACCCACTGAGATGTTATTGTAAGTGAGGCATTATGGAATAATTCAATGGGTAAGGCTGTACAACAGGGTGGATATCAATATCCTGTGAGCAATAAGAACACAGCTATAATTTTGACTGTAGCCTATATCACAATTTGAAAATGTTTTGTGTTCCACTGCTTTGCATTATAACAGAAATCTCTGCACACGTTACAAAACAAATCTGAAATAATAAAGTCATAGGGATAGTCAACAAATACTGAATGACATGTAATATCACTAATCAAATTCTACATTTATTAATACGGTGGTACCAAAACAATTAGGGACTAAGGTCCCACTACTGAAATTACCCCAAAAATCTAAATGTAGCGTTAGTTTACTAGGTTAAAAAAAAAAGAGTTAAAGTTAAAGCCCAGGTGTTACTATCAGAAAATTCTCATTATAAATTCGTTATGACGACACAGAAAAATAAAGCAGAGACTCTGTTTGGGAGAGCTGAGATTGTAGGCTACGGGACGTGCGTAAAACAGACCAGGGAGGCCATGCTACACGGCGACCACAGATCAGATACTGCAGAAAAACAGTCACAGTTAAAAACATCCCTTAACTTCTTAGCAGATCACAGCAATTTAATTAATAAATGGACTCGGTGAGAATATTCACTTCACGGGCAAATTAGGCACGGTGACTCCAGGTACATTACAGCGTGACGCACCGCACAATAGAGGCTTTATGTCCTGAAGTAAACCCGCTCACCTCTTCCCTCTCTGAGCGCTGGAATCCACGACGTCCCGCAGCTCTCAGTGCATGACTTGGCCCACACGGGAACAGATGCATGGATGGAGGAAGACAAATGAGAGGACAGAGAGGTGCGCTATTTGTTCCACCTGCCCACGGGGCGTGCCGCGGGGAGCTCACCTCTTCGGTTTACTTTGGGAAGTCTCCGGCCGAGCCTCCTCCCATCGGGGTTGATCCCTTCGGTTCCACCCCGGTGTGCACAGGCATTTCTACTGTCACCTCAGGGATCCCATAATCTCCAGGTACTTAATAAATATATATTACTCCTTTACGCACGTACAAAAATAAAAAATAAACCAGAAATACTTTAAAGTAAATACCCTGCATTCAAAATATTTTGGGATAAATAAAAGTACATCATTAAAAAACAAAAGTACAAAAATAAATTAATTTATGTTAAATAAATAAATAATAATATTAATTTGCCTGCTGGAAACCTGACTGCAGGTCCTGGGTTCACAACACCTGGCTAAGCTTTATTTTCCTTATAACGGGATTACAGTTTATCTAAGGCAGTGGTTCTCAAATGGGGGTACGTGAAGGCACTCCAGGGGGTACTTGAGATTTTTTAAAGAATATATTTAAAATTGGCATCCATTCAAAAATCCTTTCAAAATAGTTATTTAATAAATATTCAATAAAATATAAGTGTAAGTTCATGAACTGAATTCAATGCACCAATGCAATCTCCAGTGTTGACAGTTTAATAAATCAGACACTGATGGCACAGCGCTGTGTATTACATCTTTTTTTCAACCAAAGATTCTTTGCTCTGGTTAGGGGAAAATATTTCACAGGGGGTACATCACTGAAAAAAGGTTGAGAACCACTGATCTAAGGTGTCTTTACTGGGAGTTTATTAACCTACAGCACAAAGTTTGACAACGAGGGAGGACATGAAGTTAGATTAAGTCTATATATATATATTTAATTCGCAAATCTAACATGATATAAAAAAATATATTTTACACTCACAAATATAAATGTTACTTGAGATTCGGAGCCCCAATTAAGGATGTAAGAAAAACTCTACATCAATTATAACTGGCACAGATAACAGTCCCTTATTTAAAATGCCCTGGATTGTATTTTAACAAGAATGACATTGCCTTGCCATTTTTAATGCAAAATCTGTATACTTAAATTATTCCCCCACCGAGCTCAAAGCAGAAGCGAGTCAGAGCAGTTATTAACACAAACCCTCCTTTGTCAGTGTGCAGACAGGCTTGAGTGGCTTATCTCCACAAACACAACACACACACTCCCTTAATTCCTTTAAACACTTTCAGAGATAACAATTGAATACTTCTGTTGTGGCCAATCCAGCGGTTTGTCCACAAACTATTCTGAAATGTTTTAGAAGTACCACTACTGGTTTTAACTAGTTGGCCAGTTTTATAAAAGATATGACATAATCCATTAGTTTGTGTGATTATTAAAAAGGACTGCATGTGAAAATTATCCGTAGCTAACTCGTAATTTTTTATAACTTAGCCTTTATTTAAACAGGAAATTATTTTTTTTCCTGGACAAATTAGGCCACAATGATGCAGAACTGCAGACATGCTGTAAGTGATAGTAACTCTGCTAAATAGTAGCGGAAGGCTAAGCCAAATAAAAAAAAAAAAAGAGATCTCGATGTTCATTAAATAGCTGCAACTTTCAGGGTTCTCTAAATCACATTTTTTTTTTAAAATATTGACTGAATTAGATTATGCCATCTAGTTGTTCACCGACTAACTACAAGAACAAGTGAGAACAAAATTTACAACACTTTAGATACATTTTCACTTTATTTTCTTATCAAAAACAACAAAGAATAGTAAAAAGTTTCTTGCTGTGGATAAAAAGAAAATGGTACAGTTAACACTTCCCAAACTTGTGGTCTCTTTACAACTCAAATCTTTTCAAACTTGCAAACAACAGACAGAAACAAAGCTGAAGTGCTTTCAGGTGCCCTTTTGCTGTACAATTTATGATTTAAACAAAAATCTGCTCTGTTTGAAGCATTATTACGGTAAAATAAAAAAAATAAAAAAATGAAACAACAAAAAACTCCACAAAATGTTCACAGTCTGTGCATGGTTGAGTGTGTGAATGAAGCGAGTGACAGACTGCGTGTTAGCCGTCCTGCTGCTGTACGAACGGGTTTGGTATAGCCTCCATGCCGTCCTGAGGACAGATGAGCACGACGGAGGTTCCTCTGCAGACCACCAGGCCCAGCTGCCTGGTGTCTTCTGTCAGCTTCAGCTGGTCATCTGGATCTGGATAGACATGGATGGATTAAAGTTACAGACACACAAAAATCCAATTAAACATGTCACAGACGTGAAGATTACTTTAAATGAACCTGTTTAAAAAAGGTATCTTGTAGAGTTTTGTGACCACGAGTAACACTACAGAGCTATCACTTCATTCGCTCATAGCTCCTCTCTTCAAGAGGCATTTTAGAAATGGCACGTCTTTCAAGGTTGAGAGCTCAGTTTGAATTCCAAGTCACAAGCCGGAGGAGTGAGGCGACGAGGAGGCACATAATCGAGAACTGAGATGGACCCCTTTGGCACAACCAGGGCCTCAAGGGATACAAATCTGTCTGTACCTGACCTTTATCATGAAAGAGTGGCTAACCATGCACATCTCAAGATGAATCTGGTGACATACGTTGACTTATTAGGCATACGTACTAAACATATAGTGATGTAAGATCACATTTTCCTGTCAAGCTGTTAGAATTCACAGGCAAATGTATAGTGGTGATAAACTGTATAGTTATAGTCTCGGCTTTAACAACACTACACAGGTGTATTAGAGATTTAACAACGCACAGGCTTGTTGGGACTTTTATTGGACACAAGACAAAAACATTTAAAACCAGCTATGCGTTAGTAGTAATTTGGCACCAGTCTTGAGAGGCTGCCTGCTTTAAGTTTTAAAAGCCCCCAGATGACTTTCTGCTAAAGCTCAAAATCCTTTTCCCGCACAAATGGAAAGATGGCGCCAAAGCTTCATTCTCCCATAACTAATAGATAGCATTATACAATTTAACTTTGGAGTGACAACAATGGCATATTGCTGCCCATATCCCCTACAATCCATACTTCTACTCCACAGTCAGTTTTGGTCTGGTGTCCTAAGTCTGTTGCCCCTTTAAAATAATATTTCCTGAAGGACATAAATTAGGTTAACAACAGGTTATAATGAGGTATTGCAGATATGGCTAGTTTGAGTAAGGTTTATATTATAAAGGAAACAAAAATCAATCGGAACACATTGGTGAAATCTAGTAATGTGTATGAATCTTTGTTTCCTCCCAGTCCTCGACATCAATAAGATAAGATAAGATAATCCTTTATTAGTCCCGCATCGGGGAAATTTACAGGATTACAGCAGCATAGAGGATAGTGCACACAAGAGACATAGTAAAAAAACAAGATCAAAATAAGTATTTTAAATAAGCAAATGAGCAATAAAAAAAACAGTAAAGAATCCACAAAACTGAAATATTATTATATACACATATATACAGACAGAATAACTATTATAACTATTATTGCACAGTGTATTTGTATTGTATTGCACAGGTTTTTAGTGTCATGTCGTGGTCTATCAATACAGTTTCATTGAGTCTGCAGTGTAATTTGTCCATTGGAGAAGAACAACTTCCACAGTGTCATGTTGGCACAGTTTATTTTATTATTGAAGTATACATTACTGGAGTTTTTTTATTTTTATTTTTTTTAAATCAAACTTAACTCACCACGCATGTACTCTATTGTGCCGTCCAACACCAGGTTCAACAGAGGATCAAAACCCTTCAGGACTCCGCTGGCTGGGAGGGAATGACACAGAAGAAAGCTCAATTAGCCAATTCAATCAATTCGAGGGACTCAATGCCCAAATATGGACCATTTCCGCCGGCTAATTTGGTTAGCATTAACGCTAGCAGAATAAATCTTACCTTCTCGTCCTCCTTGAAACTTCACACGGATCGGCTTGTCGATGTATTTTGACAAGTCGAAGATGCTCTCCTTCTTCTTCTTCTCTTTATCCTGCACGGAACAAAAGGGCATTTATGTGGAAGTTAGATGAAAGCTAGCAGCAAACAAACAAACATGGACTGGGCCTAAGGGTTAGCGTTAGCTCGGCTAGCCAAGATAGCAAACGTAAAGAAAACGCCGAGTTACTTATGAGTATTTCTCAGACGTCATGTTCGGAATAAACAGTAACTGACTAAAGATAGTCATATTTTTCTCCTCTGCACCCAATGTGTACAGGTGCAGAGGTAAAAAGATGTTTGAATGAAAGCTAAACGCATATGAACTCACCGCCATGTTCGCTGCGTGACACGGAAGTTAAACTGTGACCTCAGAAGTGTTCCACCAATCAAATCGCTGAGCGCCTGCAGCTGACGTCATTGGTTTGTTATTTGTTAGTTTGCTGACTTTTTTTTTTTTACTATTCAGGAGAAAATGATCACAGTTTAAAAATCAAACATTAGTATTTAATTATAAGGCCTTGTGTTATAATTAGTATATTTTACTCATACTGACCTCCTTTTTTCCTTGTTGCTTTTAGCCAGCAGTCAGTCAGGGGGGGAGTCTATTAATACCAACAGTTGGTGTGTTGTAAACCAGAACGAGGACGAGGCACTGTGCAGAAGACGGTTGGTGTGGCTGTGATATGGCATGCTTAGCCGACACTGAGCAGAAACCTCAGGGCTTTAAATTCACAGTTCTCTCTGAACAGATAAACAAACTTGAGGAGGACAAATCTGGTTTGCATCTGACGGACTCTAACTCTGCACCCGATGTTATCCCTGATGCCGTTCTACAAGTAGAAGGAGAGAGTTTTTATGTCAACCGCCAACGACTGGCCCTCCTGAGCCCCTACTTCAGGGCTCTTTTTTTTGGCTATGGCCTAGAGAGCGGCAAAAGGAGAGTTGAGATCAAAGGTTTGAGTCTGCAGGATTTCAGGGTTTTGATGGAATACAGCAAGAAATCCAACCTGGCTCTGGACAGAGAAAACGTTCTGGGGATTCTTGAGACTGCAGACTTTTTACAAATGGAGCGAGCCAGGCTTCTGTGCTGCAAGTTCCTGGAGCGTGAGCTGCACCTCAGTAACTGTCTGGGAATGATGGCCTACGCATGGCAGCGGGGCTTCACTCAGCTGTACACTGCAGCACGACAGGTGGTGCTCACACACTTTCCTGCTATTGTAGCTGAAGAGGACTTCCTTTCCCTGTCTAAGGAGACTGTTGCAGACCTTCTTGCCTGTGATGACCTGGCCATCCATAAAGATGATCAGGCCGTGGAGGCCACGCTACGCTGGGTGTCATTTGATTCAAAACGACAGGAACATTTTCTGGAACTCATTCAGCTGGTGAGGCCCGAGTCGCTCTCTTTACCATTTATCACTGAACTTTTGACCAAAATGAAAAGCTCTGACCCCAGAGCCAAGCTCATCTGCATTCTGAATGAACATTTCCCGGCATCTTGGTCAATGGGCAGGTCAATGACGAGGACCAGGGCCAGAGAGACCCTCTTTGTCCTGGGTGGACCTCACGATCAGGAGAAGCAGTCACTTTACCAATTTCACCCAATCAGTGGTAGATGGCAGAGCTGTCCCCCTCTGCAGAGAAGAAACCTCACACAGTACTCGGCAGCTGCAGTAGGTAATGTTGGATGTGAATGATAGTGATGAGGATGAGGGTAAAAATGAATATATTCCTCATGGGGAGTGTGTAAATGCTTCTCAATCATCTGTCTTGGTTGTTACATCAAATTCTAATTAACACAACAAATATATATTGGACATATTGGATGCAATCCTTACTTTACTTTTTTTCTCATTATGTAGGAGACAATGTTGTCGTGACAGGCGGCTACTTCCGGGACGTGCTGTGGTTCAGTGTGGACTGGGTCAGGATGTACGAGTGTGGGAACCAGCGCTGGGTGGATGGGCCAGCCCTGCAGAAGTCCAGGCACAGCCACTGCTCCATAGGGCTGGACTCCTCACTGTATGTCCTGGGGGGTAGCACGGATGAAGGGCTGCTGGCCGATGTAGAAAGGCTAGTGCTGGGGTCGGAGCAGGGTTGGGAGGAGGTCAGCCCCTTGGTTAGGGCTGTGGAGAGGGCGGCCTCTGCTGCTCTGGAGTCGTGTATCTATGTGGCATGTGGACTGGATGAAAACGGGGAGGTGTATGGTGGGATTCAGAGGTACATGGTGAAGAACAATCAGTGGGACGTCGTCTCCTATTCTCCTTTTCCACGGTGAGTCATTTTAAATAGTTTCAATTCACTCTCTTCAGCTTTGCTTTCTGACAGATTCTGACACAAACTTGTCAGAATTGTTATTAAATAGCTTCTCCTTTGAGCTTTGGTTGGCCTGGTAATTATGTGAAAATGTAACTTTTTTTTAACCCCAGATATGACCTGGTTGCCTCCGAGCTCAATGGTGCCCTCTACCTGTTTGGAGGCCAAGCCATGCGTTTTGACGTGGAGACAGACGAGTGGACTGTGCTGGAGGAGGAATGTCTGGACAGGAAGTTCTTCTGTGGCTGCACAACGGTCAGCGGCCAGATGTACCTGGTCAGCGAGAGGAAGAGTAACAAAGCATTCCCAAACATGGTGCTGATGGACCCTTACATAGACACTTGCATTGAGGTGGATGATGCCATACCTTGCCCTGTGCCCCTCAGAGGGTGCGTCACCATGAGAATGGTCACATGATTTGACTGATTGAGAAGGCAATCTGCGCTCACCTTTTTAATATCTATTATCTAATAACACTATCTGCAGTTGTGTATATTATATATATTAGAAGTGTCATTCAGAGAATTTGCCAAATATATTTTTGATGTCTTAATTTGGGTGAAATTAGTCTTGCATATAAGACCTATCTCCACAACGCTGTTTCACAAACACTCTGGTTTGATGGTGTTCCTTTAAACCAACCGCAATCGACCTGGGCAGCACAAACACAGGATGCAGCAAAGGTAGATATACGGTGCAGCAAAGGTAGATATACGGTGCAGATAATGGAAGGGCAGGAAAATGTTGCAAATAGTAGAAAGAGATATAATATACTCACAGTCAACATCCGGGGACTCAGACTAGGGTGAGGTAAATGAAAAAATAAAAAGCTGTTTCATTAAAAAAAAAAATCTGATCACATCCTCAAGACTAGTAAAGTCCTCCACTTAAAAACAGACAGCAGTGCTAATTTATTCATTAGAAGTCATTTATTAAAACTTTCCAACTGGCCACACAATCAACAATGCATCCATGTGCACTCATAAGAGAACAGTCTTGTGTTACTTTCATGGAAATGTGACATTTCTACTGGTTGTATATGTATTTTTAAAAAACAATATTTTAGTAGAGTTCATGAGTGAGTCATTCAGTGAATCAGCCCTTTTAGTGTTCTGGATTGAATCCCACTTTGTGTTGTGGGCTGCAGCTATCTAGAGCCAGACACATTCTATTTCCTTCTCTACCCGCTTATCCTAAAAATAACCTGTGGAAGTGTAACACCTGTTTTTGGTAGTGAATGTGCTTCTATGTATACTGTGAGAGTATTGTAGTTTATGATGCTTTGTGAACACTATCTCTGTTGATGAAGGAGTCTGGAAACAATTTAAAGACACTGAGTCATGTCTTTCACTGTGTTTGAATACATGTTAAATCCAAATTACTCCTTGTTCATAATAAGGTATAGAGTCTTGTCCTATCAAAATACGGCATCAAATTAAAAAAAACCAGTGTGTAGGTTTCGTGGCATTTGGTGGTGAGGTTGCAGATTGTAACCAACTGAATATTATGGTGGCCGACGCAAAAACGCAGAAGGCCCTCTCTAGAGCCAGTGCTTGTTTTTTTTATTCTTAACATAATCATTAATATAATTTTTCATCTCTGTCAAGCAATCCCCCCTCAATGCTACGCACTGGCCTTTAATGTTTCGTGTGAGCCATAAAGCATTTGACCTTTGTAGACAACTCCACTAATATATATCTCATATTTCACAAATGCCCATTTGTGTGTGCATACTTTTCATGGCTTACCTATTCACTATCACCACTATCCACTACCGCCTCACCAATATTTCAGGCAAAACATTAAAACCAGTCACAGTAAGTGTTAGTCACAGAATAGTGTAAATACAGCAGCCAAGGCACAAAACAAAAGGCCAGTGGAGCAAACTTTAACAAACACCTTGTTGAGAAAGCATGCTGCCTGTCATCCATATGACAATCCATATTTCTATGAGCAGTACATTTTTTGTAAAGGCATAATTTAAGCAGACATGGTGAGTGCCTTTTCTACGGGTTATGTTCTCCTTTGTGCACCAGGAGGCGCCATACCTCTTTTAAGAAGGGAGCTTAAACCTAACTAACAAAATCAAATCCTATCACAGAAAAATATAACTTTATCACCCCTAAGGGACTTCTGCAGTAGCTTTTTAGATAACAACAACATAAAAACTACCTGTTAAATATACGGTTCATAAAAAATAGATATATAAAGTGGTTTATCAACAGATTTACTACAATCAATAATCTTGATAGTCTATGTACAATCAACCATACTGTGTATGTGTATACAATGGGAGTAAATTACATCTAAATTCTAGCTTTAGGCTGGTCTCTTTAAAACATATCATAAATTAGGTAAGATTTCGTGTAAAACATTTGGTTTTCCTTGTTGACCAATGAAAGGATAAATGCATTATACTAAGGTCCAGGTACTTGGATCCTAATGTATTTACAAAGAAGTTATTAATACAATGAAAATAAATGGCATAAATACAAAATCTACAAAAACAAAATTATTTGTTGGTAAGGAAATTTCACTCTCTCCTTGTTTTAACAAACATATCGGTACAGTATGCAATGGTATGGATGACAGTTAAAATGGCGTTTCCTCCTTATCTCACACTGGGTGAGCAGATTTACAATCATCTGTGCTTTTTGCCCTCTTTTTCTTTGAAGATAAGCTGGATGCAATATGCATATCCTCTTCGGAAATCATCAATGGACCTTTTTGGATGTACACAAGCCATGTGTATGTATCATATGTCGCAAAGAAGTTATTCTTTAACAGGCAATGGGGAAATTATTCTTTTTTCCGGCAAGGGTCAACGTGGAAGGAGGCGGCTCCACTATCTTGCTTTGGGCAGTCTGCTGTTAATATTCCTCTGGTTGGTCAGGTTGTTCAGGACACAGTTGTTAGCCAGCGATGCCAGTTTGGAGTTCATTGTTCCCTTTCTCTGCTCCCAGCTGCACTCGTCCCCTTCTTCCTCAGGCTCCTCCTCTTCATCGTCCACTTCACTCTCCTCGTCACTACGTTCATCGCGCTCCACCTATGACAAAAAGAAAAAAATTATTATACAATTCCTGGTACCAAAGTGACTCATTCCCCCTCCCCTTTTCATTTTTCTATCATCTCACCTTGCCCAGGAACACAAACTTGTAGACCATACGCATGATGAGATAGGCCCAGAAGATGTGTAGTGCTTGCAGCACTAACAGAAGGGCGTTGAAGAAATAATAACCAAAGAAGGGATCGAAGAATTCTAGAGACACCACCAAGGTTGTGTGGACCACTCTGGAAAACAGACAGTACGACACAGCCAGTTTTAGTGTTGGTCTAGAAGAAACTCTTGAAAGGTTTGGAGCATTTTGACCACTGAAATACTGTTTTTCAACTCTTTGCTAAGAACTTTAGGCCTTCTGCTCTCAGGTAAGAAACCAGTGATGTCAGTTTGGTGGGAGAGAGAAAAAAGGGCAAAAAGAAAACCCATGACAACATGGACACTGATCTGCGACAGTTCAACATAAGTACACAGGCCTACAAAAACATAGCAGTGCATGATGTAATATAAAAATCTGTGTGAAAGTTGACTTATTGCTAGGCAACAGACGTGGAAACCAAATGATCACTGCAAAAACTTGGCGACTCCAAAGTTTGAGGGCGATGCGCGATGCCATGTGCTTAGCAATTTCAACATCTGGGAGAACCTTTTGAAAAAACATAAATTAAGTTTGATATTCCACCATGATATTTTTTACCTGCAAGGAAACACCACCAGCCTCGTCACCAGGAACACCAGAGAGAAGATGACAAACAGAGAGTCGCACGTCCTCGTCCAGCCAGCATAGTGTAACATCTTGGCAGACTTTCAGAAGAAAAGGTGCCTGTTAGTTATCCAAACCAAACACTCTTACATTTATGATTTATCTCTGCATACATTCCCAGGCTTTTCTCTGTTTTTGTTTCTAGAGTGACTTACAGTGAGCAGCCAAAAAGAGGTCCAGTGCGTCAGACTTAAAGCCTTTTAGCTGCAGGACAGTCTACCGAACCACTTACCTACCTGAACCTATTTCAGCAATTTTGGTTTGTTGTGAGACAGAAAATATCACTACCATTTACGCCAAGACTTTTTTTTAGAGTAAAAACAGAAAGAAAAAGTAACTTTATACATTTAAATATACCTATTATTACGTGAGTGGCCTGACAGAGATGAATAAATGAAGACAATGAAGTTCACAACACAATTTAATTTCTATTCTTATCAGTTTCTAATATACCAAAACAGTCCCTTACTCAGAAACACATGCCTGGCTGTACAGGAGATGCTGGCTGAATATGACACCCACATCATCTCCTTCATGACTTTTATCAGAGGCCGGACGACACCCAGTCACGCCTGAGGTCACATGACTAGCTCCACATATTTCCTCAGCTCTGAGATGACAGTGACAATCGTTACTTTCAGATGCTATCAGTTAAAGGTTACACCCAGGAAAATCAGCCTCATAAATGAAATCTTGCTGAGGGAATTTTTCACAATGCTCTTCTCTGTGCAGCTCAGTTTACGTAATAATAATAAATCATTTATAATGTGTTATGGTGTAAGGAAAGGAAAACTTCCGCAATAAATACACAATGGCTGTATTCAAGTCAATTTCCCCTGTGACATTAGTGTTGTGCAATGTTTTTTGCATTTCAACACTTTGCCTGTGAGAAAACAAAATTCCCATCAATGCATTTAATGTTTTTCTCCTTCCCCTTTTCTCCAACTTAAAGTACACAACCAATTCACAGAGACTTTGTGGTGGTTTACCTCGAGAAGGAAGTCAGAGGAGTCGTGCACCAGCATCACCAGAGTGCCAACCCTCACATAGTTGGCACAGTAGGAGAAACCGATGAGGAATATGGTGGCGATGTGATGAATTACCTGCTCCTTGAAGTCCTGGAAGGCACACATGAACACACACAGACCACACAGAATGAAGAAGATGTATAGTGTCATTACCAAGCCTTTGGTCTGCGGTCTTGAGTTGGTCATGAGTTGTGTCCAAGTATTGGAAAGGCAGATGTACATGTTGTCTGGAGTGATTTGTTGTTGTGTTTGAAGCTCATTTATCTTTGATCAGCAGCTTGGAGCCTGAATCACACAAAACCACCATAGTTCTTTTTCTCACTGAAATAAGGACATTTCTTAAGAAAGCTGCAGCAGCAGCAGCAGTTAGCTTCTCAGATGATTTCCTTAAGACACAGAAACATGACAAATAGATGAATTACATTGGTTATTCAGTTTCTTTTAGCATTTTAGCGATATAGCTAACTGAGTATTTTAAAGTATTTTTTTAAAAGTTTGTGTTCCTTTACATAGGTCCTCGGTAAATACATTTATTTTACGTCATTGAATTTTACAGTTTTGCGCTAATCTGATTTAAAAGCCTGCAACACTCTAAAATGAGAGCAATGCAAAGTACACCAAGTTATGATGTTATCTGAGATAATCCAGTGCATAATCCGTATTAAGTATAATCGTGCAAGAGAAAAACAACATTCGGATTACACTGTGCAAAGAAAAAGTGTTTGAGTGATGATGTTATGCAGAGGTAGGCATGTGAAAACCATCAGGGTGTTGCTCTGATGATTTAAGTTTACATCCTTGAAAATCAAGCTCACACTCACTTTTCGCTTGACGTCCACAGAGACGCACAGGAGCAGCGATAGATAGAAGCCCATTTCCAAGATGTAATACCAGTAATGAGCCTCAGCCACGGGCTAAAGAATGAGAGGAAGAGAGAAACAATAAGTCAAAATATATATTCAGTGGTATGTGGTTGCAACAGAAGCATTTACAGGCAAAGCAAAACAATCAAAACACATTTTGTGAAACTCTTGCTAGCTTCCTCTGCTAAATTATATATTGTTTAACTAGTTGTTTAAAAAGCTAAAAGAGCAAAATGAACTGATATTTCAGAGTCACTTTGGCACATCCAGCATGTGTGAGTTGGGAAAAAGCTATAGGTTTTAGGGAAATGTACAGTGGTGATGTCAAGCTTGTGTTTCCAAAGCTCTTAATGGTCATATAATAACTCCCTCCCAGTCGAAACACCACATTCAAAGTTTGCAGCACAATGGTAGGAAATTGACTGAGGCCTTTTACCCTTAAATACACATCCGATTCTTTCTGTCAGAGGCCACAAGAACTCAGGAAAAGGAAAAAGGTCAGCGGCCGTGTTGCCTGCAGGAGCTGTTATCAGTCAAACTGCATACAGAGAGAATGGGGCTTTGCATTTTTCTAGTGTTTTCAGTTCATGACCCCACAAAGAAAGGCTGGCTTCTGCAGAGGAATGCCGACCTGCAGGCATACCTAACTGTCATCAACACAGCAGAGATATTAGATTTCCTAACTCGGGTTAAAAACATTAAGTGGGTGGAGTGTTCTGACGAACTGTATAATGAACAAAAAGTATTCTGTGGCTAAATCCTTTTACACGGAATGAAGACTTTGTTTTGGTGGGTCCCTCCCAGCTGTTGTTTTTCTTAATTACTTTTGTACTTGGTTATTTTCATAGGGCTGTATATGGACATCTAGCGATAAATCTGTAATTTAATTATCAGATTGATTATTCAGCCTATGAATTGTTAGGACATAGTAAAAAAACAAAACATTGCAAATTAGAAGAGTCTAAGGTTTTCAAAGTATTTGAAGTTTAGTCTGACCAACAGTCCAAAGCCAAAGATATTCAATTTAAAATAACATACAATTAAGAAAAGGAGCAAAACATCACGTGCTAAGCTAGAACAAGTGAATGTTTGGCATTTTTGCAATAAACACATTATCAAAACTGTTGATAGAACCCATTTCTGTTCTATCTACATCAAAAGACAATAACACGTCGACCGTTTATTTTTTTTTAAAGTTCTTACTGGCTTTTGTGGAATGAAAGAAAAGAAAAGGAAGGCTACACTGTCTCTTGGAATCCTGCCTGACAATGTTTGACAGTTTATATCGAAAACATCAAAACTTGAATTTCAGATCAAGCTATTTCCTGCTCACCTGTTTGGGATAACCCCTCCAACACTCTCTATGATCCCAGAACCAGGGAGTCTGTAAGATCAAACAATAATCAGCAGAGTCTTCACGCACTACAAGCCATGAAAGCAAATACAGTAAGGTTATACAGTGTGTTAGTGTGACAACATATGATGTTGTGAAATTTGTATTCGTTACTGCTCACTTGTATTATTGCTCACATCCATTGATAAATCCAATACAGTTCCATTCTCGCGCATTCTATAAATACATGTAATTAGTAGTAAAGGCAGATCTTTTGAAAGAAATAAAAGCGACTAACAGACTCACATAAATTAAACAGCCGAGCCCCGCAGTGAAGGATATGAGGTAGAAGACAAAGCGCCAGCTGCAGAGAAACAAATAACAACCATCACTTTTTATAGGCTGCGGAATAAATTAAATTAGTGAATTAGCTAAAAAGAAAGAAATGACAAAGAGGCATGATGTGAAGCAGGAATGTATATTCACATGAATAGGAAAGGTTTAATTCCAACATGCTCAATTTTACTGATGGAATTTACATTTGGATAAATAGTTTGTGTTAAAAACATTGACAGCTCAGGCTTAGGACATGGCTGTTTGTTTTTTCCCTTAAAGGATGTCATTCTATTTTAAGATAAAGCATTTTACTATAGAAATAGCTGTAGAGACCTCCGTAACGATATGTAAAAGTATATCTTTTGAGGAAAATAAAACTCACGAGGCCTCGCAGAACTTTTTTGTGTTGCTGGGACGGTCCTGGTTCCTTCTGTGTCTGAACCAGGTCTGAATATTTCTCTGAGAGAGTCCACACTGCTTCCCCAAGCTCACCACCTCAATCTAAATACACAAAACCATAAATACATATTTACACACGCAGTATAGGTGCACACATACAAGGTTAGACTTCATTTTTGCACAAGGCTGCTGTCCCACTCCCTGAGATGCAATATTTATATAATATAATACATTACCAGCCAGAGCCAGAGCTCATTCCTGATCTCCCTGACAGTTGTGTTACTACTTCATTACAGAGAAATGCAGATTAATGGAGATCTGATAAATCTGCTCAAGCAAACCATTTGATTCAACAAGACTGATCTCTGCTGTCTCTTTCTGCATCCTGATACACAGAGTTGTGGTGATGTTGAAAATGTCCTTTGATAGAAGAACCTTAAATTACTTTAATGACTACTAGCTAGTGCAATAAAACAACACACATCTTTCCATTTATTTCCACATATTGTGTAGCACTTTACTTGTGCTGTATCAAAAGATCAATCCATCAATACTGAGAGTGCAACATTTTTCCTTGTGACTGAGTTGTGCAAATACCTGCATCTTACTGTACAAATACATATCAGCCTATTTTGTCTACTCTGTCATGTGATCGTGGCCTGGTATTTGCATGGCTGAACAACAAGGACAACAGACAGGTGTTCGTGCTAAACCAAGCCACATGTAAATAGATGATATGCAAATGAGTCAGGGCAAACACAAATGCTCATTGCATAGCCACACAATACTGAGCAGAGTTTATAATAATAATAATTAAGCCTTTATTAGTCCCACAATGGGGAAATTATTTATTTGAGCAAGAACATCAGAGCAAGAGCAAGAACACCAGAGCCACAGGGCCAAATGAAACCAACAGGAAGGTGGAGGATTTCCTTGTAAACCTAATCCTAAGATTTATTTTATTGTAGTGTTCTCAGTTGTGATACAGAAAACCCATTACCCTGGGTGCTCTCAGTGTCACCTATAACATCTCTCTGAATTCATCGTCTATGGAGCAGTTTTACACTTGATGAGCTTTAGCGCTCTAGCTTTCAGATTTGGGAGAGTTGTTCATTTTTACTAATATTTGGACTGTCTTAGACAATAGGAAAAACATATATGTATTTTTAAAATGTGCGTTGTTCCTCTTTAAAGGAAAAACATTTTTTTCACAAAAAAAACACCAAACTGCACTGTATCTTTGTAACACATCAATCACTAAACTTTAGTGTGTCGTGTGAATGAGGTGAATTTCTCTGGGGAGTTCTTAGTTAACAGTTCCTTGTTTTGAGGCAAAGGACAACACATCCAATATGCAGCCAAGTTGCAGCATACTCATCACACACTAACAACACAGATAGTAGCATTATAATGGTGCCCCGTGTTATGCGTTTCACTACCATACACAATCTCCTCACTTTTTATCATTGCTCGGAATGCTTATAAATTATTTCAATGACTTTTTGAAATATAATTTCATTTTCTTTTTTTTAGGATGACTATGTAACCAGGTACTACAAGATAAAACCTGGCACATTTACAGCAATGTTTACAAATGTGCACTTTCACTGTTTAAACTATTACAAAAATCAGTGTTATCACTAAAATGATTTCCTCCTTTACTTCCTTGTCTTAGATTTATGTTCAGTTCTAGTGTCTTTTTTGGGGGTAATATTAACTGTAGAGGTAATGTTTCTATTTTAATATATGTTTTTTGCACAGTATGTTGTCTTCTAATGGACTTTGAGTCTGCCAATAAAGATTAATTGACCTGGACTGTAGATCAAAATGTAGATTAATTGTTTCCTTTTTTTAAACTGAGGAGTCAGTAAATGTCTGCAGATCCTTTTCTTATTATTGTGTAAATCAAGCGGTAAAGGTAAGAGATAATCCTTTATTAGTCCCGCAGCAGGGAAATTTGCAGGCTTACAGCAGCATAGAGTTAAAGTGCACACAAGAGACATAGTAGAAGAAAGACAAGATAAAAGTAAAAAATGAAAATAAAAAAAACAAGTATTATAAATAAGCAATAAAAAACAGTAGAAAATCAACAATAACTGAAATATTATATTTACAGACAGAAAAAACTATTTTAACTATTATTGCAGGTATAGTATCAAATAGTATCAAATCCTAAAATAGGATTTGATACTTATTGGTAGGATATTTTCTGTCATAACAAAGGGAAGGCAGAACTTTAATACGAACTTGCGATGGTTGCTGACTTTTCTGTTTGTAGAAGGTCTCCAGCTTTGGGACAGAAGCAGCTCGAATCCGAATCCGTTCCTTCACACCTAAACGTTTGCTCAATGGTACAGCGATGAGCCTGAGAGGACAGAGAACAGGAGAAAGAAGAAAACATGTTTCTTTCCATAACAACTTCAGTCTTGTTAGTACAACGGACTGGATTATAATTCTTGAGAGATTCATTTGAGATGACGTCAACAGCTATCCAATGTGATTTTACCACAGTACAGTACAGATTAATGGCTACAAGATCGCTACTTATGCTGCTCCTGACAGCCTGTAGAGCCGCTCCCATCGGCGTATTGTGATATTTAACCACACAGTCTTTGTTAGTTGATAAGGCATCAACAGACACTTGATCTGCATGAATATGTGTGTGTGTTACATAAAGATTGGAGAGAGACTACAGTGAGAGGGCAATGTGAGTTTATTAGCACCGGAGAGGCGTTTTACAAAAATGTTCATGAGTGTGTGTTTGTTTACTTGTACATCTACCTTTATAAGAACCAATTTGAGTTTTCTACCTTCAGAGTGAGGACGTTTTTAGACATTGAGGACAAGATGGCCAGGCCTCAGATCTTTAAAGGCCTGTTTGAGGGATCAGACTTGGTTTGAAAGGTTCAGGTTTGAATTAAGGTTAGGTTAGGGTTAGGGTAAGAGTTGTTGTTAGGCACTTATTGTTTTGATGGCTAAGGTTAGTGAATGCATTATGTCCTCACAAAGATAGTAGTATAGGGATGTGTGTGTGCGCGCATAATCACATGAAACACTATCTCAGAGATAATTATTCTAAAGTGGGCAGGGAGGGAGAGATCAGAGATAATGAGAAGGTCACAAAAGCTTCACACAGAGACAAACATTGTCTCTGGTTACAGGAACCTCCAACACACAAACACACACAAACCCTACCTCAACACAGAAAACAGCTGCGACCCGGGATGATCAATCGTAGACACCTTTTCACCTTTAAGATGAGCGATAGCCCCTAAGACGTTAGCCACGCCTTCATACTTCACTTTCCACCAAAACAACTCACTAACAGTTGGACCACAGGCTACACACATGCCCAGCACTAACACACACTGGTGCATACTGGTATTCAGCTTATGTTACTACTCACTGAACCCTCCTGTGCTACTAATGCATCTAATGTTGCTACTGTGCTAATTAATACCTGATGAAGGTACAAATGAGGCTTTAAGCCGAACAATGGTTCTACTCTTACACAGCTCATGCCAAGCAAGCTGGTGTTGTTATCAATTAGGACGGGTAACACAGTAGCTGGTAAGGGAAAGCATGCAAACACAAGCCTCCTGTTCACCCATCACATGTCTCCGTCATCCTGAACTCTTCTCCTATTACCAGCAAAACTAGTTGAGTGTACAGGCAAGTTGTTTTTACAGCAACTTGCATTCACTTCACATAATACGACAATACAATAAACTGACCTTGATAATGATACATGTAATAATATTATTTTACCACATTATACGATAACACAGTGCATGATAGTTCCCTCCTTCTGTTGTCTCATTACTGATTTGTTTGTTGTAATTCATCACCATATCCCCATATTCTGGGTTTCTACACTGGAATATGGGCTGATTGGTTGGTTAAACCTCTAGTTCAAAATCATGCTTTGCTGTAGTGATTCAGAGTTATTTGTTGTGATGAAGTGTGTAAAAAAAGTTCAGTAAGACATTCATAATGTTGCTGAGTCACTAAATTGGATTTGTGTCCCAATCCTATAAAACCCTTTCATCAGTGTCTAAACCTCCTGGAATGAATCTTTAAGTGCTCATTCATGTCCCTCTATATGAGCATCACAGAAGTATTGTAATGGAAGTATTTTAAACTGTACTATAAAATAGGGGCTGCAGCTATTTCCATTATTTTGAAAAATGGACATCACAATATCCTGTAGCCCAAAGTAACTTCATCAAATGTCTTGTTTTGCCTGACCAACTGTCCAAAACTAATAAAGAAAAGCAGCAAATTCTTACATTCAAGAACCTAAAAGTTTTTTTGCCAATTTTGCTTGAAAAATAGTTGCAGATTATTTTTTGTCGATTGACTAATATTGATTAATCTGACTCTGAGTGCTTTAAAGGATGACTGAGACGCACTTCCTATTTCTCAAATATTGTAAAACGAATTTTTTTTTTCATTATCTTATAGTAAACATAAGATTCAGAGAGTTTTTTTTAACCTTTTCTAAGACGTCTCTAGATGCTTCAGCAGGATTTTCGTTATAACCACGACTGGGGATTTACATTCAAGTTTTCCCAAGGGACATCGCTACAAGAGCTTTTAAAGGCTGTTCCCAATTAGTACTGTGGATCATAACAGCATCAGTAGCCATGCAACATCAGACAATTACCTTAGCCAATTAGCTGTTCTTAAAACCAAGTAAACCACCACCATCACTGCAGTTATAATGCTCCTTTTCCTCCAATTTACAAATCCCATTTTATTAGGGCTGTCTTTGACCAAAGAAATTCTTAGTTGGCTAACACTCATACGACTAACCGATTGTTTTGATTTAATTGGCCGATCTAAAAAACTGAGTTTCTCCATAAAGAATCACACACAAGCACCACTTTAAATCATACGTTTAACAAATGTGTGCTCGTGATTTTCTTGGAAATAAGTCATCCAGCATTAAAAAGCGCTAAAGGAAAAAATATTTGTTGGCTTAGACCAAAATGACCCATTAGTGGCCTGATCGACTAAGAGGTGGCCGCCCCACATTTTAAGAGGCCCAGCCCAGTCCCTCTGGGAGGAAGGGAGGACTTTTACACACTCAGCAGCTAAAAACTGTCCATTCATGATGCCTGCCTCTCTCTGCATGTCTGCTCTATTCCCTCCATCTACCGGGAGCACTAATGAAGGGTAAAGGAGCACATTATGCTGAGCTACACAGGCAGAAAACCAGCCAGCCAGCATGACCGGTGCCAAGAGAAAATAACAGACACAATGTGTTTAAACAGTTGATTTTTAACCGAGGACAGACTCAAAGATATATATTATTTAAGATCACCATAAATATCCACGATAAATATTAAAAATGTGCTGCTCCAGCGAGTCAAGTACACACAGACGTCCAAGTTAAAGTAATGAAAATGAATGAAAAGGTAGCTCTTGTAATTGTGATTTCATGGTCCAGCTGTAATGGAGGCAGGTGTGTCTCACCTCTCAAATACGTATCTGAGAGCTATAAAGGTGAAGGCCAGTGGCAAGGTGTAGATGAGATCTCTGGGTAGAGGAAAGCGGCCTTCGTCCTCCTTCATCTCAATGTCCTGCCAGCTGATGCCAGGAGGAAGCCAGGACTCCTCCTGCCACAGCCACTCATTTAACAGGGCCTCCATCCTGAGGAGAGGAGGAGAACAGTGTTTCATGTGAGTATTTGTCAAGCTTCTGAGCAGACCTGACCTGCTAAAACATTGATGCTTTATTTATATATTTATGCCAAAAACAGCAGCCAAGACCCACAAGATTAGTCCTTAACGTGCACGTTGCACCTCCTGCATGTTTATTCTTCACGTTCATCAAAATTAAATACTTAATCTGCAGTTTGTTTTCTCGATGTTCTTTATTGATTAATTTCTGGACAGAAAATAGGGGAAAATGTGGGTTAAATTTCACAGAAGTCAAGAGAGCATTTTGTAATTCCTCATTGTTTCCAACCAACAGTCCAAACCCCCAAATATATTCTGTGACCAAGAAAAGAAGCAATGCATCACAATTGAAAAGCTGAATGTTTGTCATGTTTGCCTGAAAAACAACGATTAGCAAAATAGTTGCAGCTTAACTTTCTGTCAGTTGGCTGATCGATTAATCCACCAATTGATTTAGCTCCACACCACACTTGTTCATTTTGGCCAGGAAATAACAGCAAGACAGAACAGTGGGCTACATTACAGCATGATTTGCCTACATAACAAAACACTAAATCCACCATTTGGGGTCCTTGATCCCATGTATCCCGACAAAACCTGATCAACTCAGCCTTGATGCATGAATGGCTTCAATAATCACACTCACACATAAACACAAATATGTACACATTCATAGACACAAACACGATTATGCAATTTTGAAACCACATGTTCACATCTGATCGATTGGAGTTTAAAAGCGGTTTATTTCTAAGGACTCTCATTGATTTTGGCGGTTCAGCGTGATAGCCTCTGTTAAAGCCTCCATGCTTTTTTTTTTTTGCTGCTGGCAACAAACCAAAGCACCTTGCGCATAACAGCGATGCACAAGCAGAGACACAACAACCTCCTTATCTACAGAGACACATAAATCAGGTGTTATACTGAAAACACGCCGCATATTATCAATAATAATCCCATGAGGTCTGGCAGTCCACCTCTCACATCCCGCTACAGCCTAAAGCCTATTCAACAAACAGCCAATCTATTTAATTACATTTATCGATTTCATATTCCAGAAACTTCATAAAACAGCCCCATTGTTGCTCCAGAACAGAATATATATTTATATATTGCAGTTACCTGTCCGCGCTCCAGGGATGGAGATGGGAAGCGCACAGCAGCAGACGGGAGAGGAGGAGGAGCGTGTTTGACGCAACCTGCTCCTGCTGAGGGAGGAGAGAGAGAGAGAGACACACGCTGTCATCGACGTCATCTCATTGGGTTTTATGTCACCCTTGCATGAGATAAGCATATGGTAGTCACTTCTTACCAGACGAACCAGCCACGAGTTGTGATGATCCTTAAAATGTGACATCTTCTTGTCATTTACTCAAAACAAAGCTACAAAAAGCAGTCAAACTTGTGTTATATTCATCAAATATCTGCTCAATATATATTATGTGTGTTTTAATGCAGTTACTATATCTACACACACCAGTGAACATTTCACTTGCAGGTCCTTCCTTCACAATCAACTCCCAGCAGACCACATGACACATGACAATAAAAACATGACAATAAAAACCTGTGCAATACATTACACTGTGCAATAATAGTTAAAATAGTTTTTTCTGTCTGTAAATATAATATTTCAGTTATTGTTGATTTTCTACTGTTTTTTATTGCTTATTTATAATACTTGTTTTAGTATTTTCATTTTTAATTTTTATCTTGTCTTTCTTCTACTATGTCTCTTGTGTGCACTTTACTCTATGCTGCTGTAAGCCTGCAAATGTCCCCGCTGCGGGACTAATAAAGGATTATCTTATCTTATCTTATAATAAGGAAGGATTCTTCAGCCTCGTTTAGGGAAATTTGTTTTGCAGCATTCAGTGAATCACTGTAGTGCATGACCTGCTGCAACTACAGTAGCTAAGCATTAACTGTAGCTCCTGTAGTTGCTTGCATGCTTTTGTTTTTTCTTTTTGAAATCTAATCTTGTTTTGTGCAATTTGAAAAAATTGAGCTGTGGAAGTTTCTAGAGAAACTCACAGCAGCCTGAAAGATTGTCCTACTTTCCCCTTGTTCTACTTCCTGAAAGGTGAGCGGAGGGAATAACACCGAGACACTGGAGAGCAAGAATAAAAAGGAAGCTGTGCTTTCATCAATGATTTCTTTTTAAAGAACACTTTTTGTCATTCTTCAAAAGTATCTTCTTATTGTACATAAAAGAAAAAAACACTAAACAACGGAGAGGAGTAAAGGAGATCACAGGTTTTGCAGAACTAGAATACACACAACAGAGAAGAACATAATGGGAAGTAATTAGGGGGAATATTGTATTGCTTAAGCTGTCTAAAACTGTCTTTATGACATAAGGGAATATTACCTGAGTGCTGTTAGCATTTACCAAAACATGGAACTTTCAACAACCATGTGTGTCATATTGTTTCTTATGGCCTTAGGATACATTGGTTTAAAGTTTGGTAATGTTTATTTTTTTAACAAACAAGGTTAAAGTGTATGGACTAGGTGGGATATTTCCTGTTTCTCATATCAATCATCAACCAAAGTTCACTGTTTGAAAGCTGATAAGGTTTAGAAATGTGCTCACATGACGCTGCTTTTCATACCAATCATACTCTAAAAGTGCTGACCGAGAGGAGCAGTTGTTTATGTAGATATTCACGCTCTCCTTTCTACTTTCGGTTTGTATAACAAAAAATGAATCTAAGAATCCTGTTATGGTTTGGAGGCATGGGAAATTTGATGCTGTATGTAATTGGCATTCATGTAATGGACTTCGACATTCAAATTTGTCATTTTTTTACATTGAAAATGGTCTTAATCCAGATCCTTCTCACACAGAGATTATCACCATATCATGGTCCTGGCTGGATGGTTCCAGATATACGATATACTATGTCACACAATCTTTAACCTCTTTAAGTAATAGAGTAAGGAAGTAGGGAGTGTAATTCCAGGTAATTCCGTATTCACAGAAAATGACTGGCATCTTTGCATTTGCCACTGTTTCACTGTTACCCTAGATCTGTGAGTGACAGCAGATTCTTGTCACCACCACCTCCTGAGTTGTCCTGAGCCCTATAGAGTAGGCTGCTCTGCTTCACCTGTGCTCATGGGGCTACAATGTGCTATTTGCTTAAATTGTCTAAAAATTCCTAGCTCTCAGCATGCTTTTTTCTGAAACAACATGAGTCTTTCTTTATTTTTGTCAAGTCATTTTGTTTTTCAGGACTTGTTCAGGTTCAAGCATTTGCACATTACCAGGAGTTTAGTGTGATTAAGACAGAACATTTGACTGAAGCGGCAGCTATGATGGCGAGATAAAGAGATCTCTCTGTCAGTGGTGGTGGAATTCTTGAGATATGGCCCTGCCACAGGATCAATTACATACTATAATGTTACAATTGATTTGCCGCCTTTAATTAGTTGGAGTTGCTCCACAGAAACATTCAGGTTGACAGCCGTAATTGTGTTACCATGACGATATCATCTCTGCAGTGGGGATATGGTGACTTTGCCAGCTGGGTGAGTTCTGTTATCACTGCATGGTTGTTGTGTTGGCCAGCTGTGGTATTTACAACATTCCAGAGCTAATGTTTTTTTCATACCTGAAGCTCTATCCTTTTCCTATATACTCACATGAGCGCACATGTACTAACATGAACCGGCTGCATAAACGTGTGTGTACCCTTACATTCAGTCATGCACACATATTTAAATGCAGTCCCTTTTTACTTTCTTGTCATGCACTCGTTTTATGAATTTATCTAAAGTGAGCCATCTTCAAATCTATGAGCTATAATTATGTCATTAACGCCACAGGTGGAATGTAGTATGTCTGGACTAATAGCAGGTTACCTTATTCAGTGAACAGGCTGGTAGACAGGTAACACACACATACAGATGTCAAAATACACACAGGATAAGAAATATTCTGCAAAAATAGTGAACTTACTGTTGGTTTTTTGTACATAACAACATATGGTTTATAGAGTGGTTTTCTCCTGGATGCTGGTGTCAGTGTGTGTTTCTGCCCAGAAAAGCCTGTGTGTGAGTAGGTGTGTGCGTTTGTGTTGGATAATAATTTGTATAATGAGCAGAACATTGGTGCCCAAACAATGTTCTGCAACCACTGAGTTCATTTCCTGCTTTCCTGTACACAGCACAGCAGGTAAGGTGGCAAAATATTAATTAAATGTGAACATACTGACTTTGCTCAAATTCAAACCATGTGTAAAAGAAGCTTAGTCTGTATAAATATTAAATCTACATGTTCAGAAACCCTTGATGCCTGCTGCCTTTCCTTGTGTCCCATTGACATTCACAGCTTTATTTAGTAGCCTTTTTTTTTATCATTCATTCTTCTGTGATGAAACTTCCTCTTTTTTATGGGCCAAAAGGGAAGCTACACCATGCAAAACAATTTGGATAAAATATATGTATAGACAGTGCGATCTTTGAAAATGTTAAGCAAAACAAGACTAAATCACCACAATGGTGGTTGAGCTAAATGCTATCATCAGCAAGCTAACAGAATGATAATGTTGACGTGCTGGTGTTTAGCAAATATGATGTCAGCTGTGTACGCCACAAATTAGCACTAAAGACAAAAGCCAGATGGGATTGTCAAGAGTTTAGCCGGTCATAAACAAAAAATTGGAAACTTAACAGGATCTTTACAGGAAGTTATTATATACTTCATCCTGAATTTTATGGCAATCCACCAAATTGTTGTTGAGGTTTCACTTAAAACAGGATTCATCCTCTGGGAACCAGGAATGGCATGGCAGTCAATCCAATAGTTGTTGATACATTTCAGTCTGAACCTTTTGGACTGACAGACCAACATTGCCATCCAAAGAGCTTAAACCATGACTAAAAAAACATGTTCATCTTTATCCAGCCTCCTTTCCCCGGGCTTTGTAGGCTTTGAAAGGTTTGGACCTTAAGGAGTATAGGGACCAAGAAGGGCCTCTTCAAGCCCCCTGGTTCTTAGCTTTGTACCCCTCTGTCTGGGCCAAGAATAACACAGCCGGGGAGGTGGGGAATGTGCACAGGAAACCAGTGCTTTGCAGCAACAGCAGCGGTGGCGGCTCTGAGCCTGCTGAGCTGAGCTGAGCTGAGCCGCTGAGGACCTGGATAGAGCACAGTCACGTTTCAGCCGGGGCCAGGGGAGCTCCTACAGGAAACACACACACAGGAACACACACACACACACACACACACACACACACACACACACACACACACACACACACACACACACACACACACACACACACACACACACACACACACACACACACACACACTGCTTTCCCACAGGACCCTTACTCGTGATTACAGTGGGCACAATAGCCCACATGCACATTTACCCATTAGCTTTTTGTCTAGACACATACAAGCATACACAGGCACATTTCTATAGGTGATGACACACCATGATGTTCCTGCATTTCATCTAAGTTTCTAATTCTCTTTATTTCTCTTTCACTAGCGCACACGCATAGACACACAGTCTCAAGCTCTCCTGATCTGTGTCTCCAATATCCCCCCTGGTCTCTCTGAGCTTTGACAATCCCTGGCATCCTCTTCTCTTGCTCTCTGCCAGGTGTTTTGTTGGCACCCTATGGCTGCCAACACAACAGGGCCTCTGTTCACTGCTCCCGGTGGGGGAATGCTTTATGTGTTTCCCCCCTTACCTCTTGTCTCTCCAGGAGCATTTCTCGAGCTTTCCACTGTTGTTTCTAATTCTTTTGTCTGTTGATTTTGGCGTCAGTTCTTCCTCGGACCCCCAGAGTGAAGCCAGTTAACTCTCCGGCTCTAAGCTCTAAAGACAACAGTGCAGGGCCTCTATCTGACACAAGGCTAACACAACAACTGGAGGCATACAGTAAAAATGGTGGTCCAGGGGTAATTGGAAGTCTCCCTAATGGACAATTTGTGACCTCATTCCTTCACTGGACCATAAAGTCATACCACTTTATTCCAGCAGATGGTGCCAGACATTATAGGAACTGCATACGTCAAACTGTATGCAGTCTGCAGTCTATGGATGGTAACCACTGGCCTAAACTACCTAACTGTATATAAAGTACTGGAGTACTGAAGCATCAGTATAAATCATTTAATTTATTTTATCACAGAAATTCTATGCAAAACCAGTACAATTATTTTTACCACTGTAAATTTAGCTCATAATACTTCCACAGTTATGATTGGGGACTTTACTTGTAATTAAATATTTTAACATTGTGTTATCAGTGCTTTTGCTTGAGTAAAAGATCTGAGTACTTCTTGCATCACTGCTGTCCCCATATACTTTCAAATCCAAACTTTATTCAACCACAGGTCAGTTTGAAGGATATTGGTATTTGTAAAAATAGGTGTTCATTTGGTGGGTTTGTTTAACTTTTTTCTTTCAAATAGGTAAAAAACATACTTTGAAATTGTGCTCCATCCCACAGTATTCACTTTTCAGATGCATATTAATCATACAACATGTTTGCAAAAGCATCCTTTTTCCTCTCACAATGTAAAGATCTAACCCACAGGAGTTACAGTTTTGCAGCTCTAACCCTTAACTGAACATGTTATGCAGCTCTCAGAATTTACTCACTTTCGGCACACATATTTTCCTCAGGTAGCCCTTTCCAGTTTATTATACTTAAATGTATGCTTTTTGAATGTGTTTTTAGTGTAAGTTGTAACCTATCTATCTTGTCACCAGGGGTGCACACTACATGTCTTCCAGTTAATTTCAGGAATATTAATGAAACTAGTAACTATGCCGAAAGCAATTTTACTTTCAGGTGCATTAAGTATGCCAAAAGAATATTGGGAGTATTTTTGTTAATGACTTTCTGCTGTGGAAGCACAAAGGCATAACAAACTACAACCAGATGTATGGGTATTCCTCACATTGCGTGTTTTTGTGTGTCTGTGTACAGACGTGTGTTTGTGTGTTTGTGTGTTCATGTGTTCATGTGCTTTGTGAAAGGTACATTTCCATCCTGAGGAGGTAAACATCATTAAACTTCAAGTGAGTAGGTTTGATTGTCAAGTATAAAGTCAGCTACAAAGCCTCTCTCACCCACCTGTTTACAGCATTAATTAACAGGCAAACTTCAAGTCAGATGGAGGCTATGTCATCAGTCTTGTCGGGCCGGGGGTCAGTCTCTCACAGCTTCACTCTGGAAGTATTTAAGAGACCCTGAGGTCATAAGACATAACCTCCCGGAGAACCAACCAACGCTGAGTATTGGCATCATGGTTTGACAATAATAGGACACAGTTTCAGAGGTTATTATTCTTATAAAATAGAGGAGGTAGAAAAACAAAAACAAACAAAGAAACAAAGCAGACAAATTTAATTTAGTTTAATTTAATTAGAGTTTTATAAAGGTCAGTGCAGGTGTGTCCTTCATGCAAGAGTGAATAGGAACTTTGTCTGGAACAATAAACAAAAGAAAAGTAAGTGGTTGACAAAAACATGCTACAACAAAAACTATGACACAACCAAAGACAATTTCAACC
This sequence comes from Anoplopoma fimbria, assembly GCF_027596085.1. Classification (NCBI taxonomy): domain Eukaryota; kingdom Metazoa; phylum Chordata; class Actinopteri; order Perciformes; family Anoplopomatidae; genus Anoplopoma; species Anoplopoma fimbria. The sequence continues at coordinate 18,446,576 of NC_072456.1, read as the reverse complement.
CTAACCCTTACCAAAATATGTTCTGTATAATCTGAACCATATTTGAAAAGGGACAAATAAGAACGTGAAGTGAAAACAAAATGTTTTGAAAACATAACTAATACAATAATAGCAACAGAAAAGAACATTTGCAAATACTTAGTAATGTTTATTTCAAGAAACATGAAACACAGATGAGCGAGGTTTTAAAACACATTGAACAAAGCCAGAGGACTGAAGCTTTACAACCTGAATTTTAAATACGTTCTTGTCATTCTATAAACATTAAGTTGTTTCATGTGTTTTTCTTTATGGTAAAAATCTCCAATTCAGATCAATGTGTGCTCAAACATTATTACTTGAACCAGGTTTGTATTTATGACATTTGGATACTGGAGAGCCATTCTGAGGAGGTAACATTGGAGCCCTGGCTCTCACCTTCTTCCTTCTTCAAGCCAACAGCTCTGAAATGACTGGAAAGAGAAACCAGGTGAGGCTGGGCAGTAAAATCTTTGCTATCAGCCATTGCCTCCTTTCCCAGCTAACGGTACACCTCCCTAATGACCTGCTATTATGTCCAGCTGGTGTTTCAGCTAGTTTTGTTCGGGGTAAAGGTCACAGGTATTCACATGTATAGGTCTGTTTCGTTGCATTCCTCTGCAGTGAATGCTGACCTATTTCTTCAGCTCCTGAGTTTAGTCACAGTTTCCATGTAAAATCCTCAAATTATGATTTTTTCAAGATCTAATTATTCATGCAATTCTCATATCCACATCGATCAGAGAAAGATTGTCCTAGAAAGAGTAAAGGAAATAAGTCATTATGGATTTTTCATAATGGGAAAAAGCCATGATTGACAGATTTAGAGCATGAGATTTGTATTTTCCATAACAGAGTGGGTCATCTGCCTTTGTTTTTATTAGATAGTTGGCAGTAGAGGTGATAAAAGGTTACTGATGGCAATAAGGGGTTTACAGCTGCAGAAAATAAATGTTTCTGATTATTGGAAATAATTCATCTATGTCTACTTATTCATAAATAGTTTGAACCAATTAATTCATGGGCTGGTATTTTTGTCAGCAGGATGGTGCATGTGTCATTGACTCAAAATACTCTGCAGTGCCCATATTCATTGCGAGAAATAAACATGTCACCTAGTGCCAAGTTGTGGCTCACTTATGTGTTTTGGATAGTGTTTGGAGAACTACAGTATATGGGACAGGTTATAAGCTTCCTGTGGCTTTGGCAACATAGAACATACTTATTAGTTGGAAGAGTTCTTTGTAGGCGTTGGTCTTTTCATGTTTTTTTTGTTGATAATAAGATAAATATAGAATATATATTGCCAGCCTTATCCTTTAATATTTATTGAGTGTTTGTGTGTTGTTCCTATTGTTTAGGGCAAACACACTAAATTTGGAAACAAGAAAAACTCTCTGGAATCTGGAATCCAAAGAACTAAGATGCCAAATTCAAATGGAAACCATTGCTGCTTGCCATGTTGAGGTTGCACACATTGTTCCTTTTAGTTGTAATTTCCAGATGAGCTTAATTTTGTTGTTGTTTAAAATAAAAATGTGCCCGCATTCAGAGAATGCTTCCCCTGCTCTCCCAGAAACCTTTACCTTTTTACTCAATCATTCTGTAACTTGTCCTTCCACTGTCGGGAAGGCTCCGGACGTCATCTTAATAACATTAGAGTCTTGCCAAGACTGGCAAAGACACCCTCTTTAAAATCTTTCAAAGCAAAACAGAAGAATGTTTCATAACCATCCTGCAAGTATATAAAATTAGGTCTCAAAATCTTGAAAAAACAATCAGTATTATATACTGTTGTATTATATATGTATATTATATATGTATATCGTTGGGGGTGTGTCCGATGAAGGCTCTGAAACTACTGCCAAACGTAGGTGAGGCTGGATTACATGTACAGTCACTGTATATTCAACAGGTTGACCATCTCACTGCTTTGTGCTAATTTGCAGAATGTTAACAGGCCGGCTAACTTCCGGTTAACCCTATGCTAACTTGAATGAGGACAAATTAATTGAATCTTGTGTCTCTACTAGACTTTTTCAAATGTTATTGGACCAAATTGATCAAATTGTGATAGTGAAATCAGTCATTTTGTGGGGGTTGTGGCGCTCAAAACTATTTATACATTGGTTAACTGCCTCAACAGAAGCGACGAAGTTGGCTACAGCGGAGCCTATGGCGTCAGCACAAGTTAAACTGGAAACCGCTTAAGAACACTCTCTTGCCCACCTCGAATGACAAATGTAAAGACATAGAAAGGGACGGAGGGTTAAAATGTTATAGTTACTTTGACTGTCCATTGGCCCACCAGGATTTTTTTTTGTATGCCAGAGGGCCAGTACACCACTGCTAGCTAGCAAACTGTGGTAAGAAAGTGTTGTCACTTGCGATTGAGCAGCAGAACCACTGATGCTATGTAGGCCTACTCTAAAAACACAAAAAAGGTGAAAAACCGTTTAACTGTCTAACTCCATTATTCAGTACGATACAGTTTAATTCAATTCAATTCAGTTTATTTTGTATAGCCCAAAATCACAAATTACAAATTTGCCTCAGAGGGCTTTACAATCTGTTCACATGCGACATCCTCTGTCCCGGAACCCTCACATCGGCACAGGAAAAACTCCCCTTTACAGTCTTTTCTTATGTTTTAAGCAAGTATTTTCTAACATTTATAAAATAATTTCTGATTTAGCTTTTCCCAGACTTTAATGAACCCCTCTGTAGTCCTTGTCGTGTGAGTCCGTCTTCAACCCAGCTGGCCTCAGCCTCGTCCCTTTGCTTTGCAGGTCGGGACTTGCACAGCTGCCTCTCCCCTGCTCAGCTTCTCATTGTCTTCCAGTGACATCATTGAATTACTCACAGCAGCACATCTTTCATCATCATTTCAGTAATGGTTATCATTATCATACCACCATTAAGGTCTCTGAGGCTGCATCATATTTGGCTAACTTCCTTCCTGGTCAGGAGAAAAAAAAAAACTTCAATAGGAACGACAGGAGGATAGACTGGGTTTGGGTGATGAGGAGAGTGTTTTGGAGTCTAATGGAAAAACCTTGTAGCCAACCTGCTTGTACTTACTCTAATCATCTAAGGAAAGGCTGTGACAGAATCTGCCACCTGAAGACTGTGAGCAGATACTGCACTTTCCCTAATCATTACCATGTAAATAGTAATCAATATCGTCATCTTGTTATCATTCTTTTGTCGTCATTCTCCCAACAGACATACCACTGCTGTCAGACATTTCACTAGGTGCTGTTTGGAATCCTCCCTCCACCACCTTACGTACATGTCCTTGGTTTTGAAGTGGTTTGAGGCAATTACATACCTCGTCTTGTACATTATCTCACGAGTTAGATTCGCAGCCGTTGTTAAAGTCGAGAAAGACTGTGTTGTTTTTTCACAATGGGCTGCACTGACCACTCACAATGATAGGAATGGTCAGCCCACAGCAGCACTCTTATCTAACATCAGTCATGACAGTCGGGAATGTGTTGTAGCGGTAAAAAAAACTATTACATTGTTTTCACAACCTTGCTATAGCAGAGGGCAGGGCTGCTTTGGCTTTCTGTTGCCTATAGACATGGAAGTATCCATCTGCACATGATAAAGTATAGTGTTAATCTAATGATTTGACTAACCACTTGTTTGGTAGAAAAACTAGCTCCATGTGTTATCTGTAAAACTCTGTTTTCACAATTTGTATTTTAAATGGGGTTTGGCTTTGACATTGCTTCCCATGGTGAAAATGTACTGTCGAGAATTAAAGCCAAACATGAATGGCAATGGCATATGTTATATTTCAATGTTATCACGGCCACAACAGTACACAGCAGAAGTGCTCAACTGGCTGTTACCATGAACCGGGGTGGGATCTCTGCTGAGGTCTTATGTCAACAAGACTTTGGGGATTTTAAACAATGTAAAACCTTACACCTCTCAGAGAAACCCTGGACTTGGAAGTGACTCTTTCTCTGTTAGTTTTGTTCCCTTGTTCTGACTCATCCTGTTAATATCCCCTCAGATTTTACTCTTTCTTCCCCAATACTTATCTTGGATGTTGTCATAAAAATGTATCCCTGCATTAATCAGTTCCTCAAACGATGCACACATTCTTTATTTTTCCTTTCCTTTGTTTTCAGCTTCATATCTCCTCATCTCCTATTTAATTCCCTTGCTCATTTTCTACCCTCTTCTTGGCTCCTGACCCCTGCTGTGTGTATGAAACCTGACTGATCCCAGTCAGGAATTTGCCCTATATCACCAGAGTTGGGGCCCGTAGCTGTAAATTACATGACCAGTATGTGGAAACTCCCATAATGAAGATGGACGGACTGGAGAGAGAGCTGACAGAGCTGACTGCATTCCTCAGCTTAGTCTTAATAGGGTGATCACACACACATACATCCACGAACGCTTACATTGCTACAAAGTCATTTCAAACCTCTACCATAACATACCCTAATATAATCTTATTTCGAAATATTTCGACCATAATGTTTAAATTGAAGTCACAAACCTCTTCCAATCTTACCGATAAGCTTTCCTCCTTCACACATACAGAAAGACACACAAACAGGCGTAACTATGCTGAGTGTGTGCGTATCATGAACAGATGCAGGACTAGGAAGTGGGGAAAGAGGCTGAGGGCAGTGATACTCTTTTTTTAACACTTTGTTGTTTCTCTCTGAATTTACTAATCTTCTTAAAAAACCAAAGGTGACTGCTGTTGACAAACGTCAGTTGGCATATCTCTACAATATCTTTGCCCACGTGTGGAGCCTTTATTTTATTTGGAAAGGAAAATAGACTGAAGTATGCTAATCAAGTCAAACAGAGCACTGATGCGGCAGAGACTTTTAAAACTTTGCAGAACACATTCAAACCACCAGCCTTCAACTGGTACCAGATGCGGGATACCATGTTATAGAAAGGCTTACACATACTTCCTACGCGAGACCACACACCTCCACAGACACGTCTCGGCACTTTTCACTTCCAAGTAACATTACAGGAAGTCTCGGGCAATTGATGGCCAAGTTTACACTGTGTTAAGGATCCGTTTTAGAAGTTTTTTTCACAGTTTTGGAATGGCAATATTTCAAAGAACCACAAATATGATGATGAACTGTCAGTTCAGCGACCTCACAGGCTCTCTCAAGAGTTCACTGAGTCTATCACAGGCTCCACCAGACACTCACAGCAACAAATATTGACTCTAACAGATCCTGTGTCTTTCCTTGGTGTTGGGCTGGCAGAGCAAACAGCTGGACTGCTACAGCACCGCCCTTCATCCTGAGTAACACCCCCTCCCACCCCCACCCCAGGCCTCTGTCTGCTCATTCACCTACAGTACTGCTTTCTTCGTGTGGGGGGCCCTCGACACTTCAAAGCTCCCCGTGTGGGAGCTCCAGTGGGGTGACAAGCAGCCACAGCCCAGCTGAGCATGATCGCACTTGTCAATGCCAAGCAAACACATGTTGGAGGCTGTGTGTGAGGGACGGAGAGACAGACTGAGTGAGTGAGTGAGTGAGTGAGTGAGACTCATGCACATAAAAATATAGATTACTGGGAGTTATCGGGTTGGGGCAGGAACTGCCTCGATGTGCTGTATTTGTCAAACCCCTCCACAAAATCCTCTTACATCATCATCAGCTTTTTTTAATCCTCCTTTGCATTGTTTAATTGATTATTACCAAAAGAGAATGCTATATTGCATTCCTTTAGTGTAACGTAACTTCCCCATTCTGAGGTTTCTACATGCACACGTGCACATTTATTAAACCTATAACTTACTTGGCTGAATAATAAGGTTTTGCCTGTGGAAATCCAGCTGTTAGCTTATTCTTAATCACATTGTGTGAAAAAGGAAAGCAGGCTAGCAGTAAACTGAATGCAGATATACTCCAGATTTCTGGCATTGGAAGTTTTATCTTAATATCCAAATAAAACCTAAAGAAATGCTCCTATGATTGGTTGCTATTTGACGCTATGAACTATTACAAGCATTCTTAAAGGTTTAGTTCAATTTTCTGGGGAATGCGCTTATTTGCTTTCTTCTCTTCTAATATATGAATATCCAGACAGGATACAGTTAGCTTAGGATAAAGACTGGAAGCAGGACAAGAAATATTCCGCCACATAACGACAAGTTATTGTTACATTTCCGTTTTTGTTTGGATTAAATACACCAGATATGTGTTTATCAATGAGCTTTGGAGGAGTTGGTAGTTTATATTTAAAATTTGGACAAAGCCTGGCTAGCCATTCCTCCTGTTGGATTTATGCTTACATAAGCTTAACCGATCCTGACTGTCATATTGACAGTATTATTCATCAAACTCTTGTCAAGAAAGGAAATATGTGTAGTTCCAAACTATTTCTTTAAAACATAATTTGTAATCACGGTAATTAAAGCCTACTCCATCTTTTTCCAGGAAAAGCAGCATTTGATAACATGACTAATAACAATCAAAGGGAGGAGTAAGAAAGAGAAGCATTGAGCATGAACGAGGTGTGAAATTAGACAAATGAGCTTAAAAATAATGTGTGTATGAACGTGGGAGGAAGAGTGAAACAGGAACTGGTGTTAGTCCCATGATGTAGCAAACACAGCTGGCCACCTGATGCTTTCAACCCAAACTGACCCTCAGAAAAACCACTAGTGACCAGGCTGCATCTTATTCTATATGTATGTATTGGGACCATTTGTATATATTCAGAGCGTGAAAATTGACTCATCATCTCTTTAGATCTTCCCTCTTGTCACAACGTATGTTCTACTCTCTGTTTCTAGGCTAACCCACCCCCCTGTTTTAGGGGTTTGTGTAAAACTCTTGGGTGGTCCATTGATAAATGGCTTTAATAGGCCTCAGAGCATATGCGTGTCTTACAGCAATAGAGGTTTGACCCTAAACAAATGTGTCACAGACAAGTGCGGGGAACAACAGGATCTGTTTGTGTTGATAGAGGGACATGAGTTTAGTTTCCCATAAAGAGGATAAAAGAGGCATTTTCTTGATTTGTTTTATTAGATCATACAAAGAGTATATTTTGTTTTTGTTTTAATGCTGCAAAAAGTGGCGATCTCTTAGAAGAATTCATCACTTTTTTGAATTTTCCTCTTTCTCCAAACACACTTGGAGCAAAACCAACAGCTGCAGCCGAACAAGAAGCGAGCGTGAGACAACAGCAGGAAGGACCGGAGGGATGCATGAAAGGTGGAAGGAATGCTGACAGGCAGGTAGGTTAAGAGGATGTTCCAAGTATCTTAGCATCTGTTGCCCAAACCTCTAATGATCACAGCTCAGCAGCAGCAGAGCTGGCTGCCATGGCTGAACGTCCTGTCCCAGCATTTGTCCCAAGTACACCTGCTTTACTGGAGTTTCACACTCATAAAAGGCTTTTTGTAGCTTTTCCAACCCCAGACACACTGACAACACAAGGACACACACATGCATTAGTACTTGCATGTGCACAAACACATGCAGACAAGCTAATGCACAAACGCACACAAATGGATGTACAGATTCCTGGCGTTGTGTTCAGGCAAAGGGAAGTGAACCAGGACTTGCATGCTATTTAGACTGATTGTAAATGATTGGCCTAGTGGGCTGGAATGATACTAAAAATGAGAACATGGTTCAATTTGCTTGAAGGAAATCATATTATGTTCAATCCTTTGGCTTTGGTCATCAGATTCCCCGCCGCTATATCTTCACCTGTTCTGCAGACGGCGAGCTAACATTTATAGGTAAACATTTATTCTTAGCTGACAGAGATGGAGACGCGTTTGTAATGGGAGACGTCCAGTATCCAGATGGAAGAAATTGGCCAAACTTGCCTGCACTTATTGTAACGGTGATGTGTTTAGACAGAAACTTTACTTTGATTGAGTATTTTCAGTGTTTTTTCACGTCAAAGAGCTGCCAAGCTTTGATGGTGCCAAGGATCCACAGCTCACATTTTGATATCTACAAGTCTGTATAAAAGGGAAGTGATTATATTTGTGTAGTATATGCATTATTAAAGTAGGTAGCTTTTACTGCTTCTTCTAATTATTAGTTTTTGAGTTGTTTCTTGGTATTAACTATTGTTTTAAACATAAGTAAAGTATATATTTACATACTCTTTGACATTTATACTACACTTCTACTCTACTTAATTTAAAAGGAAAATATTGCACTTTTTACTCCACTACATGTATTCAACAGCTGATGTTACAATTTCCTTTCATATTCCATACAACAAATATGATCAACGTATAAGACACAGGTGTTTGCAGTTCTGTATTTAAGTGAAGTCACCATGTACGTGTAACAGGTAAGAATGATTAAGTTGTAACTTGTCCCACAACAAAAGTAACTAAGTTCCCTGAAGTCTACTATAATTATAATTATAAAATGAGGAAAATATTCCTCACAACTTGTTTGTTTTTTGTTATTAAGTCCAAAATAATATCTTTTGGGACCTATGATATAACAAGTTGTTCTATGTCTACCTTTGAGAGCTTTCACAATAAACAAGATGCAATACTTTATTGCCAAGCAACAGTGTTGGTGGTTATTGTTTTGGTACAGAATGGCAGCTTAGTTTCAGTTCAAAGAAAGAGAAAACACAAAAGCAGTGCTTTAGATTTCAGATGAACAAACACATAAGATATGTACTTACACTCAAGTAGAATTAATGCTGGGTTTACTTATAACAGAACATTTTTACATTGTTGTTTTACTTCAGTAATGCATCTGAACACTTCTTCCATTACTGGAGAACCAAAATATATGCTAGGAAATTAAATGTCTATGCTGAGAAAAGTATAGTTACAATGATAAATGCTGAATTTCCACTCAAGCTTATGGTTAAATGTGAGTTCAGGGGGTTGCCTGTCAGTGTGTTTACGGGAAAAATGTAGGATCAAATGGAATACATCTGTCTGTGTTGTTCATGTTAAAAATGTGGACACCACTATAATCCACCAAAGTTGCACTGGGATCCTTTACAATAACATACCCCGATGAATGCCTCTTGACATGCTGCATTTTGACAGCAAGGCATGACTCACTTTTTCTCAAATGGAAAATCTTGCAATGTTTGACTTACTATTATTATTATTGGTAGTATTGTTGTTGGTGTGCAATCATTTGCAGTTGAATGGAACAAGTTCAGCCATTTTATCTTGGGGTTGTTAAGGCATTTTGGAAAATGTAGGATATCAGTACTTAACGGAGTAAATGAGTAACATAGAGGTGAAGTTCACAGCATTTAAAGGGTTAAATTACGACATTTCATCACAAAATAACATAATTGGTTGAGGTATTTAATGGTTCAGTGTATAAGGGCTATCACCAATCCTTGTGGATCCAGAATCCTTCATGAGTAAATCTTGACTTTTTAACTGTTAGCATTAATTTAAGCCTTTTAAAACATGAGGCCACAGGAAATCTCAATGCATACAGGTATAAACGCAGTTCAGCATTGGGAAAATTACGGCTCGGCTGGAATGGAGATGACAACTTTATGGCACGCTAACGTGCCAACATATAAGGGGAGGGGAGGAGGGAGATATCAAAGTTGTTATACTCAGGTTCTGCTTGAGGGATCGTTTCAAAAAAATCCAGACGCCATTACCTTTGACGCTGCTGCCCATCCCCCACAACAGAGAAAGAAGGAGGAATAGGCCTCATTTTTCAACCTATTCCTTTTTAACTCAGTGGCATAAATCATTTAAAAAAGACCACACCTCAGTTTGGACTGCCTCATATTCACCACAGAGCCTGGTCGTGGAGGGTTTTATTAGAAATGGCAAAAACATATTCCTTGGGCCATAGTTATTGAATTTACAGTAAGGTAGATTTCAACCTGTCCTAATGCAATACGAATGCTGTCACATATCCCAAAGAAGCAAGGAACTTTAAATGTATGTTTTTGGTTTCCTTTACTTCACTATAGCGGTTAACTAGAATATGAATTCCAAATTTGATTTCATATTGGAACTGATGTTATGATGAGGTGATAAGGGACTTCTGGGCATTGAATCATTTAAGATGTTTGATTGGTAGAAAGGAACGGTTTGTGTGGTAGAAATACAGGGCTGAGGAATGAGAATATGTCTACATTTTCAGGATAAAAAGAAACGATGTGACTCTTTATTAAATGTTCCTCGATATGAAGCAGGCAGATGGTTTATGAGTTTTCTGAGATAGTGTAAATTGTATGGCACCTAAGATTACCACCTAACCTCTATTTGTATCTGTGAGTCTCCATTCATCTGTCTTACTGTCTTACTTCTAACAATCTAAAGGAATAATTCAACATTTTGTGAAACGTGCTAATTCACTTTCTGGCCGGTGGAAACACCCACTGGTTCTTGATCGTTTGTGAGACTTTGTTGCAGTGGTTGTTTGTCCCGCCACAGCCAGATGGCACACACTCAAAAACAATCTTCGACAAGCAAAATAAAGGTGAGATATGCTTTATTGGAAGTGTCTCTTAAAATAATATTTTTTAAGAAAATGACTTCAAGGATGAAGACTAATTGTTTGGTTTAGCAAACAACGTCTTGTTAACCGCCCCACCTGCATTAAAGAGCACAGCTGCTTCCTAGCACTTGGGAGATTTCTAGACTGTCTTCCACACAGGGCATCAGACAGTCCTGAATGAGGCTAGGGGGGATCTGGGACTTGGATGACGTGAGGTCATTTCTAAGTTGTTAGTTTGAAAGTTGCCTGGAAACCAGCAGATGTTCCAGGACCTTACTGGTCACCGCCAAGAAATAATCCAGCACATAAAATGGTGAATTGTTGGTTTTCATATATCAGTTTTTGTACGGACCAATGAGATGTAATCTGTTAGTTGGTGCTGGTAGGCGGATATTGTCACCTTTGGACAGAACAAAGATAGCCATTTCTACCTGTTCCCAGTCTTACATAGCTAAGTCAACCGTCGTCTGGCTGCAGCTGTAAACGAGTGTCAACCTTCTCGATATTGACAGTAAATGTTATTGAAATTACAATATAGTAGTGCTTTAAAACTGTCTGATAAATGGAGCCCCTGGTCGGTCACAGAGCAGCAATAACGTACACGTGACTAAGAGGGGACGAGGAAACTTGCACCCCCCTTCTGCAGTCAACTTTACAGTTGGAGCGAGAAATGACCTCACCTCGTTCGAGTCCCAGCTCCCCCAAGGTTTGAACAGGAAATAGTGAAAACACCACCCCCGCCCAGGCCCTGCATCCATTACAACACTCCCAAAGAGAAAACATCAACATTTAAGAAATGAACCCAAAAATGTAAGATGATTTGAAAAAATATAGGCCTGTCTGTGGATGAAAAAAACACACAATACCTGTAACATGAGCGAACGTGAGATAAACATTTAGTACTGACTGCTGTTGTGAATTTTAAGTCTGTGAATTCCAGCCGTTGTTTGGATTCCTCTGAGAGGGAATGTTTTATGCTCCTTTGAAAATACAAAAGACGTCTCGCACATCTGAAAGCCATTAGCCCCTCAAACTGTTAGCAAGCAGTCTGAGGATTCTTTCCGCTCTCTTGGAATCTTGCTACATTTCTCTCTTAGCCTCTTTTCTCTTTTCATTTCTTTCTTTTTTTCAGGGGCCCCAACCTCTATCTTTTGCAGTAACAGGGGTAATGGAACTCCTATCCAGAAAGTCTTACTTCATGGCCCACTAAAAACCAAAGTCATACACATCAACCTCTCTCTCCATCCCTCTCCACACTGTATGTTTTAACCGTGGCCCAACGCTCTTTGAGAGCTACAATGTGCTCTATCTCTGGGGAACAACATCACGTGTATACCCACCTCTTCCTCTTCTGGTTCCCACAAAGCAGGCCGGTCCTCCTCCTCATCATCCTCTGTAGCCTAACCTAGCATAAATGGACCAATGTGTTTGTGTGCTGTTTTATGAGATCACATATTCTCATCCTTCCTTGAACAACCATTCTTTGTCTCCCTGCTCGTGTTATACTTTGAAGTTCTACATTCCTCTCCCACTGCATCACCGGGGCAGCACAGCTGCACAAGGCCAGGTCTTTACAGAGCCGAGCAGAGCCGAGCAGAACAGCGCTCCGGGTAAAGTGAGGCAAGAAAGTGAATGATGGAAAGAAAGATGGAAGGGAGAACAAGCATGAGAGCTGGAAAGGGGTTAACCTGAGGAATAATTGGAGAAAGAGGCTGAGTGACAGGAGAAGGATATTGGTTGTCCCCGTGCTCCACACGTGAGGACATGTTCAGGTCTATCTATCTATTACATTACATTACAGTCATTTAGCAGACGCTTTTATCCAAAGCGACTTACAATCAGTAGTATGTTACATATCATTCACCCATTCACACACTGATGACAGGCTACCATGCAAGGTGCCACCATCAGACTCTAACTAACATTCATCATCCAGTCCACACCGATGGCAAGCCTTCGGGAGCAACTTGGGGTTAAGTATCTTGCCCAAGGACACATCGACTGCCGAAGCCAGGTATCGAACCACCGATCCTCTGATTGGAGAACTACCTTGCTCTCCACTACGCCACAGCCGCCCCGAACACCAGCGAACAGCCGAATCTATCTATCTATCTATCTATCTATCTATCTATCTATCTATCTATCTATCTATCTATCTATCTATCTATCTATCTATCTATCTATCTATCTATCTATCTATCTATCTATCTATCTATCTATCTATCTATCTATCTATCTATCTATCTATCTCTCTGTCCGTCCGTCCGTCCATCCATCCATATATCTATCCATCTATCTACAGTATACTTGCAGTTTCCCACTTCATGTGGTCTTGTGTGTTTGTTTGTGTTGTGTGTTTTCATGTGTCTATACATGTGTGGTTCAGAGATCATATTTTCATCCACCCAGGGAAAAACCGCCAGTGGACCACAGGATTTCCAGCTGCATCGTCTCTAGACCCAGTCGCACTCCACTCTGACCCCACAGGCTCCAACCACAAACCCCAAGACCATGATGACACTTAAGAAAACCGACCTCTAATCTCTCAGCCCCACCTTACCGCACACACTTTGTATGCACATGCACACACACCTTCACGCTCCCATGACCTTAAGGTTAACCTCTGCCAAAACAGCCTATGAGCCAGAGAGTCAGAAATTGAATAACTTCAGTGCGGAAAATGGGAACTGTGACAGTCTGTGATGTACACAAACAAGAGGATTTCGGGCCCTCAAATTTTCCACTATTTGAGAGCTTTGAAGCTCCAGTTAGCCTCATCGTTACCTCATTCGACTTGCTGAGCATACAAAGAATAAGAAGAAATCCTTGAAACTATCTCCTCCCTTTCTTGCAGCCAATGTCTGCAAATTCAAACAAACCTATACCTAAACTTTGGACCATTTAATATCTTACAGTTATATGCCTCACATCTTTTTATCTCCACTGCAAATCTCAACGATGCATAAGGTTCGTTGACAGCTGATTTAACACAATCAAGTAAAGCCACAGGCTAACATTAACCAAGCTGAAGCTTCATTGCTTTGGAGGGCATCCAGCTTCTCCGCTTGTGTGAAAAGACATGAGACTTCCAAAAAACGCCTATATCGAATATCTTGCATCAGACCTGAAGCAAGCTTTTTTAGAGTTACTGCACATTTTAACACCTTATAAAAGCAGAAGTTTTCTGAGAATTCACATCATATTACATCTTTCTTTAAGTGGTCAATCTTGTGGTCAAAGTATCTTTTTATGTGTTTGTCAGAACCCTTTCTCAAGACAAATGGCCCATGTTTATATGCCTGTGGGACCCTGTATACAGTCTGAATAACGATCTGAAGTTGTGTTATATTTTATATCATGAGGGGGAATATGGCGGTGTGCATGTAATTCATGCTTGTTACCTGCTTTGGGACAACCAGAGCTATAAATATAGGAAAAAACAAGTTATGGAAACAAATTAAAGCTTTAAGCATAAACTCCTCCTGCTGCCGATGACCCACATACGCACCGGTTTACCCCTGTTGACGGGCAGTACAGTATGACTAATTCTGGCCATGAATCTCTCCCTGCTGAGAGGCTGTCATGGAAGTGATTTGGCTCAGTGAAGGCTTTCCTGGCTGGGATAAAGACAGTCTGAAAGCTCTCATCAGGCTCTGGTGGTCTCTCCTGGTTCTTTCTGTCAGCGCTGGGAGCGATCCGGTAACGCTTCAAGAATTCAACTGCAGTACAGAAAAAAAATTACACATCATCTTAGTTTCCACACACAAAGACAAGGAGACACAGTTGCATCATGACATATCCTCCTATCAATGGATTAAACTGATAATCAAAGCTAACATATGGAATCTGAGTTAGGGTCGGGATTTAAAGGGTAGGCGGGTTTTACTTGTGCGTGTAGATGTGTGTATAAATGAAAAAGAGTGTAACTATGTGTTCATGTGAGGACAATGCAATCCTCATCTGGTTCCTGTACTGGCTTGTCATACTTTATACCATGTGAACTACAAGAGGGACCCAAAGCTGGACCGAGCCCTTGCATTCCTGCTCCTACTGCGCCGGGTACGTTTAACAGTACTGCAGTCGGGTCCGTCAAAGACAAATGACTTGCTTTTGTCAACGTGAGCCCATGTAGTCACCATAGCTCTCGCCACAAGTCCCACTAGGATCATTTTTCTTTCATGGAATACAAGAAAAATAAACCTGACAATACAACTCCTTATTTAAAAAGCACACATTCTTGTTCTTGATCCTCTAAACCTCCTTCTCTCTTACTTTAAGGACCACAATCTGAAAAATCAGGGACATCACAAGCGCACAATGCTCTTGGCTCGTCTATTCTGCCTCTCAAGCCATATCTATTTACCTTAGGACGACCTATGGTGTGCTTGTGTGTGCGAAAGTTTACATACGTGTATACAAATGTGTGCGCTGGAAAGAAGTGAGTGAGGAGGAAGAGGGGAAGGGAGGGCTAGTAAAAGTATTTCCCCGGGCTCTGAAAGTACAATACGCACAGACAGTGGTGTGTTTTCACTGTAGCCAGATCACTGTTGGTGAAATGTGGTTCTATTTAGAGGGGTGAGGGTGGGACTGGTGGGAGAGAGAGGGAGAAAAGAAAAGAAAAAAGGGGGGGACACGCACACACACACTCATAAACTGACACACTCGCACATAAATGAGCTCGAAACTCTTTAAGGGTCAAATTCTCTGTTCCCATCTATTCAATCTTCATGGTGCAAGAGTCTTAAGAGCTTCTGCAGCGCAGCACAAATCATTTTGCAGGACTCTACTGCATGTTGAAGGCTGATCCTACAGCACTCTGCATGTTCCCCATTAGAATGAATCGCCATGTTCAACAGGAAGACGAGAGAGGGCGTACGAATGTGCAGTCCAATTTGTTTGTACATATGCATTTGTGTGTAGAAGCTGGCATTTCTGTTTCCACACACAAGAGGAGAATGCAGCAATGGTTTATTCTGATTTAATGGGAATTTCCCTTGTTAGTATCACTGTTGTTTAACTCATGTGGTGGAAACAAACCTGCACATTCAGTCATCAACAAACACAATGTGGAAATGTTCAGGTTTTCAAGTACAATTTAAATGCATCCCCTGATGACTAAAAGCGGTTTTACATCATCTCTCTTCTCCGTAAATCCTAGTCCCCCACATTCACTTTGGTATCTTTACATCATGCCATGTCCTCCAGAGACAAACAATGCACATGGTTGTAATTACCCAACTTTCTTAATCCTTGTCTTGAAAACTGGCCGAAGACATTACAACAAAACACGATAGCCCTTTAAGGCTCATCAGATGGTGTTGGACAAAATTAATGGAAGTAGTTCCAGGTAGCCCTCAGGTCTACATATTGCCTCATTGCATGAATAACTATTTATGACCCCTACAAAACCTGTGTGTGTGTGTGTGTGTGTGTGTGTGTGTGTGTGTGTGTGTGTGTGTGTGTGTGTGTGTGTGTGTGTGTGTGTGTGTGTGTGTGTGTGTGTGTGTGTGTGTGTGTGTGTGTGTGTGTGTGTGGACAGACACAGGAGACAATTCAAGTATTGCTGACTGTCCCCGGTAAACACTGACTCTGCTTGTTGTCCTCAAAAGGAGTTTCCAGTGACAAACACAGCTCTCCACTCTGATAACCAGCGAGATCCTTTAAGAACTTGACATTCATATCATGTCTGAAGAAATGAACCTTCCAATGCTTCTTTGCTTCTATTGGCAGAATGATTTGTTGTATCTTTTGCTAATTTATTGTGATTTTACAGAAAGGGGCTATGGTAAACTACTGCCTTTCTAAGACCTTATCCCACTTGTGTTAACTTTTTGAGTCTTTATGGTAATATCAGTGATCAACAACTAGCATGAAAAAACCTCTTGAAATCACAACACAGAGTTTTTTTTATAGTGGATATATGGAGAAGTATCTCATTCGTGTAGTGAGCCAAAGGAACCGGATCCATGTTTGACACTACAACAGGACAGATGTTGCCAAAGTCAAATTTTTGGGATAATTTGTTTTTCAGATGTTTCTATTCACAATCTCTCATCAAAGTAGACTAACTTCTTTCAGGAAAGTAACTGAAATTTGTCGTTAGATGTCAAACTGAAAATGCCATAACAACAATATGGTCAGATTAAGACTATTTTCATATGAAATTAAGGTATATTTGAATATCTGTGGTAATCAATTGATTTATTGACCTACATTACTTACAAACATACTTTTTGGAACTCTATCAATGAATTTGCATGGAGACCAGGCACATTTACTCAACCCCAACAAGACTTCTTTCTAGACTACATTGAGCTGTTTTTTTTGAGAGTGGTGAAATCAGCGCTGTGGGGAGAAACATTCGAGATGTGCTCAGCTGTCCTCACCAATATACCACCCAGGTGGCCGCTCTCTCAATGTTAACTTCCTATCAGCACTTGTGGCAACAAAGCACAAGGATGCGTCAATCACAAGCACCAGTGGGCTGAGGCAGTAAATAGCAGGACTATTTGAATAGCCAGCGTAAATATGACTCTATGACAGAGTAATAGACTTTGCGGTTAACTTTATTTATAAATGGACTGTGATGTGTACTAGAAGTGTGTTGTTGAGCTATCTACGGCATTCAATTGATATCATTTAATACTTTTACTCTCTTGCATGACCTCTAATGTTAGTTATCCTATTGTTTTTGTCATTTTGGCTCATTTCCACATCCTGAGGTTTATGCAAATCCTGCTCAGCAATCATCAAAGATCATCCACTCTGGTGAGAGTCTTATCTCATCACTGAGGTAGCCTGAAGGAGTGTGTTTTTGCAGAGTGATGGTAGTGAAGCCATGTTATCCACAGTGTGAAGGTTTAGCTGCTTGGCCCCTGTTATAACAACTCTATGAGTCTTGAGGAATGTGGGTTTGTCCTGCAGTCCGCTACTACCCCCTCTCTCTCTCCGTGTCTCTGCCTCACTCTCGTGTCCCCTCCCCTCTCCCAAACAGGGCATTTCCCTAACTTTTCTCTTTTTCTCACAAGGCTATAGTTCAATATTCCATTCTGGGGCACATATCCTGTCTCAAATTCCGACCCTGGACTGCTCGACGCCACGGCACTCCAATTGTCGCAAGGTATTGTGCGCATTAGTGATCTGCTTAGTGCTGTTCAATGGAGTTATCAATGCCTTTGATTGAGACTATTGTTTCAGAAACCTGTTGTTACACGGGGGATAATCTCCCAATGCATGTCTGTTAGATAGATGGAGCGCAACTCACATGATTAAGATGCAGGAAGGTTAAAAAAAAAAAAAAAAAAAGTGCAACTATTGTTTCAAAGCGTGTGAAGTTGCACTTTTTTTTTTATTTTTTACCGGCGTTTTAAGAAACTGCATGAAGAGAAAAAACAAAAACCCTGCAGGCTAGACACGTTTTACAGTTTAATAGCTGCTCGCCTGCTTGTAGGTTTGAAGATAAGCTTTTTGTGCAAGTAAAGTGGAATAAGAAACTATCTTCCCATCTGGGATTAACTTGAGTTTCTGCAAGTAGGAGCTGATGTTGCGTTTTTTCTCCATTCATAAAGTTGCGGTGAGCTGCAGAGCTCGTTCCACCGCTGCGATATTGTAAAAAAAAAGCTAAAGAGTCTCTCTGTCATCTTGCAACTGCGTCAATGGTTGTTTTATAGCTACTTTTCTAAGTGTGGCAGATGGAACCTGCGCTTGTTGTAGTGTCTATATACTTTATGTCATATGTTTCTCAATATTTAATTTTCTTTAAAAGTTGGACTACTTAACTCTAACAACATGTAACTGTTTTTTTTTTTTTTGCATTTCTTTACCGATGTAATGCTATTCTGTGATTTTATTTCTCAAATCACCGTGTGATTACAATACCTCTTATGTCAGTTGTATTTTAAGGACTAGATTCAAAATGGATGAATTGATAATGCAGACTGGATGCTGTACCTGCGTTACTTTGACAGCAGCTCGGGTGGAGAAGTGCTCAGCAGAGCTCCACCTCGGTAATTGATCAGGCATTTCTTTTGTTCGGCATTGATCCCGCCTCCGTTCACTTCTCTTACTGCAAGCAGCAAAAGACAACTTTTTTTTTGTCTTGTGTGAGTGGAAAAATCTACCGTTTTTTTTTTTTTTTTTTTTTTTTTTTTTTATATAACTCGGCCCATAAGAAGCTTAATACGCCCATCTATGGATTGGTCTAAACCATTGCAGTTATAATAGGCCACCACAAAAAGTCACATTCAAATACTTTCATTGGTCTTTCCCTTATGAAAGAAAATTGTTAAATATCGGATGATTACATGTAATTATGTAAACATAATGTCTTAATTTCCATTTCTTCCTGTCCCTGTCTTGCCATCATAATATTTTTTCTCTGCATGCTTGAGTGAGTTCACTGCTCATCTATCTCTCATCCTCCTTTAAAATGAATCAGAGTCAGTGGGATGCGGCCCATATTTCTTTTCTTTTCTTTGTCCAGCCCAGATGTATAATGTGGTTGGATCCATGGCTGGGTCTGCTGAGGTTATATATCACCAGGGGCCCACAGTTCACTCTTAAACCTGAGATGGAGAAGAGAAAATAAACCCCATGGCTGTTCAGTTCAGTTGGACTCTGGATGGTTTACAGTTTAATGCAGTTAAGACATGCTTGTAAAACTATATAAGCTATGCATGGGGTCAGCAAATCCTAAATAATCTGATTTAGAAAGCCAGACTCCACAATGATTGATAATGGGAGTAATTTAATGTTGTGCCTTTACATGGATGAGTATTTGTTTTCTGCTTTCTCTGGTGATGGTATGTGTGATGGAGAGAGAACATTTGAGTTGATTGATCATCTTTACCTCACCACTTAACTCTCTCTGTGATTCCCAACCTTTTTGGCTTTTGACCCTTTAAATTAAAGCAATGTATGTTAATGAGCAGTTGGCACAGTTTAAATATATGACTAGTGTGTGACGTTACCCTCTTTCTTCAACATTAAGCATTTTTCAGAGGCCTAATGGGGTTTTCAATTATAAATAGCTTATTTGTTTTTAAATGGTTAGAAGCCTTATTAACATCCCTTTTAATGACAATGACAATAAAAGCATTTGATATTCTATCTCTGACACTGGACATGTCTCTCTAATCAGTTAATGACTCTCTCTCTGCAGTGTGTAGTCACTACATACAGTATTTGGTGTCTGTGGAGTGATAAACCACTTATGAAAGTGCTTTGAAGTGCAGTATAGTGAAAACAGATTGCTGGAAGTCAGGCTTTAAGTGTCTCTTTGATTTCCTTGCATGCTCTTCTTAATCCCCCCCACCCACTCATATGTTTCCTCTTTTCTCAATATAACCACCAAATAAAATCAGTGAATAATTGCATTTCAAACCATTGCACAAGAGAATTGTACATGTCTTTTTCACAAATTTCTAAGGATGCACATTTTTTATGGGAATAAGTTTAGCTGTATCACAAGGTTACAATGATTTTGTCTGTAAAATCAATGATTCCTAACCGGGGATTAAAGGGGTGCTACTGCAGCAGGTATGTGGAAAGCTCAACTAATTATCTTTCTTCATTGAAATAACCAGTAAGCTGTCTTGAGTCAACTCGAGTCAGTGCAAGTGTTGCAAATTGAGAGTACATTTAAACTAGAGAATTTGGAATAGTTAGCTAGCTAAAAGTTGAATTAATAAACTAAAAGTAATGACTAAACAGATTAAATAATTAGCCGGTTTTGGCTAAAATCAATGGATACATTGCTGAATTGTCCAGCCTCTCCAAGCAACTCCAAGTAATGCTGACCAAACATCCTTAATGAAATGTTAATATCATTAACAGTTCCTAATAACGTCCACCTTATGATGAGCTTTTTTATTGCAATACGAGTGATGGTGCTGATAAAGGAGCACATGAGCTCATCTGATAGGGCTGCTGGGGCACAAAGTCAAACAAAGAAGTTTTGGAACCACTGATAAGGCTGGTAAGCCTGATAAGTAACTCTGTATTTCAAAGTGTTTCTTAGCTTTCATCTTCTTC
The DNA here is from genome assembly GCF_027596085.1 of Anoplopoma fimbria. Taxonomy (NCBI): domain Eukaryota; kingdom Metazoa; phylum Chordata; class Actinopteri; order Perciformes; family Anoplopomatidae; genus Anoplopoma; species Anoplopoma fimbria. The sequence continues at coordinate 18,426,045 of NC_072456.1, read as the reverse complement.
CTTCCTCTCTTTAGCCCCTGCTCTGGAGTGCACACCAGGACTTTTGATCTGGATCCAGGTCTAGATCCCACTGCTCAGCCTGGGTCCGTATAGTGAGTCGCTAAAAGTGAGAGGTGACACGGAGACACTACGTTTGGAGGGATAGCCAGACCAACAAATGGGATCAGGGAAGCTGGCCCAGGTGCTGCTGGGATGGGCGGCATTCCACGTGGCTTATGGTGACACCGGGACTGGATCGCACCAAGCCAGCCGCTTCACGGGCACTGTGGACCAGAGAGAGGTGCAGCGGGTTCGACGCCGTGGCCAGGAGACATTAAGAGGGTAGGGATGACAATCTGTTTGTGTGTGTGTGTGTGTGTGTGTGTGTGTGTGTGTGTGTGTGTGTGTGTGTGTTATATTCCTTTATTGATCCCCATGGGGGAAATTCAAGTGTTGCAGCAGCTCAACTACACAGACAGACAATAAATACACATACTATACAACTACACAGACAATAAATACACATACTATACAACTACACAGACACAGACAATAAATACACATACTATACAACTACACAGACACAGACAATAAATACACATACTATACAACTACACAGACAATAAATACACATACTATACAACTACACAGACAATAAATACACATACTATACAACTACACAGACACAGACAATAAATACACATACTATACAACTACACAGACACAGACAATAAATACACATACTATACAACAAAGTGTGAGTGAGTGTGTGTGTGTGTGTGTGTGTGTGTGTGTGTGTGTGTGTGTGTGTGTGTGTGTGCGTGTGTCACTGACTTTGGTAAATCCCAAATGAGCAGCATAATTCAGTTTAATTCATAAGATACTGTACAATAATTTTATATGAAGAGTGGTGAAAAGAAGAAGAGTGCATGAAGTTTGATTTTGCATATAGAATTTGGAGCATTTGGAGCTGTATCTTGAGAAGATTTAAAACATAACTGGCTATCCCCTCTCACTTTCCTGGCAGCTCATTTTCAACTGCTGTGCTTTCTGGGCTGAGGCCAAGCTCTGCTTATACCAAATTATGCTGCTGAATACTACCACATTGTTTTCTCAAAAACAGCACATGTTCGACCTTAACAGACTGCTTGCCACACTGAAATCTCCCAGTGTACTTACAGCAAATTTACATTTTCATGGGAAAGGGAGGAAAAAGCAGCTTTCTATACGTCTCATAAGGGGATGATGAGTGAAATGCATGACCCAAATTCCACTGAGTGTATTAGTTAAGCAGGAGAGAGAAGTTCAGGATTGCGGCAAGGAGATTGCTGGCCCCGGTGTTTTAGGGTGAGGCAGGAAACTTGTGTGTGTGTGTTTGTGTGGGTACATGTGAACATACATTAACATGTTTTTAAAAGGTGTTGTTCATTTGATTGCCTGTATGTGGGGAGTATCCACTGAAATGAGCTTCAGGGATCACCTCTCACCAGCTGCACCCCCCCACCCTCCTCTGCCTCCCTCCGTCCTGCAGTCCAGCTCTCTCACTTTGTTACCTAAACACCGTGAATCTGGGCGTGGGATGTATGTCTGTGCGGCAAAGAGTTTTCACTGTATATTTCGCCACTTCTCGAAAAAACAAAGGATGTTTTGTTGGGGCCTGTGTTCAGTGTCTGCATCAGTTATTCCAATCAGACTCCCATCTGTCCCAGCTTATGGTTCCCCCGGTGCCAAGCCACAGGAAATGAGGTATTCGTATCACCCGAGGGGGGTATGAAAAGGGGCATTTGTTTCACTGCTGTAGGTGACAAAGCAGCAGAGGGAATAACAGAGGGCAGGAAAAGTATGAAAGAAAGAAAGAGCGTGAGGAAATGAGGGATGAGATGAGGAAGAAATTGGCGGCGGTTTCGAGAGAGATAGAAAGAAATAGCTGGTGAATTCTATTCAGTTGTGGCTTGTTAGTAGTGAAGGGTGAAGCTCACATGGAGTCCAAGAACTGGTGTTTTCTCAAAAAACATATTTTGTGACAGCCCCCACTGCTTAGTAGAAATACATATGCCTGCCTTGTCATTCATTTTGGTTACTATGGAAGGAATTAGTCAATGTTAAATAAATAAAATTCTCCCTCTGCATTTATTTAAAAGGAGACCTTTTACACCAAAGTGAGCGCGGTGGTCCTTTGACATTTCTAGTCCATTGCACTGTTTACAGTCACCAGTAGAGAGTAACCCTGTCCGACCCAGTGTTCCTTGAGCCACAAATGAGGTCATTGGCATTGAACCCAAAACATTAAATATATGATCTGACTGAAAAATAATTCACATTCACAGTTTGTCTTACAGACAGTGAGCAGCCAGAGGAGAGAGTGAGGAAACCAGGAGACCTTGCACAATAGCAAATTATTACCATCACGTTGTGTGTGACTTCATGAGAACATGTAACAGAAGCCTGCAGACTTTTTCCATAACATTGTTAAGATGAGGAAACACTGCTGAGTTAAGAATGAAATGCTCATGTAGTGGTAGTTTTGTTTATCGAAGTAAATAGGTGATTCGATTTGACGACATCTCTGAAACTCAGGGTATGTTAAGGCTAAAAAGCACAGTTTGCAAGCTTGGATCAGGGCTAGTATGAGTACCACAAAGCAGATTTGAATTAACAAAATGTCAACATCTTTGTGGTTTATTTTTTTTGTGTTTCTAGGCGTTACCTGGTTCATGTCACTTGAACCATTCGGAAAACTTTTAAGCCCCTTCCATGTGCTGTGGCAGGCTGGCCAAAGCAAATAGATCTAATGCGTTGAATTTATGGTCAGTTTCTGTATGAGAAAAAGATCCCAGTTTATCTGGAATCGGGCTAAATTAGTCATGCGTGTTTCATCTAACCTCTGGACAGAAGCCATAGCGAGGTGAGGAATCCACACATGCTTTGTGTTGTGACGGACAAATGTTTCCTACACAGCAACTGTTAAATTTTACTACAACTCATTCACCCCAACAAACTATAAGTCAGGCTTGTGTCTTACTATAATGCTTTCATGTGAGAGCTGCAGCACTCACAGCGGACTGTCAGTAACTCAGAGTCGGTTTCACAGAATCTCTGTGTGGGAGAAGGAGGGAGGTTAGGTTAATGATGGTCATTACGTTGGCCTTGAGCTCGGTTGCAGTGTTTATTTACTGGCTAGAACTCCATATCCCCTGGTCTGTCTCTGGTAGTGCTGGGTCTGATGCCGACTGACTCTGATTTATTGGCTCCCACCGCACACTGCAGCCTGGCATCAGTCCACTCAAGGGCGGTATCTGATCAGAGTTGGCTGGCTGGCTGGCTGGCTGGCTGGATGGCTGGCTGGCCTGCGTTCCTCGATGGGTGATTGACCGTCTGGTTCGTAGAACAAGAGAAAGTAAGCGTGAGGAAGAGACGGAAAGTTATTGCTTTTGATTTAGATTTTTCGCTTCCAAATGCCTTACCAACCAAAAGAGTTGAATATTTATAGTTTAATAAGATTTCGTGTATGTTAGTGTTAAAGAATCCGGCCAAGTTCTTTTTTTTTGCAGCCACCCATCTTATTAACTTAGCCCAGATTGGCCCAGCTTTACCCAGATCTGCTGAGGAGTGACGCCTTGGATGCCGGCTAACTTGGCAGACAGTCAGCCCCGAAGCAGAGAATTACTTTCAGTCCCTCAAATCCATTCCAGGTTAATGTCAATACCAACCCGATGGCCTGGATGGGGTCCACTGTTTGCAGTCGGCCTTGGCGAATGCCTTTATTTAAAAGAAAATGGATGTCAAAGGACAAACTTTACCTCAGTATCTGAAAAAAGAGACCCTCCAAAAACCTTGAGAATGTATATGTAAGATGAGTGAACAATTGCCAGTTTCCCTTTCTGTTTTATGTGCACTAGGTTCCCTTCCAGGTTTTTATGTGTCTGCATTTTATGCTTACTGTATGTGCAGACTAAGACTGAGCTATAAAGACGGGATTATCTGGGACAGCTGATTGGCATGTGGTCTGTTAATAACGTGGTTTCTACTAAATGTCAAACTGTATGAGACTGTAAGATTCAGCCATCAGTTTACTTACCACATTTGACATACGCACAAATAAAAAAAATATATATAAAAGCTGTATTTGATTTACAATTACTTCTCGTAAACGACACGTGATCTGAAGAAACAAAACAATAAACATAGTTCCTCTGAGGTTTCTGTGGTTGACAACAGTTATAGTTGTTGTGCTGAACAAATGTATCTCCTGTTATCTGTCAGCCAGAAGGGTCACCACAACACAGATATAGTATTTAGTGATTCACTGTAGAGTTAGTTAAGTATTTTCTCTGTTAGTTACACTGCCAACAAACTCTCACCCATTTTTTCTTTACCTTTGTTTCTCAATTCAATTATATTTAAATGTATTAATTAGTTTAACAAGTTAACATTGCAAAGATTAGTCAGTCTATCTATCTGTTTCACTTATCGCTCTACCCATTAACTTTTTTTTGTACTATACTGATTGACTTTGATGCTTTTGTACATTTTGTTTTGAGTAAATCTCCCACCTCTGATTGATATCCATTTGCCTTATCACCATCTGTAGTTGGGTATTTTTTTTTACACTGCATTCCCCTTATATCCCCACTCCTAAATCTGATAGGTGAACAGGCCCAGGTGTTGCTAGAGGCAACAATACGTAAGAGGTTTCCTGACGGGGGTCAGATACCAGGCAAATGACCTTTGACCCATGACCAGTACACTGACACACACATACACGGACACAGACACCTGACCTGGAGCCCTAGCAACTGTGAACTTCTGCTCGGGGTCTTTATGGAAACAGACCGTCTGTAGTCATTTTCCATGCCTGTCTGGTGCTGCCCTTCCTTGTAAGTCAGTGCTGTGAACTGCTTTGACCTTTGACCCGCTGGATTCCTGCATGGCAAGAGGACCCTCGGGCTATACAGCTGCAAAACATGTTGATTTTGCTGTTTCTAATTTTAAAACTCTTTGAAAAAAAGAAACAATAGAAAAACTCCAACCTGTACAACAGAAGAAAATGAATGGGAGCTCAGATTAACTTTTATTTTCAGAGGATTCATCTGCAGTTGGTTTTCACATTAGTAGACTGGTTGTTTTTTTCTATGAAATGACAGTAGTTAGCGACTAGTACAATTTCCCAGAGGCCAACGTGTTTTATCAACATTACTAGGTTTATCCCTCTAGTAGACCAAAAAACCCAAAGATATTTAGTTTACTATGTTATATATGTCAAAGAAAAGCAGCAAAGTCTCGCAATTTGAAAGCTTGAATCAGAGACTGATTGCCAATTTTTTTTAAGAATAAATGCACAATGTGATACCCTACATAGTTATGTGGCCAACCCTTACTTCCAAAGATCTGCCTCTCCCTCCGACTTTGAAGTCTGGCTAAAGTATCCTTTTTGCTTTCATTGTTCATATTTCCCCCTCGGCTGAGGTGGCAACCATTTTCCTTTTATTACTATTAATGGCAGTTAATGAGCGATCCACGGGCCGGGAGGCAACTTCAAAGGCTGCGACATGGCCACAGAAGAGTTAATCTCCTTTAGATTGAGCCCTGAGAACAGCAGGACATTTCAATATTGAGGAAAACCCCTGGGGATTAAACTCTTTTTTTATGGTCTTTCATTCTGTTTTACTTCGGTTCATCCTCTAAAAGCCTCGTCTCCGCGATAGGAGACCAGGCATTGACCTGGAGGAAAGAGAGAGAGAGAGAGAGAGGGAGGAAGAAAAACAAACTAGAGCACCTCAGGGTCAAACCCCTATAATCCTTCATATATTGACATGCCCCTGGTCTGTTACAGTGGAAAATCTTCAGCGCTTTGTGGAGAAATAGATCAGGGAAGACGTTGGCTTCTCTGCTCATTAAGTGTTGGAATGCTGATGTATCGCTCCATGCATTTTTCGAAGTTTTTTTTTTTTTCGGTGCTCAGTTTGGTTTGTGTGTTTTCCCCAGAAATTCAACCCCTGCCAAGGGCCTGGCCTCTTCTTGCTTATGCTGCTCTCGCCTTCGTTTCCATATCTCTGTTTTCCGCTCCCCACTCCTCCTCCCGCTTCTTCCTCTTTTCAACATAAACTTGTTTTGCTTTCCCTCCCACTGATCCCGTTCCTTTCCCACCGTCCTGTGCCTCCTCCATAACCACCATTCCTGTCACTCTCTTCACACTTTCTCTCTTAAATGGTTTCAGTTTCTTTGAATCCTTGTCTTTTCTCCGCTGCCTGTTTTATTTTTATCTTGCGTCTTTGTCTGACGACTACTTGTTCCTACATAAATATCTCTTGTCTGCTTGCCCACCTGTTTGTCTGTCCCTCTGTCTCCCTGTGCCATCTGGTAATGTGGTTGGAGGTGTTCTCTGCACTCCATCCATCAGAGATTCAAAACCCAGCTGTCATCTCCCTGGTGACAGCCCTGGGGTTACTACAGATACTGTCTGGTGAGGAGGAGAGGAAGGTCATCTGTTCCTCGCAGGAGGATCTTGAGAAGTTCATCAGAGCTACAATTTAGCTCGAGTCCTCTAATCTACTGGTTTGATGAGACGTATCACTCAGCTTTGCAAAGTCTGAAAAAAACAACTGATGATGTCATCAGGGTTGTCTTGAGACTTCAAAAGTTTGTCAGACAACCTGTGTTATAAAATAGAGACATGGCGTTTGAAAGATGAGGACATTTAACAGGCAAGGAATGTTTAATGAAAGGCCAATGAGTTGCATCATGGGAAATGTCACACTCAGGACTAAAAGTGTGAATATCTCCTAAAGGATATCTGTCTCAGCTTTATGGAAATGCAACCACAAATCCCTGATGTGTCCTTTAATAAGTTCTCTTATTTTACTAGTCCTTGGTCATCTTAAAAACACAATGGGTAATCTACCTTAAACCGTCATAAATTATATTCCCGAAAGTGTCTGGATTCAATAGATGTGATCCCTGTGGCAAATTACTTTACCATGAGCGCCTGGATCAGGCTTTATCCCAATTTACCAAGTTGTGGTCACTTAATTCTTGGTCATGCCATCGGCAAAGGCAAACGACTAACCACCAACACAGATGACCGCAGATATACCCGTCATTATACGCTTTGAGAGGTCACTAAGGGTATCATTAGTACCACCACATAGCTGGAATCCCTTCAGCTTGTTAAACAGCTTTATGTAGCGTCTCTGGGTATTTCACTTGAGTGCACACACTAACTCACACGCACCTCCTTATAGGATTTTGGTTTTGGGATTGATGCCTGTTGGGACTTTTCCTCCTTTTCTAAATAAACTGGGTTAAAAGTGGGTGTGTAATTATTCACGGAAAATAAAAACTGAAGTGTTCTTTGCATTAGTTTGTAAGTTAGCTGGCAGACCTCAGTCCTGCTGCATGTTTATGTGTGTGTTTGTGCGTTCATGTGAGCAGAGGCCAGTCATCTCTAGTTGTGGTTTAGCTGTCCCCTCAGAGGAACTCTTTGTGGCTAACCTGTCAGGCTGATCAAGTGCTCTATAAGCTGTGATGACTCTTGCATCTGTCAGACAAGGTCAAAGTTCACTGCAGGCTCTCCGCCAGTAAGAATCTGAGCTGAGTGAGAGGGGTGGGCAGCGATGCGAAGCAGAACTGGATTTTTGCCAGAAAACGGGACAGCCAGTAATGGAATTTGGGAGAAAGGAGGACTTTATACATCCTGTCCTTCCAACTTTAAGTTCAGCCTTGAATGAAACAAAATGTTACCCCTTATGTTTTAGGCCCCTCACATTTCCTTCACTTCCTACCCTCCATAAAAAAAAAGACCTCCATCCATCACTTAAGGAGGCAGTTTGTTTTCTTTACTGTAAATTCCTTGCAGTTCTTTGGCAGCACAGAAAATAATGCATTTGTGTAATTGTTGAGGGGTTTTACTAAAATATGTTTGGGAGGTCTGGATAAGTAGTGAGTTTGTTTGTTTTTTCTTTTTTTGTCTCTATCAGGCCCAATGTGTGTGGCTCCCGCTTCCATTCATACTGCTGTCCGGGTTGGAAGACTCTGCCAGGAGGGAACCAGTGTATTGTTCGTAAGTTCCTCCATCCTTAAATCCTCTTTGTGGAGAAGATGACAAATACAGTAGACGTGGGATAATTCTGTTTGTGTCATTGTGTATAGCAGAAGACATGACATATGAATGAATCAATTTAATTAACTCTCCTCTTCCTTTTTTTCTCTCCAGCAATTTGCAGGAATTCGTGTGGCGATGGCTTCTGTTCCAGACCCAACATGTGTACCTGTTCGAATGGCCAGCTCTCTCCCAGCTGTGGAGCAGGAGGAGGAGGTCAGTAACAGTGCCACTCATCACAAACATACATTATCTGAAACTTCATCAAACAAACCCTATCATCGGTGGGTAAGAGAAAAATATGACATTTCATCAACTGACACTTTTATCAAAAGCCCCTTACATTTCATCACCCACATACTCATCGGATACAATTTTGAGTTCAGTGTCCTGCTTGAGGACACTTTGATTCTTGGGGAACAAACCACCAACTCTCCAAGAGCTAAAACAATTAGTCGATTATACTATTAGTTGATAGAGATCAGCTACATTTAGCGAGTTAATTCATCATTCAATAAAGCAAGCAAACAATGTGCTGCTTTTCTGTGTCTTCTGTTTTCGACTCTTCATCATATAAGGGATGCTTGGAAAAATACGCTTATTCAATTTCTGGTGGAGACTTTGATAAAAAGATTAATACCACTCTTATATCTGTCCATTGCATATTAGGCTGAGCTGCAGCAGATACAGTATATATATCAGTCTTGTACAATTCAGACAGTTAATACAAAACACAGGACTGTAGACAACTGAAGCAGCAACACTGTGCAGTGGTTAGAGAGGCTTTTCTTCAACTGTGGTCCCAGATTCAAGCCTCTCGCTGGAAAGCATTTTGTTCAAAGGTCACTTGATCTGATTACTTACTGTACACGAGGATTATAAGAGTAATACAGTAGATCATTGTTGTAATGGAAAGTATAGAGTAAGTAGGCCTGTATGCTTATTCTTCTAAATGACCTTACGCTTGGTTTTAAGTGTAATCCAGCTATGTGGCCCAAACTACTGATGAAACAATATTCGATGTTACACTGTTTGAGTTGCTACTCATCCAAGTACTCAGCTTTTCCAAATGTAGTGGTTCCAACCTTCTCTCACAGGAGCCAGAATAGTACTTTAGCCAGCGTAATATTAGTATATAGAATCCCAGGCCTGCTCTACAGCCTGCAGGTCACAGGGTTTGTCAGGATTAAAGTAGAGAGTCTGGCTGCCCCAGCTCAGTCTGCTGGGCTTAGTTACAGACCACTCAGGATGTGTGTGTGAGTGTGAGTGTGTGTGTGTGTGTGTGTGTGTGTGTGTGTGTGTGTGTGTGTGTGTGTGTGTGTGTGTGTGTGTGTGTGTGTGTGTGTGTGTGTGTGTGTGTGTGTGTTTTTGGAGCGGAGCGAGGTGTTTTACTGCACATGCAGACTGTGTGAAATCACGTTTGTCTTAGTGAGATTAGTGCAGTGTGTGCAGGGTTTAGATATGAAGTTAATATGTGCAGAAAACATTGTCGTTAAGTACCACTTTGGGAGCATGCAAAGTGTGCGTGGATGTGTGTATCAAGTAGCGTGCAATGTGCTCAGCTTCACTGCTTTAGTCGGCTAGTCAGTCACGCCTGGCCCCTGCCAGACCCTTTACACATGCTCACATTCCATGAAGGCCGCTAACACACATTTCCACTCGCGCAGCTGCACACACTGACAGATACACAGACACTCATACTCTTATACTAATGAGGTAGACAAAATATAAACGCACTGCTACACGTAAACTAACAATGAGCATCAGATAGCTGTGACCCAGATGTGTAAAACGGGATCTGGTCCAGCCATAAGTAAGGACGACCCTTAGAGGAAGGGCATTGAGGGTGGGGTGGAGGAAAGTCCGCCTCTGACCGGAATGGCAGGATACGCACAGATCTCCTGCAGAGTCAGGGCTTTGGCAAGAGCTATGAAGTCATGTTCCTTAGGGGCAGGACTGGGGCTAGAAAGTGAAGTGATAAATTAGAGTGAGAGCTAAGCAGAGCTGGACTCTGTGGTTCTCAGCTTTCCCCAGCAGGGATTTATGGGGAATTTTCAACAGGTTTACAAGTAGTGGAGGGGCAGGGAGGGAAGCTACTGAGATACTGGATGATCTGAATAATCAGAGACAGCTTTATTGTTCTATGATTAGTATATGGGAAATGTGTGTTCAGTGCTCCGTTAAGAGCGTGTCACTGCGAAAAAATCTTCCTGTGGCTTCTCTGGCAGCTTTCCTGAAGGTCAGAGGTCAAACAGCTTTATGGCCTGAGATAAACCTACAACCATCATTGAACTGAAAGCTCTGGAGTGACCCCAAGTAACAGAGGAGGTCACCTTATTTGGTAAAAGTTAGTTCTCTCCTATAATAATTGGTCTCAAGCAGAAGCTATAATTCTAGTAAACTATGAAACTATTCATTTCCTCATTGTTGCTCACTGTGCATGTTACCACTCCCAAACTCTACTGTCTAAATCCTTGTTATATTTGGGTGAGGTGTTTCCAATTGGCTCATATTAAGTCATAAAGCTTTGTTTTGATTTTAATTCTCACAGAGCAATACTCATTATCTGTGTCAGAGGTTTCAGGCCAGGCGAAGGCAAACACTCCTCATCGTAGCTCTTGTCTGCTTTAACATGCTGACTCCCAACTTCAGCTTTTGGACAGGGTCCCCCATTTAACAGGATAATTCAGTGCAGTTGGAAGCAAATTGCAGTTCTATGGAGATCCGTTTGGAAATGCCAATTTCCTCTGCCTTAATTATACAGCCTGATTCTAGCACCCTGGTTCCCTGAGTTATAGATCACATCTTGCCGGTGGAATGCAGAGGTTTAAATAAATCAGCAACACATTTGTGCTCTTCTACATGTAATCCAAGTGTCTGCGATTATTGCTTTGTCTACACACATGGTTGTCTATGATTTTTTTTTATGACCCTTCCTGGAATCTTTGTTTTTTGCCAGTGAACAATATTAGCTGGTGTTTCTGTGGATAGCCTGTCAGACCTTTCAAAATTTTCTTTAATTTACATAAATAGAAAAGTAAAAGAGGCACAGCCAAAGTGTCTTTCTAACTGCACTGACAACCTGGAGTTACATGTCAGTTCCCAGACAATGAGGGTTCCCGCTACAGTCACCCTTGTAATAAAAACACTGACAGTTTAGAGCAGAGCAGCTGTGCTGAAGATCGTACAGGGTCATCCTTATAACCTTGCCTTCCCATAACCATAATTATGAAATAATTTCCATGGACTTTCTTGCCCTAATGCCGGAAACAGCTGTCTCTGTACTGACAGGCTTCCATTGCCTATTGAATATGAGCACAGTGAGTCCTGGGAATGCAGAGAGAGGACTTTTTAATTAGTAGCCATGCCACTGCTTTAACATAGTCCATCTTGACCGCAAAGTAATGCTTCATCCTGAGGTCTGTAAGCAAATACATTGGTCTAATAAATCCCAAAAATTGATGATGTGTGTGAGGTACAGAGTTAACTAAGTTAGAGAGCTGTGAGTTTCCTAGAATGGAAAGAAATCTTTGTAGGGGACTCTCAACCTGCTTTCACAGCCTCTCATGCAGCTCTCTGTTTCACTTCATCGCCCATCAATGCCCAAACTGAGGCTGACTTGTCACTGATTCCTAGGTGTGTGTAAACCAGGACAAAACACAGCTATAAAGCTCCTCAGTTTTCCATCAGACACACACACACACGTACCCGCACGCATACGCACTCAACACACAAGCCTGGACTTCCTGTGTTTCGCAGCTTCTCGTAAAAAACACCCAGATGTGAGCAGCTCACCGGCGACACTACCAGAGTACAGAGGTGCATTGTGGTGCCGCAAAGCAGCACCCAACTCCTTTTTGCTCGACGTCTGGAAGACACACACACACACACACACACACACACACACACACACACACACACACACACACACACACACACACACACACACACACACACACACACACACACACACACACACACACACACACACATACACAAACACACACACATTTGAACATCCCCCTACCCTATTGCTCTACACGTACAGCTTTCCAGACATGGGTCATTGGAGCAAACCATCTCTCTCCACCTGCGGGGGATAAACTGCCATCAGGAGGGGGAATGAGAAGCGAGGTTAACTTGTGAGATCATCTCCTTCTGTCTCCAAATGTGCTTGTTTGCTTCCTCCTCCTCCTCCTCCTCCTCCTCCTTCTCTCGTCTAGTCTCGTTGCAGGAAAAAAGCACGACACCTGGTGCACATGGTACCTTTCCAGAACATGTCCCATCAGCCTCTGTTTCTTAGGGCAGGGAGTTTATTGACTTTAAGACCATATTGTCTTGACCAATTTAGAAAACACTGTTTGTGGGGGGGACTTTGAAAAAATGTAAGAGTCTATCCAAGTAGTCCCCAGCTTTGGAGATTTTCTCACCATTTTGTTCCATGGAAAGGACAACTGAAATCAATCATTGCAATCATCCTTCAGGTTTCACATCACTGCTCTTATTGTTGGCCTTGAATGAAGAAAAAGAGTCATTAGAGTGTACAGCATTAACCTCATGTCTTGGTCTCCAGAGGAGGACTTGACCCATCTCCTGTGAGAGTGACTAATAATAAAGGGTGAGAAAGAGAGAGACAGCATACGAGTACACTGACCTATAAACCCAGCCTGCCCCTGAGTCCTCAAGTACTTGCTTTAATTTATCGCCATATGTTGCCATGAGACACAATCCAGACAAAAAGTTGTTTCTGCCAAATATGTACGTAGAGTCTGCCAAGTGTTGCACATGAGAAAGTTAACTGGAATTTCTTCCAGACTTGAGATGCATTTCAGTGAATTACACCTCTGTCTCACATTTACTGAAACATCAGAGGGTCCACATCCAAGAGTCATGCTATTGTGCTTTGACTCATGTAACTGAAGTCTGAAATGTGTAATCTACCAGTAAGGCAGGCTTGAGTAATCACAAAGAAAAAGCTACTAAAGAGTGTATTCACTCATCCTGACTCACACAAGGCATATTTAGTGTGTTTGGGTACAGTCAGAATAAGTGGGTGGATTATAGTGGCTGAAGTACCTCCTGTTTGGCAAGTGTGCAAACTCAGAAAGTCTCATTAGACAACCTCAGCTACGAGGAAGCTCAGTCATTTCCCCTCTGCTGCACAGCGCTGCATGCCAGAAATTTTAAAGAGAGAAAGATACATAAACAGACAGATGGAGAGAGAGAGAAAGAGAGGAAATTAATGTTGAACTTGCGATTAGGATATAGACAGAAGAGCATGAAAGGCGCTGAGGGAATAGTGGAGGGAGGAAGAGAATGAAGGCACAGGGAGACTAAGGTCTTGAGTCAGGATAAAAGAAAAAAAGGATGCAAGGACACATTTAGTGAATAAAATTCTTTAGCATCCAGAAATTAAGATGTCTTCTCTCCTCTTGTGTTCACTAAAAGACTGGCTCAGCAGGAAGCTGCTTGTCTGCCAGAAAGATCAATTATTTCCCCTAATGAAAGCTTCTGCTACGTGTTTGAGTCACATTGGCCCTCTCACAGTCTGTGTGGCAGTCTGCCAGCTAGGAGTCTCCTGCTCCACATCATAATACCTGTACCACCTCAGCACAGCACTCCTGGTTTGTTTACCAACTATTCAAAGTTACTCCATTTATTTCTCTTAAATTCGCTCCCCTGTGCATCCCGTTTGGATACTTTTTTTTGCTATTGTACCTCAATTCTTCCCCCCCCTCACCCAGTTTCCTTCTCCTCTCAGCAAATTCCTGACTGACTGACTGACTGTAGCAAACAGCTGGCTCGACTTATTGCCTTCCCCAAGTCTGCTTGATTAAATTTGGTTTTGTGGCCTGGGGGGCTTTTTAGCCTTGTCTGTTCATCTAAAGCTGCCAAAGAAACACCAGAGTTGTGTGAACCCTACTGAAGTGGAAAAGGCCTCTTAATGTATTAAAGTGTCCGTTGCGGTTTAACTCACTGGAGTTTTTAAACAACTGTTAATATGTTTTTTAATTGGGTAATAATATAAGGACGCAATGTGACCACTCAATTGATTAATTCTCCCAATTAAATGTCCTAAACGTTGAGGTTTGGTTGATAATACCTGTAAAATCTTTTGAATAAAACCTATTAAACAATTCTAGTAGTAGCACTAAAAGCAAATAAAGTTAAAGTTTCTGTACTTGTCTACAAAAGCATACATTTGCAGCTTTTGTTTTTTGATAGAACAGGGGATGAGAATGCCTAATCATTTTTGAAGTGCATCTTGTTTACACTTGTCTTTCATGGTGCTCTTCCCACTCTCTGTCCTCTCTCCTACAGTTCAGTCCTGTAACGTCAGGTGTATGAATGGAGGCAGCTGTGCAGAGGACTCCTGCTCCTGCTCGAAGGGCTACACAGGCAACCACTGTGGACAACGTGAGTGTAACCTGCTGCACACCTGGGTGTCAGTGTGTGTTTGGGTGTGTGGGGGTGTGTGGGTGTGTGTGTGTGTGGGTGGGTGGGGCTTAGTTGCACTGTGTCTCCTGCTAGTAAATAGTTATAAGGACCAAATGTCTGAAGGATGAAAAGATGATAGAAATTCAGCAAATTGTCCTCACTTTGAAATCTTACTATACATACAGACTATACACATTTATATCTTTAGATTTGGACCTCATAAATATGCTGCTGCTTTACAAAGCTTTTGGTTTACGACTTATTAAGACTATTGGTCCGGCCTTTACTTGCAGCATGACTAATCAGAAAACCCAGTGCAATCTTTACTTTGGGTGACATCGCCAAATAAAACAAATAACTTGTACTGTGGTTGTTTAAGGCCTGTTGAGGACGATTTTATGTTAGAGAAAAGAAAAGGGGTGAAGAGAAGAGAGTCGTTGTTATTGACTTAAGAGATGTAGTCATATACAATACAGTATGTGTTGATGCGTTGGTGATGCAAGTGATTAAAAGGTGAAGTAATTAGTAGCTTCATGAAAGAAATGTGTTAGCGTGTCTGTGAGAGTGAGTGTGTGCTAAATGATTGATTCATTGTGAATTCCTCTGTTTTCCTCTGTCTCCTGTAGCTGTGTGTGAGAATGGCTGCCAGAATGGTGGGCGCTGCATCGGGCCCAACAGATGTGCCTGTGTCTACGGTTTCACTGGCCCGCAGTGCGAGAGAGGTGAGTGCTCATCCTCGATTCTGTGATTATACAGTTAGGATTTTCCACCCTTCCTTTCAGCTCAGATTGTATTTACATGAAAGAGGCCTGCTGGTAATAGACCATACTAGGTATTTTAGTAGGGAAACCAAAGGGTGCTAAACAACGGGACATTGTTTTTTGGTAGTTTTTGTATTAATACCTCATATGAGCTATAACAACGTTCTACTCACCAACTTTATTGCTGAGATCTGAGAATGTTGACATCCAAATAAGCAAAATATATGACAGGTCAGACGACGAGACAATTTGTTAATTAGCCCCAAAGTTTATACACCTTTTATGGAGGTAAAAACAAACAAATATTATTGCGATTAAACTGTCATTTTTTTATTGCTTTTGCAGACCAATTTACTGTTAACTTTGACCCAGCATTCTTAATATAGGTGGGCCTACACACCTCTACAGTGAGGGGTTATAATTTTCAGTGAGCTTGCTGTTTTCACCTCTTAATATTGAACGTTTGTGTATAGCTTGTGTGACTGCTTGCATTCCTTGTCCTGTTATAGTCAGCAATTAATTTGGTGTGTGAAAGATTATCATACCTGATTTATAATACTACAAGATGGAATAAAAACTTGGGTTGTAAAAGAACTGAACATTTTCTATCAATAAAAACCCATTGTGCACTTTGACTAAAATAGCCTTTAACAAGCTTGGGAGACACCGACACTGCTTTTATCAATACTCCCCACTACCACACACATACTCTAGTGTTAAGGAAGATATCAAACGAGGAAGTCTCTGATGTGGTCATGCAGTCGTGGGTATTGCTCCTATCAGTACAGACAGACTCTGTTGGTTCATTACTTCAGTGCTCAGTGAGCGTTCGGGCTCCTTTAACGTGGATGACTTCATACAGTTAGTTCAGACATACAGTGGGTGTTCGTCTCCTGAGCTTTGAACAGAAGCCTGAGGTATGTGTATGGTGGGAAGTGATGACCGGGTGTGGAAGTAGGTGACAAAGTATCTTGATTGCAGATGGAAAAAAAACCTGAGTTGATGGCTGGGCCTTCACCTTAGTTCACCTTTTTCGGAGAAGGAAATACCTTTACACCTTCAGATATTCTCCCTCACCAGATTCACCTTTTTTGTGACCCTCAATTTCTAATTTCTCCCTCTTCCTCCTGCTCTTACTGAGACTGAGTTAGAGGAAAGTTCTTCTCACTTAACTCATTCTTTTTAGTCTTTCTTCTGAATTCCTTTTTCCTGGATATATACCGTAGTTATACTGTATGTATGTATGCTTGTGTAAATAAACAGCCTTCTGTTATCTCCAAATTCTTGCCTTCATCTTACTCTCCATCTCTCAAATTATTTCTCAATGGAACTCTGCGGCTTGTTTTTCTGGGAAAAATACAACATTTTGGGGGCTGAGTTTGTCAGATGGAGCCTTAAAGACATCTGGCAATAAATACCCTCTCCCCCTCAACATCCCCACGGGACTGTCAGAATAGACTTTCTTTGTAGAGTGATCGTGGACATTTCCTGATGAGGAGAGGAGCAAGGTATGAGGGAAGCAGAGACACAAAGAGAGAGAGAGACAGAGAGAGACAGAGAGAGACAGAGGGATGGAGGGGAGGAAGAGGGTGAAAATGAAAATGGACTCCCCAGCTGTGTACACAAAGCCTGGTGGAGGGGAGTACAAACACTCTCCATGTTGCAGTAATGGGGAGACTGCTGGACCTGCATGTATAGTCACAGGGGAAACGTTTATAAATCTTTGTTTGTGTGCCAAACAAAGATTTATCTCACTGAGGCATACTTGGTGCCAGGTATGTCTCAGTGAGTAGGGACCCTAAAACATTTGTCAAATTAATGGCATAATTGAACCTAGAGACAGTGGGTTGGACATGAACATTTTAATTTGTCACTGCTTCTTTAGCAAAAACGGTCACTAAAGACATTTAAACGTTTGTCCTTCAGTTTGCCAGATAACAGTTTAGAATTGTTAGCTCACTGATTCACAAATTCAGAGAACTATCCTCTGAGATATTCAATAATTCTGATAAATGACCAGTGTATTATTTATCATTGGGTTTGGCCTGAAATTGATGCTGAGTCCCTGGTGTGACCCTTAGTGTTCTTACAGCTCTGTTGTGTATTGCGGTTTGAAAGTTTGTGCAATTGAGTCCATGAGTCAGTAGATTTAGTGTGTGATTCATTGAGAGGACGGCCGATGAACTGTGATTGTGAAGGCAGCAAAAGTCAATGAGTTTGGGCGAACTGAGAATGCTGGATGGAATCATGGGAAACTCCTCCATGAACGCGTGTCTGTGGTGTGTGTGTGCACGTGCAGCTGTGTGTTTGTGCTCCTTGACTTTGGTTTGCAAGACACAGAGTTAGAGTTAGTCATTCCTCCTTAAATGAAAAAGAATTCCCAGTTTCAGTCTCACAGAGTCACTAGCAGGCTGTAGACTCTTGTTAAATAATGCAACAATAAGTGTGTGCATTACACGCCAATATGAGCCCCATTGCACTTGTTTGTGTTGATGCATGTTTTCACATAATTTCAACCGTATGTACAAAAAGGTAGAACAATGCTGATGTGTGTGTGCAGATCTTTTGCTCATTCATCAGTCTCTGTTCCAGCACTGCTCAGTCCAGTCTGTCTCTGTGGACCTAGAAAAGCTTTGTGGTCAGTTCCAATCCCATGCCAGAGCAAATAAACCGATAATCGCAGCGTTGCAATTTTGCCCCCAAGCAGGCGGTGACGTCAAGGGCATTTTGAGGTGCTGGAGGAGGAGGAAGCTGTGCTATTTCTGCACTATGGACTCTGGATAAGAGTGGACAGAGCATGGCTGGACAGGATGGCTTTGCTGGTGGAAGGGTGGGATTCAGGGGCAGGCACAGGTCACTCTGTGGAAAATATTCCCAACGACAAGTTAGTTTCAGTCAGCCAGTTCGGAGCCATGCTAAATTTGATTTACAGCACGTCTATAAATTATATACTAATGCAGCATGACGTTACCTCTTAATGTACACCCCATATGTCCAAATCCAGGAATTTCTGGTGCAAGACAGACACTATGAAGACACAAAGGAGCAAATTCTAGTTCAAGAATTGGCTGAGAGTGTTCAAATTCTCCAACATTATGTTTTAATCCATGTCTGGAAATGTGTCTCAATGGGCTAACACCGTGAGCCCTGTGCTTCATCCAGATACAATGTGTGACTATATGCTCTGAATTATATCGCTATGTTATCCATTAAGTGTAATTAGGAACGTCACATTTAACAAGCTGTTTTTAGTGTCTGCTTTTCATGAGGGCACTAAAGTTTGATGATCCATCTCATAAACAAAGTGGAGGAAATTATTCACCAGTGCCCAGGCCAAATTTAGAAGCTCTGGTTTGTTCCAATCAATACTTGAGTAGCCTCACGGGATGGCCATGAAGGCCGTCTTTGATCTGGCCTGATGAAGAATGGGCCGATTTACTCTCTCTGCACTTAGGTAGCACTACAAAGACTGCTCCATCCGAATAAGTAACTCATGTCCCATGAGTGGTAGCTGTTGATGGAGCCTGGAGCCCAGTAGCTCGACTATGTTTCTGCCTGGCGGTGTCTGCATTCAATAGAGTCTGAGTTGTTTTACCACTGCTTGACATTATTGTGATGGGAATACTCCCAAAACACACCAAAATAGCTTTAGAAGTCAAGATAGATTTTACAGCTCAATGGGTGAGATATAGAAACAATGACAGAGGAACAACAGTATGCCACAACATAACACAATTATATACTTTTTTTATTTCATATTCTATAATTAAGTACACAAAGTCATAGTATGTTACAAAATGCCTGATGATTACTGTTTTTAATAACACTTTGGTGTCGATTTTTCCATGTAGTCATGTATGTCCTGAACGTCACACACACCAGTTAGCTACAGGCTTCAGACTTTCAGATCTCTGTAGATTGCTGAGCGCTTATCTCTCCCATTTCCATTCTCCCATAGTTGTTATACCCTGTGTGTGTGTGTGTGTGTGTGTGTGTGTGTGTGTGTGTGTGTGTGTGTGTGTGTGTGTGTGTGTGTGTGTGTGTGTGTGTGTGTGTGTGTGTGTGTGTGGTAAACACTTTTGGTGTGGAAGAAATGGAAGCAGCAGACTCCTTGAGGAATGATAAGGGATAAAGGAAAAGAGTGGTTTCAAGCTTGTTGATAATAGCTCTGATAAAACTCACAGAGACTGTTATGGTTGGCTACAATGAAGATAAACCTCCACACACACACACAAACACACACTGAAACACACATCTGCACACACAAACAAACAACCCCACACATTTGAATCATTTATTTATGTCCACATCAGCCGAGGACACAGGGATACAAACAGAGAGATGCAATCAGATATTCCACAGGAGTAGCCAGACATGTGCTCAGTCTGCACACACCAACCAAAAGTGAACACACATGCACACACGCACAGAGGATAATTAGAAAATGTCTGTATTTTTCAACAGGTGAGTAACAGCATGACGTTTAGACTTAGAGTTTCAGAGTCAGAGGCTCAAAGTCTTCCAGCTGTATAAAGTCTAGAGAGGACACACAAACACATATATATTTTCTCTTGATTCATTTGATCTGTTGACCTCTTGTCAAAGGGAAGTATGTATGAATGATAGTAGCTTCATTTTCATGTGATCAACTCATATTTCAAATTTCTTATCTTCCCAGACCTCTACTCCTGGGGGCTTTATAAGTACTTTAGCAGTTATTAATGATTCTGAAATGGGATCTTTCCTCTTCTGCCATTTCTCGTTCTCTCTCTTCCCTTCTACTGCTCAAGTCAATGCCCCCGTCCCATCATCCTTGATCCCACAGCTGGACGGGGATGATGGGAAAATGTTTTCCCACAAGGGTTTGCGTTCCAGACAGGATTAAATATTTTCTCACCTCAGCCTTTAAAGTATTTTATCTTCTTCTAATCCAACTTCCATTAGAGCGAAGAGTAATGGGCTTTGATGTCTGATCACATTTTTTTATTTTTTTTTATCATTCATCATATGTGAAGGGTCGGACCCTGTTAACATCCTCTGATTTAATGTATGTAGACTGATCTAGGTGAAAGGTTACAAGTGATTCAAGCAAACTTGGGGCTGAGTTACAGCAATGCCTTGAAACTTTTATTGGATTTGATGCTTTTTATTGAGCTGATGTTTATGAACTTAAAACATTTTAAACTTGTAAGAATGAGAAGACTCCATTAAGTCTGGAGAAACCGGAGACATCTGGATGAGAGACAGAGGTCGCAAGCAGTGGATTTAGGAGTAAGGAGTGGACAGCGGATAGAAAAGAGGATCTGGTGAATGTTTTTCATCTATTGAGCAATTTGAACACTAATTAGACCAAATTACTTCCGAATGTTGTCGGCAGCACCGAGTCAGGATGTTGGATTGCTCGCTTGTCCTGACCTGCCCGATCCAATCCCATGAGTCCGATGACTTTAGATGCATAACATACAGACATGTATACCAAACAAAAGCCTGAACACTTGGAACACACATGTTGATTGGGACACTGTGAGACAGGCAGCCGTTTGTTATTTAGTGCTTTCAAAGAAAGCTGTGTTGCTGCTCCAGCCTCTAGTTTGTCTCGAAACTGCACTTTGGAGAGATTCTGTGTTTTCCTTCAGGTAAAGACGTGTGTAAGAGAGAGAAGAGTGGGGAAAGTGCATTTATATTTAATTTAGCACACATGCATTGTCTGCTGGACTTGGCTGCTGTGTGCGACTGTCTACAGTTGCTGGATGATCAGCGTGTTGGAGAGTCCAGTTTCCTCTAATGAGGGAAACAGTTCTTTCTTTTCTTAAATCAAAGACTGAAGGGTTGGAAGCACCATTTATTTTGTCCTTCGCTTCAATT
Organism: Anoplopoma fimbria; assembly: GCF_027596085.1. Lineage (NCBI taxonomy): Eukaryota > Metazoa > Chordata > Actinopteri > Perciformes > Anoplopomatidae > Anoplopoma > Anoplopoma fimbria. The sequence continues at coordinate 18,404,904 of NC_072456.1, read as the reverse complement.
TTTTTTTTCTTTCTTTCTTCTTTTTTATGTCCATTGAATCTGTTAGTCCCAAACCAAGACATTTAATTGTTTCATTTCAGATGTGTGAAAAACAGTAACAGTACTTGCTGTCAGAATATACCAAAATCAAAAATGAACTGATAAACAAGTGTTTAACCAAAGTTTTATTTGGATTTTTTATTTTAGGCAATTTCACATTGGGCTACTGTGGTAGAGTTATAAAGCGGGTTATCCTTAAATCAAAGAATCAATGTTCGACTCCTGGCTCCACTAGTCAATGTCGATGTGTCCTTTACCCAAAATTGCTCCCGTAGGTGTATGAATGGGTATGAATGATGACATAGTGCAGGTGGCACCTGCATGGTAGCCCCTGCCATCAGTGTACGAATGGGTGTGAATGACATGTTAAAGCGCTTTGAGTGGTCGGAAGTCTAGAGAGGCGCTGTACATGTACAGTCCATTTACCATTTTCCTGCTGCCATTGCCAGATTCTCAGGTTTGGACCGAAACCAACCCAAACTGATGCGGAGGCAGCAAGAAGACTTATTACTAAAGTTATAAATAATAAGAGAAATGACTTACAGCCTGGGAGCCCAAAAGCTTGCAGGACATAGAAATAAATCCCCCAAAAGCTGCAGGAACGTTAAACACCGTAAGAACATAAAAACTAGGAACCGGTAATGGACCAGTAATGATACAAGGAACGAAGAACAATGATGAACCGGCCCACGGATAAAGGAGCACAGAGATTAAACACACAAGTAAAGGAAGGTGATAACGAGGCAAAGGTGGGAAAACACACAAGACAGGAAGTGAAGTTTTTTACAACAAAAGAGGAGGACTATCTAAATAAAAAAAAAACATGAATTGAATAAGCTATATGGGACCCAGCTGTTTTAGGAAAAAATACTTGAAACTATGAAATTCATTTTTTTTTTTTTTTAGGTTTACGTCTTCAGTAGGAACAATGGACTTGGTGAGCGTGTAGTGAACAGTGTAGTGAAGGGATGAAAAAGTACTTAGAGATAGGATCGCTTGTTTGAGTGTTTTTATGGAATTGGGTGAAAAAGAAAAATATAAAATAACGGCAGTCTTATTCTTGTGAGCTTAGGTTTGAATGCAGATCATTTGTTTGTATAATTTCTCAGAACATGAGTAAATGTCTGTGGTGTATGAATCAACACTCCCCTTTGCCAACCAAGCCACATGTTGATGGAAGATCAAATAACGGCTGAAAAGCTGGCATGGAGAGAGTAGAAGGCCGACAGGAAGAAAGACCTTAAGCAGGCGAAGAGAAGACAGATGAGGGAGAACTGGCGTGAGCCCCAGCCTGCTCTCTGCATGCTCAGTCTGACCTACTTTACTTCCCCTCTCGTTCTCTTTTTTTTTTTTTTTTTTTTTTTTGCGTCTCTTACTCTTTGCCCCCCTGTTCCCTGTGATCCCCTTTTATGTAGCACAAGGAACCAATAAGTCTGAAGAAGAACTCCCACCAGACACCACTGCTGATTCCTATCTTCCCATGTCCTTCAGAGCTGAGCAGGCCACTGTCTTTCTCCACATCTCATTTTCACAGCCTTGGCTAGCCAACCATGCAGCTTGTCTCTCATCTCCCCTGTGATAATCTAACGATCTCCTTTTGTTTAATGAAGGCTATATTAAGTTTGGCGCCACAGCAGAGCGTTTCTCCCACAAAGGAAACCATCATCAGGCCGTATGAGATTGAAAAAAACAAACATCTTATTGCTGAAATTGTTTCAGCATGAGGTCATTGTGCCTGATTTGTGGAGTGTGTAGCCCGAGGTTAAGCCATTGTTTACTGGCAAACGGCAGTGCAGCAAGTAGGCAAGGTGATCACTGAAGACAGGGAGAGTTTGTTCTCATAATATGTTAAGTGGCAACATCTGCTGGCTGTGTGTAATTCCTTATCTTCACTGTTGTTACCATCCTTTCTCAAAAGATAGGATCTGCAATTTCAACACATCTGTCTCAACTTCCATGAGACATTTGTGTTACTTTTGTGTTATTGGTAACATATGTTGTGTGACGTCATATGTGTTTTTGGACACACAAATGTGCATTGTCCTGAAGATACCATCCAGATGCGTTCAAATGTCATTATCATTTTTGGAGTGAATGATTGTCACGGGGTGATTGTTATAGACGACCACACTGCCGTTAACAGCTTGTACTGTCACATGGAAACAGAAACCACAACTGTTCAGCCCACCACCAACTCCTAGTTAAAGTACTGAAATGTGATCCAGTATGTCAATCCAATGGGTTAACTTATTGGGGAGACTAAATGTATAGCAGTCATTCAAATCCTATTTCCAAATTCCTGTGGAAAGAAACAATCTGGATGTGTTTAGCAGTTTATTCTGAGCAGGTTTAATAGGTAAATGTGTGAAATCACATGCTCTGAAGTGAGTCGTTATTCTGCTACCAACGCTCATATTGTTTTTCTTAAGTCCTGGTAAAACCTGCTACTTGTAAATGCTGTTTTTTGTGAGCCGATTCTTTATTCAAAGATTGAATACTTGAAACAATCAAGCTGTGAGGACTTGTTTAAAAGTCCCAGGAGTCACTAAAATCATCCTTTAATGTTCTACCAGTTTCGTTTTTTTTCCAACATCCACTCCTCCATTTGATGTTTGAGTAAAATTAACAAAGAAAGAAAAAAAATCCCTGACTTCGATATTACAGGAACTATTTCTTCCCCAGAAATAGAATAAAATTCTCAACTATGTACCTAATCTGGTTTCAATTTATGGTGTGCCAGATGTGTTCGAGGAACTGAATTGCTGTTCTATTTTTTTGAATCAATCAAAAGTTAAATCAGTCACAAACAACGGACTCTTGTCTTTCTCACTCAACAGACTACAGGACTGGGCCATGTTTCACCCAGGTGAACAACCAGATGTGCCAGGGCCAGCTCAGTGGAATCGTCTGCACCAAGACCCTCTGCTGCGCTACCATTGGTCGAGCATGGGGCCACCCCTGTGAGCAGTGCCCCGCCCAGCCACACCCCTGCAGGAGAGGCTTCATCCCCAACATCCGAACCGGAGCCTGCCAAGGTCAGATTGGTGCACATACAACTACATACGTCTCTCTGTCTTTCTTGTACACACACCTGGCAGATCTTCTTTTTACCCGTGATGAAGGAAGACACACACACACACACACACAGGTTCATGTACAAAGCCAGAGTCACCACGATAGTCAGTGTAACCATTACTTTACCCGTCATCATCTCAGCTGCGATTCCTGACAACAACATCCCCTTGGTAGTGTTAACAACACAGAGGGTGTTTAAATGTACACAAGTACACGTAGGACAAATTCTTTTTTGTGTTTTCCTGTTAAGGTGTTATTCAGCAGAAGATGTGTACAAGCATCTCTTATTTTGGTTTATTTGTTCATTTCATAGGGACAGAGTAAGTTGATCAACATTAGTAAAAAATTACAAGATGTAAACATGGCTTATGCTAATTTTCATCCTTCGTCCCGTAGCAACCAAAACAGAAACATTACAAGTGACAATAAACAGATACAAATATACAATACACAAGTAGAAAAAATAAATACATTGTGCATCATGTCATGTTAAAAGTGATCACAGTTCTGGTTTGACTTGAGCCATTGTTTGAGATGGATCTTAGAAGTACAATATGTAGGAAACCCCCTTTTGCATCTTTTAGCACAGTTTGTCCAAATGTGGTGCGCCTTACAGTCCCATCTAGTGGTCGCCCTGGTGCCAATGCCACTGTCATGGCTTTAAATTGATTAATTCAAGGAGGAGGGGCAAAGCCTCACTCATGAAAAAGCTGAAAAAAGCATATTTTAAATTTATATTATTCTCAAAACTCAATAAATGATATTTTTCCAGAAATAAACATTTTTATTTATTTTTTTATATAAAAATCTCAAAGGGTTCTTAAGTAATTATATTGATTCAAGTGTGGTTATGTCTATAAGTGACCAGTTAATATATCAATAATCAAAATCATTGAATTTATGATGCCATCCTTGCATCATAAACTGTCCTGATTTGCATAAAACCTGTAGATTACATTTTTCACATGTATTTTAAAAGTAAAGGTAGAGTCCAAAGTGACCCAAAGGTATCTGAACACATATGTTCAAGAATATTATATATATATTTTTTGGGCATTAACTAAAAGACTTGATTTAGTGAGCTATTCCTGAACATGGGTCTGTGCAGATGTCAGAATTAAGAATATGTGTTAAAAAATACTGCTTCATCTGCTACATTTGAATATTGATGTTTTCTCATAAATTAGGCAGGTCATTGAAATATATTTTGAATAAAATCCTCATCTTTAATTTAATCTTTATCTCCCTGTAAACAATTCTACATGTAATTTATGTATATGTCAGTATATCAGTCATTATGAGCAGGTCCCAGCTTTTACATCACTTTGAAAAGTGAGCTTGAGCTTGAGCCTTGCTTAAACAGGTATGTTCCATAAACAGTGCATCATGTCACCCAATGATAGCAGAGTAATAGTGAATTCTAAAGTGGATGTATAAAGCAAAGCAAAGATACTTATAGCATTAATTATACAAACTTTTTTATTCAAGAATAAAGCAGCTCTGACTAAAAAGGGTCCACAAGAGTGAGATATGGAGTTTATAAAAGAAAAACTGAGGGACATATGAACTGAAATTCACCTTCTTTCATCAACATTCCTGCCGCTGGTGTCCCAGAACCCCCTCAGACCAGACCAGACTCTCTCTGCATGCCTCTCAAATAACCTATGGCCCTGACCAGACTAAGCAATAAGACTCCATCAATATATGACACATGTGGAGGTCGTGTCCCTTGTTAAATGAGCCCAGCCAGGCTCTTTGTTGCCTCAATCCAGCTTCACTCACATGGACACACCCAACACCACTCTGGGCGGATTGTGATGGTTGACGTATTGCTGGAGCCGTCACAGAGGGAGACTGTGTTTTTGTTCTGAAGCTCATAGCACCTGGCCACATTTCAACAGTATCAGCGCTAGGGACATTAAATTCATGTATTTATGCTGGGAAGTCTGGGATTACAGCAAATTTAAGTGTTGTTTATATTTAGGATTGAAAGTTACACATTGTGGGCTTATACCAATATTTGTTAGACTTCATTGGCAGATATGTTGACAGGGTGTTTGTAAAAGCCTGGTTCCAGGCATCTGAATCCCCGCCCACATCTTGCATTCATCCAGCGATTCTAATAATGAACAAATGAAGTGAAACAAAAAGGCCATTCAGTCTGTTCATCATGTTGAGGCATTTGGCTCTGTCTCAATGCAGGCACAAAGGGAGCGATGGTGAATATATTTACAGTCACATTGTTATTTATTCTTGTCAGGAGCAAGTCCGTTAAAGTATTTAAATTGAGTTAGATCGCCAAAATAATTTCCATGTTTCAATACAATGTTTTACAAATTCTGTTCATTCTTAACTCTTGTCGAGGGCCATGGAGGAAATTGTTTCCAATAACTGGAAATTATATGGATATAATGTAATACCACAATCCATCTAGCTATATGTTTAAGGGTGAATACAACATTTATGAGGGAAATTCAGAAAGGTAACACATCTGGGATTAGTAACTGGTTTGTATGTAGATCCACAACTTCCTGTCTTTTGGATGTGGCCGCCAGTATGTTAGAGTTATATCAGTTTGAGACACTCACTCATCTCTCTGTGACTAACATATCTCCTCTCTAATTCTCTAACTCTCTGTACTTCTTTCTCTCTCTCAGTCTCTGTTTATATATTTTCCCCACTGTCTCTCTCTCTCTCTCTCACACACAAATGCACCAAAGCCACCTAATCGCTAGAGAGCCCAGAGCAACGTCTCTCTGGCAGAAGAACAAAGCTCACCTGACCATGAATCCAACTTTGAGGATTGCATGCACTCCAGGCACCACATCAGGTTGTTGGCTGGGAGATTATTTATTTATTTTTCTCTCAGCCTTTTGCCGAAGAAGCAGAGATTGAGTTAATTCAAATGAATGGAAACAGGCTGTTATATATTTATATCTATATCTACATCATAATCTCTATCTCAATCTCAATCCCAATCTCTATCTCTATCTCTATCTCTATCTCTATCTCTATCTCTATCTCTATCTCTATCTCTATCTTTCTCTATATACCGCTATATAATTACACACACATAGTACACAGTTGAGCTATCTGGACCTTTAAACACGTCCTCACAGTTTAATTGTTTCAAATGTTTAGTCTTTGAATCAACAATTGTCCCTCAAAGATTTCATTTACAAGTAGCAGGTTTTACAAGGACATAAAAAGAACAATGTGAGACTTGGAAGCAACATAACAGCTCATGTTCTTATTAAACCTGCTCAGATTAAACTGGGAAACACATCAAGATTGGTTTGATCTGCAGATATTTAGCAATATATCTGTATGGCAAACGTAAATATCTCCAGGCCAAGACACATATTGACAATGCCTGGGTCCTGCTTGGTGACTGGCAATGTGGTGAATATAAACCCACTGTTTGTGGATCAGGAACAGAGGTATCCAGAGTTTCTTGCAGGATCCCGCCCTCTGACGTATGCCCAATACTGTGGAAAGTGACTCACATGAATGCTGGGAAAAAACGTACATTTATAAAGCCATTTCCTGTTGAAACAAGAGCTTGAATCGGTCTTTCTGGAAAGGGTCTTAGACATCACAGCCGACGCCAAGTTAGGTCTCGCTTTTAAGAGATTTAAGCGATAGAAAGTGTGTAAAACATGCTGTAAAATGTGCTTTGATCCTTATGATTAATATATATAACGTATATTTTTATAGAATAGTTTGATGTTAGTCTGAGTCTTATTTTTTGTAGTTTTTTGGGGTATAACTAACATACTGTAGGATGTCTCATCTCTCAAATCAATGCTATGCAGATGCCAGTAATTATTAGAACATTTATCCATTCCTGTTTCAGCTTCTCCTCACAAAAGTCTATGTCTTTCTGTCCTTCTCTTAGATGTGGATGAGTGCCAGGCGGTGCCAGGTCTTTGTGCCGGAGGTAACTGCATCAACACTGTGGGATCCTACGAGTGTAAATGTCCAGCGGGCCACCGTCAGAGTGAAACAAGCCACAAATGTGAAGGTAAGTGGAATTACCGCAAAAACATGTTTAATGATTATAGAACTAATCTGCATAATGAGGACCAAGGGTATTAAAAAAGAAACGATGAAGACTAGCGGCCGTCTTTAAAGCGCTGCCAAGATTGTCAAATTTGCAAGATGATAAGAGTCAGGGGAACTATTATTAAAGTAGATAAAGCAGCGTAGTTTGAATTGGGGCCCAAACATAGTTTTCACTAGAAGTTGGCTGTTGAAGAAAGTGTCCTTGAGCTACACATTTATTTCCTGATGGCTCCATGGTTGATGATCTGTAGCTCATCCTCTAATATCTTTATAGAGGAGGAAAAAGAGAAGTTCAATCTGTGTTATTATCCTATATGTAAGTTATTATTATCAACTCAGATAACGACTAATAACTAAAAAGATTTTTATTTTCATTTAATGATTGAAAAGCATCGCAAAATATATTGACTTTCCTGTTACTAATGCAGATTACTTGAGCATGTAAACTCATCAACAATCCAAAATAATCCAGTGGAACTAAAATTAGATTTTGTTGACTTGACTGGTAACACAGTAAAGTAACACAGTAACGATGCACTTCATGATAACTTTGGGTTTGCTGGGATCAGCTTTGAAATCTCTAAGTGACAACATGTTCAGAGTTTAAGAAGTCTGGACATGTGCACATAAACACACACACAGAGTGGATTCACATTACAACTTGTTGATTGGATGGAATTTAAACAATGCCCAGGCTAAACAGTCTGATAGTTAGCCAGGAAGGGGTTGTGTCTGTTGGACTGAAGCCGATGTGTTCTTAGTGTTTAGGGAGGATTAAAGAAAGCTCTTGAACAGTTTCAGCCAGATGACATCTATTCTACTGAACAGGAAGGCTGAACTGGCTATCGAAGTGCATCAGTGTATGAATTATTATCTAATCTCTCCTTTTATTAACTTGTGGCATGATTTAGAGATGCACGGAATATATAGAGAAAACATTCAGATTAATGGGAAGCAATTACCATGACACATCAGAAAGTGATTTATGTCACAGTGAATAACAGAGGAAACGGGGAGGATGACTTCACTAAATTCAGTCCCAGTTTCAGTTGTGGTTTTGGATAAACGCCATCAACGGTTCAGGATTTACAGTCAGGAGAAAATGAGATGCTGAGCACTGCTCATAGACAGTTGGGTGTGGATGTTGTAGCAAAATTCCAGCACAGAGAGGGCTGAGCCGTTTTAAAACAAGGACGCTCTGAGACAAGATATAAACACAATCTTTCTACTCCCTACGTGGTCATTTTCACCTTAAATTTTATACACTCAGCTTCTTTTCTTCTCTTTATGCACGGTGTGATCTTAATTTTCTTCAGCAAAGGTGATCTGGGTCAAAACAAGACTAGAGCTACAAGCTACAAGAGTATTTTCTTCCTTGGTTGAAAAAGAAAAGTCATAAAATGTGATATATGTTCTTTGCAGTTTCCCATTCTAATTTTGCCTGAGAAACAAAAGATAAAAAACAACAATAAAAAAGTGAGAAGAGAAAGAGTTCAGTGTTTGTAAAGCTTGTTAAAACAAAAGAACATTTGTGACGTGTACCTGAAGTCATGGATTGGCAGGAAACACATGTTTAGTGAAATCTCAATCAGACCTGGTCCTTTGGGGGAGTTTTATTGAAATACCCCTCTAGCTAATGCACAAACAAGCCTCACTTAGAGCTTTCACAGTGAAATTACTGAGGTTTTTGGAGCAGTTAAGATAAAGTGCAGTTAAGATGTCATGGGCGTCTGATCGTTTGGGGAACAAGGCACCTAGTTTAACGGCCTGCTTTTAGTTCAGACTCTGCTTAAAAGTCTATCCTTTTCCCCCCCTTCTCTTTCTGCTTTTTTTCTGCTTCTCCCTTCATTTTCCTTCCATAAATACAGTCCTTTGGCTCAAAACCAGCTGTTAGTGCTGAACAAAGAAATACTTACGGCATCTGGGAGACTTTCTCATTACACACGCAGACCTCCCTGTTGCCATGACACTCCTGAATTTCACACACTCGTACAAACACACACATAAACAAACATTTCGACACATCAGAGTTTAAACTGGATGAAACAACGGAAACTGGTTAAATTATACAAATACTTTATCTTTGTTTTTTTGGAATATATTATGGGTATGTACACACAGTTAAACATGGCAGACTTGATGGCTCAGTGGTACATATTTATCCAGGTGACAGACATTTCCCTCCACACACTGGGTCGGTACCAGAGCGCTACGTCTGTGGGGAGTGTAATGTCTGGCGTCTTGTTGTTGCTGCTGAGAGAAAGGTTTATTTGGCGGGGGTATTTACAGCCTCACCTAGCTGTCAGACAGGAGTCAGCAGGAGAAGAACAGCCTCTTAGCTTCCCACAGCAGGCACATGGATGGAAGCTACACACTCCTAGAAAGACAAACACTAACACACCCTTCACTTTCCAACTAAACGCGCAGGTCAGACACACACACACACACACACACACACACACACACACATTACCTCACGCAACACGTCTGAGCTATTGCTGTAATTATGCCCCGTAGTGGGGCAGTAATTACGTATGCATTTAAATAAGCGTGACACATCATAAAAAACCCAATACCTTCTGGAACTCCACTTTGGGTTCCCCCGTCATGGAGCAATGGGGCCCCCTCCCCACTGAATAATACAGCTTAATGACATCATAAAGGTGGGCCCTGCCCAGCACCCACCCAGGTACTCTCAGCCATCGTACACATTTATGAGTCTAACTATGGCACGTTAAAATAAGGTCAGCTTATTCACTGTAACCTTGGCAGGTTTTTTACTTTTAGTACGGCCATTTGTAGACTTGAAGCAATGTAGATACCACAGTTGCACATGTAATTAAACCAAATGCTGAGTTGTATTATACATATGTTTTACCTTATAGAGTAGCAGGTTTTCTTATTATCCACGCCCATATATTTGGTTGCTGTCCACATTTGGGGTCCTCAAAGGACTGCGCTGTTGTCTTATCCTGCTGTACAACAAGTGGTTTTCAGTAGAACAATCACTTATTATTGTAATTATAGCTTATCTATTTTTCTCTTATGCTCTTTGATAAAGCTGGATATCTTGAAATTAATTTATCACATGATACCTTGTTGATATTTCACTTTTATTAAAGAAAGAAGCCAAACTTCCCAAATGTCACAAACAGTCGACCAAAGCATTTGTCTGAATAAAGCAAAGCCTAATATTGGCACAAATGTATTGAAATCGGTAGACAAAAGAAGACTACGAAGGCATTCAATCCCAGGTTTCTACGGACACAAATAAGTCAAACTACTATGTAGAACTAGACTTATGTGTATGTTTTATATATAATTTGATGGTTATCACATTGTGGGAGCGGTTAACCTGATACATAATATGTCAGAGCTATTTTAGCATCAGTTTCCTTTGTAGGAACCATTCACTGCTTCAGTTCTTTTCACTGAACTTTACAGTTTGTGACTCACAAGCTTGAGTTTTAGCCTGAACAGAACAAACCAGAAGTAAATCAATTCCACTTTAGTTGACTGCAGATCTGTTTGATTTGCTTTATTATTCCTCAGGGAGAAATGGTTGCTCCAAGGCAATAAAACTTTCACTGCAGCGTGCTACTGTATCTTTCCAAAAAAAAAAATATTCACTTTGAAAGAAAATGAAGTTCTGTGCTGGCGGGAGGCGTTCTTGACAGATGTGTCCTGTGATGTGATGTTTATGATGTAACTACGTTTCAGACATTGATGAATGCAGCACCATCCCCAATGTGTGTGATGGAGGAGAATGCACCAACACTGCCGGTAGCTACGTCTGCACCTGTCCACGAGGCTACGTCTCCAGCACGGATGGATCCAGATGTGTGGGTGAGTCTCATACACATACATACACACACATTAACAGATTTCCAACACTCTCATATGAGCATTACCTCAGCCCATGGCTAGCTAAAAGCTACACATCTGGCTGCTAACTTCCCTCCCTCCAACTCTGCTTGTTGTGAGTGGAGTTCCGATGAGTCAAGCTGGCCTGTGGTCACCATGTGCAGACCAACACACAGCACGCACTATTTGGCCTTGACAGCATTAATCCACTCTAATGTTAGTGCCCCTCTGACTCATTCACATACATTGCATACTTAACTGACATGTCCCATGAAACATGACCAGGTGTTAATGTATTCCTGCGATCCTCACCAATCATGGCAGCCACAGTGAAACACAACCAGGTGTTAATACATTATTTCAAGATTTCTGCCCCAAAACGGACATCTCAGGGTCTGTCTGTTTCACCCTATCTGCATCACAGGCTCAGCTCAACTCTCCTCCAATAAAAGTTCCTGTAGCAAACTAAAACCTCTGGATTAGTATAATTGGAAGTACATGTTAGCTCCCAGTTATTTTCTAGTTTTCATGAAATCTGTCTTCCCTCATCTGTGGAGCTGTTCTGTTTTTTTTATTTTTCATCTTTGGAAAACGTTTCAGAGGAAATTGGTCGAAAAATACCAAGAAGACCAATGCCCAGAGTCTCACATGCGCCCACACATGCACTTAAACATAAACAAAAACAGGGTGGGGGCTGTTCTCATAGGTATTGGGTGATTGTTTAGCTTCAAAGTAACAAGCATAGGGTGTTGTCTAAGGGAAAGCTGAGAGGAAATAGAGGAAAGAGGAAAAAGCTGGCAACACTAGCATGTTGAAACCAATACAATTTTAAAGCCACAAGTATGTGGACACCAGCATAATAATCCACTATGGGATTGTTCAACATCTTATTTCAAAATCATAGGAGTACTGCTGTAAACAAATATATATAAATATTAAATAAAATTAAATAAATGGTAATGGGAGCAGTAACAATCAACATATGGAAGAAGAAGAAGAAGAAGAAGAAGAAGAAGAAGAAGAAGAAGAAGAAGAAGAAGAAGAAGAAGAAGAAGAAGAAGAAGAAGAAGAAGAAGAAGAAGAAGAATAGGAAGAACAAGAACAAGAACAAGAAAAATAGGATGAATAGGTGATGAAGATTGGTTGTGTTTTTCCTCAAACAGATATTGATAGTGGAGTGAAAGATACTGTTAGAAAGATCATTACAAATATAGTGCTAACTGGCAGCCTGGTTCCTGTGCCAATGTGTGTGTGTATGGGAGAAAGGGGTGCTCCAATCAACCAATCCAAAAAGTTTTCCATCTGTCTTCCGTTATGCATGACCAAATTTTTATTTTTTTCCTTTTTCCTCCGTTATCCCCTTTCTTCCTCTTTGCCCTGAAGAGATATGCTGCTCTCTCTCTCTACTGATATCTCTAATTTTTTGGATCTCACCAAATCTCCTTCTCTAAGCTACGGGTTGAGTGATTTACAGTCGAAAGTCTCTCTGTTAACTCTTCAACTGTGCAAGTTTCCATCTCTGTGAGGGTATTTTCTCTTGCTCTGACTCCTCTGGCTGTTGTGTGTTGTTTTTCCTTTTCTTAAGTGTCTTCGCACTCTCATCCTCCTTATCCTTAACTGTTTCCTTTGGACCTTATTTTTCCATCCATCCTCTGACATCTGGATCCTGACCTTGTTTTCCTTCAGTTGTGGTTTTCAGTTGCTCTGAAATAAAACAGGTGCCAGACAACCTCAATGTAGCTTTCCTCCGTCTCGGTCCCGCATCCAAAATGGACAAGACTAGATTGGGAGGACACAGAGCCAGAGATAAGTAAACCCAAACAAAACCAGACTAGACCGGGCCAGGGCCAAACCAGTGGTCACACTTAAACAACAAACCTGGGCCTAGAAACTCAGCGGGTTTCCCCCTCATGTGTCTGACACACTTTGACGCAGTTTCCCTTACTGTCTGATCTATTTGCCTTTTTTTGTGGTCAGAGTATAAAGTGAATTAAAGAGAGTAAATTGTTTTAATAGGGCTGATCACTCACCCTCATGTCTTTGAAGCAGGATGTATACAGCTCTGGTCCTAGATGCCATCGTATGTGGCTGTTGGCCTGTGTTTTTTGGGATGTACTGTACCGTGGTAAAGCAGGCCAGCGGGAGCTGTTGGGGGCCCTGACAGTAATCAGAGCCTAATGCCCTGTCACACAGTGGAAGCCTTTAAACAAACAAGAAGACCTGTCCAGTCAGTCAGTCTGTAAAAACACCTCATCAAATGAAAGCATTTGCCTGTGTAGTGGAGCAACACTAGCGAGCAAACCACAGTCTGGATCCAATTTAAGTCATCATCATCCTCATCAGAATTCCCCCCCGTCCCCCCTCTCTTTTCCCTCCAACCGGCCTCCTGCTCCATCATTCCTACGGGATGTTTTTCAGATTGCGTTTGTGTGTATTCGTGTACCCATATGTGTGTATGTACATATTTTGTACAAGCCTATGTGTGTGTATTTAGTGCATGTTTTGTCTACTTGACCGTGAATATTCATGGGAATGCATATCTGTGCGTGTAATTGTGTAAATGTGTGTAAGTGTGTGTGTACTGTACATTATGTGCTCCCAGACAGTGCCTCATGTTCTATCTAATTGGCAAGAATTGGTCCACATGGAACTGATTAATTCCAGACTGCTGGCTCATTAGTGTGTTAATCGACGTGTGCCCCTCCCTCCACTCCCCCCCTTCATTCTGGTTTCCCTTTTTTCTCCCCCTTCTTTTCTGTAGATGCACTTTAAATTCTCTTTCACACATACTTCTCACTTTCTAAAATAATTATCTTCCTCTCACTCTGCCTTTTCCACTTTTTTGGTATTTCCCTTAAATACCCAGAAACCCCCTGTCTTCCTCCTCTCCATTTACTCCTCACACACGCTCTTTGAACCCCGGCCCCCTCTCCTGCCCCATTGACCCTGACCTGGAAAACTCTAACAAATAAGAACCCCTTTTGGAGGCCCTTCAGATGCCTGCAGTTATTCGAGACCCCGTGCAACCTTTCCCACTGCCAGCCCATAAAGGAGCTTCCTTCACAGCCACCATGGAAGGGCCAGGCCAGCCCTCTAAATTACAGCACTGCTGGTTTAAGAGCAGTGATTATCTGTAACCTTTTCCCACATATAAATCTGTGGCAGTGTTGGTAATGGGGCTTGATTTGTTACCTGAAGTCCTGCGTTTAAAAAGTAATTTACACCAGGCTGAAAAAGTGGTGTTTACCGCACTCTCTGGTTGAAAGTTTCAAGTTTCCAGCCTGATGTATCGCTGACCATTCCCAGCATAAGTGGTGGGAGTTGTGTGACGTACCTATAACTACACCTAACAGTGATGTTACAGTGTACTGACACACCCTGGAGTGCACTGGTACATCACTAGAGCAAGTTAAGAGTCAAAACCACTAAAACCAAGAAATTTAATCTTCTGTTAAATTGTTCGATTTTATTCTGGTAAAGATGTAGCAAAATGTTCAATTTGAAGAATTTCCTTCTTTAGAACTTTACCTGTTAGATGTTTTATTTCTTCTTAAACACTTTAAGATACATATTGTGTGTTGTATAAAGTATCTTATACTAATACATCGCTTACAGTTTTCATCTTAATCTCTAAAATGAAAATACTCTGATGACCTCGAGTCATCAAATTATGTTAAAGCATCTCCTTCTCCTTCAGATCAGCGTGTGGGCACCTGTTTCTCCGCCTTGGCTAACGGCCGCTGTGCTGCTGAGCTGAACGGTCAGTACACCAAGATGCAGTGTTGCTGTGACACAGGACGCTGCTGGGCTTTGGGACAGATCCCTGAGATGTGCCCTGTCAGGGGGTCCGGTGAGTACAAATAAAAACAACATACACAGAACAGAGGATACATGTTTCATATGCTAGCTGATGCCCAAACAAAGTGATGGATATGTGCTTTGAAATCAGTACAGAACATCAATCACCTTCTTCCCTTCACTGCTGAAAAAGAACTGGCAGGCTCCACAATAGATTGTCCATGACTTGGCATGAGCACAGGCTGTAATAAATAAATAAATAAAGCCATGACAGCGTCAACTTTCCACAAGCCAAATTAGTTTAATACAGCGATGTAAAACTAGACAACACTGATGCCGAGAGTGCGTTGAGTTTGCTTGTGTGTGTGACAGCGAGGGTAAGAGCATCTACTCAAACTGATGAGCATGATGTCATGAGCATAAACTAAAGAGAAAAAGATGTTAAAGATTTGTGCGAAGATAATAACCCATCATCTCATCAGTCAAGCTTCAAAAAACTCTTCCTCTGCGTGAGATTGTGTGATCCAAAAGTGATCTGTTACAGAATGTTCTGCTGATTTCAGTGGCACCGCCAAAATAAGATGCATGTGTTTGATTTAGTGTAACTGTAAACAAAGCTTAACATATACAGGATTGTGTATGCATACTGCACACACATATACATATAAACACATAACTACACAAATACATACATAAAGTACTAGCGCTGCATACATAAATGCCTTCATACATACAAACATAAACAATACACTAGACTTACTGTAACTACATGCCAAGTATAGTAGAGTTGATCATTATGCATGCACATTTTTTCTTATTACATGGTTAGGCTTTGCTCCAGTGAAAATATATTTGAAACCAGTAAAAAATGTAGATGGTCAACTTATTAAAAAAACTTTAACTAAAGAACATCTAAATGTAATGCAGATGCAATGGCCTTTGTAAAATCTGTAATTCCAGGAAACATTGAGTACATTTCAAATAATTTTACACTGTAGGAATTTGAGTGATCCCACAAGCTTTTCTTGGTTGGCACAACTTGAGAGCCTATCAATATGTTCTTCCTCAGCTTCATCTGGCAGGGAACAAATGAAACGCAACCTACAGTAGAATGCATCGACTGATTTTTTCCTTGTGATCTTTGTCTCCTTTGTAGATGAGTTCAGGCGTCTGTGCATTGTGGGTGTTCCCCAAGGACACGGACTCCCTCAAGTCTACCCCAATGGACACTTCCCCAACAACAACGGTAACGGGTTCAACTATGGATACAAGTTCCCCAGTGGACCAAATGGTAACGGCAACGGGGGCAATGGCGGAGTAGGCTTTGGTGGGAACGGTGGGAGCTTTGGTGGGAACGGAGGAAGCTTTGGAGGCAATGGAGGAGGACACCAACATATAGGTGAGTCACTCTGTGGGTTTCAATAAGCTGGTACTAGATTAAAGGGCTCATTTCCTGTAGGAACCTTTTTTTTCTGTGTTGTATTTTTGTTTTGTTAATTTGTCTGTCCTTTATTCTCAGGCACGGTTTCTGTGAACGACACCATCGATGTGTGCAGACATTTCACCAACCTGTGTCTCAATGGACGGTGCATTCCCACACCCACCAGCTACCGATGCGAGTGCAACATGGGCTACAAACAGGATGGTCGTGGGGAGTGTATCGGTAAGAGACATGCTCTATACTGTATAAATGCACATGTTTCTCAATACCTACCAGAGCCATATAGGCAGACATAGTGACTATATGAGACAGTACCAGAGTTAATTCCATGCACTGCACTGCCATCTTCTGCTGAGTTAAGGAATTTAATGCAAGTATAGGTGCAGGTGAAAAGTGCTGAAGTGTGAATTATGTTTTTTTCTCCCCAGATACGGATGAGTGTGTGAGTAATCCATGTATCAATGGAGACTGTGTCAACACACCTGGAGGGTACCACTGCAAGTGCCACGAGGGCTTCAGCGGAACCCCCACCAAACAAGCATGCAATGGTTTGTCACCCTGTGCTGTCAAGCTGCATTACTGTTCCCCAAGATGTCTCCTTAAAATGAATACGTTGCATATATTTATCACTGTAGTATGTTTATTACTGGTGGTTAAGATTTAATACACTAATCCACATCCTTCCTTCCTCTTCCCTCTTTCTTTAGATATTGATGAGTGCATTGTGAATGGTGTGATGTGTCGCAACGGCCGCTGTGTCAACACAGAGGGAAGCTTTCAGTGTATTTGCAATGCTGGCTTCGAGCTCACTCCCGATGGAAAGAACTGCATCGGTAAGGAGCCATCACAGGTTGACCTTTAAATGAGCTGTCACCTTTTTACAAACCTGACCTGACATTGTCCTCCTGTTTCTCTCCAGATCACGACGAGTGCGCCACTACCAACATGTGTCACAATGGCATGTGTATCAATGAAGATGGCAGCTTCAAGTGTATCTGCAAGCCTGGCTTTGCTTTAGCACCCAACGGACGCTACTGCACCGGTATGAATGATTTATGAAGACAAATACAGACCTCAACTCTCGGGCCAAACAGCCTGCTGTATTGACAGATTCGGGGTTCTTTGAAATCCTTCAGATCCCTTTTTTTAAACTTATTCATGCTTATGTCTGACTCTTTGAATCATCCATAAAGTCCAGAAATTGATAGATGGATGAATGTAGTCTCTTTTGAGTAGAAAAGCATCAAGAGTAGCCGCCAGACAATTGCAGTCACACCGTAACACAGACAGCACAGTTGCATATCCAAAATACAACACTTATCAATCTAGTTATTGCTAACTCTCCTTGACCTGATGCCTCATCAAGCTCCCAGTGATGTTTTTTCTAAAACTGTATGTTGGATGTTTTTCGATATTAGACAGTTGTATAAGTAGAAGAATAATTGGACTATTTAATCTATTCTGAAAATGAAGTTTTTTTTCCTTTCCTTTTTCACTTGTTGCTCACAAATTAGCTATGAGATCAGTGAAAATGTTATCCTATAAAAACAGTGACTTTCATAATCCAAGATCGTTAAAACCATATTTTAAAGACAATTTCTTGTACCTACTATGTGTTAAGTATCTGAAATGATAAAATAAATCACCATTAGATTTATTTTTTATCGGAAACTCATATCCTTATATATTTAGGGATGATTTCTCCTTCAGTTTACTAATAGAAATAGCCCTTTCTGTATGCACATAAGCTCATAAACTGAAGTTAACATGTGACGGATACATTGTGTGCCCTCTCTCCATCAGACATCGATGAGTGTCTAACTCCTGGCATCTGTATGAACGGACGCTGCATCAACTCTGAGGGCTCCTTCCGCTGTGAGTGCCCTCCCGGCCTGGCTATCGATGTAGATGGGAGAGTGTGTGTGGACACGCACATGAGAACCACTTGCTACGGAGCCATAAAGATGGGCACGTGTTCACGGCCGTTCCCCGGTGCAGTGACCAAGTCTGAGTGCTGCTGTGCCAATGCTGAACACGGCTTTGGAGAGCCTTGCCATCCCTGCCCCTCCAGAAACTCAGGTACAATCTGTCATTCGCTTGATAATGTTCATTTCCATTCTTACAAATCTTGGTTTATTTTGTGAATGCAATCTGGCTCATCTGATGTTTCTTTCAGCTGAGTTCCAGGCTGTATGCAGCAGTGGTATTGGCATTACAGCTGATGGCAGAGGTGAGTTTGTTGTTCATGAATGTGAATGTTCCCACAGTGCTGTTTCGAAACACTCTAATAAGTGTTAATCTACATAATCCCTGTCCTCTCTTAGACATCAACGAGTGTGCCCTGGACCCAGACATTTGTTCGAACGGCATATGTGAGAACCTGAGAGGAAGCTACCGCTGCATCTGTAATATCGGTTACGAGTCTGACACCAGTGGCAAAAACTGTGTTGGTGAGTCAGAGTGGAGTAGATTGTTTTTAATGAAGTGAAACTATGTACCATTCTGTTAAAGTGACCACTGTGGCAGCAGCACAAGGAGAGAAAAGTCATCAAATTGTACCTAAATATATCTTTCTGGTCAAACCAGACCAAGTTAGGCTGTAGCAGCAGCAATGAGTGAATTGAGTTAAGGAAGTATGTGTTTTAACGTCTATTATGTGAAATGTCGATGTATTTATTGAAAAGCTAGTCTCGCTTAAAGGACAATGCTGTTGATTTGAATGATAGCCATTCAATTAGAAATGTCTTCAACATTACATTTCTGTCCTCTTTTTTACAAACCGGTGCCTTCTCCCGCCTCCCTGCAGATATCAACGAGTGCCTGGTGAACCGTCTGCTTTGTGACAACGGTCTCTGCAGAAACACCCCCGGTTCCTACACCTGCTCCTGTCCTAAAGGATATGTCTTCAAACCTGACTCAGAGACCTGCGAAGGTGAGCTCTCACACACGCACACACACACACACACACACACACACACACACACACACACACACACACACACACACACACACACACACACACACACACACACACACACACACACACACACATTCTCTCTGACTCAGAAACACATTTACGTGTCAGTGCTGCCTCCCATCCACAAGTTTTATCATTTTTTACCAACAATCAAGATCATTATGAGGTGACATTATTACCAGATGTGTTGGATTTGGTTTCCAGTAAACATGTGACTCATGGAAAAGAGACACACGCACTGTTTGTAACAACCAAATTGTGATGATGATCCATTTGAATCAGCCTCTCAGCCTTGACATCATGAGTCTGTTTGAACATGTTTCAGATATCAACGAGTGCGATTCAAGCCCTTGCATCAATGGAGCGTGTCGCAATGTGGCCGGGTCCTTCAACTGCGAGTGCACCCACGGGAGTAAGCTGGACTCCACCAACACCATCTGCGTGGGTAAGACATCCGTCCTCCCAAGTGCCTGACACACATTAGAGCAGCACAGCAGGGACCCAGAAACTGCCTGGAAATAATAAGTACACACTGAGAGTGTCAACGGGAAATAATTGGTGCAGGAGCCTTCTGTAATCATTCTAATTGAGGTTTACTCTCCCCTTTTGTAAACAAATACGAAGGCTGTTCAGGTTTCCAGGAGCCATCCAGATACATTATCATCTTCAGATGTTGGGCAAAATGGCACACACTTGATTTTTTAGTGAAATACTTGCATGCATGGCCTTGGTTCACACGGAGAATGCTTTACTTCACAGAGATCTGCCCCCAGATTCAAAATGACATGCGGTATGTAAGACTCTCTGCTGAGGTTAAATATCCCACTTGTTTGGAGGTTTTTTTGGGGGAAATCTTTCTGAGAAAGCTACACGCTAATACAGAATACAGATGTTTTTGTAACTGGAAGGGAGAATGAGTCATTAAATAAAGACTCTCATATATACTGCATGAGCTGGCTCCGTCAAAGATCTACAAATTCCTCTGGTGTGGTTTATTTTTGTTTTCTGTTTTAGAGCCCATCACTCAGCGGGGGAGGAAAGCGGGAGTAAATTGTGGTTTTGTGTTTGGGTGGCCTTGTGGTCTCGGATAAAGGTGTCACTGTTATGACTGTACAATCTTTCAGTTCATAAGGAATAGAAAGGCATAGGATTAAATGTAATGATGCATGACTTTAGTTTACTCAGCTCAGTGTGTGGCAAAAGACATACGTTTTTATGGCAGTGAGGAAAGTTAAAGATGACATTTTGATTGTGTTTGTGGTGTATTTTGTTGCCATAGTTAAAGAAACCCTGTGGAGATCTTGACATTTTGACCACTGGTGGTGTTGTGGAGTAGTGTTTTCATGAGCACATAACTGTTTTGTTTATATCTTGTGCACAGTTAACACAGAATGTTCACCGTGTTTACAAGAAAACCCCACAAGGATTCTATAATCAAATCTTCTCCGTTGTAACTTCGGCTCCACAGACAGCATGAAGAGCACATGCTGGCTGACGATACAAGACAACCGCTGCGAGGTCAACATCAACGGAGCCACACTGAAGTCTGAGTGCTGCTCCACACTGGGAGCCGCCTGGGGCAGCCCCTGTGAACCCTGCGAGATCGGTCAGTTCTCACACCAGGATGCTGCTAATTTTTTCCTGCCGTTGTTTGATTCTCTGACCAATTTTTTTTAAAAACTTGACAAGGTTTCAGACCTCTGAGTTAAGGTTTAAGATTTGTTGAAAATCTCTGAAATGTCATTTAGATCACTGATTTAAAATCACATTAAAGAGTGATTACAATTGTACACATTATAATGAGTACATTATTTATATATAATCAAAAGAATAAAAGATTAAATTAAATTATTTTGAATGTTTTAATATTTAATGTCTTCCTAATATTGTGGCAAACTCAATGTATGCATACATACTCTTCATGCGCTTATATATAAATATATATATTTTTTATTTTATTTTTATTTTTTATTACAACTCTTAATGTTTTCATGTCCCCTCAGACACCGCCTGCTCTCGAGGGTTTGCTCGTATGAAGGGCCTTGTCTGTGAAGGTAAGAACATTTGATACTTTGATGAACGGTGACAAACCTGCAGTGTTCCCTTCATCCAACATCGGCTCCCGTGAAATCATCTTTTTGTCCTTGTAATGTGCCTTAATGTTTTCCCTGAAGCTTTATTTTAAAGAAAGAAAAACATGTTTCACCTTGTAATTACGTTTTTTTAAAATGTCCTTCTCCCTCTAGACATTAATGAATGTGAGGTGTTCCCTGGAGTGTGCACAAATGGCCGCTGTGCGAACACCCAGGGCTCATTCCGCTGCGATTGCGCTGAGGGTCTGACCTTGGACAGTACGGGACGCACATGTGTGGGTAAGAGGACAGCACAGCACAACAGAGACATCACTTCGAATGAAACTTAAAAAAAGAAAGAGGTGTGACTTTGTTTTTGATTCTTATAACAAACTTTTCCAGACACACGTAGTGAGCAGTGCTACATGAAGTGGCATGAGGATGAGTGTGGCGAGCCGCTGCCCGGGAGATACCGCGTGGACATGTGCTGCTGTTCAGTGGGTTCTGCCTGGGGCATCGACTGTGAGGAGTGTCCCAAACCAGCCACCCCCGAGTTCAGATCAATCTGTCCCAGAGGGCCCGGCTTCGCCAACAGAGGAGAAATTCTGACCGGCAGGCCGTTCTACAAAGGTACCAAGGTTTTACAACACTCATCCAAAGGGCTTTGACACACCATGAGTGTGTACATTTGTTTGTAGAACCCTAAAATCAAAGTGGATTACTAGTCAGAAAAGTCTTATCTGTAATGTGTATACTTATACAAAATATCTATCCAGTAAATTGTATAATTTTGACCAAATTAGTTCATTTTGCGTTTTTGTTGCCATGGCCATTTTAACAATATGTCTTCCTCTCCAGATGTGAATGAGTGTAAGGTGTTCCAGGGCCTGTGTACTCATGGAACTTGCCGTAACACCATTGGAAGTTTCAAGTGTCGCTGCAACAGCGGCTTCGCTTTGACCGCAGAGGAGAGGAACTGCACAGGTACAACAATGGGAGTCCAATTTATTCAAATGAAATGACATTTTGATGTCACAATCAGTGAGCAGTTAGTGAGTGTTTCTGTTTTTTTAATGTCTTTGTGTTTCAGACATTGACGAGTGCCGCATCTCCCCGGACTTGTGTGGTCACGGTACTTGTGTCAACACACCCGGCAGCTTTGAGTGTGAATGTTTCGAAGGCTACGAGAGCGGCTTCATGATGATGAAGAACTGCATGGGTGAGTTGGAAACAAGTTTGCACTCATAATAACACATATTCAGGTTGTCCTCCCTGTTTGAATTCATGTCCACAATGTGAAGTTACAGTCCAGTTTGGCAGTTCACCTGATCTTTCCATTACTTTGATGTTCTTTTCCTCTCTTTATTCATAACTTCTTTCCCCTTCTTACCTCTTCATCCCTCCTTCCCTGTCTTCCTCTCTGGCAATAGACATTGATGAGTGTGAGAGAAATCCCCTGTTGTGTCGTGGAGGAACCTGCCTGAACACAGAAGGGAGTTATGAGTGTGAATGTCCCCCCGGACACTCGCTCAGCAACGATGGATCTGTCTGCGAAGGTGGATCATACGTCATTCAGCACACACACACACAAAAAACAGGCTCACTTGGTGTAATTTATCATACTTTATGCCAAATTTATTCAAACTGCTCTGCTTCACAGAGTCAGACTTTTCTCCTGTGCATCTTTTAATTTCTGTAAACTTGTGTTATATCTGTTATTCATCATTACCCTAAAGTACAATACACAATATTGTATATGTTGCCTAACTTGTTTGCTTGTCCTGCCAGATGTGAACGAGTGCCAGCTGAGTGACAACTTGTGCAAGCATGGCCAATGTGTCAACATGCCCGGAACCTACCAGTGCTCCTGTGACACTGGTTACCAGGCAACACCAGACCGACAGGGCTGCGTTGGTGAGTGGAATGAACTAACAAGGAGATCAGCTATTTGTGCACTTTACCTTCTTATCTAATGAGACCCAGATTTTAACTCTAACCGGGACCTTCTTTGCAGATATTGATGAGTGCACCATTATGAACGGAGGCTGTGAAACACACTGTACCAACTCAGAGGGCAGCTATGAGTGCAGCTGTAGTGAGGGCTACGCTCTCATGCCTGACCTCAGGACCTGCGCAGGTAATCAAGCACAGGATATGTTTGTTACACCTGTATTCAAATTAACTCTTTTTTTTCAGAAACTATAACTATTAATAAATGCAACAATGTCATAATTTGAGAGTTTCCATCACGTCCTGTAGTTACCCCATGAAAATAAAACACTGATGTCTTTCTCTTTTATCTTCTACGTGCTGTTTCCACCTGTATCACATTGAAATGTATTTTCTGCTGTTTCTGGTAGATATTGATGAGTGTGAGGAAACTCCAGACATCTGTGACGGAGGCCAGTGCACCAACATTCCCGGGGAATACCGCTGTCTGTGTTACGATGGCTTCATGGCCTCTATGGACATGAGGACGTGTATCGGTGAGAGGAAAAACAATACTTAGAATATGAATATAATGTGTAACTTTTCATGAATTTATTCATTCAGTTCCTCTGAGCTGATCTATGGGACTTCCTCTGTCAGACTCGTTATCGGTCACTCCAATCTCTAAAGGCCCGGACATTCATGTATTAACTGCGTCTGTCCATCCCTGTCTGCCCAGATGTGAACGAGTGTGACTTGAACCCAAACATCTGTCTCCATGGTGACTGCGAGAACACCAAAGGCTCCTTTATCTGCCACTGTCAGCTGGGATACTTTGTCAAGAAGGGATCCACTGGCTGCACAGGTACAAACACACACACCGACACACACTCTGTCACACACACACAGCCTGACACACACACTCTGACACAAACACACACCGACACACACATCACTCACACACACAAACAACAGCGACTGAGAGGTCTGGGCCTCTCTGTGTCCAAATCTGAGACAAGTGTTGAGACAGTTCACCCATGCATACACTAGTACCAGGTCTATGGTTTTAAATATGTTATATTATTATTGACTTACTGCTTATAGAACTTAAAACTATCGGCAAAGCAAAAAAGCTAAATTTCAACATCTCTTTGCTTTCCATTAATTCAGGAGCATTTTACACAAAACACTTAGGCTGCAATATTCTTGATATTCTCTTTTGTCATTTTGTTAAATGTTTAAAGAGAAATGTGTGTTACTGCCTGCTTAAAGTATTGGCTGATTGATCTTTATACCTCTCCAGATGTTGATGAGTGTGAGATCGGGGCTCATAACTGCGACATGCATGCTGCCTGCATCAACGTGCCTGGAAGCTTCAAATGTCGCTGTCGAGACGGCTGGGTGGGAGATGGCATTAAGTGTGTGGGTGAGTACATATTCAGATTCATTCTTTTTTACAGTTTTATTTTACAAAATAAGTTTTTAAGACAACATAAAGTAACACAATTATCTTCAGTGCACAAGAATATTTGAAATTTCTGACTGCTTTGATTGAGTTCTGCTATTAAGGTCACCTTTCTCACACTTTTTTCTCTCTCTTCCTGCAGATCAGGATGAGTGCTCAGCAGAGGACCACAACTGCAACCCTAATGCAGACTGTGTGAACACACCGGGATCCTACAGGTGTACATGCAAGGAGGGCTTTAATGGAGATGGATTTTCCTGCTCTGGTAAGAATGCTGTAACTTTTTAATAAATCATAATTGAATACTTGCCACTGTGTGTTGCCAGAAAGCTCCATGCACAGTAAGTTTAAAATGCACTTGTTGCTCTGTTTCAGACATGGATGAGTGTGCGGACAACGTGAACCTGTGTGAGAACGGACAGTGTCTGAATGCTCCAGGTGGCTACCGCTGCGAGTGCGAGATGGGCTTCACTCCTACAGAAGACAGCAAGGCCTGTCAAGGTGCTGCACTCACTCTGTCACAATTTATTCTCTTTGCTCTTCTTCTTTCATTCACGTAGTGTAACTAACATTTGCTCTCTCTGTGTCGTCTTTGCCGCAGACATCGATGAGTGTAATTTCCAAAACATCTGCGTGTTTGGAACGTGCCAGAACCTTCCTGGGATGTTCCGCTGTGTGTGTGATGATGGCTACGAACTGGACCGCAGCGGAGGGAACTGCACTGGTTAGTGTTGCGCTTCTGTAACTTTAGCCCTTAAATCACTTTAGTTTAGACATAGAACAGACTCTAATAGCTTGGCAGAGTTTTATTGACAATAACAGCCTTCATTCATGCATCGTATTACCATTTAAAAAAATTTGATGAAAGATATCCAACACATGCTAAGACCAAAGATGTGTCTAATACCATCTGTTTACTCCCTTCATTTCTCAGTCTTTGTACAGATCACCTTTAAATCATCCCTCTGTTAGTTTGTGACATAAGCAAGATTTAAAATCTTTAAAAGTAGTATTTGGTTACTCTTAAACTTATAGATTGCTACATTTCAGAAAGGGGTCTGTTATCTGGTGTGTGTTGCTGAGCTTGTTTGTGTGTTGCAGACATCAACGAGTGTGCGGACCCTGTGAACTGCATCAACGGGCTGTGTGTGAACACTCCAGGGAGCTACCTGTGTAACTGCCCGGCTGACTTTGAGCTCAACCCCACAGGAGTGGGCTGCGTGGGTGAGTCACACTTAAAGCTGGCCTAACCACTCTTTATTCTTTATTTCATTTAAACATTCCTGACACATGAAAGTGAAGAGTCCCATGTATTGATAAGCAAATATTTGTCTTTCTTAGATACCCGCGTGGGCAACTGCTTCCTGGACCATCTTGGTCGTGGTGATGGAGGAATCTCCTGCAGTGCGGAGATCGGCGTGGGCGTGACCCGAGCTTCCTGTTGCTGCTCCCTGGGAGGAGCCTGGGGAAACCCCTGTGAACTGTGCCCCGCCCCCAACTCCAGTATGTACCACAGGACTGATTGATGACCTTTATTTACTGCAAATTCACACAGTTACTCACATTTGTCTAAGCTAAAGTTATTTATTCAGACTTTTTTTCTGAAATGTACAGTCACACTAACTTGCTGTGTGTCTTGTCTGTAGCGGAATATAAGACTCTTTGTCCAGGAGGAGAGGGATTCAGACCCAACCCCATCACTGTTATCCTGGAAGGTACGTCATCCAGCTTTCTCTGTTTTTAAAGTTTTGTTTTGAATTAACAATGGAAACCGCAAGTGCCTCCAGTGTAGCAGCAAAACACTAAACAATGTCCTATATTTTTATGATTAACTTTGAATTATTCTCTAGATATTGATGAGTGCCAGGAGCTGCCAGGTCTCTGCCAGGGTGGCAACTGTATTAACACCTTTGGTAGTTTCCAGTGTGAGTGTCCAGCAGGCTACTATCTCAATGAGGAGACTCGCATCTGTGAAGGTAAGAGAGGAAAGAGAAATCACACTGAATTAGTTTATTGAAAATGAACAACCTGCTCTCACCTCACATATCATATCTTAATATACAGATATCGATGAGTGCACAACCCACATCGGGATCTGTGGACCTGGTACCTGCTACAACACTCTGGGCAACTACACCTGTGTGTGTCCCCCTGAGTACATGCAGGTCAATGGAGGAAACAACTGTATGGGTGAGTGGGAAAGACCTGCAAGAAAATAGTTAACATGTCTTAAACTTAAAAAGTATTCACCGTTTGGAAAGGCAAACATTTCTAAATGCTCGTTCTCAGCTTTCGGATTTAAAGGACTGTCTTCCTCTTTGTATCGCAGACATGAGGAAGAGTGTGTGTTACCGTAACTATAACGACACGTGTGAGAACGAGCTGTCCTTCAACATGACCAAGAAGATGTGCTGCTGTGCCTACAACGTGGGAAAAGCCTGGAACAAGCCGTGTGAGGCCTGTCCAACTCCTGCTACCAGTGAGTCTCAATAAAAACACAAGAGAGGCATTTTCTGAAACAACTAAAACTTTGATGTATGAGTGAGTTTTCATTACCGTCACTGAGTGTCTCATGTCCTGTGTGTTTCAGCTGCGTACCAGTTACTGTGTGGTAACCAGGCTCCTGGCTTTATCATCGACATCCACACTGGCAAGCCCATCGGTAAGGTCAATACAAGGTCAAAAGGGTTACAGTGCAAAAGTGGTGCTGTAACAAGGAACAGTTTGCACAATAACATTTTGTTGTTTTTCTACAGATATTGACGAGTGCAGGGAGATCCCTGGTATCTGTGCCAGTGGAGTGTGTATCAATCAGATTGGGAGCTTCCGCTGTGAATGTCCAATGGGCTTCAGCTACAACAACATACTGCTCATCTGTGAAGGTAAAGCTCTCTCTTCTTTTGCTCCTCTTAGTGTGTTTGTTGCAAGAGAAGATAACGGCATTTACCTGTGATTGTGATTTGCTTGTTTTGTTCCCTTTTTTTGTCTCTCACTCTTTACACACATAAAAGTAGGCACACACATCTGCACACGTGTTAAGCTCCCCATAGTGTGTCTCCTCTTTTGACCCTGCTGCTTAATCATTGCATACGTATGCCTTCCTTATACAGTATAGAGTATATACTTACTTCTGGCAAAAACACTTACCACTATTTCTGCACTAAATCACACCAACACACCCGACAAACACACAAATAAAGGTTACACTCACTCACTGGCTCAGAGGCACTTTTACAAGCAGCCCGCTCAGTGGAGTTTATGCTGCCTTTTCCCCACATGAGTTATGCCCTTGTAAAGACAAGTATAGTGGCTCTGAAAGAGAGCACCTGCCTGGACTTTCAATCATCCAGACCAGAACCTGCCAGCGACTGACCAGCGTCTGAACTGTACCAGAGCCAAAATGGAGCTGTTGTGTTTTCTCTCCTGCTGTCCACAAGCGGACTGCCTGCTTGGAACAGACAGTTATGGAGCCTGTGATTGATGTTTGGCTGCTTCTCTTTTTCTTCCCCCTGCGTAGATATTGATGAGTGTAACAGCGGGGACAACCTTTGCCAACGCAACGCCAACTGTATCAACATTCCGGGCAGCTTCCGCTGCGAGTGCTCGCAAGGCTTCAAACTGTCCCCCGGTGGGGCCTGTTTGGGTGAGTCCAACCTGTCTGACTGGCCTTACTGGGGTTTCTTATCTTAAGTTATCGGAGAGGTGGGATGATTGTGTTGGTGATGTGAGGAAAATGTAAAACATGGACATCCCTTGTTAAGGGGAAATTGCTTAGTAATGTTAATTTAAACCAGCCTTTGTCTACACACAACACCAGATTAGGGTTTTTATTCTGTCACAAACAACCTACACATAACATATTTCCAAATATTCATGAAACAAAAAAACAGAACACCCAATAAAAGGAAAAAAAGTTTAATCCAACGTGGCACTTGGACATACTCACACAAAAGGAATAGAACTAATAAAATATATTATAAATATCATACAAAACAGAAAATGTATCAGTTGTTATAATAACCACAGCAACCAAAGAAAAGATGATGGAACCAGTTTCTCAAATATCAGAATTTTTGCTTCTGTGTATTTCATATCATAGTAAATTGAATATCTTTAGATTTTTGATAAAACAAGCTATTTGAAGACGTCACATTGTGCTCTGAGGAATCATGATGGCCTTTTTTTTAACATTTTATGACATTTATACATTACATTTTATGACCTTTATAACATGTCAATATATTTAATTTTTTTAATAATATTTTTTTTTCTTGTTCAGACCGTAATGAGTGCCAGGAAATTCCTAATGTGTGCAGCCATGGAGAGTGTATTGACACACAGGGAAGCTATCGCTGTCTCTGCCACAACGGCTTCAAGGCTACCGCTGACCAGACCATGTGCATGGGTGAGAGGACTCATCCTAAAACTACACAAATACACACAGCACTGTGTCGCATGTAATCCTGCATAGTAAGTCTAAATGTTGTTCCCTCTGTGTGTATTTTAGACATCGATGAGTGTGACAGACAGCCGTGTGGTAACGGCACCTGTAAAAACACAGTGGGATCCTACAACTGCCTCTGCTTCCCCGGCTTCGAGCTCACACACAACAACGACTGCATGGGTATGGATCATTTACTGCTCTACAAAGGTCAACAGCACTCTGTGTCAAAGTCTTGATGCAGGTTAAGATGTCATATTGTTAAAGATTACACCTTTAAATTCCATTAAAATCAGTTTGGACTTTTCCTGTGTAACAAAGAACATTCCACACAAGACATTTATTTTAGAAGCTCTTGATGTTTCTGGTTTTGTTTGTCAATGGATATAAAAAATCGGAGGAATGTTTAGAGAATCCTTATCCTCTGAATGTTTACCTTACAGACATAGATGAATGCAGTGCCCTCCAGGGCCAGGTGTGCAGGAACGGACAGTGTATCAATGGACTCGGCTCCTTCCAGTGTCTCTGCCATGAGGGTTATGAGAACACGCCGGATGGGAAAAACTGTATGGGTAAGTCAGAGGCCTGATGGGGTATTGATTTACTTTCATGCGCTACAGTTTGTCTGACATACACAGACATAAACACACATTCTCTGATTTGGACATTGTGCCATTTTTCACAGATATCAATGAGTGTGTGAGTCTGCCCGGCACTTGCTCTCCGGGAACTTGTCAGAATCTGGACGGATCTTTCAGATGTATCTGCCCTCCTGGCTATGAGGTGCAGAATGACCAGTGTATAGGTAAGACACACACACACAAACACACACACACCCACACAACCAAGGATAGAAAAGCTTCAGTCCACACTTAATGCTCCACACATACTTAAATCAGTGACTCAGCCATCTGCTCTAACACACTAAAAAATTCACGCCCCTTATTTCCCCACCTCCCTTACTCCTTTACTTTCCAGATATCAACGAGTGTGAGGTGGAGCCCAACATCTGTCAGTTTGGCACCTGCACCAACACCCCTGGTAGCTTCCAGTGCACCTGCCAGGCGGGCTTTGTACTCTCTGACAACAAACGCCGCTGCTACGGTGAGAGAAGCTGTTACTTAACATCTTGAATTAATATGCTAATGTGGTATATTTTTTCTCCCTAACTAAGGTGGTGGAGGAGTTTTTTGTCCCATGAATAACAGACTAATTACTGTCCATCATTTTTTCTTACGGCAGATACCCGAGAGAGCTTCTGTTTCACCAAATTCGAGGCAGGAAAATGCTCCGTCCCCAAAGCTTTGAACAACACCAAGGCCAAGTGCTGCTGCAGCAAGATGCCTGGAGAGGGCTGGGGACTTCCCTGTGAGCTCTGCCCACGAGAGAGCGAGGGTGTGTAACACAGACACGCACACAGAGCTTTAATGCAGACATCACTTGCACACAAAGACATTTGTAAAAATAATGAAGCTGACCTTTTTTTCGGTTTCTTTTCCAGCTGCTTTTGACACCCTGTGTCCCTTCGGCCTCGGAGCCCTGCCGGGACCGGGAGATGCTCGTGAAGGTGAGGGCTGAAACCTACATCAACTACCTCGAATAGTGGCTAAATAGAACGTCTTTAAAATGTTTAAAAAATATGCTTTTTTTCTTCTGCTTTCTTTAGATATGAATGAATGTCTGGAAAACCCAGGCATCTGCCAGAATGGTATCTGCATCAATACAGATGGTTCGTTCCGTTGTGAATGTCCCTTCGGATACAACCTGGATTACACCGGAGTCAACTGTGTTGGTGAGATGGTTTCTGAAATTAAAGTTAACAATCTTAAACATTGGAATCCAAGAAGATGAACTGAGTATATTAAGAATTGATACTTAAACAGCCGCAATTGAGCAGACACAGAAAATGCAATGACTGCAGCTTTCAGGACTTCTTTTAAGGAACTTTATTCCCGTGTCTCATGTTTTTTTTTATCACCAGTAGCAGCCTTTTCCTGCATTACAGCCTGATCTATTTTTGGACTAACATTTAAGCTGCTAATGAGTGCTTTTAAAGTCTCAGGTACAGTATAAATGTGTCATTGGTTTTAATGGCCTGCTCTATCTATACCCCGCTCTTCTCCAGACACTGACGAGTGCTCTATAGGAAACCCATGTGGTAATGGAACCTGCACCAATGTGGTGGGAGGTTTCGAGTGTTCGTGCGAGGAGGGCTTCGAACCCGGACCCATGATGACTTGTGAAGGTCAGTCATTTGCATTGTAACACATTGGCACTGGCAAAATTATTTTATATTGATTTTATAGTGAATTAAAACAAGCCGTCTCTCTTCTTGACTCCAGACATCAACGAGTGCTCCCAGAATCCTCTGCTGTGTGCCTTCCGGTGCGTTAACACCTTTGGTTCCTACGAGTGTATGTGTCCAGGTGGCTACGTGCTGCGAGATGACCAACGCATGTGCAGAGGTGAGAGAGCACCGCAGATTTCATTTCTGTAATGTGTCACTTTTATCTGCTTGACTCCTGTCATCTCATATTATTCCTTAATTCTTGTCCACCACTGAAACAGGATATAGTTTTAATTTTAGCTTGCTATTATGGTTTTTACTTATAATTGTCCATCTGTTATTGTCCCTCCACAGACCAGGACGAGTGCTCTGAGGGTCTGGATGACTGTGACTCCAAGGGCATGACCTGTAAGAACCTGATCGGTACCTTCATGTGTATCTGCCCTCCTGGCATGCAGCGCAGACCGGATGGAGAGGGATGTATGGGTGAGTAAAAAAAAAAAATTCAGCCAATGTGAGAGGTTATCCTCAGTCCTCTTCACTCTCCTCATCCTCCCGTCCTATTTTTGCTCTGTACACTGGCAGACCTGAACGAGTGCCGCGCCAAGCCTGGCATCTGCAAGAACGGACGCTGTACCAACACGGTGGGAAGCTACCGCTGCGAGTGCAACGACGGCTTTGAGTCGAGCTCCACTGGAACTGAATGCATTGGTAAGATCACAACTGGTGAACAACTAGTTTTCAAACATTGATAAGGTGTAGGTGTCATTCTTTTCTTCCATCCCTAACTGCAAACACTCCATGTGTCCTGTTATCCTTTCCTTCAGACAACCGAAAGGGCTACTGTTACGTAGAGGTTCTGCAGACGATGTGCCAGCAGTCATCCACCAACAGGAACAGCGTGACCAAGTCTGAGTGCTGCTGCAACACGGGCCGAGGCTGGGGGTCACAGTGTGAGCTCTGCCCGCTGCCTGGCACCGTACAGTACAAGAAGATGTGCCCACTTGGACCTGGCTACACTACAGACGGTAGAGGTGAGTAGCACAGTAAATTAAATAGATTAAATTGAATCACCACAATCTTTTAAAGTAATAACTTCGAAGATAAATAGCATTGCAATATGAATTTGGGAAGGAAACCAAGCAGGTTGAGGTACATCAAGTTCAACGCAGCTCACATTGTTATAAAGAAACTTAATGAGACTGGCTTGTGCTGGCTTCCTTGAATTATTTGTTTGGCAAGAGAGTAATCGAGATCACTTTCTAAATTGTCTCCTTACTTCCAGACATCAACGAGTGCCATGTGATGCCAGATATGTGTAAGAACGGTCAGTGCATCAACACCATCGGATCCTTCCGCTGTCACTGCAATGTGGGCTACAAAACCGACTTCACTGCAACCTCCTGTGTCGGTATGGCTGACCTCTGTCCTGCTAATACTCTCTCTTCTTACCAGCCAGTGTGGTTTAAAAGGCATTCGGGTTTTATCGATACTAAACAGCTGTCTGGTTTTTTCCCTGTCTGCATACTCCAGATATGGATGAGTGCGCTCTGTCTCCAAAGCCATGTAACTTCCTGTGTAAAAACACAGAGGGCAGCTACCTCTGCTCCTGCCCCAGAGGATACAGCCTACAGCCAGATGGAAAGACTTGCAAAGGTTGGTGGACTTTTTTGTTATGTTCGATGTTTATTTCATAGCCTTATAAAAGCCATTTGAAGCTACTGAGTGATCTTTTTGATAGTTAACCATACTAGTTGTATTGTTACAACACCGCGGCAATCCTAGTGCTGTTAACCTATGTTCTTCTACGTCAAAGATTTATTCATAATTCTTCCAAATCATTTTCTTGGCATTTTCTTTCGAGCTTTGTATATACATCTCCAATTTTTACAACTTTTAAAAGCAATAATACCAAAAAGTTTCAAATGGTTCAGAGTGCTGCAGCTAGAATCTTACATACAACACCAGTTTTAGCTTCCCTTCATTGGCCACCTCTCCGTTTCAGATCAGACTTTAAGGTGCCTCTGATAACTTACAAAATTGTAAATGGACCAACCTGCCCAATCTCTTTAAACCTTATATTCCAAACCCCCTCCATAGAGTAATTGTACCTTATCAGGAAGCTCAGGATTAGGCTTGTTTTTCAAAATAAAAGCCCCCAACTCTCACTGTATGTGAACATAACTTTTTAACAGCCTGCATTCACATCGAAATTTCTGCAGGAATCGACTCTCCTATCGTTTGTCACACATGAACAATTGTTCTCATATAAATCTATATTAACCAGCTTTATGTCTTGAGCCTCCATCCCTCTATGTTATTTAGTGGACGTTAAGTGCTTTCTTCTTTCCCTCTTAGATTTGGATGAATGTTCGACCAAGCAGCATAACTGCCAGTTCCTTTGTGTCAACACCATCGGAGGCTTCACCTGCAAGTGTCCTCCCGGCTTCACACAGCACCAGACTGCCTGCATCGGTGAGTACAAGACAGAAACAAAAAAGCTTTTAATGAAGGAAGGAACTAAAATTGCATCTTTGATTCAAATCAAATCTCTTTCTCCTCTCTTTTCAGACAACAATGAGTGTTCTGCTCAGAACAGTGGATGTGGTTCCCGGGCCTCTTGTGTCAACACGCCTGGAAGCTTTAACTGTGAATGCTCTAAAGGTTTCTCCTTGGACAACACAGGCATGGAGTGTGAAGGTGAGCAGAGACAGAAACCTTTATATTTAGTCTGAAGAAGGTCTCTCACACAGGGGCCTTCCAAAATTCATGGGATCATGGATGGGAACATGGATGGGGTTCTGTTGATGTGTTTGTGATCGAAGGTGGCAGCAAATAGTGTTTGCACTAAAGCCAATTTGGAATTCAAACTCTTAATTTTTCCTCTTCCTCAGATGTGGATGAGTGTGGCAGTAACCACCGCTGTCAGCACGGCTGTCAGAACATGATGGGAGGTTTCCGCTGTGGCTGTCCTCAAGGCTACGTGCAGCACTACCAGTGGAACCAGTGTGTGGGTGAGTTGTAGACTCTCAGGCTGTGAGTTTGTCATGATGACATTAATGAACAACAGAGGTCGTAAAGAGGACCTGGGGAATCCATTAAGGTTGAAGTATTTTAAGGCTGCAACAATTTATTAACCAGAGTATACTAGTTACTATTGATTAACACATTTATAGTGTCATTTCATACAAAAACCTCTGATTCATGTAAACAGAATTCAACAACCTTGTGGTCACGTTTCTCCTTTGAATTTTGATAATCATAGGAATAATGCATATATTTTCTTGATTTATCTGATTTAATTTTAACACTAGTATAGCCACATAAATAAACTGTTTTATAAAATGTCTATTTCTATACTTATATGTATAAATAAATCCTCTGAAGAACAGCATTAAACCGGACAGAAATATAGTGAAGCATTTGTTTCAGAAGTAATTTGCAAGCATGTTTCTCTTTAAATCTTTATGTAAGAATCGATGATATAGGCAGCAAGGCCGAACTATCATCATCAACACCATCATGAACATGCGAAAGAACTGTCACTAGATATGTGACGTATCATCTCCTAACATGCTCTCTGCACTCTTTTGTCTTTCCTCCACAGATGAAAACGAGTGTCAGGCATCCACAGTGTGCGGCTCTGCCTCCTGCTACAACACACTGGGCAGCTTCAAGTGTGTGTGTCCCTCTGGTTTTGGATTTGAGCAGGGCGGTGGTGGCTGCCAAGATGTGAATGAATGTAGCACGGGCTCCAACCCCTGTATCTACGGCTGCTCCAATACTGACGGAGGCTACCTGTGTGGCTGTCCTGGAGGTTTCTACAGAGCGGGACAAGGGTGAGGGAACACAAAATACATAGATTCTTTTAAACAATTGGTAATTCTTAAGGAAAAACTGGTGTAAATATAATTTTTTTAGTTATTCCTGGTGGCACCATTTGACCATAAGATTCTTGATCATGTTTCATGTGCTGAGAGTTTTGCTCCTGAACTTGAAATGAAATTCCTTCCCTCTTAATCAACATACTAAATTCTCTTGTTGTCTCCCTCCAGTCACTGTATGACAGGCTCAGGTTTCCCCGGCCAGTTTGCGGAGGGCGATGAAGATGACAGTCTGTCTCCTGAGGCCTGCTATGAGTGTAAGATCAACGGAGGAGGAAAGAACGGACGTCACAAACGCAATGCTGATGAAAACGAGCTCAACCAGGTAACTGTGTTGACAAACTGCTTCTGAGTGCTTCTCCCATTTGGAATGAGATTTCAAAATAAGTGTGGTATAATGTAAGAAAAGTTGTTGTTGAGGTCTCTATCTGAGTGTGTGAAGTTTCTGCTACCTCGTGTTTCATCTCGTTCCTTCAATCCTTTTCCTCACTATAGGAACCAGCAGTGAGCATGGCCAGCATAGACACCCAGGCCTCCATCCCCATGAACCTTTCTCTGTCCTCGCTGCACAACAAGGAGCCTCTGCTGGAGCTTCTGCCCGCCCTGCAGCCCCTGGAGCACCATGTACGCTACGTCATCACCCACGGCAACACTAACGAACATTTCCGCCTGCTGGAACGTCGTGATGGAAAGAGTGTGCTCCGACTCGGCAAGAGGCCGCCTCCAGCGGGATCCTACCGGCTCGAGATCGCCAGCATGCGGCTGTTTGGGCCCCGGAGACTACACCAGCTGGAGGAGCAGCACGACAGTGACTACCTACAAGGGGAACTAGGAGACGCCCTGCGTATCAAGCTCCTCATCCACCTGCATTGAGCTCAGGGTCCTAATCCTGTTCTGGACTGATTCTAAAGCCTTTGAGTTTTAACCCTCCCTTTTTATCCAATAACTCCTCCCCTACAGGACCATCCTCACCAACAGGGGCAATCAAGGGCTATGAAAGACTGAGTCAATCAGCCCAACTCTACCACCACTTTGTTACTGTTTATGTTATTATATGTTCATGTTTTGTGTGTTGTTTTTTAACCCTGACTACACCCCCTCTTGCACCCCTCCACTTGTATCCGACCCAGCACTCATTCTCCATTGAGAGAGCCAGCGGAGGAGATGGCAGAGAGGTGTCCTAGTGCTTGGACCATAGTCCTCTAATACAGACCAAATGGCAGACAGATGGTTCACAAGTCCATGAAGCACTTTTGTAGGCGAGCAAAACAAGGAATTACACAGAAACAGAAATGAAGTGCTGAGAGTGGCCAACACTGTCTTAATGCAACTTGTGTTGTAGTATTAAAATCACATGCAGGATATAAAGTGATATCTTTCTGTTTAGTGTTATAAAGAAGTGATATTACGCCTAAATATAAGGGGTTAAATGCCGTCATGGTGGTCCACGGACTTTCTCACCTCTCTGTTATCTCGGTAAAAAATCCCAACACTTGAGACAAGGTTTGTCACGTCCGCCCCTCTCAGTATTGTAGTGTGTCATTTAATGTATTTGTGCTGTTTGAAAAATGTTAACACGAAGGACTGCAACATTTACACAGAATTTCAGGTTCTTTAGTCCATAGCGGTCGGTTTTGTAGCTGGATGACAACCAATTTTTAGACTAGAGGTACAGAAAAGCTGTGTTCTACTCTGATGTAACTGACTTTTGTCCTGCCTGCGGGCAGCAGAAAGCAGGGGTTAGCGTGTTTGCGTGTGTGTGCTGTCATGTTTGGTTACCTCAGTATCTCTCACAGAGTGTGGACACCATGCAGTGATGCTGACTTTAAAACAAAAGAGGGGGCTAGTATCGCTCAGCATGCATCATGAGCAGGGAAATACACCAGGTAGTAGCTCGTATGCTTAAAAGAAGATAGATCAGGTCACATGTATTTATCCTTGTAGGGATTAAGATTTCAGGTGCACTGATTCTGGACCTGAGAGCCAGCTTTTTCCTTATGTCCAAAGTTTTTTCCGCTTGTCAGCTGCCAGAGGCTTGTAGCTTCTCCTGGGTTTTGCATTTTTCAAACAAACTCCTGAACATAAATGCTTCAGGGGAACAGAGCTGTAGCTGACAGCCGGAGTTGGGAGGCTGAACTTGAAAGCTGACTTTATCTGACTTCTTTGACTTGAGCTCGATGTCTGAGCCTCATTTACAACACAAAGAGACACACAACTGACTCTAGTAAGAGTCTCAAAGGTGCAAGACATGTTAGCTGTAACTAAAGGTAGTGCTTAACAACGTAAGGGCATGCACAGGTGAACACGAAACCTCACAAAAACACAAATATCCATCAGGTCATCTCTCAGTTTTCGTGATTTTTTTTTCTCTCAAAGAGAAAAACGGTGCTAGGTAATACCATCTCTTACGCTGTACAAATAAAGTGCAGTCTTGAATCGGGATTGCAAAAATTCCTCTTTTTTTTTTTGCTAGGATTTATTGTTATTGTGTATGTCTGTCTTTTGTATTGTCTCAGTGCTGAAAAAAACAATATTATCAAACTTGCTTCTTGAAAATTAAATTGTATATTTTTAAGTGAAATGTAGTTTTTTTTTTTATGTCAGGCTGCCGAAACAAATACTTACAGTAAACCCAATATTGAAGGCCTTTATGTGCTGTTGACTTTGTTTTGTTGAGAAAAAAAGAAGCGAAACCAACAAAAAGCGAACACAACGTTGTATTTGTTTGTATTGTTTTAAACCAAGGTCTTCAGTCAAATAAATCGTCAGCAAATGAAATCAGACTTAAAGATAATTAACATTCCCATCATCTATTATCTCATGCAAACTTACACTGTCTGTACAATGCCATAAGGATCAATGACCATCTCCAGCAAGGATCTATGGTGCTGAACGATAATCTTTTTCTCTTAACAGTCAAGGTTGCTGCACTACCCCACAGCCGAGGCAATGTTTATAGTACATAACCATTTTTCTAACCTGGAAACATTTGTATACTTTGTATCTTTATTGTCAGTTTGTCATTTTTCTTTTATTTGCCACTATGTTTAAAAAAAGGCAGTGTGTTTCGTGTACTTACTGTATCTCAGCTTCAGTGTCAAACTTGAAACAATACTGTCATGATCATCTGCTTGCATTGAAATGTGTGCTTTATACTTTAGAAATAAGCTGGGCATTTGAACTGTTTGAGTTCAAATGTCCACCAGAAGCCTGACACTTGTTCATACAGAGTCCAGCTGAAAGCTGCAATGACAATCATCCAGTTACAACATATCTAGTAGCTGACGATCAATGAATCAATCAGCCATCATGGAGCATCTTTTTTAGTACGCTGAATAATCGTCATTTTTGTCCAAAGTCAGAAACCAAAGATTTATAACACCACATGGCAGTCTGTAAAATTAGAGTGATTCACATTATATTGTAAACTTTTTGTCCAGTGACATTAACGGCAATAAAGTATTGTGGGGTATATTTTTAAGTCTTGTGTCCTGAGTTATTCTTTTCTCTTAGGCTTGTGTTTAAATGTCCACGGCTAACAAAAGTGACACAAGGTGACACATAAGTGGTAATCATTTTATTTAATTTCCAACATGAACAATGTGGACTTTCCACACAGTCCACCTATCAGTGGAACTTAGGAAGAAGAAGAAAATCCTTTTTTTTCATTTAAAAAACCCAAAGCAGAGAGTCAGAAAAATGTTTGTAATTACAAAACACAAGGAAAGCAAAGCTACCTGCTTTGCCTCCCTCTACGCTGTGGCTGCATGACTACCTCAAAAATCCACAGTCTAAAGATTGGTACAGTAAGAGGAAGAGGGCAGAAAGATAGCAAAAAGGAGACTCCCAAACTTGAGTCAAGAATAGAAAAATAAAGCTTTCTTTTGCCTAAAGGTTGCTATTTGCTTCATCTCCAAACTGACTAAAGCAAAAGACACAACCAGTGAACATAAACTCTACTTGCTGTAATAAGATATTATATTTTCAATATGGCTTCTCAGTTATAGACACAGTAACACACAAAACATATACAGACAAAATGTTATGGAGACTTAAACTACCTGCTTCTTAAAAAGCATTCGAAACTGCAGTGCTGCTCCAGGATCAGTGTCCGAAGTAAAAAAGAAAAGTGTGGATTTGTGCTCCTTGATCAGCACTTAACACTTGATGCTTTAAAATGGATATAGGTTCCTTAAAGGGGCATCTGCTCAAGTGTAAACTCCTTCATTTAAGTTCTGCTTGTGTTCTGTATGTCGAGTGTTCTCATAAAAAAATCTAACTATGTGGTGAGCAAAGCTGATCTCCCCAAAATCATATTGTGTTTGAAAACTAGCAGGCTCTGGAGTTTGGAAAATCTAGCCCTAAGATGACGTTGTAGCGCGTTGTAGCATGTTCAATGGGTACAGTAGGTCAGGTTAAGGCAGCTGTGCAGCTCATTATTTCTGTCCTTCACGGTCCAACATCTGGGTGTTTGGCTTGCAGGGATTCCAGTGGTCTGTGTGCCTGTTACTGAACCAGACTTGATATGCTTACATAGCTTCCTGCAGCCTCGTATTTACATCAGTACAAAAGCTGCAATACAGTGATATAAACCAGGCATACAGCAGCATTAGGAACACCTTCTGCAAAGAGTGCATTCACAATATTCTGAATTTGTACAGTCCATTTCCACATCTAAATTGGTTTTAAATATTCTGTCTCTGTGCAATGAAACATTCCCCTCTCCACCCTCTTTGTACACATCAACCTACACCAGTGCATAATCAAACTGGCCCCGCTCCAGCCCCTCCTTGTGGTCAGTCCAGGATGATGCAGGCATGCGGCTATAGGGGTCCAGCAGGATCCTGAAGCACCTGACCAGCAGGAAGACCAGGAAGAGCATGAGGAGGCCTACGAAGGCCAAGGCGGTGCGCTGCTCGTTGTCGGCGACGACGAAGGACAGAGGGGGGCTGCTGCTGCCACCGCCAGGACTGCCGGGGATGGAGGCGCTGGCCGGGGACAGCAGCAACTCGTAGTCAAGTGTGGGCACATCGTTCATCCTCCAAGGGGCCCGTAGGCAGGGCTTGCACACTGACTGGATGGTTGGTGTATTGGGAGGAGGTGCGGAGAAGGAGGAGAAGGTGTTCATGAGGGATTGACGTAGAAGGAAAGGCGAACCTGGAGATTGGGGAGTTTGATTACAATGCTTGAGTTTTATAATGTATTCCTTGTTTGTTGGCTGAAGAGCATGTAGTAGCGGTGTAGTAGTCAGCAGGTCGTTGACAAGAAAGAAGACTGCACAGCTATTTTCAAGGTCAGAGAGGGAAGGTGTATAATTGTGTGTAATCTGATCACGGCAGGACTTGCACACACATCTTCCTCCGCTGTAGAGTGTATTGAGTCAAATCTAGGTCAGTTTAAGTGACATGACAGAGAAAGGCCCCGCCCTAATGTGCTCTGACAGTGTGACAGGCGCGCACACACACACACAATTAATATTAATTACTTTTCAGCACACACATTTTGAGGAACTGACTAAACAGTGTTATGAAGCTCTACGCCTTTCTTAGTGGAGTGACCGACACTGTTTTTAGAGTGTTTATCAGGAACACTCTGCCACATCAGCTCTCATTCTCACTCTCAATCGGATCAGGCAGGACGTGACACTGCCTCCTGCTAATGCCAACACTCCAACACGTGTCTGATCACAGTCAAGGTCAGTGTTCTCTACGGGAGTTAATGGTGTTCAGATGGACTGCTGACACCCAATTGGGTCTAGCTGTGTAAGTGTGTGTCAGGGTGTTGTGTCACTGAACCTGAGCCAGACACAAGGCTATTTAAAGTATCTGACAGCAACACCAGGTGTGTGTGTGTGTGTGTGTGTGTGTGTGTGTGTGTGTGTGTGTGTGTGTGTGTGTGTGTGTGTGTGTGTGTGTGTGTGTGTGTGTGTGTGTGTGTGTGTGTGTGTCTAATTCAATCAGGAGGTCAGTGGATCAATGGCCCTGAATATAAAACAGTGCATCACCTTTGCTGGTGTTGCCTGCAAAATGCACAGTTTTCCCCCTTTATGCCCGGCTTGTTGTAGCGTGATAAGTGGGTCAGAGCTGTCAAGTGTTCAAACAGGTCCTCAGAAATTGCCTCTCCTGACAAGTCGAGCGGCAACGAGAGGTAGAAGAAGAAGGTTCTTAGAAGTTTGTTAAAGTGTCAGTCATGAATGAAAAGTGGCTTCATCCGGTTTGATCTTCAGTCCACGGAACGCAGATTCGGTTTATGGGGCTGTTCGGCAGACATGACAGAGCGCCGTTAACAGACGTAGTGTCATCAGATGTTCCTCGTTAAGCCGAGCAATC
The DNA here is from genome assembly GCF_027596085.1 of Anoplopoma fimbria. Lineage (NCBI taxonomy): Eukaryota > Metazoa > Chordata > Actinopteri > Perciformes > Anoplopomatidae > Anoplopoma > Anoplopoma fimbria. Next base: position 18,363,238 of record NC_072456.1, on the reverse strand, counting down.
AGTGAGTGATTGCAGCTCCACCCGCTGAAAGAATAAGAGACATCTGGTTAGAAAAGCGCTGAGATAATTGTCCAAAAATGTCACAAATAAAGCTCTGATGAGGAGATTTCATTTTTCACAATACAACATCTCACTCAAATCCCTTAAAACAACACTGCACCAATTGTACAACCTTTAATTTGGGACCGAGAGAAGATTAAGTTATTCCATCCTCATTTCATAATACAACGAGATTATTATCACCCTTTGCTCGATAAGTAACAGTGACATTAGCCATCTGTGGGGAGAACACAGCACCAGCATCCTGTGTAATGACACTCAATTAGTAAGCTGATTATGGTTTCATTACAGCCACATTAGCAGTAATGAATACATGATAATACACAGTGATACCGCATTACATCACCCTCATTTGTCAGTGCACTGTTACACTGGGCCTTTTGTTCACTTGTTGACCCCCTTTTATTCATTTGCTCACATGATGGAGGGGAAGACAAAGTGTTGTGGAGCCTCATTAATAATCTAAAATCACATCACCCCTGGAGGACCATGTTTCAAATCATTGAGGAAACGCAATACGCACACCATTTTTTAACCTGCTCACCCTTCTGAATAGAGTGCTGACTGGGCTATTTTCTTTGACAAACGTGATAGCAATAGTTATGCAGAGCACTGAGGGTGTTGGGGGGTGAGATGTTTAGGAAAGAAGGAGAGAAGAGGAGCTAGAGAGATGATTGGAAGCAGGAAGCAACACGGGAAGCAACACGGGACTTAAAGGAAAATTATCGGAGGTGCAGAGATTTGGTTAGATTTGAATTTATGACACATTTCAGTGAGAAAAAATAGGAATGTAAGATGGAAACAAAACAGAGGAAGATGAAAAGGAAATTATGTAGATTGATAGAGGAGGTAAAGATGGATGAATAGAGCAGAAGTTCCTTTGGTGAATGGGCAGCGGTACAGAGAGGAGAGGTTTACTGGCACAGACTGGACTGACTCTCCTCTGCACGACCATGGCAATATGCCTTTTTATATTCTTTCTCTCTCTCAAAGGTTTTCTTTATCTGCTACTTCATCAGCCAGTGTCTCCAGGGTGGTTGGTGCACCAGACCCAAGCTGGCAGCAGGATGACACACCGGGGAGGTGGCACTTGCAGTGTGAACGAATGTGAACTTCTGTGAGTGTGAATGTGTGCATGTTCCAGCTTGTGGCTGCCTCTGAGTGATGTGAGTTGCAAAGCCCAAAAATAGGTCAGAAGACCTTGGAACCGTTTTCAAGGACACAGTTACGGCTGACCTCATCACACATCTGCAGCTCCAGATCAGAAAGGCCCTCCAACTGTTATCATCTGCTGTGAGGCTTTGAAACCACTCTTTCAGCTTATACCAATTTGTGTGCTTATTAGGGAAAATGTTGTTCAGCAGTCAGCAGTTTTTTGTATTCTATTCTTTTCACCTCTCAGAGCATGCACTTACTGATACAAGCAGGCTTTGCTTAAATAAAAAGCAATTAAAGATCCTAAACCACAATACTCCATAAATAATAACAAACCCTGGACAGATGCTCACTGCACAGGAAAAACACTGCAGTGATGCAGACAGACCAGTACGATCCAGCTGTGAGACCGTCAACTATCTCTCCCTCTCTCTGTCTCACACGCACAAACACAGAAGCATTAAAACACACACTCTGGAAATATAAGTGGGCAAAAAAGAACATTGCTGTCGAAACCCCACATTTCCATTTTGAATGTGGGAGGAACGGCTAAAAGGAACACACATAACCTCCTCATCTGATCCTATCCAACCTGTAATTATTTAGTGGCAGCGTTTCTCCATTATCTCTCACCAACTCATCACTGAGAGAGAGTGGATGATAAATAGACTGAGGCTGTGGCGTAGTGGAGGTCGGTGGTTCGATACCCGGCTTCGGCAGTCGATGTGTCCTTGGGCAAGATACTTAACCCCAAGTTGCTCCCGAAGACTTGCCATCGGTGTGGACTGGATGTTGCATGAATGTTAGTTAGAGTCTGATGGTGGCACCTTGCATGGTAGCCTGTCATCAGTGTGTGAATGGGTGAATGATATGTAATATACTACTGACTGTAAGTCGCTTTGGATAAAAGCGTCTGCTAAATGACTGTAATGTAAAGTACTTAAAGATGAGAGAGAAAGCATTTGTTCCCTGTGAAATGCCTTATTTTATACAATTGTAGGTATACCATTACTTATACATATTGTATATTAATTTATTTAAGCAATGAACTGTAGTTATGAGTGTAAAACTGGTTGATTTTATAAAAAGGAAGTAATATGTCAAATGTACTGTATTTCCTGCCATTGCAACAAGCCTTTGAAGAGTCAGTGGTCAGATAGCTCAGTCATGGGCTACCAAGGTGTGATTGGGTGTCTCTCTCTTTCTCTGTGTGTGTGTGTGTGTGTGTGTGTGTGTGTGTGTGTGTGTGTGTGTGTGTGTGTGTGTGTGTGTGTGTGTGTGTGTGTGTGTGTGTGAATAAGTTATTGGGAGGTAGAGGGAGGACAGACAGAGATTGCTCAGCTTATTTTCCTCCTCGTTAAGTCTCAGTTCGACCATCACCCTCCATCAGTCTCCACACACACACACACACACACACACACACACACACACACACACACACTCAACCCACACACTGTCGTCCATCAGCCATCGTCTCGCTCGACTCGCATTAGCTCTCGCCCACTCCATTTCTCCTCCTGGACACTTCCTCAAAGCACCGACGAGACCCCTGAGATGAAGGGAAGCGAAGCGAACACTCGTCAGTCTTCATCGAAAAGCCTTTAAATGGACACCTCTCTGACACACACACACACACACACTGAAATGAAAGCACACACTTCAAAGTTGCCTTATTTAAGCTAACTTGCGTTCATATAGTACTTAGATTCACTTGAAAGCACGCACGCACGCACACGCACACCACTATCATCACTTCCTCACAGAGCCATTGATCCAGCTCACGTTGACAGAACTCATCAGGGTAAATGAAATGAAGAGAGCTGAAAATAATTTAGTTACTTCTCAGGTGACCCTTTTCTATCATCTATCTACCTCCCACTAGCTCTCACCCACACACACATACACATACAAAGTTTTAGTGCTGAACACTCAAATCTACACTCAAGTTCAATTCAGACATTTTTAGCATTTATTAATGTACAATAGTTGTCAACAATTCTAAGTTCTCCTATTAAGACATTTAAGTGAAGTGAAGTTTCATCTATTTAGGCACATATAAGTTGAAATTTATCATATTTGACACATGAGCTACATTTAGGTGAAAAGGGCAAATCTGTTAGGTAACATTAATTAATTTAAATGGGATGGAAGTTTTGTTTTCAGATGCAGCAAAACGTTGTGATTTTGAGGAAAAGAAAAAAACATATCAACAAAAATCTGACAGAAATTGTATTTGCCTCACTGCTTGATTTGCCAGCTGTTTGACTCTTTTTGGATGTCTGCTCTCTCTCTCTCTCTCTCCGTCTCTAATGCAACCACTCAGCCAGAGTCACACAAATTTCACATTAAAACAAACACAAGTATGATCTTTTCAGTGGGGAAACAACAGTCCACCACTGTCCTCCCGCTTCAAACACACAGAGAGCCAAACAAGGCAGCCATAAAGGGGTCAGTGCAGAGACAGCCTTGATTTGTCATTATTTATAGCCTGAGTATATCCACTCACCAAAAGTAATTAGACTTTAGAAACAAAGGGGAAAGGGATAAGAGAGAGAACAAGGGGAAAGGGCAAAAGAAAAAGTGAGAGAGACGGTAAATGTTCCCAGTCTCAGCCACAGCCTGCTGGGAATTGAATTAACCCCTTCCAATTGGCTGCTCATGAAGATAAAGTGGACTTAAAGAAAAGGCAAAAGGGAGCTGCATGAGATCCACAAGCTCAGGTGGGTTTCCCCCTTCACATCAAGGCAATGCTGTTCACAAAACAGACAGACGTAAACATAAACTGAACATTTCGTCAAATGGCAACACAGTGAGAATGAATTGATACCATCCATCATTAAGCCTCATTGATAAGTTTGATTTCTGCTGTGATTTGTGGGTGTTTGTCCGGGTTCATTCCTCACCTCAGGGAGATGATGACTGCTCTGTGAATGTGGCTAATGAGGACGATGGGGACCAGGTCACCTTGAGCTTCGAACAACAACAAAACATCCAGATGCCGACTCTATCTGGCTTAACCTGAGATTCTTAATGCAGCTTCTAAAAGAAGGGATTCACACACGCACATACACATTTGTACATGTGCTCACACAAATTTATGGACCAAAACATGCACTTCTTAAAAGGTATTTTTAGCACCTGAGAGACACAAAGTGATGGTGGAGTCGCTTCTCTTTAGCAGCTCAGCCCGGGACCAGCCGGCACCTCAGATAGCCCCCCGTCACAATTAGCCTGGCAGACACTCAGTAGCTACAGTAATGGTGATAAAGTTAGGCAATTAAATATTCTGCTGTTCCGACACAGCCAGACATTTGGCTTTGTGTATTTGTCTGAGAGAGACGGATGTGAAGACACATTGAGAGAGAAAGAAAGAGAGAGAGAGGGAGCTCTGTTCTTTCTCTGAGTACATGCAAATGAGAAGCTGTGGGTGCGGAAAGCACTCAAGACTGCTGACCTTTTAAAACAAAAAAAAAAAAAGGGTACAGCAACACAACCAAGAGGGCAATACACTTTATATTGATATATTCTTCAAGAACCTGTCCATTGTCATAAACACATGCACTTTCTCACTGCTCACTCCTCATCAGATTGAAGTATGGAACTCACTGCTGAGCGTTCTTTAAAGAGAAAAAGTGGCCCATGACTGAAGGAAACTGTTCAATCATCATCAGCTCTCAGAGAAACTGAGTGAACCAGGAGAAATGAACAAGGGACGGAGATGTGGAGAGACAGACAAATGCAGTTGTACACAGATGAAGGAGCAATGGGGGAAAAAAACAAGTCCTTTGTGATTCTCGATGCCGCTGAGCAATTCCATCTTCCTAGCTGCCTACAATCTATCATTTTATCACTGGCCCAGAAGAACACGCAGTCTATTTTCTTTATCAGCATATTTAGGGTTTTCAAGGTCACTACAGCATCAATATTGAAAGTATTCAAGATTCTTGATCAGTATTTGTTTTGTGCAGGACGAACTTTCTGATTTATCTGAAGACAACGAGCCCTGATTGGGTACAGTTGCAGAGCAGAAAGTCTGCCCTGATGGGGTCACCTGTAGGACGTTTCTCCCAAAAACACCAAGCGTGATAAGACATCAGTGTGGGGGAGGAGGAGGAGGGGAGCTCCCCTCTATTTGGTCTCCAATCTGGTCCGTCCTCTCTCCCGGCTATTTGTGTCACTCTAGCTGACAGCCTGAAGCACCAGCGTGTCTGACTGCCAATGGCGAACGCTCTGAGGGACTCAATTCTGTATTTCTGTGGAGGAACTGGATGCTGGACGTCCTGCTGCTGATCAAGACAACCAAAACATGTGAATGCATTGTTCTCAATTTTTGACAACACTGTGGGATGCAAAATATGGACACAGAAAACTAATTTGCTGGCTTGCAGAACATCCACAGAGACACATACTGTACATAGAAAGATTAAAACCCAACTCGCACACTGTAACTGGTCGTACAGTCATAAGTGTATTTGTATTAGCGTCCTCATAGGCTAGGAAGCACTGTGGTCTGTTCTTCTTTGGATCAGAGTTATTGATCCATAGCATCCTGTCCTTCACTCCAACTGTCATAATCTGCCCTGCTCCTTAGTTATTTTTTTTCCTTTGTTTGATTCCATCAGGTTTATTGTTTTATGTTTTATGTTACTCACCTCTCCTAAAATCACTTCACTTCCTGCCTTTGTGTATTGTGTAGTTTTGATTGTTATCCCCGCCCTGATTAGGATCACCTGTCCCTCGTTAGCCCTATTCTGCTCCCACACCCCATTTACACACCTGCTCTGAGTCAGCCTCGTTAGTTCAGCCCAGCCAATCAGCTCCTTTCATGGGCCCAGTGTTTTTCCCCAGCCAATCAGCTCCTTGCCCCGTTCTCTTGCCTACTAACCTCATTCCCTTCACCTGAGTTTATCCACCCATCTCTCCACCTACACTTCCTCCTCTTGTCAGATTAATTTGTATTTAAGTCCTGTTTTTTTGTTATGTTCATTCTGACTTGCCTGCACTGAACATTGAATTAAAGTCTTTACTCTGAAGTTCTGTTGCTATATTCTCTTGCATTTGGATCCACCTACTCCACTCTTAATGACACCGACCTTTGTTGTGTTTCTCTCCAATGAGCCAGTGTAAAATATAAATAAATTTTACTTTGCTATTTAATTTCCATTTATGCTTCAGAATCAGCTTTAACAGCAATGGACAACAAGAGTTCAATGGTGTGTGGGGGCACAAAGAGTGCTGGAATGATTATGTTATTGTAATATAGTACACTACATACTTTGGCTTTATTTTATATTCAACAAAATGGCTACACAGGATTTAAATGTGAACGTTTAGTAAATGCCAGTGTCTTAAACTACATTCTCTGAGGTGTCTGACAGAGAAGACTCAGTACGTTTTGCATTTATGGGATATATAAAGCGCTGTGTGCATTACTTAACCTGTGTCATTTTCAACCCAAAAATAAGGTTCAAAATATCAAAAAAGAACCAAAGCATAAGGTTGAAGTCTAAAGGCACAAATATTAGACTCTAGTGCCATTTTCCTGCTTTCAATTTCTAATGAGATTATATATTTTGATTCATTTTGTGCTATTTTAAATGCTGAAAGAACCAAATTCCCAGAATGTTTCCATGACTCACAGAAAGTGGCATAAAAACCACAAAAATGATTGCAGGTCATCACTTCACAAGCTCAAAAGACCTTTATTTGATAACAAAAATATCATATCTAGTATTCGCAGGGTCTGCTGCACCCTGTGCAATAAAGCGGGAATGTCAGGAAAAATAATATCTAAAATCTAATAAAAAAGACTAAATGCACACACTCACAGAGCGAACCTATCTGTGAATTTGATTTCACCAAGCCATGACTCTCTAAGCTATAAATGTGATCTTTTTTCCTGTTATGAAGCACCTTGGGGTCTGACTTAAAGGGAAAAACTGTCCTGAAACACATTTGTCGCTTCTAGCCATCTAACTCACTGATGCTGGCATGCTGACAGGCAGCAAAAGAAACCACCTTTCTCTCCTCCACCTCCACCACTTTTTATCAACTCTGTCATATCTGACCATCATTTCCATCAATCCCTTGCAACACTTGCCCCCCCCCTGTCCTCCCTTGATTCCTTTGTCTCCCCACCCTTCTTTCTAAAAAAAATCCCCTCTGTTCCACCAGTCAGGGTGAACAAATGTCAGCCCAATCATACCCACCTACATTCTACAATCAACTCACAAATCACAAGCATGAAATATTCACATACAATGGTGAGTGCAAAGTGGTGGCAGGTGAGGAGTGTGTGGTTGAATGAGTCAGAAGTATTAAAAAGAGAAGAAAAAGTTTTATGTCAAGGATTATTCTGTATTAATTCCGGGAGAAAAGGCAATAGAGAGAACAGAAAGAGGGCGTGAGCCAGCATGAGTGCAGCTGACATGGCCCATCCAACCCTATAATTCACCTTGAAAGACTCCCTGCTGCTGTCACGATGGCTAACGGCACAACACACCAACGGGAAAAGACCTGGCGGCGGAGGTGAGAGGATGTCAGACGAAAGAGGAGGTGAGATAGGACAGTGAGCGAGCAGAAGGGAAGCGGAGACTTGGCGAGAGAAAGGATAAAGGCAGGGAGGAAAGGTGGAGAGCAGAATAGTAATTCCTATGATTCACGTCTGCATTCAGACAGAGCAGAGGTTTGCAGCTACCCGGGGAGCACAGGGAAGCATCAATCAGATGTATCTGGAGGTAAGAGGAAGAGGGGGAAAAAGAGACAGGGGGGGGGGCTGGGATATTTGGGGAGGGTGGATATAGAAATGTCAGCACTCTTAAAGTCAGATGACAGCACTTTCCTTCCATCAAGCAGCTGTTCTGTCAAGTCCAGTGGGACAGAGCAGAGCCTGTGCCAGCCAGTCAACCGGCCCACGGTGAAGGCCATATATTGTACATGCCCTATCCACACAACACTTCGGTCAAAAACCAAGGTGGCAGCGGGCTAAGAGCCAGCATAAAGACAGGCTGAAACGTTGTAGTAGACGGTAAAAGGAAATGACCTGAGACGTCGGAGCGAACATGAGCCAATATGTGAAACAATGCTGTTCAGTCAGCGATGCAAAAAACAACTTGTACCACACACCCATGAATGTGAAAATACATTATCAGGGACGCAACGCCCAGTAAATCCTGCCCACCTTTTTCGGAAAGAATTGGAGCTTTAAATACTCCACAATGGCAAAGTGCTGATTAAAACAGTGGAGCTGAAATATCTTTGCTCAGCAGGGTGCTGCTGGCTGCTCTGATCCCCACTGACAATTGAAGCCACCAGTTGGACTCCTAAGCACGGATTAAACACACAGAAGGAAAAGTCATCACAAAGACACAGATGTATCACCTTGCTGAAGTGGAGGTAGTCAGTTCGGCTGATTTGATTACAGAGCTTACAGTGAGGTGGAGAGAGAGAGAGAGAAAGCCTAAAGCCTAGCAGACCAGAAAAGGGAAGGCCAAACACAATCTAGGGCAGAAGAAAGGAGAGCTTATCAGCACACTTTACTTCATGGTCCATCAGCAAATTTCATTCCAATAAGTGAATTTGCCCTCTTCTAGTATTCCCAGGCGAGTTAATAGACTTGGGATGGGTGCAGCTCTGGGATCGAAGGGGCTTTTCTGGAGCTGACACAACAAATCCTGACTGTTATCAAAGGGCTATAGATTATAGGGTTGTTGAATAATTTATGGTTGATCTTCAGCAGGAAATCATAACTGCAACATCTATCCTCACTCTTGCTTTTGAAGCTGGAAGACCGATGATGACTCCGCTGCGTCTTCTTTGTGCAGAAGACATTTTCCACAGAAAACGCTCCACTTGCCTGCTGCTTTAGTGCTCATGTGAGCTGGAGGCGTCTCTCCACGGGGCAGCAAATAGGAGGTTTATGACCCCATGTGCTACCTTGCCACATAATATACAGCAAAATTGAATCATGCTCAGTGCGACATTACTTCAGGGTTAATACACTGAAGTGCCACAAAATGTGCAGGTGATTTCTTGTTCTATGCCTCAGCGTGAAAAAGTAATTTAAGAACTGAACCGTACTACAGCATTGAGTTTAAATTATGCCACTCAAAACGTCGCAGCAAAGACACATTAGTTACTTTACTTTGCTTTCAAATGAGGCCTGAAGAATTTGATAAAACAACCACATCGGTGAGCAATAGAGAATAAATTATATAAGATACCGAACCTAAAAAACAGAGAGACAGAGAGAGACAGCTGTGTGGTGGAGAACCTGATTCACTAATGTGCTCCATGTAATACTGTATATCCTGACAGGAAGGCTTTATGGGTAAACCCTCCCAGGTTTTCGCTTTCCTCTCCATCTCTCCTCTCATTACAGGTCATTACATGATGACACTGATGATGAGCTTCCTGCCGATCAGTTATACCATAGCGTGCTGTCTATTTATCACAAGTGGTAAACTGAGAGTGGTCAATAGAGTAAAGTAGCCACAGACTCCACAGCATGCTCTCATTTTTAAGATTATTTATCAAGCCCTTAACGTACAGTTATCCCCCTTTGTTTTCACATTCACATTGTGTTCTGTATCAGCTTGTTCCAACTCTGCATTCAAGCTTTTGATGTTTACATTGAGTAAAAATGTAATCCCAAGATCGTTCCTTTGACTGGAAATATACTAGATGTGTCATTTTGTCTTGGTAAATTCCGTATTTTTAAACACTTTGGGAGTATTCTCAATTTTGGGTGTTTAGAATAAGGTTCTGTGGGTTTGAACAATGTTACAATCCAGAGCATGTCTTTGTAATGAGTGGTCCGCCAGAGGGCCACTGCTTGTTATTACAGTAAGACACCAACATTTCAGCAAACAGCCTTCATCAGGCACAAATAAAGGCTTATTAAGTCTGTCTTTTTGCAGTGCTGTTTTAATAAAAACTCGTGAAAATGAGAACATAGTGTGCACTTAGCTAACCTTATTGAAATTAAGCCTTCAGCACCATACTGTACATGGCTGAGCATTCCTATAACTTAGCATTTAAACGGAGAGAGTTGACCAGTTTTCCACCAGAGGTAACGTGTCGCTTACATTTTAATTTGAAGACTCAAACTGGTCTAAGAACAGCACCGAGCCTCTGCCCTCTGCTTGACGACCTCAATTCAGATTGTAGATAACAAAAACTCAGATTACTCATTACTGTTAAAAAGACGTGCTTAATTATTTAGCAGTTGTCATTCAGTGTAACATGAGACAATGAGGATGGAAAAAGCCAGGAAGGCCGTGGTGCATCCAACGCACGGCACAGATTTCAGAGTCCTGGTGAGTAAATGATAAGGTGAAAATGGGCCAAAGTCAACACCTCCACGGCTAGGAGCTGGATCACATTACACAAAATCCAATAGGAGTCGATCAAAGAGTGTCAACGCAGTGGTTACAGAGGGGGGTTTTTTTCAGCATCAATGGCAAACCTGAAAAAGCCAATGAAATTTAGAATACATTATGTGGAGAAATTAGATTTTATCTCTGAGTGACAGTTTTAAATTGAATTCCCGTGTGTACCGCTAGCTGTTGGATGTTTGCATCCGTGCTATCTTAATGGCCTATGGGGAGTTCATGCACACCCTATCCCAGCAGGGTAATTCAATCCACATCTCCTGAAGGTGCTTTGAAGCTAAAAGAGGAGAAGGAATTCTGTCTCGCCACACAAGCATTGCAGTAATTTCATGGCACACTGGTCCATGATGTGGCAACCTGGTGATTTCAAATAAATCAAAGTCAGCAGGTTTGGTACAATGATTCCCAGTAGCTGTCAGGTATAGTGATGGTGTCTATTCCTGGCTGGACAAATGATATCACCATGATATGACATATAGAGGCAAATGTGGTCAGCTCACAGCAATTTCCCATGAAGTTAAAAACAGATACAGTAGACCGGACTGCAAAAGAATTTGCAAAACTGCAAGAACTTTGAAAGTTTGAAACAAATAATACAGTAATCCACGCACAAGACACAGCCGATATCTACAATTAAAATACAACCAAGTCATGCTCGCATTTCAATCTCTAATAAATCCAATGATCTTGCTTAAACTGCAGATTTATTATGAATATTTAGATACAGACGTTATAAACATTGCAAATAGTGGCTAGAATATTACACAAACCTGAGCAGGCGTGTTTCCGCGGTGTCTGAACAGCTGCAGCATCAAACTTCTTGATGCGCTCGTCTCTCCTCCTCTTCCTCTTCCTCTTCCTCTTCCTCTTCCTCCCGCTGCTGTTGCTGCTGAGCGTCGCTTTGCGAGGAGACACGACTGGAAGCAGCCAGAGGCTCTTAAAGCTCCACACCCACTCCACCGCCCCCAGGGCCAACAGCCAATCACAGGTGCCCTCAACACAATAATACATAAATAAATCATACACAAAATACTTGTTCTGATGGGGAAGTACATGTGGTACATTTTGCAGGATTTGTCACTTCACAACTTGATTTTTTTTACATCTTTTTGTTGTTCTTTTTATCTCTGGTATTTCTTGTTTGGTAAATGTATTCTTTCTTTATAAAATATCTTTAGTAAATTAGGGGCAAGCATATACAGCTGTCTCCAATGTGCATTTTCTGTTCTCTTTTGTTTTATTTTATTATATGCACAAATAAGGAACCGCATATTTAAACTTACCTGATGAATATTACTGCCTGTGAATATTGCCCTGCATAGATAAACTTGTACTCCTCGGGTAACATGAACTGACAATTAAATGACCAGACAAGGTCTATATGTCTTGTGTCTGTATGACTTTAAACTGTCTATTTCACACTTCAACCCAGACCAGACTGGTGCGAAATCCAAATGCGGTTGGCCTTTAATATGACTGTGTACATCGAGAATAAAAACTGCTGCTTCTTTCAAAGTCCCTTCATAAAAAAACAAACCTAGATTGCCTGGTGCACCTTAAAACTGTAGCTGTGTATGAATCTTATCAAGTAAGCTCACACTTTTTGGAACCACACTACAAAAAAACTTGAAAGTCTTGAATCAATATTTTAAAAGTATTTCTCACCCCCCTTGGTTCATAAGATGTTGGTCCAAAAAATCTCTTCGTATCTCTCCTTAACTCATTCTTTCCCAACTAGACACCTCATCCCTTCCTCCTCCATTTCTTAAAATGCCCAATCCACCCAACATGCTCCGTCCTCTTCCCATCCTTGCAGTCTATGTCGGGGGCAACCAGTGGCATCTGTTCAATCTGTTGCAACCTGCTGCCATTCCTCCATCCCCACTGCCAGGTGCTACTGGTGACAGTCGCCTCACCCGTGTTCCCGCAAGAGCAGGTCAGACCTCGAGTGTTGGAGCAGCTGGTAAACGGGAGAAAGAAAGCAGTGGCAGACGGGTTGTGGGGAGAGGCCTTAATAAGATTTATTTCTCTAAGTCTTTTGGTCCTCACAGACTCACCTCCAAAGTTAATATGTAAGTGATAAAGGCTTCCTTGAACCTTTTTTTTTTTTGCCAAGAAATAAGAGATGATGCTCCATTTTGAAATAACACCTACCATACCCCTGCTCCTACTGTATGACTATGATGTGACTTTCCCACTGCGGTACATCAGCAACTGGCAGAATGGTAGAATCTGAAAATATGTAATGTTTCCAGTTGGAATCGATGCAAAGTAGGTAAACCAAACCAAGCTGTAGTCTTCAAATTCTGAGTCGATTCCAACAAAGTGCAGGAAGGACATGTTTCTGAACAATGTCAGATATTCCCTGCGGGTTCATCTCACAATGGCGATAGTGTGTGGGCGGACATAGCAGAGTGTTCAAACCTTTGACAACCCAGCTGGACGTACATCTATTATAACTGTGCTAATTTTAATTAAAGCCATTTGCTCTTGGAACAAAAATGGCAGCTTCACATTAGGGGCTGGAAATATGTATGTATTCTAAAGTGTGTATAAGTGTGTGTGTGTGTTCATTCACTGTGGATTGGTTGTGTGGGTGTGTGCAATTACATTATGGATGTAATGAAAATGAGTGTGTCACTTTCCCAGGTGTGTTTTCCAAATGTGTGTGTGTGTGTGTGTGTGTGTGTGTGTGTGTGTGTGTGTGTGTGTGTGTGTGTGTGTGTGTGTGTGTGTGTGTGTGTGTGTGTGTGTGTGTGTGTGTGTGTGTGTGTGTGTGTGTGTAGGAGGCTGTGAGTGGAGCTACAGAACCCACAACTGACATGTTGACTAAAATCCGTTGGCTCGGGATATGTGATCGTGTTTGTGCATGCGTAATACTCCTGTAAGTGGAAAAAAAACATATTTTCTGCTTTTGTGTGTGTCTGTGTCTGTGTTTGGGTGTGTGGGTGGAAGCGCAGATGGTCATGACCAATCAATAAGCCTGATAATGAGATCTGAGGGGTGTCATTATGGTGGCCCCTCAGGCGTTCAACGCCTCCTCTTCCGCAAAGAGCATCGTTGTCTCCTCTTCTCCGAGGGAACATGCACCTCATTAACCTTTTTGAGGCAACACAAAGCCGACCAGATGCCATTTACTTTTCCCCTACATGTTAGGTTGTTATAAACAAATCAACCTTTTTTCTCTTTTTGGGGCAAATACTTGTAATTTCTCAAAAGGTCTAAAAAAGTTAATGTGTCTGGTTGTGTGTTGTGTTTTAGCAGTAGTTCAGATTGTTTTTCATTAGATTTAAGGTTTAGTTTCAGTATGTAACAGTGAAGAAGTCTGTGATAAGATTTCAGCAGCATCATTTACGTATTCATCAATTTGGAGTTTAAGATCCTCTCTAATTCACTATCTGTTAAATTTACCAAATAAAGGGATTTCTGTCAAGCTGACAGACAGAGCTAAAAGCAATGTGTGGATTTTTGTGATTGTCAGCAGTGAAAACTAATAAAAAAAAGTGAGAAAAGCTTAAAGAATTGTGTTTTCTGCATAGATTTAAGTGTGCGGATATCTATTTCTACCATGATTGTCAGCAGTGGAAATTAGTTTCTAAAAATATACCAAGAAAATTCAAGCATTCTGACCCACCATCTCACCAAAATAAACCTTACACAATTTAATGATACTTATAATTCCAGTGAAACCTCGAATAGGCATTACATCATAAAGACACGGTTTTTACAGTGAGCAAACTGTTCAGCGTTGATGACAAATTATGTTTGAGGAGGGTTTTAATGCCAGGCGTGACAATGTTCTCCTCATTCCTGAAGTCAGATCTCCCTCATGGCAGTAATCCCTCCCATGTTGAACACCAACACATGGATTGTTACACTAATATGCAGGAAAATCAGTGGCTGCTGTTTTTATAGTGAAAGTGGAAAAGTCAACAGGGTGCCTGAAAGTCATTTAAACCTCTTGGAATCAGAGCTGTTCTGTAGCCAGTGGCCTTCAGAGCCATGCCACTTCCCCTGTGGTGTGTTAGTACGCCTATGTGTGTGTTTGAACTTCACTGCAGGGGGTTTGGCTGATTGAGTGGTACAGAGGAACCTTGCAAAATTGAGTGGAGTGAGTCTGTCCTGACTCCTGAAACCAGAAGGACACAAGTTTAGTCCCCCATGAAACTGTGTGGGTGCATAGACAGACCATGTTTGCCACTGAAGTACCGTTGAGCAACATAAAACATTAACCGCTTCGTTCTCATCCATCGTGAGCTGTGGAATGAGAGCATTAACTAAATGCACAAATAAAAATGAAATTCAACAAAGATGCTTCTCTGGCTGAAACACAGTGCTGAATCAGCACATTTCCACAGCATGCATGGACACGTATTCTAAACAAGCAAAGAATTAGACGTCTTGTTACATGTAGCTATCCACATAGAATTCCCGATGTGTTTATGACTATTTACAGAATGATAACATTTCCTGTGCTCATTTGATTAACCGGTATTTGAAAAATGTGTAAAATCACATCTCTGTAATTGGAAATAAAAATGCGTTGTGAATGTGTGTGTATACGTGTGTGTCTTTATGTGTCCTCTGCTGAGAGCAGAGGCTACGTCTCGGGGTGGTTTCCTACAAGCTGCAGGGGAGGTGATGGGTGAAAAGGGTCGTTCCCCCCTCAGTCCCTGCTATGGAGCAACATTCATCATTCAATAGGTTCACAGCTTCACCCTTGATTGTCCCAGTGGCACCACTGTGCAAGCTCACACGCCATTCCATTCTCGATAGACACACACACACACACACACACACACACACACACACACACACACACACACACACACACACACACACACACACACACACACACACCTTCACCCATCAGTCCCCAACAAGCTCGTCTTTGCTGTTTAACAGCAACGCCTAATGGACCATTTGATATTCTATTTTTGTTTGATTACTCTACAGTGTCTGGCCAGGTAGATCCAATGTATAAGAATGCTGTGTGTGCGTGTGTGTGTGTGTGTGTGTGTGTGTGTGTGTGTGTGTGTGTGTGTGTGTGTGTGTGTGTGTGTGTGTGTGTGTGTGTGTGTGTGTGTGTGTGTGTGTGACCGTTTGATTATACATATATTAAATGAGTTGCGTAATAGCATACAATGTAATGTAATACATTGTGTGTTTTTGATTTTGTGCACATAAAGTCCACCATTTTTTCCTTGTTTTTAAAAAAGTATGCCACAGATTTAGCACAGCACTCAAACGGCCAACTCCAATTTTGAGAAATGAAGCCAAAGCTCCTCAAATGGCCAAACTTTATGCTATCTGCCACTATTGTTGCCTTAAGCCACTATCCTAAAGCAGAGATGAGGGGCGTGCTCCAGGTAAGGTAAGGTTAACTAATTATTTTCAAACTCAACACCTCCAGATTGTTTTAATTTTCAAACTTTTGTCTTCAGTCACAAGGGACACCAATTGAGGCTATTTATCTGTTTTTTTCACAGTTCCCAGTGGTGCTACAAAAGGCTTTAATTCACATATGTCGTATTTCCCAAGACCTGCAAACAGACTATGGTGTATAGAATGGGCGCACTTCCCCTTTAAGTGTAACAATTTCAGATCAATACCTTGGGGCTGTCCAATGGCCGGTGATGGACAGCCCCAAGGTATTGATGGCATGATGGGAAAATTAGTTTTTAATGAGACATTAGCTCAACCCCTGACCTTGGGAAGACCATTCTGAGGATTTATTTTCTGTCCCCAGTGGGAGTGTGTTGTGGTTAAATGCAAGGTCTTAGTTATTCATAAGAGCTTTAATTGTGAACAGATGTCCAAACAACCCTTGAGTAGAGTGAAAAAATAAGTTCCTTTTGAAAGACTTTTTATCTGCTTGGTGGGATTCCGAGCCTGGGGACATTCATTACTCCGAATCTTAAAGCAAAATGATTTGATATCAGCTTTGGAAATAAAGTGTAAAGCTGTAAGGGTTTGAACACGCTGACGAAGTGGACAGTGATGTGAAAGGTTTGTAAGACCAGGCTGCCAAAATCATTTTGTACTGCTACTCGCGGTGTAATTTTCCTTCTCGGGGAACAAGAGAGAGAAAGAGAGACAGGGAGAGAGAGAGAGAGAGAGAGAGAGAGAGAGAGAGAGAGAGAGAGAGAGAGAGAGAGAGAGAGGGACTGCAAGAAGGGGAGACTGAATTAAATTAAGATGAGAGGACACTTAGTTCAGATAACAGAGTCTGATGGAGCCAGTTGACTGATGATGCACCGTTTCAAATTTTCTCCACACGATTAGCATCGCCTGAGGATTAATTCTGGTTACATTTGAAGTGATTGATCATCCCTATAAATTAATGAAACAAATAGTAAATATATTAATAACAAATGAAGGATAAGCCTTGCCAGTGAGGCAACCAGCCATGCTGCTGCAATGCATCATGTTCAAATTTGTCATTTGCATTTTTTTTTTAAACAAGATATGCTGGTCCACCATATTAAACACACATCCACACACAACTCTTTTCAACACCTTCTGCATTTTCTCATGTGCACTCACTCAGTGCTCCACAGTCAGTGTGACCTGTTTAACCCTGCTCTTCTCCACTTCAAAGCCAATAAGTCAATATGATCCCTCTTACCGGTGATTAAATAGGCCAAGGGTCAATCTCTTCTGATCCATGTGACACCGTGAAGGTAAAATGCCACGCAGAGTTACTCCTACACTAATGAAGGTATCACATTTTTAACAGCTAAGTAATTGACCCATTGAGCTTTTCTGCCAATGGATCGATGGATGCCCACTGACACTGGAGTGGAGTACAGTATTCCCCTGCCACACAGAGAGCAACTAGCCAGGAAATTACATCTGTAGGTCAGCATCGCATCACCGCCAGTACTGCTCTGCATCCAGCCTGCATGAGGCAAGTCCACTTATTCACGCTGACATCACATGAGCACAGGGAAAAATCAATTACTGGACCGAGCTTGTGATGACAGCTTACTAATGAAAATGGAAATCATATATGTAATCACGACCATTTAAAAAAATGAAGTAATAGTGGAATAAAGAAGATGAATAATTTAAATTTAATTCATGATTTTTGGTCCTATGGCAATTACGGAACCGAGAATTTTATTTATTCATGGTTCTTTCATAGAATTGATAAATTAATAATATTATATTACAACTCATTTTCCAAAAATGTATTCTACTTTATTTCAGACCGTTTCATCCAGTTTTTGGAGTTTGAAAGAACTTCCCAAGAACTGTGTTCACCTCTGTGTGTGTAGTCTGACTCATCTGTAGCTCCAGCATGACACCTTCAAGTGATTTACAGGAAGAGGGGGACAAAAGCACCGCATTATTCCCACCTAACTCGAAATTAAGTGTAGCAAAATTCTAAAGTGCTAACCTAATATGTACTCTTGCATTTATTTATGGATGATATACATACATTTTCATTGCAGGAATTTAAGCACCAGGTGGATACTCACATTAGCTCCAGTGTGAGGTGTTCAAGGTCCATCTTCAGTTGAGTTGAGGGAAACTAAAAGAAAATCAGGCAAATACTGTTATCTAATATAATGCTCTTTCCTTAAGATTCTTTTACATTTATTTTCCTTTTTCAAAAAACTCTTTGGTGGCTAATATAATGTTTAGTTAAGTTTAATTCTACGTTTCTAGGAGCTAATGGTGAATGGTTATGTGAGGAAGATTGAATGAGTGTCATTCAGAGATTTATGGGTCATAGATAAAATCTGACTTGCCTTTGGTAGCTCACCTGAACTGTGTGAAGTGAAGCAAGTGCACAAGCACCTTTCCGCTGAGGCAAAGGGACATACAAAGACCAGAAATTGTGCTAAGGCCAAAAGGGGACTCATTATAAATTAAACTACTTCATCAGTCAGTAGAAATGGAAGGTAGAGGAGGGGTTGGGGGGCAGTTTTTATATTTTCGTCTGGGATTTAATTTCCTCCCTTTACATATTTTATCAAAAAACTCTCTCCCCCACTTCCTTAATCCTCCCCTTTTTACCTTCCTCTCCTACTTTTCTGCTGTCTTTAGCCTGCTATCCATCATGCAATCTGACTTTAATATGCTTTGGAGGAATATAAGCCATTCATCACAGTGTGGTGAGGCCCTGGGTATCACCAAGCTGCATGTTTCATAGGCCAGTAAGCCTCAGCAGAAGCATGGGTCAGCTGTAGAGCTGCTAATGCCTCTATTTATTCCGCCAGGCAGGCCGGATACAATCCGTCACTCCGGGCCCGACTACCCCGACTCTGTGTCACACCTTTTCTGCTGCTCCTTAGCAAACATCTCTCCAGTCACCAGATTGGCCTTTGCAAGGATGGATGGAGGGGTAGATGGATGCAGAGAGAGAAAAAAATAAGCGTGGGTGTGAGAGAGAGTGGGAGACATGGGGAGCATACAGCAAAGAGAAGAAAAAATGGAGGAACAGGGAAATAGATGCAAGAGATTAAACTTGTACAGTCCTTAATATTCAAGTGTCAGCTAACAGCAGCATGTTCTCAAGGTAATGTCAGTCAGTGCACCACTTTGGTCCACAATTAAATACCTCAACAACTATGGATGGATTGCCATGCAATTTGGTAAAGATATTCATGGTCCCCACGGGATGCATCCTAGTGACTTGATCCCTACTTCTCGTTTTACAAAGAGGCTCCATGTGGTTCATAATTGTAATTTTGAGTGAAATGTCTCAACAACTACTGGATGGATTGCAATGAAACATTCATGCCCCCTTCAGGATAAATTGAATTAGGCAAACTTTACTGATCTCCTAACTTTTCATCCAGCATCACCATCAAGTCAAAATTAAAATTTGTCCAATACTTTGGTTTATGACCAAATGTGTGCTAAACAAATTACATTTCCATTAACCTCAGCTTGAATTTACTACTAATTAGCAAATATTAGTCTGAGAATTGTGAGAATGAAACTAAATGACAGCATCTGACACCTCTTACTATATGCTATAATGCTGTAATCCATTGCAAGTCAGAAGTCAATAATTCTGAATTGGTGTTCCCGACTTCCAAGCTTTATGCTGAGTCTTGAGTCTGTTCGGGAAAACATGGAGGTCTGCTGCAAACTGTAGGGCAGGACTCTGAGCTTCACACACATCTACAAAGGACCTACATCAATAACTACAGAGACGCTATCGAAGAGATTTAAAAATACAACTTTTTAAGAAATGTTATGACCTTAAATCCTGAAAATTGAATCAATCATTTTGAGGATCCGCGTAACAGTAAAGAGACAGGACCTACTGTGCTCGCAAAGACAAGCACAAATCGACTGAATGGAAATGGAAATGGCAGCTTTAATGTTGCTACATTACCTTTCACAACACCAACACTATACATAAAATAGGTGGTTTTTCTTATGTTGGCGACGTCAGGCTAGCTGGATCTTGCCAAATGTTCCTACTTGGTATTCTGACTTGAAAGACCGTATCATTACATGTTTTCCTTCCTGGGGTCTTTTTTTCGGTTTTCTGAGTACAATGGATTGCAGCATAATTCATAATCAGACGGGCAGATTTGACAGCAGTTCTTGTCCTTGTCACCAGCAGGAAGTAGGGTGTGGAGGATCACAGGGAAATAGGAGTCTGTGGGGAAGAACAACTCATATTATCAAATACCATTCACGCATGACTTTTAAATGACTGCAATTATTCTTTGCAGCACAATTAGCCTGTGGAGGACTCTCTGGAGAACAGTGTGGTGGATTAACTATGTCACCCTGACTCTTGTGTAATTTGACAGGGGATTGCAAGGAAACACTGCAAACTGAGGAACACAAGTTGCAGTATATCAGTGTGACTCATGTTGCGAGTTGCTGTATTATAAATCTTCAATTGAAAAATGTAATGATCAAAGTTGAGCACACATAGCGAAACAATAAAGACAGCAATGAGAAAAAGAACAGATGGACCTTTGGGCTAATTAGCAGTGCTGAACCATGATTTATCACGTCATCGCATA
This sequence comes from Anoplopoma fimbria, assembly GCF_027596085.1. NCBI lineage: Eukaryota > Metazoa > Chordata > Actinopteri > Perciformes > Anoplopomatidae > Anoplopoma > Anoplopoma fimbria. The sequence continues at coordinate 18,342,630 of NC_072456.1, read as the reverse complement.
TCCCAAATTCTTACATTATCTTTCATCGCTAATCTTCTATGAGGAACTTGTTGTGCAAAGATGGCTGATAAGGTGGACATGTTGAATATTCTTGATAATTGGACTCATAATCATACAAACAAGTGACCTCTCTCTGAACATCTGACTTACAGCTGAAGTGAATTGCACGGAGGGACATCAAACTGCTCTTAACACTTCCCATTGCATCGGTTATGTAAAGGTGTCTCTAGATTTTTGTCCTTGCATCATCCTCTTGTTGTATGCCCTTACCTTTCCCCACTATCCCTCATTCACACTCCACCTTCTGCCTCCACTAATAAATCACCTTACCTTTCTGCCTCTCTGACCCTGACCTTGATAACTATTGATGAGATGACAGAACTCTTTATTCACATCCTCATCTACCCGTCATGCTGAGGGAGAGAAAAAAACAACTGTAGTGTGCAGACACATGCACTCAGAGGTGAAATAAGGGGTACATACTGTATATAGACTATATAACATCTTTGCTATGGGTCAAAGGCTCTGTGTGCTGGGTTGACCTCTGCTTTATCTGAGGACAGTAAGAATATCCTCTACTTTTAGTGATAAGTAGTCTTTCTACTGGAAATTCAAACCTCTCACAATGTAACATTCACTTCTGCATCTCACTGCCCTCCATGACTGATAGGACATGGTAACAGTGTGGAAAGTTAACCTAACAGGTCTTCCATCATCATTAGAGTTATTGAAAGGCTGTGGAGAGCAGACCAGCAGGGAAATACCTGTAGCTCGCTCCAGCTGTCCACTGGCCTCAGGCTGATTTACTCCTATAGATCAGCTGTCACTGGAGGTGAGGCGATCTGACACAGTGTTTGCCCACAGGGCTTGTGAAAAAGAACGGGTCTAAAGAAAAACATATATTAGTCACAGTGTTCTCACTGCAAATGAGCCGTGTTATTGTTGAACTCTGGCCAAAATACCACTTCTCTTCCACTTGTGGATCTGTCCTTTGTCACTACACACTTAATTATCTCCTATGATATGATATACTGTGGTATTTCCCTCAGAGGTCTAGTACGCCAGCTGTTCATCCTCCATGTTTGGAAGAGAGTGATACATTTCTTGCTGTCTGTACCGTTTTCCTGTGGGCTAGAAGTTAATGGCCATGTTTGATGCTCCTCCAGACTTCTTATGGAGCTGTGTGCATCTGCTAAGAAGAACAGCTTGTACTTACAGCCACCCTTTCCTCTGCTTGTCCACTATAATATGTTCCTGTTGATGCTAATACGGGCACCCAGGCCACTAAATCTTATGACATATCAGACCTCTGAACGGGAACAGTAAACACAGCCGGCTGGAGGGAGGAGACCAGTGGCTGATCAATAGAAACAGCATTTGCTTCCGTTGTTTTTCCTCCTCTCAGCAGAATCGCCATTCTCATAAAGAATCTGCTGCCCGCAATTAGGGTGGGTTTGCTGATGGTGTCTTGGGTGGACAGGGGATTAGATTTAGAAAAAGAGGGGGAGGGGGAAGGAGAGAGGTGATAATGGAATTGAAACGCTCAGAAAGTTGCTAATGCATGAGATTCAAAAGGATGGGAAGGCATGAAAAATGATCAGAAAGAAAATATTCAGGTATTAGTGGGTGAGATAATGTGTACTGTGAAAGAAAACTCAATCTGTGAATGGTAACCTACCTTAGATGGAAGAAATGTATATATTGATATTTGTGCATTTATATTGTATCGTGTACAGGATATGTACTGTATGTAGTGGTGCCTCCTTGGCATACAGTTGTACTCCTACATACATGGGTGACATTCAATAAAACTAAAGGAACAGTGAAACAGATTGTCCTTACTTAATGTTAACATACAGAAGGCTATATTTCCCTATTAGTATCATGAAATTAATTATTGCCAATCAAAGGTTTTATATTAAAATGTGCCTCTATATGCTAATATGGCTTTACATTATATCGTTTATATTTGTAGATCAGATGCTGGTTTGGTGATTTACTTTTGTGAATAATTTGAAATATTATTTGCAGCATATATTTCTATCAGCCATATGAATAAAGCATATTTGAATTTTTAAAAGAATTTCAACATAGTGAAAAAACACAAAATTCTGTCTTACCTTTGCTGTTTTGTTTGTGAAAGGTATGTTTGAGAGATACTGTACTGATCACAGCCAATCACCGATATTTTCTCTGCATACCTTTTCTGTTCTTTGCTATTAAGGTGAGATATAAGACATTGGTGGTAAAGAGTGCCAGCATTATTTAGACTACCTTTATGTGCAACAATGTCCCAATTGAATCCATACTGCATGCTACAGTACGTACTTTGAAAGAGGGCAGCAGCAGTAAGTTCTAAAGGTAAAAAGGCGCCTACATCACACAAAATGGAACTGAAAAGATTTTAATTGGAGATGTGGGTGTGTTGTGGTAGTAGCAGCTAGTTTATCCTCAAGCCACCAGTCTAAGTGATGTCACTTAAGGACATTTATCAGATTTTGTGCGGCTCCCTTTCGAGCTACAAGACCTGTAAACAGACTGTGATGTATAAAATCCACACAGTCCCTCTTTAATTGGAAATTGAATTGAAAGTGACAGAGAGCCAGACAGAGACAGAACGGCTTAAAGGGAAGAAGCATTGTACAATGAGAGAACTGATGTGAATATCTGAGAAAGAGGCATCTGTTTCATGACCTGGAGTAACCGGTCTGTGCCAATACGCTGAGTGTGATCCAGCCACGGTGAGTATTTATCAGCACCGATGCATGCAGACACACAGAGCTGTGTCTGATACCACAGTACTGGAACAATGTTTCTGTGGTAATGTTGGTTCTGGGAGTTCCAGCACGTCCGCCACGTCCTGCTAGTCTCAGGACGTGCATGCTTGGGTGAGACGGGGGACTGGTTAGAGCACTTTCACTGCCCATTACTGCTAAACAGGCCCTCCATAAATTGGCTGCCTGCTTTGCCTCTCATTTCCAATGCTAAACAAGTTCTGTCTGTCTGTCCCTCTACCTCTCTCTCTTTCTCACTGACCACACTTCTCAATCGCCTTTTCTCTCTCATTTTTATTAAAGGTAAAGTGATTTTTTCATAACACATGTCCAAATTTGGTATTGCTGTCTTATCTTATGGAACAGGAGTGATATATGAAAATGAGATAAGGATATATTGACCACTGACTTTCATAGGAAGACAAAAAAAGCTCCTCAATATTAGATCCACTGTTAGAGCTGCAATATCAAGGGTAGCTTTATGAAAAGATGAAGAGGATAAACTTTGAAAGAAAAATTTAATTTTAATGTGGGGCAATATCCCCAAACAAAATCCTCAAAGATCTTTTATTGAACCGTCCTCAGCCAAAGGTACAGAGGCTACTTCACCTTTTTGTCATAATATGCTTGTGAAAAAACAATAAATTGCATTCTTCAGGAACACTTAAAAGACATTCACAGCAAAGATGATTTGGGTCGGTTCATCTAAAACAGAAAATTTCAATTTGCTGCAGAGGTAAGTAACCATGCAGATGACTTTGGCTTTATTGGTCTATTTTGGATTTTGGGCTCCAACAAAATGTAACAGAGGTAAAGGAAAAAGCACAAAAAAGCACCAGATTGCTTAGAAACTATGATGTTGTACCTGGTCTGGGGTTACACAAAGAAACAAAAAGACTACAAAGGAAGAATAACACATATGCAACAAACAGAAAACAGATTTTTTTTTGTTTTTCTTAATTTTTTTTACAATAATTAACCCCCCAATAGGTGTCCCCATTTCAAGTCTCTATACAAGAGGAGAAAGGATCCCACGTGTCTTCTGTTCACCTGTGCTCCTGAGCTCCTTTACACACTTCACTGTCCTTCATAAAGCCTCTCTCACCGGGACACCCTCCGGACCTTTTCCCCGCTCTGTGGTCTGACTCCCGCATGTATGAATGTGAGGGTGTGTGTTCTCTTCCCTGTGTGACCATGAATTGGCATGATGGCACAGTGCCCCACTACACTGAAGAGAGCACCTTCACATGCATACACATGCTCTTTCCAAAATACTGACTACTGTGCACGGGGAACATCATAGAGTTCTTACATCTGGTGCTCAACTTCAGATCATGCAATAACAATGTCATGTTGCATTAAGCCAATTGGAAAACATCTGATGCATAAGTGAGTTTTTTCTTTGTCACTTGGATGAGTAAGACAGTTATTGTCTGTCTGCCATCATGTTGATTCTACTATTTGCTGTAATCAGATATGAGATAGAATGCAGTTAACCTGTACAGATTTTAATTAGATGGAATGAGGATTAGAGAAAAGGACAATGCTGGTTAAATCGCCCTTAAGTAGACTGGGTGCCAGGGGAGCTGAAGGACAGCATAGTTAATGGAGCATCAGACAGATGACTGGAAAGAAAGGAAACGGGCCGGATGTTAAAATAAAGGACGGCTGACAGGCAAGAGACACATGACATGTGATGGAAGCTTTCCATTTGTGACATAAAGCTAAATAGTAACAATAAGTGGTAGGGAACCTAACACCACAGTGAGTTACTTTAATGTCATCGCTATGAAAGCCACAGTCAATAATATTTGGCCTCACGTTGTTTCGTTTATTTTACTGTTCTTTGTTCAGTTTGGTCAAAAAAGCAAACTGAACATTTAACATTTAAAGGACTTTAGCTCTATTCTTACATGTTGCTTCCATTTTGATGATGTTTTATGACTTTGCTCTTCAGACAATGACGTTTGTAGTCTGTATTTGTATGAGTCAGACTAAATATCCCTGTTGAGTTTACTTCACAAAACTGTTAATTAGCCATGTGTGCATGAGTTTTTCATTGCAACTGGTGAAGTCAGTATTTAAGCATAGTGTGACCAAATGTGTGTGAGTGAATGCGCTTTTGTCAGACGACCAAAAGGTGAGTAAGATGAGGTAAGCCTTCAAAGCGAAGACATCTGTGTAAGCATTTCTGGGGTTACTTTTAGGGCTACGACCAGGTTTACAGTTGCATTTAGTTTTGAGGTTTGGCATTAGAATTAGTTTTAAGGTCAAATCTGGGGATTATTTGGAAGGGTGGTAGTTTATAGGAGCATGCATGTTTTGTTTGTTTGCATATTCATTCTCATTAAGATACACTCTACATTAATACCGGCCATTTTCTTTGCAGTAAAGATTGTTTCCCTACATTCCAAGCATCGGGACTTTTTTGTTTAATGACATAATTATGTGGTAACATTTTTGTTAGCTTGATAAATTTTCTTGTTGAGGCGTTTGCATTTCTCAGGTATACCAAACTGTACTTGAACATTAAAGCAGTAAGCTTTAGAGGTAAGATAATACCAAACTGATTATTTTAGAGTATCCAGGTTTAGTTACATTTGGGTCTTCCAGGTTAAATTTTCTGACAGCATCTCAAAGTGCAACACGTAGCTTCTTATTTCTCAGGTGTTAGTGTTTGAATACAACATTGGATAAATGAAAACACTCCTGTAGGAAACTGCACCCAACAGGGAATAAACACAAAAAAACCTAAAGGTGACTAAATATTGAGTGCAAGCTTATTTTCACACATGTACAGTATAAATCAATCTAAAGTACAAACTCACAAATGTGTGTCAGATCTTCTCTTGGTCACAATGCCCAGTAGTGAATTCTCCAGAGTGGCTCCTCTGAATACCTGTGTTGGGAGCTGTGTGTGTGTGTGTGTGTGTGTGTGTGTGTGTGTGTGTGTGTGTGTGTGTGTGTGTGTGTGTGTGTGTGTGTGTGTGTTTGTGAGTTGCCAGGGGTGCATCCTGAGCGATGAGCGCTACATTGGGGAGCTGCAACCTCAGCGCAACTCAGCAACCCAGAGGATCAATCATCCAGGACGGCTCTGGAACAGTGGAGCTCCGTGTACAGACAGACGTACAGTAAAGCACACAACATCCTCACCCAAGGCTGCTGTAATCAATCCTACCGCGTGTGAGCTGCATGCTGCTCTGCATCCCACCATCAGTACTGAGCTGTCTGACTGCTGCCGCGGACGATGAACAGCTACTGGAGAGAGATTGCACCCTCATCTGCACCCTGCACCCAAAAGCATCTCAGACACATGTGAAGCACATGTTTCCTGAATGAAGCACAGAAATCCTCCAGGGGATCCAGCCCAGATTGCATTTGCTCTTTTAAGATCATAGCATTACAAAACAGACCAAAACAAGAGTATAAAAAAAGTTCTAACATTTTAATTGAGGTGGTTACATCATACAAAGTGGAAAAAGATTCAAAATTTTGATTTAGCTTTGTTTGCAATCTACATTCTCTGGCCTTATGTATACTATAGTCTGCAACAAATCAGAAGTAAATGGTTGGGTTACCAAAACAAAACCAACACCATTAAATCTTTACATTAGATAGACTTGTTATGAAGTGTAATGTCTTTGACATGAATCCAAATGACTTGTCAATAGAGCTATTAACTCTAAAGGTGTTACAGTGGAATATAGTTACCCACACAGCCAGCAGAGGCTTTTCAAAGAGAGTTTGCAGAGGTGACCTCTGACCCCGTCATGGACACGTAATTTGACAAGGATGAGAAATGATTGGTGGGACTTGGGGAAATGGGTGACATTAAGCCTTTGTCAGATAGGAGGTCTGGGTGGTTGATTGTAGGCCACATGACTCTGGTGCGTAGGGCAACGACATGGCACATTGAACATGTAGCAGTGATTTAAAAGCCCTCACAGCACAGAATGTCAAAGCGTTTCATCTGAACACAACTGTATAATGGCACATAGTGTTAATGTCAAAATGGCCATGTTCATTTTCACATGTAGCTTCACTCCAAGTAAATGAGTGCTCTAGCTCCGCCCTGGAAGTAAAACTGTATAAAGACACCCAGAGACAGATATATTTCCTCTGGGAAACACGCTAATACTGAAATCCCACTTGAGGATTTAATCAAAAAAATAATTAGCAACTGCCCTAGAAGGAATCATGTGATATCCTCCAAATCAGGAGAGAAGCTTAACCATTTGCAGGGAAGAAAGTTTAGAAATGTCTGCTAGTGTGCCAAACAGGGATCATCTTTATTTTTCATAATAAATATAGATTCACATTTTAACAATTACATTGGACGATTATTATACAAAGCAGGATCTAGGAAAGCACTGATTGGCCACAACACACCGCCATCCACCAAGATAACAACGCCTCAGAGAGGAGGAGACAGAGTGGGAAGGACTGAGATTTTTGACATTCTGACATCAACTTGAAGTTCATGAGCTCAGTTACAAATCAGCTTCCTTGATTTCCATATTTTCGATTTAATAATGAACCAGTTAAATAACTTCATGTATCCCTTGAATGTTAACGGTTGTGCTGCACCACACAGTTTCAATAAATGGACATCCATACAGGCATTGAAGAAAATATGGTGAGTGTGTGTTGTTGGGGGTCTACTGCCCTCTAGTGTGAGACCCGTTTAGCAACACTACGCCACAATATTTCTGTTGTCCCATGTCCACCTCGTCTGTCCCTCATCTCCATCTCCCTCCTCCCCCCTCTTTCACAGCCTGCTCAGGGACAGTATGTTCTCTCTCTGAGGGATCTGTGCATATCAAAGAGCTAGAGTATCTGTTCGGTGCTAGAGGCGGAGAGATCAAGTAGTCTCCAGGCAGCTAATGGGTTGAGCTCCTCCTGGTCACGACATAGAGCCCACACATACATCATCCTCAGCACTTTTTCCTGCAGAGAGAAAAAAACACTTAGAGAGACACTTATCCTTAGCTGTTCGATTCTTCTGCATCATTGTAGAACAGCAAAGACAGACACTAAGAGAAATCAAATATAAAGACATTTTGTGGTTATGTTAGTCTTATGTACACCATGAGACCCAAAGAAAAGGCTAGACTTAAACGTAGCTTTGTGATCAATAAGTCATATCAATATAATCTCAATAAGTCACATGTTTCAGTCAGTCTTCTTCAGGGAATGTAAACTCAAGGCTCCACTAGCTTTAAGATAAGCAAGTTCAGCATTAACAATCAATAGGATTGGATAGTAACAGAAAAAACATATGGAAAACTAGTAACAGAAAAACACCCATAGAAAAAAATGATATTAGTTTTGATCTTTTTTTAAAAATTTTTACTCTGTCTCTTGTTTGCACGATCCTCTCTGCTGCTGTAATCCTGCAAAATTCCCTGTTTTATATAGCTGACAGCAGCCTGGGTACATCTGTGAGCAGTCACTGGCTGTAGACAGCGAGCAGCAAGCACAAAGACCATTCATTAAGTTAATTTTTCTCTTTTTCAGTTTCATGATATGTACATACATACGTATATACACCTGTTTTTTTTAAACCTGCATTTATGAAGTAGCACTACCAAGCAAATCTACTGATATTTGGTATCTCTACTTATGTAAGCCATGTTGGGTTTTATATGTTTGTCTATCTGAGACCTAGAACAGACAAATAACTAGCCACTAAAGGTGATTGCTCAAATTGTATATTAGTGAGCTGTGTATAGCCAATTGCAATACATCCCAGAAAGTAAGAAAGTTGAAAAAGATTTAAAGGGTCTGTGAGCGGATGAGTCACAGTGAGAAGTTGTGTAGGAGACATTTAATACTGCAGTCCATAGGGGAGTCTGTCATTATGTCCAGACATTTGGATCCAGCTGATAAAACAGTACATCCATCATTAATCCTCATGCAGTAGTCTTTAAATCTGAACACTGGGCGGATGCCAAATGCATTGTACCGAGTAGATACCTTTACCAATTTTGGTGTCCCTGAGGAGCCCTGAGTGGACAATATGGCTGATTTATGACCAATAAAGCTTTAGCCTGGGTCTGGGGTCTAAATAAATGTCATGCCCAAATAAAAAGTTGCTTAATTGTCTTGTAAAATGTTCTTGGTCCAGCTTTTACAAGGATTTCTACCATATTTATGATAATGAGAAAATGCCAGCGAAAGCTTAGTATGGACTTTTTTCACAGCAGAAGTCTGGACTTGTTATAGAAGGAAAACCACAGGTGATATTGATTACATTAACGATGTGTGCCAGTAAGCTACTCCAGTGAACCAGCATGCATGATACCCCAAATACCAGTTGCAGAGGTCGATTATTTCAAAGGTCTATTATTTCTGCAACATTACATGCCACAAATGCATTTACGTGTTTTAAATGTTCTATACTTTTAACATATAACAAATTATATCAAGTCAAGGTAGTGTTTGTGTACTTGTTCGTGTGTGTGTGTTCGTGTGTGTGTGTGTGTGTGTGTGTGTGTGTGTGTGTGTGTGTGTGTGTGTGTGTGTGTGTGTGTGTGTGTGTGTGTGTGTGTGTGTAACTTACAGGGTCTCCCTCCACCACCTCTCCTTTAGTGTTTCGGATCACCATGACTAACTGAGCCTGGAAGGTGATAATCAGCACTGGACCCTGGTCCATCATCTTCCCCATGGCCAACTGAGGTAGAGGATACACACATACTTTACTGAACCAACAAATGTCATTGTTAGATAGCATTCAAGTATTAGAAGAACAGCAACATCTATTCATGCTTTGATTGTAAATCTGCTCACCTTAACCAGTTTCACTTGTTTTAAACTATTTATGTTGATTCAATTTGTTTTCTAAAATATTTCAACCGGTACCTACAATTTAACCGCTCTTGGCGTGAGGCAAATGCTTAATTCATTCATTTACTCGTCAAACACCTGTTTTAAAAGCAAACTAGTGACTTACTTAAGAGTCAGTAAAACCTGGGAGTGTCGTGGAGGGTCAACACTCAAGGCTTCACTGTTAGTCTTGTATAATGTAGTCTGGAGAAACTTACATCAATATTGTCAATGTCCAGGATCTTAGAGTCGAACTGAAGTCCCATGGCCTTGGCTTGCTGAAGCGGGTGTGCCAGCTGGCTGTATGTCTACACACCCAATATGAAGAAAGAGAAGAGAACACCATGAGTAAACACTTTATCGAGATATGCCCGCTCAATAAGTACACCAATGTGCTCTCAGGGCAGTCTAACTGCTGCTATACACATCTGTAACAAAAGAAGCCTTTGGTATCTGTGTTTCAGCACTTCATGCTCAGAGTTAGAGATTGAGAAAAGCCGTACCGCTTCATAACACCAGTCCTTCAATATCTCCAGCTCCCCTCGGATCATCGCCTGCATGGAGAGAGAGCAAACGTCATCTTAAAAAACTTCCTGGATAGATCTCAAAGGGTAAATCAAGAACTGACGACAGAGCTCAACCTTTGTTTTATTGTACATCCTGATCACAGTCACAAAATCCTGATTAGAAATAAAACATTTTATGTCATACACAGACTCTGGTATTGCAAAAGTGTTGTTTGCAGTCCAAAGTACCTCCAGTATATTGGGGATGATATCTCGTTCACACTGTTTGAGGAAGAAATCCTTGTCAAAGGATGGGTCCGCCTTTAAAATCTCTGTTAGCACCTCAGACATCTCCGTCTTAGAAAACAGTCCACCTAAACACACACGAGGACCGGAAACACATGGCATTGAGCAAACGGATAATAGGCTGGAGAACAGACTGTGGCTAAGAAGTTACATGTGTTAAAACCTTTGTGACAAAAGAAGTTGGTGATATCAACTGACCTACTGCTGGGCTCATAAGTCTTACTTACAATCTGTGCCATTAACTGTATTTTCCTTACCCTGCTTCTCATTCTCATTTAGAGCGGGAAAAAAAGTCAAACTACTTGTATGCATATGCATACATGGCGAACAAAGCTGATTCTATTCTGATCTAGTTAAGATGCAAACTAAATCTGCCTTTACATAAAATTGAAAAATAAACGTTATCTTTAAGCTGTAGAATATCATGTAAATGATTGAAAATATATATTTGGGGACCTGTAGAAACCCTAGGATACACACAACCGTGGTATCTTCTCTGTTGCAGTTTGATTTGACCTCTCACTGTGATTAATGCACACTCTCAAACCAGAGGTCTCTCACCTATGAGGTCAGTCATCCTGTCGGTGACGGCACGAGACGCTCTGATGAGGGTGTTTTCACTTTCATCATACTTCATCTTCATCTCAAAGAACCCTGCAGTGAAAGAAAGATAAAAAGAGCATGATCTTAAGCTGAAACCTGAGGTGTCTATCTCCTTCGTACATATACACACAAAGAGGATGGGAAAAAAACTCTCTGTCAGATCAGCAAACCCTTCAATAGTCACAGTAAGTTCATATACAGAAACTAGACATCATTGTTCCTGTCAAAAATATGAAGTGTTTGGATAACGTGAGGAATGAAAAGGCTAAAAACTAAAGGCTCAGCAAAAGGCTGCAGTGCATCGCTGCCGGGTGATTGATGAAGCATTGTAAGATTCCAATACAAGTCCTCTTCAGTCCACTCACACAGACACACACACACACACACCACACACACACACACACACACACACAACATGAACATGTATTTGGCGACGGTGCAAACATTTCCCACTGGACACCTTCACCCCTTCCACAAGCAATATCTAATGCGTGTGGTTAAAGTGGCAGCGGGTTGTCCGAGCTTCGTGCCTCTTTGCATTTTAGATTTTAAAAACTGCGGTCTCCCACTGCATTAAATAAAAAGTCTTTAAACAGAACACTGACTGTGTGATAACACTAAAAAGCCGCAGTGCAAAACTGATGTACTGGTTCACAGTATTTCACAGTATTTAGGGTAGAGTAAAAAATCTGTTGATGCTGCAACAAAAGCTATGACAAACTACATAGCTGTGAATCTGTTGACTGTGCACAATATCCCAACTGTAACCCAGGTCATTTTTTTCACCGGACCAAACATCATTAATCATCAACTTTTTTCCCCTAGCTAATGTGCACACTATTGACTAAATCAGCCTAGTGTTGTACATTTTTATTAACCAAGTTTCACACACGCTTGACCTAATCCCATTGCAGGACCTTCTATTAACTGGCTCTTTCAGTAAATGCTTATTTTTTTAAGCCTCGTCAGCTTTAAAGGTTATTAAAGAGTTCCAAGCCATCCGGTTCCAGGCACAAATATATCTTACACAGGTTGGTACACGTTTGGAAGTTTGCTATAGATTCATTTATATCACCAGAGAGCTATGTAAAAACCCAGACAATAGCAGCATCACATGCAGGACAAACCTTATATTTGTTTAATGTATATATTTAAATGTTCTTTATGCTAGTAGGGTTGGACTTCATATCACATCCTGTACATACAGCAGAGAATTGCTGATGCACTCATTGAAGGCTGACTTTGAGTAAACAACCAGGGATGCAGAGAGAGAGAAAGAGAGATCAGTTAGTCCTTACGGTTGAAGACCATATTGTTGTCTTTGAAGTCCTTCCACTGCTGGAACCATTTGGAGTCTTTGTGGAGCACCACACCCATTGCTTCCCTGAAGGAAACACAAAGTAATGTTTCAAACAGCCGACCGAGGGAAACGGGCGTTCCTGCTGACTTGCTGGGTCATACTGACAATCACATTCAACAAAATCAACCCAGAAAGGAAAACACTGCAGTATTTACATTCCAAAGAATTACAGTAATGTAAAGGAAATACTGGGAATATTATCAAGGTTCAGCTTTGACAACTGTTACTCTTATTCCAAACAGAACGACTACTCACCAGTGTCTCTTCTGGAAAACAACATCAGACAACGGTTTGCTTATCTTTCTTCCAATTTACTGCTTCAGATTAAGTTGAGTAGTCTGTTGGTACCTCACCAGATGTGACTCTCAGATCTCACATTTTTTCAGCCCTGAATTGGTTTTATTTCCCTTTTATTTAAAGTAATAATTAGACTCTATTAGGCCGTTTGGTATCAGCCATCTCTGAACATAAGAGGTGTTCCCCTCCCAGTATGAGGGTAAAGTAGAGGGCACTCACGTACTCGTTGGCTTCGAAGACCTTGCTGTCATCCCCCGCCCCCTTGGAGGAGAACTCGCTCCTCTTCCTGAGCCTGGCAGGAGGCCGGTAAGGGCCGGTGTGACCCAGATCACCGATCTCTTTCTTCACACTCTCCATGCCCTGAAGATCGATGAACAGGGAGCAGACGAGAGAACAACAAATAAGTTCCAGATATATCATTTACAGGACTCTGAGTTTCTTTTATTCCTAATTCAACTCAAAATAACATTAATATTATTCAACAGAGAGAGAGAGCAGTGCACAAAATTAAGTGAAATATTATTGATTAATGATCAGTTGACTGTTTGTGCATTCTTCCATCTATTTGTTTTATCTTTTTTTGTCTTCTCAGTCACTTCTGCCTCTTAAAATAGCTCAATATTAGATATCAATGCACAAGTATCTTTAGTTTATTCAGTTGAAACAAATAAACAAAGAATGCGGTTTAACTTCTGGTAAACAGGGACATATATCTGCATCATGGTGTGCACAGTGACTCCATACCTGTGATATTGCTCTGAAGGCACCAGTCTTTCCCAACATCTCTCCACTTTTAGAGACGGACTCTGCCGAGGTCTTCGCCGATTTGGCTGCTTCCTCCATCCCATCCTTGATTTTCTTCCCAATTTCTGTACGACTGACCTCCCCGAGCCCCTGTTCACGTGCAAAGACACAAACAAACACACACATATTGTAAAAGTGGATAGATCAACTCGTAAATCATATCTATCATAGGACAATCGACAGAAAGGCTGCATCTGATTGAGATACTTATCGCATTTACCTCTTTAACTGTCTCCGAGATGTTTCCAAACTTCTTCTTGAGAATGTCGGAGGTCTTCACTGTTTCCGACTCTATAGTTTTCTGGGAAATAGAGAGCGGGTTATTGGCAAACCCTAACTCTCCCTTTTCATAATGAAATGGATATTGGATAATGCTGTGTAAATACTAACATATTTCCTTCGAGCTTGTTTCAATGCATCCGACTCATCCAGTTTTTTGGCCTCTTCCCGGAACTTCTTGATGCTGTCTTTCATTTCGTTGTTCTTGTTTAGCTCCTGCTTAATGTTGTCCAGAAATTCCCCCAGGAAACCTTTTCTGCCACCTCTCTCCCCTGACAAATACCTTACCTGCAGAGGACGGGACTGAGGCACCTAGTTGGTATGAATAAGAAACAACATGCACAATTAATTTATGTCTAGACCAGTTTAATTAAACTTAAATGTATGACCTGCAGGTTTACCCAAATGATCAAGACGTCGTGATAAACTTTAGGAAGGAAACAAGTATAATAAAGTAAGCAGGAGCATATTATAATGATAGATATGCACCGTAGTAGACTTCATGCTAAGAGCTGATGTTTCAGCATGGCGTGCTTTCATTTGAGTTTTTTAAAAAAGTATTTGCAAATGTCAGCTTTGTTTCATATCTGTCATTTTTAAGTGATCCTGCTTTTTTTTGCAAATGAATGCAGTCTCATCCAACAGTCCTGCATAAATACATTTATGAAGGTTATGATGTTCAGTTAGAGGTGTTGATTCAAGTTAAAGGTATCTATGAAGGCGGTAGTTTGTGATTCTGTTGAACTGTGTCGCATTATACTGGCAGGTGTTTCGATCATTTTGTTCCCTTCATTTACATCAACCAGGGTAAGCTCAATAATAGAAACTCTCAGTATAATGAGACAACTCAACAGCACAGTTCATCTCCCAAAGCAGACCTCACTTCTCCACTGAACTTCCTGAAGGTAGGTTTTGCTGCAGGACTATTGTTCTAGACTGCATCAGTTTTTCCTTGGTGTACCCAATACCTGGCAGTAGAGCGTTTATTCATTTTGTTAGGTTACAACAATACTATCCAAAAACAAAAAGCAAGAATAAGTCTGTCTCAACTGTAGTGCTGAGCAGAATCCAACCAGACACAGTAAAAAGCTCTCTCTCCACAGAGGAAAAGCATTACACAGCTTCAGAACACCCAGAAACACAGCATGGAAGAAACACAGCATGTCACGTGTTCGTACCTGTGCAGAACACGTGAGGAGCCCACGTGTCCTGTAGACATTGGGTCTGTTGTGAAGGAGCAGGTGAGGGGAAGGGAATGCCACACAGCCTCTTCTTACACAGATCTGGAAACAGACATATAGACACCTTCACACTTTAATAGCCTGCTCGACAACCAGGAAGCAACTGCTGCCATGTTTTAAGTGGTAGAGATAGGCAGGAAATAGAGTCAAAAGTCGAAAAATAATTAGTTCGGTTCAGAGTTAAAACTCCACCTGAATATTCAAATAGCCAAGTTAGCTAAGTTAGCTAGCCAACGCTACGTTATTAGCCTCAGCAGGTAAATAATATAAATAATCCAACCCTCCCAGCCTGGTGAAACTGGTCGTTCTAAAGCACCGTTTGAGATGTCTGTACTTGTTCGTGGCGCTGACATGCAGTAATGTGTTTGCATCATAAAGTCCCAGGCACTCACCTGGTAACACTGACACAAGGGGGTCGCCATCTTGAATGTAATGGCTGTGACCTTCTTCCGGTGATGACCCCCTACTTCCACCAGAGGCGCTCGTGAGAGTTAAACAGCTCGCTCCAGAGCGAATTATCCTCACGTGTGTCGCTCACACTGGCATCCTTTAACCTCGTGCATTTATCCGCACTATTATACTGTAGTTTATTATCGTAGAGTGTAACTTTAATACGTGATTAATCTGGCAAAAATACCCCAACCACGAGATATAAATGTGTAATCTCAATTGTTAATTTACAAATCCACTATTACCAGCAATGCAATAACAAAACTGAAGACAAGGCATTTCAAATACGGAGGTTTATTTATCAAAACACCTTACAGAACAAAAGGCAATGACAGGTGAAGCAGGACAGAAAGAAAATTAAAAATTTGGTCTCTAAAATAAAGAAAGTAAAACTAAATCAAAAACTAAAAACACGTTCACTGTGACAAGTTACTAACTAAAATAACATTTTCACTGTTACAAATATCTAACAAACCAAGTGAATATAATGAATATCCGATGGGCAAATTAGAAGATACAGAGCGCTTGGACTTTTTAGGGACTAAATGAAATGTCAGATGTAACAGACAAATTATTTATGCATTTCTATCAATCCTGACATCAATTTCTCTTCCGTTCAGCCGATAGCCATTCATGGTCCGGCAGACACGCTCAGCAGTTTCAGGGGTGTCGAAGCGAACCACACCACAGCCCTTGGACTTGCCGTTCTCCATCTTGATATCAGCATACTGGACCATGCCTGCAGAAGGAGGGGATCAAATGTTACAAGTCAGCTTGATGTAAAATGGCAGACAATAATTGATTTTCTCCAGTACTTGCAGACTATAACTACTCTTACCACATGTGTTGAAGGTATCCTTCAGCATCTTCCAGTTGAAGTCAAATGGCAGCTGGAGAAACAAAAATGATTTCATATAAATTACAATCATACGCAAGAAAAAATTAAGTCCAAAAAAAGTCCAACTACCCTTAAGATCAATACTTACATTTCTGACAAAGATCTGGCATCCCTTCCTGACATTGCTTCCTCCAGTTCCAGGCCCTCCGGCTCCTCCAAAGGTATTCCCGACAAATCCACGATCCATTTCTCCAGAGCGATCAAACTGACCACCAACTCCTCCAGACCCCATCCGATCCATGCCAGAGCCCATGCGGTCGATGCCACCGGCGGGGAAGCGGTCAAGTCCTCCAGTGGAGCCTATGCGGTCGAACCCGGTGGCCATGCGGTCAAGCCCGGTGTTGCCCAAGCGATCCATACCCATTGGGGCGCCGAAGTCCAGGCTAGATCCCATGCGATCCAAACCAGACGGGCCTAGGCGATCGAACCCAGCTGGGCCGAGGCGGTCGATGGTGGAGCTCATACGGTCCAGACCTGGTCCAAGCCTGTCCATACTGGGCCCCAGACGTTCCATCCCTGAGCCCATCCGGTCGAAACCAGAACCGAGCCTCTCCAGGTCAGACCCGCGGTCCATCCTCTCCATGCCCATCCGATCCATCCCTGCCATGCGGTCCATGTTGGCTCCCATGCGGTCCATTCCAGAGCTCATGCGGTCCATACCCAGAGAGTTTCCTGTAAAGGCAAGTTAACAAAAAAAAGAAAAAAAAAAAAAAAAAGAAATAAACTGTTACATCGACTATCAACGCTGAAGTGAAAATTGCATCTGATCCGGTTAATCAGATTAGTTATCTGAAGAAAATCAAAACAAATCCTGGAAATACTAACCCATTCCTCTTTCAAAGGAGTCACCAAAATTATTGCGAGACATGCCCATTTCATTTCGCCCAAACTCCCTGTCAAAAGCACCACCAATCCCACGGTCCATCTCTGACAATGCAAGAGATGAAACCATTAGAAACATCCAGCGAAACGTGAAAGAGTTCCACGTCTGCTTTGGATTTGTCAACACGTCTCCTTACCGTTCATTCTGCCCATTCCGGAAGAACCAAAACGATCCATGTTGTTCATTCCTCCAAAGTTGTCCATTCCTTGAACAGAGGAGAAGAAAGTCTTATATCAGCGGACACAACCAGAGAAAGATTGACGGGCTGGGTACGGTACATCATGAAGGCGTTTAAGTCCTAGTGACTAAAACTCATAATTCACTCTGGCAGAGTCTAGGTGCTTAAAATATAAAATTGTTGATATATACATATTCCATCTGGCTACGCTCACTGTTCAGCTGTTGGCAATGGAGGTAAAAACTCGTTGCAAATGTTCTCCTAACATTATTTAAATTATACCATGCAGCAGTTGAGGTACATATAGTTAGGGCGAAGCTACTTGAAGATGTTCAGTACATACCTCCTCCGCCACTGCCACCGCCTCCTCCTCCTCCACCACCACCTCCTCCTCCCATACGACCTCCCATGTTACCAAAGCCCATTCCATCCATTCCTGCAAGTAAGAAGAGTGATGATAAGCCACTGATTTTACTTATCCTTTGTCAGGGGTCGGACAGACTTTTAAGAGCAAAAACAAGACAAGTCTCTTTCAAGGTACCTCAACCAATAATTTCAAGACAAATCGCATCTAAATTGTTACTATAAATGAAATTGCAATAAATACGAAATAATTATTTTATATGCAAAGCAATCAATGTATTTCGTCACTTTGTTTTACCAGCTGTTCATATTAACTTTGATGTATGCTTTGATAATGATTTAATATGATGACTGGATCACTTCATTTCAAATACTAAAAAGATTGTTGGTATGAGTGATTGTGTAGATAAAACCAGATACTATGCTGAAAATGTAATATTTCTCAAAGAGTTTATCCAAATTGAAGGCATATTCCTAACCTTGAAAACAACTGTTAAAGTTAAGCATTTAACCCAGATTAACAAAAAAGCAAAACAAAAAAACACTGGAGCTAGCTACCTCCAGGGCCCATGTTGCCCATTCCTCCACCGCCACCACCTCCTCCTCCTCCTCTATTGAGCTGGGTAGCATCAATGGGCTGGCCACCAGGTCCCAGGCCCAAACCAATACCACTCAGGCCACCTGGGAAGAAGAAATGGGTACAAGATATTGTCTAAAAATTGTGTGTCTGTACAAATAGTTTTTTTTTTTTTTTTTTACAAATCCACAGTATTACCATTCTTTAGTATCAAAGCTGCAGTGGAAGCACAAATTAATGAAATGTTTGTTCTATATCAAAATATTCAGTAACTCAGCAAGGCCCAAAAGGCTTCTGACAGACCACCAAGTGTGTATCTTCAGATAAATGCAAGTGGCGAATAAAGACACTGGTGCTACCTGCTTGTTTCTACCCAATACTGTAACGGCACCTGTGATATCACCGGTGCAGTTCTGAAGCAGCTAAATTTAAACGGTGAGGATACTGTGGTTAAAATCATTTAAAGTATTTAATTAACAACCACACGGCCTTTGTTTATCCTTTCATGAATATTAGTGAAGAAAGCTACATGAATACTTACGGGGAAGAGCAGAAGCAGCTCTGTCAGGTGGACCAAAATCTTTGGGCAGGGATTTCTCATCCTGTAAGAAAAAAAATATACATAAATGCATTTAGACTATGTTCTTCAGTTATAATGTGAGCCAATGTACAGTGAGATTTAGGCAACATACCAGTTTGACGTGCATGACTCTGTTGAACAACAGCTGCCCATTAAACATAGCTGTGAAATCATTAAGGAAAGGGCACCAGAGAGATTTTGAAACAACGCGATTCTACTGATTTGACCGTCCATGCATATAAAAAGGGATCAGAATCCAACATTTTTTTCAAAAAAGGATACAGACAGCTTGGACTGCTTCAATGGGCATATCAAATGTCACTGTTCCCATGCCTCTGCTCTTCCCATCCTTGTCCTCCAGAATGTCGGCCCTCACCACCATGCCTGCCATGCTGAAAACCTCTTTCAGCTTCTTCCAGCCCACTTTGTAGTCAAGCTGCAGGCACAAGGAACATTTTTCAGGTGTTACTTGCTTATCCACAAGACATGGCAAACTTAACTACGGTTTCTCACCATATGTTAGATTAAATTAACAGCTGAATAAATTAACACTAAAAAAAAGGTATCGCTGGAACTATTTGCAAGTTATTTTATTAAATAAAAATACCATCATTTATTGGCTTAAATTAAAGATTACATTTTTTAGAACAACAATAGGACAACTCTGGAAGACTCACATTGGCCACAAAGACAGTCATGCCAATCCTGCCAGCCTGGAGACCATGTATGATCTCGTTAGGGATGTTGGGGTTGTTCATCAGGCTAGGAGGAATGTTGACTACGGAGCCATTTGGTCCTGGACCCATACGTTCCATGTTCATGCGATCCATTCCACCCATTCCTCCCATTCCGCCCATTCCACCATGGCCCCCGGATGACCTCCACCCTGAGTCTTGTTCATCTCTCTCTGAGCAATCACACCATCAGGGTCCTAACAAAGAGCATGAAAATGTGACAAAGGAAAAATATTCGACTGAGATTTTGATAACTTTGCTGCACTTTGATTTATTCGGTTATTTGTGCTGTGGCCTACCTCTTTCACTTTCAGGGGACGTCCATTGAGGTTGTGCTTGTTGACCTTCTCCACCGCTTTCTTCATAAGCTCTTCAGTCCTAAACTCAACAACACTGACAGAAATATACAGAATATCATGTAAGAGAAATCAAGTAAACTCCCATAATTAAATAACTACCCTTTCCATTTTGTCAAGCTGAAAGGCACAACACAAAAAATGCTGAAAATGCTTTTAAGTGGATAAACTACTTACGCACAACCCTTCATTGTTGGAGAGAAAAGGAGACATCAGAACGGGCCGCAACAAAAGGAGTAAACAATTAAAATTAGTAAAAGCAGTTGCTAAAATAGATGTTTTAATTTACAAAATATGGAAGCAAAATTTTTAAATTTCATGCACAATCATAAGTTCACACAAGCCCACAGCCTTGGCCACAACTCTGTGCTTCAACATAAAAATTATTATAGCACAATGCAGGCAGGTCTGGTGAATATTAAAGAGTATTGTTCCCCAACATCCAAAGGGCAGAAAATCCACAGTAAGATCGGATTCCCCACTACTAAGATATTGGAGGCAACGTTTCCAGTAAAGCTGTTCTACGGAATGAGTTATATTTAACAACCATCTACCAGCCTTGTAACAACCTCTTGCAAACTAGACCCCTTTAGTTCATGAGGAGCAAATCCAGCCACCAAAGGGACTTTTTCACTCAGATACTGCAATCCCACAGGATTGGCTACAAAGAAAGCTGAAGTCCTTTTTTTATAAGAGCATCAACCCTCAGGATGACATCAAGTCAGTGCCACAAACGACACCAAATAAAAACACGCCTCCAGCATGTCACCATCTCACACACTCCACCAGGTATCTGAAGCTGAACAATTTCCAACAATGAAAATGAAGACACCAAAGCTGACAAACACAGGTTTGTCTAGGATTATTCATGTTTTATTTGTATGTATTTGCACTTACCCTCGATTTGCCTTCTGCGTCCATTAAGTGTTCCACGTACGTTACCTCACCCACTACAAATCAGATTCCAGAGACGACACACACCAAGGGGAGAGAAGCCGAGAGAACAATGGGGGTTTAGAGCAGACACACAAGTAGGGTGGCCGGTGACAGTGAGCTCAGACTGCCAGTCCTGCGCCTTCCCCCAGCAGCAGCACAATATGGTACAGGTCTACAAAAAGCAAGCCATGAGTCTTTATTAAAAAAATGTAAGACCTCTTAGCCTGTCCTTGTTGAATTCTTCCGAAGCACCAAAAGCAATCGACTGAGGACAACAACTGTTGAAATGGCCTTCAGCCTGCCTATTTGGATATAATGCCGTGACCACCACCTCCTACCTGACGGTAATTGACCCAATAATTTCACGTAGGCAAAACCCGTTCAATGCATCAGTCCATTTCATTGCAAACCTCTGCATACTTTGTCAAATGTCGCCATTTTAAAACATCAGACCCATGCAACGATACATTAGCCCATCAACTGAGTCTGAGTAGAAAACCTACAGCTAGAAACTACCCATTATCTTAATAAATGCATTCTCTTAGTGGATAAAAACATGTTCTTAAAGTGGACCTGTTCCTTAAAACGCACAATATCAGAATTTTGATTCAGCGTCGACCACAGCCACGCATTCATTCCAGATCACGTCTGTTCAGCGAATGGACATCAGTGACCAAACCTCTAGAGACAAGGACAGTGCATAAGAAGTTGCTTCATTTTGTAGACCTGTACCCCAAAGAAAACTCCAACGCATGGCCGTGTTTGGCACGATATGGAGATCTGCTGAGAAAACATTTGCTTGTCAAGGTCACACCTAAAAGAGAAAATGCAATTTAACTCCACAGTCAGTTGTCATTGAACGAATACCAGGCACTCCTTCTGAAAAAGGATTGTACCCTTCTTAACACATGCTTTAATTACAAGTGAATGCCAATTTAGCGCATTACTTATATCATTCCAATATCCCATAACTACATGAGTAACAGCCCATGTAAATCCATATGTACATTTATGAGAGAAATTAAGGCTAATCCGATGTTGCTGCATCACAAATTATTTAATTTTTATATATCATGAGAGCTCATGTTTTAAACCTTAAATTACATGTTGCAACTGGGAGCAACTTGTCTCTTGTTTTCTGGGCAAAAATCATTACATTATGGCAATGTAATGTATGTTTTTGGATTTCTTGGGGAGAAGCATCTCAACATGCCGCTCAAGATCCCAAGCCATTGGATTTTCCCAGTAGTGGACCGGCTTAACACATATACAAACCCCACTTCACAAAAACCACAATAGGTTTCACTAATCTCGATGGAGAAAAAAATGTTCATTCTAACATCCAGGTTCATTGCACTTGTACAAGTCTGCAGCAACACCTTAGTTGACAGACCTCGTCCAAAACCTTTGTTCCAGATAACTCCCACGGGATCTCAAGCAACATTGTACAACTTAAGTTTCTGCACAAATCCCAAAAATGAACCCTTCAAAGCTGAAGTGGTCAAACAAAATGACCCTGGATGCTAAATCTGTTTGTCGTGTCCAAACACCTTACCTTTTTCTTTCATCAGGTCTTTGAGAGCTTGCCATTTGACATCGTATGGGATGTTGCTGACGAAAACGCGGTATCTTTTGTTGACGTTTCCATAGGGTTCATAGCGCCCACCGCCTCCACCTCTCTTCTGGGGCCTCTCCTTCCTGCTTGAATTGGGTTCATGTTTGGGTTTACCATTCACTTCTCTGTAAAGACACATCAGTAAACAGTGAGTTTTATAAGTGAGCCCATGAAGGTATAGAATTACGCATGATTAGCTTCTGGGGGATGTAGATGCAAAGCCAAAAAGGCAGCTAGCGGGGACCCGTAGGAGATAAATACATTTACTGCAGGCACATTTGCATTTTGATTTATCTCATGCATTGCTCCTTTAAAGTGGCCAAAACGAGGCCATTAGTGCATTTAACTCAAATAGTGGGCCTAAAACTGGTGAACTATTTTATGTTTTAAAAGAGTACGTGGTTAAAGTACTGTTTATAATATCAATAAGAACACAATTACAGTGTTGTGAACTGCTTTTATAGTCTAAAAATTGAGACAATTGCACTTCGGCCGCGTGGCAAGGCCGCTGCTCGGAGGCACCGGTAGTAGGCCTGTGCTGCGCAATTACAATACCGTGTATGTGTTTAACGTGTGGGATCAAATTGCAAAAGAACATAAGAATAAAAAAAAGGTGCATATATTTGAGATTAACACGTAAACTGCACATATATTAACGCTACTTAGTGTTGCGTAAAATGGAGGGATGCGACCTGTAATTAGACGGGTCCCAAACACGCCTCCTATAAGCAGCTAATCTCATTACAACGACCTTTAAGACATTGTGGGCCTTGTATCATTGATTTATATTATTACCTTATAAGGATGCGACTAAGTGAACGTTCTGTTTTTTGAATGAGTTCGAATCTTTACCGTTGACTGTGCTCCAACAAAGGAACCTCTATGAATGGACTCACCCTGGCTGCTGCTGCTGCGGCGGAGGCTGCTGCTGCTGCGGGCCTTCTTGTTCGGGCACGTTAGTCTTCTCAGCCTGCTCGTCTGCCATCTTTTTTTTGTTTTTTGTTGCGCAGTTTAGTGTCCTTCTAAAAAAGAAACTGTGTTATCGAAGACAATCTTCGACGCTATTCGCAAGTGACCTTATAAACTGAACGTAATGGGGAGCGGGGGGGGAAGAACTGCGCCAACCAACTCTGAAAATGGCGGAGAGATGAGTAACCAGGAACAACGAATGCTGGGAATTTTTAAACCAGGGAGAGAACGGTCTACATCCGGGGTATTTAAAAGTAATGGTCATCACCGCGCAAAAGGGATTTTCAGAATAAAGGTGCTCGGAATGCAGACAAATAAACCTATAAAAAACATCAAAACTTGAGTCAAATACAAATGTTTTTAGTTTGAGTGTGTGTGTTTTTTTTTATATACAGAAAACGCGGATGTAAAAAAATATAATTCACTTTTTTTAATTCAATTTTTAACACCAATTTGTGACAGTTTTAAGTTAAAACTTTGAAATTGTTGTGTCAAAACCACCATATTTTAGTTTGGGTAAAACATGTATTCGTATTAGTCTGTTTCTGCACTGGTTTATGCTCTTAGATGCTTGTTTAAGAAAGGAGATGCACTTCTGGTGACAAGTAGTTCTCTTGAATACCTCTATGTTGAATACACTTATTGAAAGTCACTTTTGGATAAAAAAGCGTTTGCTAAATGAGTGTAATGTAAATGTAAATAGCCCAACAAAAATAAGAATCCAATGTGGGGTCAAATTTGACCCAGTGACTTTTAGTAAGCGTGGTGCTGGAGAGATGGGCTTTGGCCTTAGGAGGAATTACACAGACTTAATGGCTCACAAGTCCAGGACAAAAAGTAAGGATTTCATTATAATGCTGTACCTTTTAGGATGCTATGCTATGATCTGGTGGCAAATCAGATTGCTTACACATTTATTGCATAATCCAAGTCGTCAAAGCATGCAATGGCTTTTGATTCTGAACTTTTGTCTTCAATGTAATGCATAATGCATAATTTCCATTCTCTGTCACTGCTAGATGTCAGTTTAAAGATTCAGAAAAAGAAGGATGGTTTACCTGTGATAATCATGGTGGTTGGCTGTCGAAATGGTCTTACAAAAAACCTTGACAATATTCTGCTTGTCTCTTATTCTCTAAAACAAATCAAATATCACAAACAAAAATGAAGAAATAATATTGTTGACTACAGTACCAGTCAAAAGTTTGGACACACCTTCTCATTCAATGGTTTTTCTTTATTTTTATTTTTATTTTTTTCTACATTGTAGATTAATATTGAAGACATCCAAACTATGAAGGAACACATATGGAATTATGTGGTAAACAAAATTTAATGTTTCATTAATGCTAGAATCCCGGTGACCGGAGCACCCGGATGGAAATAGGTTCGTTCACCGGCGATCACCGCGCATTGCATGCCGGTAGTTTTTATTTTTATTTTTAAATTCATTGAGAAATTTGTTCATATATAAAACACAATATATTTAATATATATATATGTATATATTTAAATTTTCAAGTTTTATTTTTAAGATCTTAAGTTGATGCAAACCAGAATATGTTTTATATTTTAGATTCTTCAAAGTAGCTGAATGAGAAGGTGTGTCCAAACTTTTTGACTGGTACTGTATGTCATACTGTAGCTTATGTGAACACGTTTATTTTAATCGCTCTATGCCTCACCTCTCCTGGTCTCTTTTTTTTTACTTTTAACATTGATTGTGTGGCATATACTATTCTACTGTACTGCATCATTTGAGGAATTGTATTACCGGTAATCTTGCTCAAATTTTGTTTCCATCATTCATTGATGAAACATTTCAAAACATTTTTTTTTCATTTTAAAGAATGAGATCTGTTTGCTTTTCTATGGTTTATACTCTTGATACACTTGATTCAACTTGTAATGGTTTGTTGTGTTATTGATTTCAACCCTGCTGGTGTTTAAAAATAAGATGCTGTAGCTGCAGTACACCGCCAGACCGCACGGGGGCGCCAGTCAATCAAAGCGTAGCTTAATATCATCATCAGCGGGGACGGAAGTAATGTTGGTTTAGTTGCTAGCTACTCACCTAGCCTTAACAATAGCTTTTTGAATATTTTTCTACTGTATCTATAGCTTTCATGTAAAGTAGAAACGCGCTACGAAAACTTATCTCACAAAAGAGTCACATGGCTTTTTGCGGCTCTGTGTAAAGTGAATGTAGCTTTGAAATGACAACGTTAGCGTTAGCATCGAGCTAGGAGCGCAACTGAGCGAGCGCCTGTGAATGAATACAGAGTATTTACGTTTGACAGGTTGTGAGAAGTGTTAATCGACCACATATCAGTCATGGGTACTGGTGCAGATGTCAGGGATATTCTGGAATTGGCTGGAGGAGATAATGACGGTCCCATCAGCAAGAAAGATCTCATCAACTCAGACAAGGTAAGACATAATTAAAAATAACGTTATCCATCCAAGTAATTTCCCTAAATTTGAATTAAAATTCACAGAGTTGTCCAGGGCGTGGGACTCAAAGACACAAAACATGCCATTTACAAAGCAATCTATTGAGAAGATTATGTTGTTGTTATTCTTGACCAGTTTCCATATGAGTTAAATAACCTTTTTCCACATCATCTGTCTCAGAAAAGATCCAAGAAGACAACCGAAACGCTGACCTTCAAGAGACCCGAGGGAATGCACCGAGAGGTCTATGCTCTGCTCTATTCAGATAAAAAGTATGGGCTCCTTTTCTGTATTTCTTGAAATCAATGTACTGAAATACCCTTAAGATTATAAAGTTATCAAGTCCTGTGTGTTCTAGCCACTTTACTTATTGTTATAGCTATTAAGTTGCCAGAGGGAGGTTTTTCTCTCTTCCATGAAAATGTATTATTCATCTTTCTTTTCCAAATTAGAAATTAAGACCAAGTACAGCCAAGCGAGTGGCATGTTCACCCAGTCAATCAGTGGAAGGTTTTATGTTAAAGCCACCTATAAAGGGAGAGCATGTCAATTTTCTGCTTGCCTGTCCTCTGGATTTTCAAGGCTAACAATTTATACTGTTTATCCCTTCCCATTGTCTCTCCGACTTTACACACTGCAATGTGTGTTTGGTATATTATGTCATATAGTCACTTATGACTTATGTGCTGAATATTCTTGGCTTGCTTTAACAAAGACATGTTTTTCTTGATAATCCGCAGAGATGCACCCCCTTTGCTGCCTAGTGATACTACTCAGGGCTACAGGACAGTCAAAGCCAAGCTGGGCTGTAAAAAAGTGCGTCCCTGGAAGTGGATGCCCTTCACCAATCCAGCTCGCAGGGATGGGGCTATTTTCCATCACTGGAGACGTGTGGCAGAGGAGGGCAAGGATTACCCATTTGCCCGCTTCAACAAGGTAGGGATGACTAAATACTCCTCTTTAATCTCACCACTTATTCAATACAAACACAAAGGAGTTTTATTGCTTCCAATCTTCTGTCAGCTCCTCCTTGTTCAGACGTATACTAGTTACTTTGTTCAGTTATTCATCCCGATTGACTGTGTGCTTTCTGTTCTTCCGTCTGCTTTTGTAGACAGTGCAGGTACCAGTGTACTCTGAGCAGGAATATCAGATGCATCTCCATGACGATGGCTGGACTAAAGCAGAGACAGACCACCTGTTTGACCTGTGCAAGCGCTTTGACCTGCGCTTCGTAGTTGTCCATGACCGTTACGACCACCAGCAATACAGAGTAATCCTTAAGCCACTCATCCACATTACTCACATTCCCTTTCACTGAGGATATATTGCAAAAATCTCAGTGCTGTAAGTTAAACCCCATATTTGTAGTGATGATTCTTCCATTTATGCTTTCAGAAACGTTCTGTGGAGGACCTGAAAGAACGCTATTATAGTATTTGTGGTAAGCTGACCAAGGTCCGTGCAGCTTCAGGGACAGAGCCCAAGATCTACATCTTTGATGCCGGCCATGAAAGGCGCCGTAAAGAGCAACTAGACAAGCTCTTCAATCGCACACCTGAACAGGTTAGTAACTTTGTAGTTGGATTCTTATGTTGTTTTTTGGCTTTCATAACTTTGATATTGCCCAGCCAAGACGGGTAGTATCATGCCTAGCACAACACAGTTATAACTACAGTTAATAATGCAGTTGTGTTTTTTTTTTTGTGGTTAAATAAATCCAACAATATTTCCATAGCCAGCCTTTTTAAATATTAACATTGCACTACTCTTGTTTTTCCTGCAGGTGGCAGAAGAGGAATATCTTATTCAGGAGCTAAGGAAGATTGAGACTAGGAAGAAAGAGCGTGAGAAGAAGGCCCAGGATCTGCAGAAACTCATTAAAGCAGCGGACACGACCACAGAGTTAAGACGAGCAGAAAAGAGAGTTTCCAAGAAGAAGCTCCCACAAAAAAGAGAAACGGAGAAACCGGTATGATATGCACTCATACAGAAGGAGCGAAGTAATGCACAAGCCAACAATTTGTACCCGAGAAATGTTTACCAGCAAATTACAGCATCAACAGAGGGGGGGGGATTGTGCTTTATCAAAGCAATAGTACAATGAAGAATTAAGATTCAGTTCTGTCCCAATATTTTGTATTAAGCATTTTATATTATTTGGATGGAACTCAAGGGGCTGCTGTGTCGCAGTCTCAAATTAAGTCCTGATCTATCCCATAATAATTCATTGAATATTTTTACATGTCAAGTCTGTCCAGAGTTCAGAGGGTTGTCATTATCCTGTCTCTTATCAGTTATTTTCTTTTTTCTTTAGGCCGTTCCAGAAACCGCGGGCATCAAGTTCCCAGACTTCAAATCAGCAGGAGTCACACTGCGCAGTCAGAGGGTGAGTATAGCTCATACTGAGGTAGTGGAATTACAAAACATTACTGCAACCTGGGCATCTGCTACATAAAACTTTACTGTGGCTCTCAAATACCAGTAAAGAACTTAAAATAACAATCTGAAACAAAGAACAAACCTACAGAGGTCAGAAATAACCCGACAGCTCTGAATTAAGAACGTATTGTTCTCTCTTCTTTGCTGACATTTATTCATCAATTCTGTTTTGTTCAAACCAATATTAATATCAAAACAATTTTAGTAAAGCTGGACCCGGCAGCTGATGTATGTGAGGGACCAGGACGTCTGACTTGAGCATGCTATCTCTCATTAGCACTGTGATGATTAATTCTGTTAGTGACTTGCTAATATCTGTAAGACCTAGCAAGGGGACTCTTATTCATCTTCAAGACTGATGAGGAGCTGCCGCTCTCCATGGAAAATGCATTAGCACAGCTAAAGGAGTGGAGTATCCCTCTAGCTAATCAGTCAGACAGAGTTCAGTGGATAAAGACATTTTGATCTGGCCCGCTGAAGTGCATTTCATACGAATTAAAAGCCCAGAGGTGGAGCTGTTCATCCTAATATCCCAGGCACCTTAAATCACAACCGTGTGTGTCTGTGTGTGTGTGTGTGTGTGGTGTGTGTGTGTGTGTGTGTGTGTGTGTTTTCTCACTGTGTGTTTGTTTGTGATTCAGATGAAACTGCCCAGCTCGGTAGGCCAGAAGAAGATCAAGGCCATTGAGCAGATTCTGCTCGAGCAAGGAGTGGGTAAGAGTGAATTAACACGAGAAATTTGCATTTTACATTTAAAGTTTTACATTTTGAACTCAACAATCTTCCTTACCTAAGTGGCATGCTGACGTACCAAACAGTTTGGGACCAATACATTCATCAGTAACACCATCATGTTATATTACTATAATGGCCTCACAAATAACCCCTAACCCTTTTGTAAACAAGTTTCGAGGTGTGTTAATCAAAGCTCCTCAATTTTCATTCATATTTGCCTTTGTCTCCGTCTCTGGATCCAGATCTTAACCCCATGCCCACAGAGGAGATTGTTCAGATGTTCAATGAGCTGCGTAGCGACCTGGTTCTGCTGTATGAGCTGAAGCAGGCCCACAGCAACTGTGAATACGAACAGCAGATGCTGCGTCATCGCTACGAGGCCCTACTGAAGGCCGGCAGCGGAGGCATGTTGTGTGGAACTTTAGGGTCCGGACCAGCCGCTGCAATACTGGGTGGAGATCTTAATGCCACAAACAGCGCCACGGCATCCACCCCAGGGGCCGAAGCTCCATCCTGGCCCTGTGCAGATGACATCAAGGTGGAAGCCAAGGAGCAAATCATCGATGTTGTAGGAGCACCACTTACCCCCAACTCGGTAAGGCTGCACAGCACAGACGCAAACTTTTCCAAACCATCACCAAAAAGTAATCTTTCAACCAGAGCTGTTTTTAAGTCTTTTAAGTAAAATCCCAAAATCTTTAGAGGGCAAGTC
This sequence comes from Anoplopoma fimbria, assembly GCF_027596085.1. Classification (NCBI taxonomy): domain Eukaryota; kingdom Metazoa; phylum Chordata; class Actinopteri; order Perciformes; family Anoplopomatidae; genus Anoplopoma; species Anoplopoma fimbria. Next base: position 18,312,753 of record NC_072456.1, on the reverse strand, counting down.
CAAGTCAACTCCCAAGTCTATGAGAAGGGATTGGCAACTTGAAAAGCAAGTTTTCCTGTCTATCAATGCTTAGTATGGAAATTACAGTTGCAAAAATCACATCAAATACTTATAACTCATGACCATATTTCACAAGCTATTCTGCACTAATCCTGTTAAATTAAAACTTTAAGGCAATGGCCACTCGTATTTTTATTTTTATGTTACGTTTATTACAGTGTACGGTTGACCACTGTCCAAAGTGATGGCTCTGCTGAATGCGCATTAGTAAACCAATCACCCAAATTAATGACTTTCATTTTGAATGTCAAAGGAATACAGATTTATAGAAGGAAATAACGTAACATTAGTCTCATGAATTGGTATTACAAAGATTAGTTTAGATTAAGGGGCAAACAGGCTTGTGAAAGCAGTTAAATGCACTCGCAGGTACTTTTTTTAAATTTACATTTCAAAATGTTTCATTGCTGATGACGCAGAACCCCAGTGAGGGATCCAGTTATTGTTATTGCACTAGTGACTGATTGGTTTGAGTTAGTGTGTGGAAGGAGGCATGATCTGGGTAGTAGGTGGGAACCTCTTCTCATTCTAAATCCCCTTAATAAAGATCTGTGCTGGTAAAAAAAAAGTTGTATTGGTTGAAGAAACATGACTGTCTCCATATTCCCTTTGGCCAATAGTCAGCAGTGTAATTCAAAGCATACAGTATTTATGGCAAACGTGTTTTAGAAATAGGAATTGATAACTGTTAAAATAATCTCATAACTGTGAAAGAGGAAAACACTGACCGACCCTAAAGTGATTGTGTCGTGTGTCACATTCCAGCGCAAACGGAGAGAGTCGGCATCCAGCTCGTCTTCAGTGAAAAAGGTGAAGAAGCCTTGATGAGGACGAGAGCACCAGCTGTTACACGGTGCAGGACATGGGACCGTGTAAGTTACTGTGGTCACAGTGAAGACACACGTTTTATGGTTGGACAAGTGGGACACGGGGGAGCAGGACACCACTTTGCTGTTCATTTACGTAGAAGCACCACTGACTACACACACACACACACACACACACACACACACACACACACACACACACACACACACAAACAACTCTTCACCTACCAACGAGACCTCTCCAACACCTCCCCATCTGGCCTGCCCAGCATCTTTGTGACAAAGGCAACAACTGAGTGACATTTCATTTCATTACTGCTCGTCTCCCTGCCTCCACCATCGCTCAGCCTTAGATGAGGCAAGATCAACTGTAAATTGCCGGGCTGAGCTAATCGGGACATGGGGAAGAAGGTGGGAATGACTGGGTAATTGAAATGAATTGGAATGAAAGAAGAGACCTTGGGAGTGGGAGGACCCTCGAGCTGTAAAGCTCATTTGACCCATCTGAGGGTTTTTTTTTGTAGCCTAATCATGCCATAGTGTTTACGGGAAATGTGTTTTTGTGTTAGCCTTTAGTAGCTCCCGTAGCTCCCCCTGACCCACAGTGTGTCTCGCTCTCTCTCTGATAGACGTTGGTTCCATCTGCCGCCGGTCCTTCATGTTGAGCCAGTGAGGCTGATTTGTGTTGTTTGTCCTCAGGTGACCTTGAAGATGCTTTCGTCAATGATTCAATAAACCTCATTGTTTTTGTTTTTTTTCTAACTGCGTGTTCTGCATGTTAATGCCACAGTGGCCCCTGTCACATTTCAAGCGTCTGACGCTCTTTCTCAGATGATATTTTAACTTGGAGGTAATTAGTGTTGAATACACATTTGCCGGTGAAATTGTAGGATCACGACATTCTTACCTTACCTGTCATCTAAGTTAAGTGACACGTAATGACTTCATTAATATGATAATTAAGCAGTGATCATTCTTAGGTTGGAACAGCCACTGAAACTTCATTAGGTTCCCTGCCCATAATATTGCTAATTGCATGTCAATTATGTCGTTAAGCCTGCTTAGACATTAATTTCTATGCAAATTTTGTCAAGAAGAAGGGAGTCTCTAGGCCTACTGTGTGTATATATAGATGTAGACTTTGCAAAAAATCAAGTATTTCAGGTACTGCAATCTGCATACAAACTTCACTTCAAATTGCTGTTTTGGGGTCTTTTTTTATGGTCCTCATCTCTTTTTGTCTATAGCCGAAAACCATTCAGTGTTCACTTCTAGTGGTATTTGGATTACAAATAAGAGTTTAAACGTATCATCTTAACTTAAATAAATTACTTCTAAGCAAAAGCAGTAATTTACTCAAAAGACAGAAAAAAAGCACAACTTTTTAATAACCTTTGTTAAATTCTTGATCCCTTCCGAAGGCATCTTTCTTAACGGTCATAGGTTAAAAATAACACTCCAAAATGACTGATTGCTGTACTATCAGCACAATCAAAACATCTTGATGTACGTCTTTAATGAGCTCACTAAGGTTACAGGAGTAAACCCATCCACACCCTGTAGGCGGTTTGATTGAGGGAGAGAGGAAAAGAGTGAGAGAAGGCAAGTAAACATGGGTAAAATGGATTCTCTCTGTCTATATTTCATGTTGAAAATTGGCTCATAAATCCAGGGGTATGATCTATGGAACCCGTCGTTGCTTGAAAAAACCTCCGTAAATGTGTAATTTCTCCCTTGACAGAACACAGCCGAAAGGCTATCTTTCTTTTGCTTCCTCCTCCCCTCTCTCTCCCCTTTTTCTCTGTCTCTCATTCTCGCTCCCTCTTTCTACCAGCCGGGTGTTGGATTAATGCTCGGCTCTCTTTCCCTCTCTCCTTTCATGCCTCTCTGATATCTTCTTTTCATCACTGCTCATCCATTTATCAAAACTGGGGCTTCTCTGTCCCTCTCTATCTCTCAATATCTAAACCCATCTTAAGTTATATGGCAGGTATCTTGTAGGATAGGCTTCAAGAAAGTGGAGGTTATTAATAAATACTAGTCTAAATTGAAAATAGGTGGGCCCGGAATGCATCGCCAGCCATGTGGGAATGATAAAGACGCCCAGCAGCTCCCATCTTGCTCCATCTGCCTCCATCCAGGCTACAGTGTACGTTCTGCAACACTGATGTGAAAAGCATGAGGCAGAACACCACGGCGGAGTGTCTTATAATGTGGTTGTGATGGCATTGAGATGGGATCTCTTTATCAAGGCCAGGCTGAGGCTTTAATCACGGCCTAAGAGGTGCACTGGCTGTTTATCATAATTGAACTGTATCCAGGGTAATCGCTGGCATACGTCACTGTCGAGGGGTCGCTCGGCCGCACCAGCGGGCGACGCCGGCGGTGGTGATTGAACACACAGTTAAGAGAAAAGATGTGTACTGAGGGACATAAGGCAGGAGGAGGCAGGTAATAGCAGAAGTGATAGAACGCTGTTCAAATACATCACGCCTTGAGGTAATCGTTGATGTGACAATGATTAGATTGTCGATGCCTCCCTGTCGTGGCACACTGCTTTATACCCATCATGTCACATACAATCACTGATTACTACGAGGGAAAGAGGCAGGAATGGTGCAATAGGAGTGTAAGGACAGGGTCTTGATAATTCCCATTCTGAGCTGGGGATTGAGCGCTTACTATATGGGCCATAACAAATGTTCAAAACAGTCTTTCACCTCCATGCCCCTCTCTCATCTCCATGTTTCTTACTTTGACTTTCACCTCCTCGTATTCAGGTCACCTTGAGGGAGGAAACTTTTAATCATTGTTCCACATCAAATTCACCTGTGCCCTCTGGGACACCGAGCTGCAACAAAGGGGAGGGGAGTCCAAACCGCAGGTTGGAAAAATCACAGTTGCCCACAGGGCTGGACAGTGGAAGTCATTTCCACTGGATTTTTTTTTGCTGGTGGGGGAAGGCTTGCTGCAACACAAACCCAATCACTGGCACTAAGCAGTGCTTACAGCTAGGCATTAACCCCACTGTCCACTCCTCCACATTAAAGCCCCCGGGAAGGCAGAAGAGAGTGGAGTGGAGTAGAGCGGACTAAATCTAGACTTCCTATTCCCCGGTGCTGGGCTGCTCTTAGAACATCTCCGGTCAGGTGTTGTTGTTTTTCAAGGTGTCCTTCCTTTTGAAAAGAAGGAACATGGTAGAATAGTGTTGAAATAGAAAAAGTATTTTTATGAGGAGAGGTTTCCTTGTATAGTGTAGAAAAGACAAACCAGGTGAATGTTGGTGAAAGTTTTGTTCCTTGTTAAGATAAGATAAAATAATACTTTACTAGTCCCGCAACGGGGAAATTTGCAGGATTGAGTGGATAGTGCAAACAAGTGACATAAGTAAAAATACAAAATCAAAACAGGTATACTTTATAAGTAAATACACAGTAGAGAATAATAAATAAGTAAAAAAAACGTTAAAGAGCAATAACTACTACTACACCTAATTACTACACCGAGCAGATACGGAGCAATATTAGCATTCATTTGTTCTTGTATTTCTGGCCATACAACAAACGTAAATCACTTTTCCTTTTAACTGTGTTTTAGTCTCAACCAACTCCTGAGAAGATTGTCATGCTCTTTAGTTGCTAAATGCTCCGCTTAGTTCACCTGCTAGGCCTTAACGCTGTTCTGTCTGCTGTTTGGTGCAGAGCAGATCTTGTACAGTTGGTTTATCAAAGCTTTTACACCAACAGCTACCTGCTACGGATCGAACCAAAAGAGAGGGAACTGCAGAGTTCATCACACATTTACATGTATAAGGAAATATTTCTAAACCAGGTAATGGACAACACAAAGATTGTGTGACAGGATTAACCTTAAAATTGTGCAGTTTAAAGCACATGTATGCATGTCCTATTTCTGTCCTCAGCTTGTTTGTGTTTCCATATATATTTGGGCTTTTATTTTATTGTCGATCTGAGCTAACATGATGAAGGAAGCGGGGCACATAGGGGTGAGCAGAGTGTGGTCTGTTCAGGTCAGAGCTCTGATTGCATGCTGACTATAAACGACACCAGGTTGGACAGATCAGCTCCACTCTGTTCTACCGTCAACCCTCCGAAACAAACCAGTTTGATTTGATTTGTCAGTGAGAGATAGAGAGGCCTCTGAACAACATGTGACAGAGTTACCTCTGCAAACCAGTGTAGCGAATGTCCCTCTCTTCACCTGCACAAGCACAATTCTAACAAAGAAGAAGAAAAAAAAAAAAAAAAATCCAATTTACCATGCGGATCCACAGCTGTCACGGCAGGGGAATTAAACATTACCCATAACTCACTGGGGGTGCTGAGCAGGTCAGCCGATGGCAGGTATGGTAACATCACTCTGGGGTGCAATAACAAAGGGTTTTAACCTCTGACTCTCACTGGAGGCTGCTGGCAGAACATCATCCTAACTATCAGCAGCTTTCACCGAGCTGGTTAACAATCTCTGGCTGAGTTGGACGACTCAACCTGGCGATGCACCCCTTACCACTCCTCGCTCAAATTTCTCCCTAACACAAACAGGAAGACATGGTGGGGGGGGGATGTCAGCATAAATGCAATGTTTTCCACCCCACTGGCTCCTGGAGCGGTTCCTGTGATGCTTCATAGGGGGAGGGGAGGGGGGGGGGAGGGTTTGCTGAGATCCTGTAGCTGCTGGCGTCCCGGTGTCATCACCCACACAGGCTGACTGCTTGCCTGGCTGGCCCGCCACCACCAGAGCCTCAATTACCTGACTGACGTTTCATTAGCGCCTGCAGCTGATCCCGTGGCTGAGAGGCAGTGGGGCGCAGAGGAGCATGGAGCCAGAGAGCGCGAAGTGGGGGGAAGAGAAGGAGGCTTCAACACATTACATTCTCATGCGCTGTCACAGAGTCACAGTACAGCCCCTCATCACATTTGCAGTCATTTAGCACATGCTCTTATTGAGCTGGACTGGTTATACTAAAATAGAGCTGGCTGGGTTTTATCCGGCGATATAGCTGACATTTTTGGATGGTTGGTGCAACTGAGAAGTGTGAGATGTTGTAGGTGTGTGTGTGTGAGAGCAAATGTCATATAAGGTAGCAGCTAGAAGTGTCAATGAGACAAATTAATCAGGTGCAGTGTACTGATCAGAGTAACTCTTCTTGTGTTTCTCTGTGTGTATGCTTACATGTTTGGAACAATATATTTGTAGTTGTGTGTCCCGGTATCCATACCTGGGCTTATGTGTGATGCGTGTGGCCTCTCCATCCTTGGGGTTAGTGCAGGCCATGTCAGAGATGATCCAGGGCGGAGCTGAGGGGGCTTAGTGAGACCCTCGGCCTGAGCCTCTCCACAGAGCCCACGCTTGGCTGGCCTCTCCTTCCCATTTGTCATCCTGGGCCAGTAAGACCCCCGGAGAGATTAGGGCAGAGCAGAGAGACTGGAGTAGCAGGAATAAGAGGATCAGTTAAGCTATAAACACAGACAAGTTTGTGTCTCTCACCCACTCTGGTGCCGTGACAGTTTGTAATGGCTGTCAAAAGTTCCCTCCGTGTCGTATGTCTTCCTTTTTAAAGGACGGCGCTGTCGACAAACAACAACAACAGGTATAAGAACTTTTATCTGTTTTGATCAAATGCCGTGTTCGGTGTGAGAAGTGGGCTCAAGTTTGTCATTAAACAGAAGAGTTAACTGTATCGACCCACACTGACCCGAGCTAATAAACCATGACCCGATGCAGAACAGAAAATGCAAAGGTTTGCCTGTAATTAGAGTTCTGTGGCACAAAGACCATCAGTCAAATCCTGAGAGCTCCTTCATTTCCATATTTTTGAATATTCTACTTAATTATGCAAAGGGAAGAGTGAGGTAGGCGAGAAGTTTTAAGAAAGCCTCATAAAGTCCTTATTAAGAGCAGAGGGGATTAATGACAGTTAATATGAGGGCAATCAAACATTTAATGCAAAGGCTCTCCTGCAGGCAAACAGTATTTAAATGAGTCAATTAGACATTCATTATCTACAAGCCTATAAGTGGAGTCAGATCTGCATTAATGTTGGTGCAGAGAATCACTCCCTGCTAAAATGGAACTAATGAAATATAAAAAAAAAAGTTAACAACTTAGACATGGAAAATGTACAAATATTGATTGCTAGAGGGGAAGTTACATGTTGTCATCAAATCAGAGGAGATATCCACTGGAGATTGTCTCATAAATCATAATTATCGAGTTAGCAGGATCTCTCCTCCCAATTAGCTATGTAGCATTGTTGAAGTAGAATGAGAGAGGGGGGGAAAGGGGGAAACCCTCCAATTGTTTATTATAATTTCACATCAAATCCTGTACGTGAATATCTCATATTCCCGTGCTAACATACCACCTTAAAATAAGTAGAAATACACAAAAACATACATATTCTGCAGAGGATGACTTGAATAATGTACCAAACTATGCAGATATATCATTGTCAGGAGCTCCTCCCTCCTCTTCCCCCAATCCTTCTTTCTTTCCCTTCTCTCCACGTCTGAACCTCCACTCTTGTCAGTTGCCCCAGCACACAATTACTGTGTGTGATTGCTATCAGGCGGGACGGTCGGGGAGCCTCCCAAATTAGGGCCTAAATAGGATTTCCTACATGGCGAAGGGCACAGGCCTGGACATGGTAATGAAAGCCTATACATCACAATCAGGCCGACAATCCTATTCATACTGCAACACATTACTCTCACTCCTCATAATTATAGAGGGGTGACAGACGGGCCTGTGAGGCATGGTGGAGGAGGCGCGAGAGTGAGGAGGAGGAGGAGGAGAAGGAGGAGGCGGCAAAGGGTTGAGGTTTTTTTTTTTTTTTTCCTGGGAAGGTGGCTGAGCAGTGTCACAGTTAGTGTCGAGTTGCTTCTTCTCCCCACTTCTGTGATCTCTTGATACCTGGAGAGACCGGATTAGGTGGGAGTCCGCTGGGTTCAATGCTACGTAGCTCCGGCGTGCGATCCGGCCGCCGAACAGATCTGTGTAATTACAGAAAATAGTTCTCATTTGGGCATTTTCCCGCCCGATCGTAAGCTTCTTCCACTGGGACACTGACCACATCTTCCATTAGACTGACTGACACAGGGACAAACACACTCCCTCGCACCGAGCGGTGTGATGAGATGTGAGGGGGGACAGCTTTGCGATCAATACCATGAGCAGGAATCAGCGATGGGGAGAATAAGACAATGGCCTATCAGATTGAGGTTGACTTCTCCTTGTATGTGTGGCAGGCCTGTGACAATAGATTGGCCCAGAAATCCGATGGCACTCGGCGACAGAGGGGGAAAAAAAGAGGAGACAGATGAAAAGAAAGATTGCTAATGCTCTCCAAGCAGGCATTTTAATCTGTGACAGAGGAGGGATTTGGTGAAAGCCATTATCACACAGCTAACCCCCCCCCTCTCTACCTCGCTCCCCTTTTCTTTTCTGATAAGACAACCTTATCAGACTGCTTGGGGGGGAGAATGTGCATGTGTGTGTATGCGGCCATACCTTTGCATGTGTTTGTGTTGCAAAATGGGATATTCCAAATGCGATTCATTGGACCCCAGAAAAGCCGTACTCTATCGATGAAAATCACCTTAAGAACTCAGTCAAACGGCAAGCAACGCAAAGTGGATTCAGATCGCAATAAACCACTTCGCCAGGCAAAGAAACACCCATGACAACCAGACAACATGAGGCGCATTGTAACATGTGTTACCTGCTGAGGCCCCAGGGAAGAAACCACCTTGATTTTGTGTGTGTCTGAGTGTGTGTATGTGTGTTTTATCGCCTGCGTCTCTCCAACAGCTGCAGAAATACCTCTCATCTCATGATCACATCACAAGCTTCAAGAGAGAGATGAGATGATGATGGTGTCTGCCCACACAGGTCAGATATTCACCTCTGGAAACTTCTCCTCTCTGTCTGATGGGCCAGTTGTGTGTGGGTGTGTGTGTGTGTATGTGTGTGTCTGTGTGCAGGTGCATGAGGCAGCAGATGGGAAGATGTGCTTGAGATGACTCCTCCTGATGTAATGGACTGATAGAGGTTAACCATCTGTTTATGTGTGTATAGCCGGGATGAAAATGTCTGTGGATGTATGTACTGTATATGTGCTTAAATGTCTGTGAATGTCTGCTTGCATGTGTATGCATATATTTGCATATCTGTGTGTTAGTGTGTGTGTGTGTGTGTGTGTGTGTGTGTGTGTGTGTGTGTGTGTGTGTGTGTGTGTGTGTGTGTGTGTGTGTGTGTGTGTGTGTATGTTAGACAGCAGCCTATATCCCCACTTAGTTTGTGTGTGTCTCCTCAACATGGTGTCCCTTCTGTGATCAGGACAATCCATCAGGCCCTGCCGCTCATTAATCACCAGAGAGAGACACACACACACACACACACACACACACACACACACACACACACACACACACACACACACACACACACACACACACACACACACACACACACACACCGTTGGGATCAAGGCAGGCAGTGATGAACAGTAGAGTTAGTTTAGTGGAGCACTCACACCTGCACCACCAAGAGCATGTCGGCACTAGGCGACACAACACGCCCCTGGACATGACTGTGGCCTCAGAGGGCCTCCTGAAGGCAACCTACAAAGACAAAAGGCTGCACCTCGTAGAGTTTATTTAGATTTATCTGTTTTTATATCAAGCTTTATTCTTCTTCTATTTCAATGTTTTTTTTCCGCTGGTTTGACACATTCATTTAAATGTATAAGTCATAATGAGTAACCTGCGATACAAACTGGGGGAATAGAGTGTGATAGAGCAGGCAGGTGTGTTCTAATGAAATATCTTATTTGTTGAGTTGCATTATGGGAAGTGTTGGACCCAGCATTATTTGAGCTTTACCCATGTCAGGGACTAAAAGTCAGAATATCTCACGCTCTTTATTTAATGTCTCTCACAAGGGCCCCTATGTTATTGGAATGGGATGATGAATAATAAAATATTGTCAGACCTTAAGCAAGGTTACATAAAGCATAAAAAAGCAATTGTCTTACTGCTTAAACATTATTGTTACATCAAGCAGATTCAAAGTCCTCCAAATGAAATGGTGGACCAAGCATCCGTCCACACCCTCTAGAACGACACAGATATGCTTTTTCTCATCTGATGCTGCCACAGCAAGATGCACATTTTTTATCAGAGCCTTACAAATCTGTTCTTTGATGTGACAGTGCTCTGGTTAAGGTTTGGTCAGGTGTAGTCAGGAACAGCCTTCTCCTGTGCTCAAGTTCAACGTGCACCCCAACCTTCTTCCTGCATTGACTCTGTGGCTCCATAATTACTTCCCCTTCTGCCTCCAATTGACATAGCCATACTTCCTGTTCCCATTAGAGGTCTCTCACTTGAATGAAAATATAAGTAATTTGTGTGGATTTGCTGGAACGACTGTTGCTGTCGATGCTCTTGAAAGGACAGTCGTGGTGCTCTACATACAAAGTTTCTTGAGGAGACACTTCAATCTGAGTAGGTCACCACTGGATAGTGGATCCCACCATTACAACCCTCATGTCCTCTTTTCTTCTCCTCGTCTCAAGGCTCCACTCGCGGCCTTTTACTATGGATCATCAGATCAGAGCTGAGCAGCCCTCCATAGAACCAGCGTACTGGCTAATTCACTATTGATCCTGGCCCATAGACCAATTTCCACTTGTGTTTGGTTTGGGACTACAGTTTCGGTCACGCTCCGTCTCCCCCTTAGGGGCCAGGGAGGAGCCCCTGCCACTCTCTTATCAGGCAGAGAGCACACACACAAAGAGTGTGTGGGATGGAGAGAGATGGGGAGTGAAAGGCGGGAGGGGAGTGTTACGAGCTTGCGGAGAAAGGGAGAGAGAGGTCATTAGTCGATGGTGATGAGTTCCAGGGTCTGAGAGAAAGCGGAGCGGCACTGGCTTTGTGCGAGGTTCCAGTTGTTGTGTAGCCATGTGACACCAGAGGGCCGGCCGGCGTTGATTCCTTTAGTGCAAATCTTTGTGCCGGGGAAAATGTGGATGTGATAGAGGACACATACAGCGCTGTCCATGGTGCTGAAAAGTGGTTACCTTTTAAAAGACAAGCTGCCTTCCTTCTTTCCTTTCATCCAGACACAGTTATTGTTATTCCAGGAGGTCACCGGTGACGTCTCTTTGTGTGTGATGAGGTGATTGTGACACTAAGTAAATGTATGTTGACCTGGGCCACTGACAGACAGACACATTCCCCTGATACGTTGCTACGCACCAATCTTCTGCACACACACACACACACACACACACACACACACACACACACACACACACACACACACACACACACACACACACACACACACACACACACACACACACACACACACACACACACACACACACACACACACACAGGGGGTGCTTCAGAGATCAAACCTGTCCACTCCTCACAATCCTCTTTTTACCTTCCTCTATCTACTCACCCCTCACTCTCCATTGCTGCTGTCTCTACATCTCTTCCCCACCACCCCATCTACCCACCTCTCACTCTCCTATCCCCTTTCACTCTATCCACCCCTTCCCCTCCCTCCCTCCCGTCCTATACCTGTCCCTCCTTCTTCCTCCCCCTCCTCTCTCCGGCTCCCCTCCGTCTCTCTTTTTCTTTTCTCCCAGTAACAACATTCCCTGGACTAATTGCAATTCTGTCAGCAGGTAAATGCTTTGTGACCAGTCGCTGACAGTCACGCCAGCCCCCAGGTTGCCACTGACAGTCATTGTGGGGCAGACAGGACAGCCTCGGCAGCGTTGGCAGTCAGTTAGCAGCCAGTGTATATGGATGTGGCCTCTCAGCTGAATAGTGAGACTCCAACTGTCTGCTAGTGTGTGACACTCCCATTACCCCGCCACAGAAAAAAGGTAGACAGCCACAGAACAGCTGGATAATGCACTGTCTGACTGACGATACACTCTACCTCTCACACTCTCCGCTTCTCACCTCGTCTCCGGGCCCTATGACAACGCCATCTTGATACTGTCAGGTTCGGAGCCAGCCATTGTGACATGACAGCACTCACACAGTTGTCTCCTGATGTACAATATTAAAGCAAAAGGAGGCCAGGTCTAGGGGGAATGGGGATTGATAATGAATGATGGATAAGAGGAGATACAGGCGTAACACTCATATTTTTGTACACAATCGCAACACCTGTCACGCTTGAAAACCTTTCAGTTACCATCCATTCAAAGCCGATGTGGTACTTTTCTAACTGTGCAGATGTGTAAACAGGACTTTTTGAATATAGAGTCAGCCATGATGACCATCCTCAGCTAATTAAAGCAGGCTGTTGACAGTTGTCAGCGTGACCCTTAACACAGCACTCCCCCGGGGCGCCTGTTAGCATGCTAATGCTAATCCCCAGTGACGGAGGACAGGGCAGGGCTGTCCCCTGCAGCCCCTGCTGTTGTGACCACAAGATGTGTCAGGACAGGAACAGTGATGTGCTAACATGAAGACGTCGCCATGTGCATGTCACACATCTGTAATTAGGAAAGATGCAGGCAACGGGAGAGCCGGAGGGGACAGTTGTTGTGGAGCCACTTGATCTCCGTTCCCGACACGGCTCAGAAAAGAGCAGTCTGTGCCTAAAACAAGCTTATAAAGAGCAACTGGTTTCGCAGGCTTTAATGCGACGATTCGCCTCATGTGAGCTCGCGAGGCATGTTTGAAATTTGACGTGCAGATTCACAGGAGAAAGAGCAATGTAGGGCATCACAAAACACAATCACAATGCAGTTAAAATTACAACTGAGGGGGGGAAAAAGAGAGAGCGCTCCTACACCTGTCTGTCAGTCTATTTGTCTGTCTCTCTCTCTCTCTCTCTTCTCCTCTCCAAGGGAAGGTCAAGGACACATGCATATTCATGGAGAAGCCTGGCACAGGATCGATGGCTTTTAATTGTTTTCTCTTGGATGGTGGAGAGACGTGCCAGCGTCTATTGATCTGTTTGAGCAGAGGCCACTCACAGAGCACGACTGAGGGACCTTTACCTGACTGAACACCGATAGACCGTGTGTGTGTGAGTGTCTGCCGATTAGGCGTTTTGACACACAAAACCACAGGCCGCATGAATGGGCCTCACGGGGTTTAGAGGCAGATAGACATACACAGAGGTGACACACAACAGCAGAGACGAGGTTTGGACATTTGAATGATGCTGTGGCAAAAATGACTCTGTATTTTATTTGAATGTCATAAAACAAACCCACATGGGTCTTTAAGATACTACATTATGCACACAGCAAAAAAGAGGGCAAACATATGTGTTTAACATGATTCAACTTACATTTTCCAGTGGTGGAAAGTACATTTATTCATGTACTGGATTCAAGTACATTTTACTACTCCACATTTGAAAATTATAGTTGCTATTTAATTTTCTTATGAAGATTTTATGTGACCAAATGAAGCCCCTGTGAAAAATAATGGATCGTGAAAGATTTAAGAAGTTTATGTTAGCTTCACTGTTACCAACTTTACCTGTAGAATGTTTTTTTTTTTTACACATTTATGCATTAGTATAAACTATTTAATGATGTAAAATGTGTAGGCAGGAAATGCAGAATCTGAGACGTGCGGATTCAATGAAGATACTTTCATCAGGAAAAAAAGTCTTACTGGTTCGGGAACAAAAGTCAGGCAGCAAAAAATAAACAAATAGGCAATAATTAAATTAACTGGGCTAGTATTAATAATAAGACTAAGTGGCAACAGGTGAGGAGGTCTGGTGACTGTAAAGCTAACGAGTCACAGGTGAAACTAATCAGCGCGGGGCAGACATTCAAAACTGGCGGTAAAACACAAGAAGGTAGGAAAAGTAATTGATCTGACGCTGCTGACATGTTGAATGCATTTGCTTCCTAATGAAACATTTGCAAAGCTGATTTTTTTTTAGATGTATTGGTGTGAGCTAGCTAGCACTCTTAATCTTAACTGATTTGTTGGCACATTGCTATGCTTCTTTGTATTTAACTGCCAACATCTGTATATCAGTGTGAAGCCAAAAGCAGTATGTGATCGCCACAGCTGCGAGCTTTGGTCACGTTATGGGTGACAAATGTTCTTAATCAAATAATGTGTTCTCTCTCACTTTTCTGTAAAATGTCATTAAATAACATTTTTTTTATTTAAAAAAAAATCTCTACGCTTTAACTTTAACTCTATTTTAGCGGTGAGAAACATTTACATTGTGAATAACAGACGGATGTGTTCATCTTACTGTCTCCCAGTCAACCAGATCTTTCCCTCTGCAAAGATTATCCCCTTCAGAGGCATCTTCCCTCTCTTTCATTTATTCCTTTGTAGCTGGTTGAATTTGTCAATTTGAACAGGCAAAGTTGGGAGATTGGCTGCAAGTGGGGAGCAAAAAAGGGGGGGTCTGCACAGTGTGGAATAAAGAGGGAAAGAGAGAGGGGAAAAAGATAAAAAAAAGATTGTGACAGTCATCCATTTGACCCAGGCTGTTGAGTGAGAGCAGTCTGGCTTGTCAAATCTCTGTGCTAACAGTGAATAGCCATATCTGTGCAGAGCATAGAGGGGTGTCATGCACTATGGTTTCATGGTTCAGGATAAGGCTGGATAAAGCCATTGGCTGGATGACACACAGACAGACACACTTTCACTTTCTCTCCAACTCCCTGTCTCTCGCCCTCGCTTGCTGTCTCCACTTCCTGAATGAGAAGTGTGAACACTTATTTCAATCAAGTCTGTTTATGTGGAAACGGACTATCAATGAAAACCTCTCCTGTATTTTAAAGAGAGGAAACAGTTTCTTTCTCACAGATTAAACCTTGTAGCCTCCGATTATTGAAGAATGAGAGTCTTCCACCCCTGCCCTCCTCCTTCTTCTTCTCCTCCACACTGTAATATCCTCCTCATTCACACACACACACACTGGACCTATTACCGGATCATTAGCCTGAATCATACAAGAATTAGACTCCAGCCTGCTGACAATAGCTGAGAGAACGGGCCTTTTTTTGCTCAGGAGTCAAGGGTTAAGTTACCAATCAAGATAGCCAGGCAGATGTATTGAGACATTTTAATATTGGCCATTGTGGGAGCTCTAAAAAATTTTAATCTCTCTCTGGCACGGCTGCCCCCCAAGGCAACTCAAATAACGGTCTTCAGGAGGGAGGGGGGGGGGGTTGGTGTTCAAAGAATAGATGTACCCCGTGGCATTTGGATAATTGTGTTGGAATTGCTGCCACCTTGAACAGCTTTCAGGCTGAGTGCCCTTTTCTTCATTTTACCTCTTTGCTTACCTGGAAGCAGAGGTTGTTGCTGCTTTTCTCTTTCACCCTCAAATGTTGAATTTAAATTTCACTTCAACTCCAGCTTCCCTTCCCCTTTTAAATCCCTCAAACCAGACGGCTTCAGATGGAAATCAGAAGGACACTGGCCACACTAGGAACCCAATATACTAAGCGTGCTAACACAGTCTGTGTCAGCTCTTTCCTGCCCTGCCACAGTTAATATAATGTAAACCACCAGAGGGGGCCAACGATGAAGACCGGGCCATAAGATTGGACTTCAACTCCACAACACTTGTAAGCACTCAAAATTGTTTTACATGTTTTACATCTGGAAAGCAGATTATTTCTATCTCACCTGTCAGATCTCCCTACCCTCTCTTTATTTTTCTCTCTCCACACATGGTATGGCCCTCTATCTCATCCGCACCCCTCAACTCCCCCCCTCCTCTCGGTGGTCCTGTCCTCTCCCAGGGTTCAGACTAATGACTAGTGACAGTCCACTGAGGGGAGCGAGCTGTTTGCAGTCAGCAGTGCGTTTGTTGGTAATTATTTTCCAGAGTGTCACATTAGTGTCAGCCTCGTGGCGGTGAGAGAGGGGAGAGGACGGGGGCCCCGGCTGGCTGGATGGGTGAGGCGGAGAGGGGGGAGGGGAGGGGAGGGGAGGGGGGGGTGTGATGTTTGGTGTTTGGTGGTGGGCAGTGTTGTGTTTATGTGTGTAACGGGGATGATGGTGGGTTGAGGACACACGCTGTCACTGCACTTTACTCTTCGCCTCGTGGCTACATGAGACTAAAGATTAAGGTGAGCGGGAGAAAAGGAATCGGTGTCCACTTTTCCTACTGATTTTCACTCGTGTTTCTGTCCTGAAAATGTTCGTCTTCAAGTATTTAAGTATTTAAGTATATTGCCATTCACTTTTCCCTTTGACAAGTATTGTCTGTGTAGCCTGCAGTCATAGACCTACATGTTGTGACTGCATATAAGAAGTAGACGTATTTACCGGGACGTCACCTATTGGTTTGTGGACTATGATTTGGAAGCCTTGAGTTTGACACAAAAGGGTGGAGCTAAGTACAATCACACGCTGAAGAAACATTTTTCAGGCAACTAAAATGTTATAATTAATGTTCGTGAATTGAAAACACACTGTGAAAGAGTTAAAAATGTTCAACATCCAGTCAGTTCCACATTCATTGACCTTAAATATTCTCATGCACTTCAAATGTGTCTTCATCCACAGCTGAAAATAGTCCCCAACAAACGCACTATTTCCTTTTGTTTGTGTGACGTGAAGACGCTGTAGAAGATTGCCTCGAGAGATTTGCTCATCGCAAGTTAGCGATGAGCAACTCACTTTCTCCAACAATTAACGTGATGTTGAGCCAACTTGCATTTTTTTGTTACTGTTATCTTGAGGCAAGGGTCATACGAATCCAAAGAACTACAATAATGATGTTCTCCTCCACAAACATTTATTCACAGCAGATGAAGACTAAACATTTTGTTAAATGTTCAAATTGTCTGACCCTTCTATTTTATTGCTGTTGGTCCGTCCTCGGTCTCCTGGAAGCCCTCAATGACTTCTGAATGATTAATTTGCATCCCTATGAAAAAAAAAAAGGCTAAATTTTGAACGTCCGCGTCAGTGAGTCTTTCAGGCAATGTCTTAGCTTTTTACGTTTTTAAACTTTACATTTGCAGCCTTTAAAGATGTACGTCTTTTGTAAGAACAAATAGCTGAGTGCTACAGATGTATGAAGACTAACATACTGCTGGTTGTAGTTTCTTCATGGGATTTGTTGACAGTAACAAAAAATCTATCCTTTAAGTCACAACATAATTGGACAGAATGTTCTCTAAAGTCACACAGCATGCATTGCTTATTCTCCATCCCTGTAGAATATTTGACCTCTTTCATGACAATTTAACTCCACAGTGTTGATGAAACTGTATTCAATTCAGGGTATTTAACTTGAGCAGCACAGACACAAAGTTGAGTACATGCAGACAGTATCGGCCCGCCGACCCGGGTGTGCTGTGAATGTGTAAACATACAGGATACTGTGTGTGTGTGTGTGTGTGTGTGTGTGTGTGTGTGTGTGTGTGTGTGTGTGTGTGTGTGTGTGTGTGTGTGTGTGTGTGTGTGTTTGGTTTGGTAAGGGGCAGTCACCAGCCCCCTTGGGAGGATGCGATCAATGATTGAGACCATAATGCACCTCTCTGTATTCCTCCTCACATTCACGCTCACTGGCTGCTTGTCACCCCCCCCCCACTGTCACCACACACACACACACACACACACACACACACACACACACACACACACACACACACACACACACACACACACACACACAAACACACACATACTTCCACTTTCCCTCATACGCGCACACACACATTGTCACATGTTCGACAGCTCATCTCTCACACGTTCCATTCCACTCCATCTTGTAGCTGTCTGGTCGATGGCCTCTCTCTCCGTCTCACTTCCACTGCTCAGTCATTGGCAGACTGCTCTGCTCTGGCGCTGTCTCTCCCTATGTTAATATAGTAGCTAGCCTCTCTCTCCATAGCAGTGCTACCAGACAGTCTCTATGTTGATATACTGAGGAGAGTGCAGAACTCCACCGCTCCAACTACTACCCCAACTGACTCCTGACAACTAAGCACTCTTCATCTCTACCACTGCTGCTGCCACTGCGAGGCTCCTGCTGGGGCACGCTGTTGTCCTGTACACTTGTTTTTTGAGTCCGCCGCATCTCTCATCTGCTTTTTTTTTTTTCCAGCAGGCACAATCACTTTAAAAAAACCAATCATTTCTTTTTTTGTTTGTTTCATTTTCACACTCTTCTGCTTTTGATTAGTGGAAATCGTATGAATTTTGAAAGCAATCTGCTGTAATTGGAGATTGTGAGTCTCACAGCAAAAGGTAATTATCACTAATTGGTCTGTGGAAATGATTACAGCAGTAACTTAGTTTGCTCGGCGCCCCGAAAACAAGAACTAGGAATGAGAAAAAATAAAGACATGATTATTTACTGTTCACCACTCCAATTAGGCAGTGTGAAAGTTAAAAGACTCCGCTGATGACCCCTGGCATCTTAATAAAAGAAGTGGAGAACTCTCATCACGTTGATTTAATTTGCCTTTAACTCATCTCTTACTTGTTTGGGATTACAATGAGGACGACAAAGACGAAGCTGTAAAATTTTAAATGGTATTAAAATAGCTTGGAAATGATTAAAAAGTCAAATATGTGAATCAGGACAAATGAATGTGACCAAGCTGATAAATAGAACAAAGACACATAAAGAGAGCAGATCAAAGCATAAACAGCATACATTAAGATGTAACGCTCTCTGTGTGTGTGCAAGCGTGTGTGCGTATGGCAGTCAAGAAGACAAGCCAAGTGACTCACCTCCTGCCAGAAAATGAAGACATACAATTAACATCGTATCCCATCATCCTCAGCTGAGCGGGCAGGCCTGTAATTGGCTGGCTGACCAGCCTGCGTGGCTCCGGGTGGCAATTTATTCTGGGAGCCATGCAGTTTACCCTGGGCAGCTAACGGCCCCTGTGCCATAACCTGGCTGAGGCAGCAGGGACATCATTAACACTTCACTGGGCCTGCAGGACACACACCCATCATCATCCACTATACACCACCCACAGCCACTAGCACAACGGGGCAAATTGGAGGAACATGGTGGAAATAATAATCAGAATGTCAATGAGCCACTTATGGTGAGTGTGTTTACTGATCAGCTTGCAAATAAAGGTATTTTTGGCATATTCAGAATCTCCGTTTCCTAGAAAACCTCTGATTATTTATTTGTAAGCAAACAAAGGTTTACTTGCCCCGAGCAGAGTTTATTTTGGAATTCAGCCCCCGTGTTGTCTCATTCTCACCTAACCCCGGACTGTGAGTTTGTCTGTTTGACAGTGTGTGTGGTGGCATGTGGTTGTCTAACCCCAAAACAATGTGTGAGGCTCCCTAAGAGGAGTAATGACCTTGCCTTGTCACAAGGAAGACATGTGTTACACGCTCACATATTGGTCTGAGGGCAAGACTGTTACAGAGACAGTCTGGACTCTGGTTTATGTGTCCAGTTAAAGGTCTGCATCTGCTGTCTGGCCCTCCACCTCCTCTCCAACCGGCTGTCTTTAGGTGTGAGAGGAAGCGGCTCACATGGGACGCCTCATCCCAGCGATCACTATATGGATGTAAGGTGCAGATGAAGTTTCCAGGCTATATCATGGTTCTCCTCAACGTAGGCAAGAGAGTCAATATTTGTTGGTTTTTTTTATCCTAATTGTCCAGGTTGTTTTCAGGCTGAGTTAGCACGGAGAACCCCACTGATTTTCATCTACAAGCCTCCTCCTTGGGTCTTCTTCTTGGCTGTGATATTCCCCAATTCACTCATTTCCTATCTCGGGACTCTTTCTGCTCTCTGATTGCACACACACACACACACACACACACACACACACACACACACACACACACACACACACACACACACACACACATACACACATATGCACGCACGCAGGCTCACAGCCAAATGGCTGTTCATTAAAGACAGGGACCTGAGGGGAAGCAATCGTCTGAGAGACGGAAATTGCGTGTCACATTAGATTAGCAGTGTAAAGCCTCTGGATTGGCTCCGGGGAATAAGGAATTATTTCAATTACATTATTTCAAAAAGTCTTTAAGCAATACCAATACCGATAAAAACAAATTAAGAGTGATTTGGGCTGATTTGTGGTGCTCTGAGCTGTGCTTTCTGACATTGTGCTGGAAATCAGATATGAATAATGCAGATATTACGCTGTGTGTAATGTGTTGGAGTTGAAAGCAGATTATCTGTGACAAATAACACCATTGGTTTGCATTGTGTCTCATCAAAAGGGAATGTTCCCGAGTGTCAATCACACATGCTGGAGACTGTACAGGCTCAGTGAGCCACCAAGGAGAGGATAACTCCATCGCCTGCCATTCACAGTAAGAAAGCAGTGACACCAACACACACAGTGAAAGTGGTTTAAAGTGTATACCTAATGCACTGAATTTAAGCTTTTTGTTATGGTGAGATGTCTTCATTCAGTGCATGTATGTCCTTTCTAATAGATTTGTTCGGTTGGATATAAATGCTCCAGATTTCAAAGTATTTACAGGTGTAATTCCCATGAAAGTTGTGTGTCATTTTAGACTATAATAATAATAATAAAAAGATCATTAAAAGAAATGTTGTATATTTGCATGAAGAATCCAGATATTTTTTTATTCCATATTTCCAGGTATATGTGTTCTGACAGCTTTTAAGTGATCTTGTCTTTTCTTTTGGCTAAACTGAACACTGTATTTTTCTTTTGAACCAATTTCAGTCTAACACAGGAGGGCAAGGAATTCAATGTGTCCATCGCGTCTGGGGGGGGGAGAGCAACGGAGAAGGGGGGGGGGCTACAGAGAAAGAGGGCAGGGAAAGAGGGGGGGGGGTTGTCACACGGAGCGCATGAAGGAGAGACCAACAGAGACCGACCCGCAGCCAGTCCACTCACTGATGCTCTGATCCAGCGCAGAGACGCAGCCACTAACACCTCCCTAAACTCCACACATCTCGGCGGCACAAAAAAACTCGCTGTTCAACACTCACCAAACATCTGGAGGAGGACTGGGAAAGGAGCCGCCGCTGCCAGCAGCTGCGCGTTTTTTTTTTCTTCCTCTTCTTCTTCTTCTTCTTCTTCTTTTTCTTTTTCTCTTCTCACTTTCCTGCGCGACCGGGAGAGAAAGTGCCGCGTCCTTGAAATCAGAAGTTGGAGAGAAGCAGAGAGTTGTTGTTTGACGGCGAAATCAAATATCTCTCTTTACGCGGTAAGTGCCGGCTGATGCTGCGTAATAACGCGTGTGATTACAGATTAGTTTGGTTTTTTTTTAAATTGGTTTAATTGGTTGTTTGATTGCCATGTGTTCTGTCGGCTGTGAAGCTTTGTCGTATTTTTTTTTTTTTTTTTTTTTTTTTTTTTTTTTTTTTTTTACTGAAGTGAAGGAACTTGTGCGCTCCGCTGGAAAAACTGTTCTCGGGTTAGAAACGACTCTTTACGTCGGTGACATGTAACATGAATGTCTGGAATATAGCAGGGTCAGATCTTGAGCTTTGCGCTTTGACATTATGTAAAAAGTCACTATTTTCAATTTGTTCAGGTGAAGTGTGTTGAGTGGATTTTGGTCACTGAAGCGCGCAAACTTTCATTCTCCTTCTGGTTCATTTAACAGATGTTTATTCATTAAGTAGATTAAAAAAAAAAAAAAGTATGTATCTCACTGAGGAGAATCAGTTTGCTCAAAGTTAACTTTCTTATTTCGGCCTTTACCAAGAACCAATTATTTTCATTACATTCCAGTTTAAGAAACAAGGAAGGAGCTAATTAGTGGATGAAGCAGTTTTTTTCCGAATCTAATATATTATTGTTCAACCTGTTTCCTAAGCTTTTACATAAGGTGCAATTAATTCAACTCTGTTTATTCTTTGATGTTATTGTACAGTTTGGCGTTTTACATTTTAGGAAAAAAATGTTGGGAAACTTCTATTCCGGGGATCTAATGTACTTAAAAATCCCCACCTCACATTTTATAGGTTTGGACACAATCAGCATAACAGACAATTTATTGATTTACTAAAATATTTAATTTATTACACGTAAAAAAATCATTATTTTTCTGAATGTGTTCTCACTATCAAATTTTGCTTTTAGGCTAGGGTTATTTGTGTTTTATTGACAATTTATTCCGTCGTAATTATTTACAGGCACAACACTTTTCTATTATTAGTCCAAAACTTTAATTGTAAAAATGCATCTAGAGTTGCAACTGGGATTTGGCATGGATTTTGGCACTGGGATTTGGCATTGATTATTAAAAGAATTCCATGTGAACTTGTTAAAATGATTTCTTACTAAGGGAGGTCAAATTAATTATTAGAATCCAGCAATGGTACAAAGAAAATCTTTTTTTGTAAGGGTTTTTTATATGGAATAAAAAATAATCTAAATATTTAACAATTTATCATTTCTATTCCTGTTGTAGCTCAGCTTTTTACTCTCAACCCCAGCACTCTCCTCTGACTCTGTGTGTCCTCTCCTCTCCCTCTCCTCAGCACCACTAACAGGGAGGTGAATGGACCTCCACCGCCCCTTCAAGATGGACAGCTCCTCTTACCTGCCAGCTCCACTGGCCTCCCCCGCCCTGATGGTGCTTGCCTCCACTGCCGAGGCCGGCCGAGATGCCTCTGTCCCCTGCCAGGCGCCCAGGCCCTTCGGTGTCCCCGCCTCCATGGAGAAGGACCTCCACCTCCCCTTCCCCTCGGCCTCTTACACCTTCACCTCCATGTATCAGCGCCAGGGCCCCATGTCAGGCACCTTTCCCTCCCGAGACTTCCCAGCCACCCTGCTCCACCTACACCCACAGTTCAACCCGCCGAACCTGGACTGCTCCACCCTGAGCATGCTCAACCACAGCGGGGTGGGCGCCTTCCGACCTTTTTCCTGCCCGCAAGAGGAGAGGGAGTCGGGGCTTTACCATTCAGCTTTCACCCCCGCCAAGAGGCTGAAAAGCTGCTTCCCAGAGGTGGAGGGGAAGGAGTTTGACTTTGGCTCCCCGGGCGGCTCCCTCAAAGCTGGGGAGGACTCAGGGAGGAAGCTGTTCTCCATGTCCGGCCTGCTGTCTGATGGCGAGGCATCATCGAGCCCAGAGGAGCGCAAAGAGCACAGTGAGTACACACTCGACTCACTGACACACACACACACACAGTGTGGAGGCACGTTTTAGTATGGACACATCTAAAGCTCACACGTACAGATCTCACAGCTTTAAAGAATGCAGTGAAAAAAGTTTAACTGGCAAATGAAAGACCTTGCTCACCCTGACATGACACGGCAGGTGATATTTACATATCCTCTACGCCTGCATCGACTAACGCTGACAAATTGAAAGGAGCCTTTGTGAGTAAAGAGGTATCTGAAAATATTTTCCCTTTTGCACTCGAGTCTTTATCATAGTTGGACAAAGTGTTTACAGCGACTGGCTGTGACTGTCTTTGACACAAATAAATTGAACGGTGTGACTTATTCAGCTTAGTGATCATTAGCCACATATGACCATTAGGCCTATTGGAAGTCAGACTTTTCTTGGCGGCTGAGGAACACAAATACATCGGAGCGCGTGGAGGGTTGACACAGGAGGAGTGAGAGTTGGAACGAATGACACCCTGTCAGAGATAACGAGGTGGCAGAGATAGAGAGGAAGGGATGGAGGAGGATAGAGAAAAAGAGAGAGGGAGATAGAGGGTGAGAGAGAGAGACGCGGCGATGCGCCTCAGCCTGAGCTTCCCAACGACAACCCTCAGCTCAACATGGCCGCCCACACCAGCCGTCTGATTTGTTGACAAATGAGTGGGAGAGGTGTCAGTCAGTGCGCCGCGGAGGGAGAGCCGCTCCTCATTACTCCCGGGGATAATTGCCCGACGGCGCGGGGGCACAACACTCGCCTCAGAGGGAGAGGGGGTGGGGAGAGAAGGAGCCGGAGTCAGGGAGGCGATGCTAGGCATGATGGGAAATCAAACCCCCTCAGTGGCGGTCGCCAAGAGAAGCGCCTGACAGATGAAAGGGACCAGAGAAAGACAGAGAGAGGAGAGAGAGCACCCGGCAGATCAGAGGGGAACACCATTGAAAATAATGACAATGAGAAAGGGGGTGTGGTGGGGGGCAGAGATGGAGAGGGGCGAAGGCAGGAGGGGGAGATGCTGATACGCGCTTTCATACATATCACCTAAAGGAAACTTTCATCCCACACATAAAGGGCGGGAGCAGGGACGAGTTGTCTTAAGAAAAGTTTGGAGTGTGTGCATATATATGTGTGTGTGTGTCTTTGTTGAAACTTGGTGATTTTGTCGTCGGTTGGTGGCTGAGTGACAGGGCCGGGGAGGCGGAGTGGCAGGAAAGAATCTCAATATGGAATTTTAATAAGGACGGGAAAGGAAAGAGATGCCAGCCGGCACGCTGGCGTGAGAGGTGTGTCTGTCTGACAATATTTGCTCTGTGCACTCGTGCATGCGTGCTCCCCTCACCTCCTGATTTTGGGAATCTCATTTGGGGAATGTTGACAAGGACAAAAGACGGGGAGGAATGGAACATGGGGAGCATCTCTCCTTCCAAAAAAAAAAAAAAAAGGATTCGTGCACATTGGAAGCTGCTTTCCCAGCTTTATCCAATTAGATTGGAGCTCAGGCAAACTAAGAGCTTTAATGCAATTGAGCTCCCGGCACTTTTCTAAGTCTGACATACACTTGTTCCTCTTGACTGGGTAACAGACAGTCACTTCAGGACCGAAGGTCTTAACTGTTAAGCTTGAAATCTTCTTGGGTCGTGAAAGTGTGTCTACTGCTCCCACACTGCTGCAGCGATGGCAATGCAAATACTCACTGAAGTCCAAACTAAACCATTAAAACCTACTTTAATACTTTTTTAAAAGTTTTTCTTTATAATAGAAATGACCTTCGGTGCTGGGTTACGTGTTCTCCCCGTGTCTGTATGGTCTCACTCCAAATGCTTCAGTCTCCATGTCAGGTATTAGGAATGTGCCTGACACTGCACTTAAAGCAAGGCTCGTCCTCAAAACCAGAGTTGGTCAGTTACACTTTGTGTTAGTATTTTTGACCCTAGATTGAAATGCTGATGCTTATGTCGGCTGTCCTCTGACATGCCACATAGTCTCCAGTGCTGAACACAGATGACCAAGTGCTGTGGTTCCTCCCACATTTCCTTATCAACATAACTAAAGGTAGGCCCCCCCCTGATCACTGCCAGTGGACGTCTCCTTCTGTCCATTTAGTGTCTGTCTTCTGTCCATTTCCCCCTCCCAGACTTGCCTCTGTTTTATCGGGGAATGTCTGAGACGCACGGTGTGCTCTGACAGCTGTTCAAACAGCCACGCTCGCTTTCAAAGGGCAGATGTCTTCACTGGAGCGAATCATGCTTATTTTCCTCAGGGAGATACTTTCCGCCGCAGGCCTGAGCTGGAACTAAAATGGCCCTTTACCATAAACAGGAGTTGGGAAACCGGAGGAGTTCAGTGGCAAACACATCGTGGCCAGACACCGACGGAGTGGTGTGTGGGTGTGGGTGTGGGTGTGTGTGTGTGTGTGCGTCTGTATCTTACTGTGGTGGCAAAGCTGAGTGAGACTTTTGATAACTGGAGCCAGATGTGTGAGAGCCCCTGTGTTGGGATACTTGTTAAACGCTAAACTCCTGGTTGTGGCTGTCAGAAAAGTGAAAACCTTCAACTGCAGAGTAGACGAAGAGTTCCACGAAGGCCACCAAACGAAAAAGCAGTCAACTGGCAGCATTGCCTATTTAATCAGTTAAAATCTCATATTCAGTACAGCCTTCGCACTTTTATTTTCTCAACTGTAACAAATAACTTGACTGACCTGGAGTCAGTTTAATTAAAGTGAAATGTGAGCACGACCTTCATCCCAAATCTTTTTTTCGCATTTTTTTCCCGCAAATATATTGGTTTTCTTGATAAGCGAAACACGTCAATATAAACGAGAAAGGAAATTATTATTGCAAATTTCATGAAACAGCCTCCCTGCTGACAACGCAGATAAAAACTTTACAGTGTCAGTTGCAACATTTTATCAGACACATTTTCAATTTGTATTAACTATCATACAACTGGATTACAAACAGATTCACACTCAGATAAATGACAGTGCTGATTTACATATTTATCAATCTGTGACATTTCTTTTTTTAATTCAAATTCAGTCTGCTGACTTGTTGTTTCCTGTCATGCATGTTAGTGGCTAGGTGGCCACTTTTGACTTGGTGAGTCAGGAACATAATTATTGCTTTTTTTTAGCATCTTGCTTATCAGCAGTAAAGCATACTGTACATGCACAAGTAATATGAGTATTATAATTTACCTGGGTATCACCTGTGTGAGTCTGCGTGTGTCCACTTTGGTAAAGTGAAACATGGAAGCTTAAATAGACTAGTAATGAATGTGACTACAGGTATTTAACATTTAACACTTCACTACAACAAAACCTTCACAAGCCGTTTGAATCAAGAGCAGGCCTTCGTAGACGAGAAGGCGCTGAGAGACTCGCCAAATCTTCACCTGAGCGGAAAGAAATTTTGCAGGAAGTTAATAGGGGGGAAAGATGTTAGTGTAACACACATTGAGGATTCTCCACCAGATGCGCTCAAAGTGTAAGTGTCCTCTACAGTCAGTTATTCATGGGTTGTTATCGGACTAGTGCGCCGCCACGAACACAATCAATATTACATAGATTCATCTTAGATTTGGCACATGGATTATCTCAGTGGTGAAGTTTAAAGGCTTTGAGCTGGTTCCAGACACAGCTTACATGCTTTGTGTGCGCAGTGTGTCCATGCGGGTAAACCGTTAGATGGATGTGACTTAGATCTTAGTATATTACTGCTGTCAGTAGCTTGTGGTCATTTTCTCATTAAATCAGTAAAATAATCACAACTATGCTGTAACACGGTTTTCAAACACCAGCAGTGCATGTTTGTCTACTTTTTATACACTTATTTGTGCATATAAGTTTGTAGGGTATATTGACATGTCTCCCCCTCACACACACACACACACACACACACACACACACACACACACACACACACACACACACACACACACACACACACACACACACACACACACACACACACACACACACACACACACACACGACACACACACACACACCAGGCCGTATACTCTAGCTCTGTGTGCTGATTTGATAACAGGGATGCCGTCTGTGCGCTGTGTTTTCTGTGAAGCAGTCGTTGACGGACGCTCTTATTGAGCGGTGCTTCCTGCTGAAAGACACGGTGTTTACATCCCACTGGCAGGCCACAGGAGATCAATAGCAACCACTCGATGCTCATACATACACATATAGTATCCGCTGCCCGCTATTATTCCCAGGGTGCATACTCCTTATCAGACGGACTTGCGAGGGCACTCCATGCATCAACAGTCACACTCACCATATGCTTATGCCTATTTTTTTTTTGTTTTTATGTTCCTTTTGTTTGTGATTTTCTGTCGGTGTGATCTGTCACGAAAATAACTTTGGAAAGAAAACTGAAGTAATGTAGTAATAACAAGGACTACACATGAACAACACTGCTGGGAGTGTTGGCTGATAGAAAGAAAGAAGGGAAAAGACGACACAAACAAGCATCCAAAGTGAAGTCATATCAAGTATTTCATGAAATCATGACAACCTTCAATATTTTTTTGTTCAAAATACTACAGTTGATCTGAGTGTTTTCATATTTAAACAAGTTTAAGACCAACACGCTTTGATAAAAACCTTCCAGAACCATTTGATAATTAAAAAAAAAGAAAATGAAAGAACCGAGAAAGTCAAGAAGCTAAATTCTTGGTTCTTACAAATCAGTCATTGTTACCCGACAGCATCACATACTGCTGCCACGTGTTTTTAAAGCAACAATTTCTCAAAATAAGTGACATGTGCAACAATCTATTTTACTGGCCACACTGGTAGTCCTGTTCTTGATATCAAACCCAGGGAGGAAGCATTACAATATTAATGGTGGTTGTGTTTGATGTGAGAGCACGCCGCGGTTGACTTTTCCCCCTCCTGTTGTGATGGTAGTTTGTTCTCCTAATGTTCTCCAAAGTAAAAGAGGCTTTCATCCTGGCAGGAGGGGGAACTCTTCTTGGCTTTTTTACCTCCTTCCCTTCATCTTAGAAGAACTGGAGAGAGGGAACATGTACGTTTTCCCCCCCCATGTTGTTAGATTTATGTGTTGTCTTAATACGTCATTGTGTATTTGTGGATGGAGTGTGTGCGTATCTGTGTGTGTTACGGCCTCATTGCAGGCCAAAGCATCTTCAAACGTTTCAGAGTGTCAGGCTGTGGACCACACAGCTTGTCGGAGACAGACAGGATTTTGACAAGTCTGGCAGTAGGCTTTTACAGTAGCTGTGGGGAAATCTGTATGGGGGTGTTTGCGAGTGGGGGTCCTTTTTGTGGCGACCATCAGCACCTGTTAGACGGTCAGCGTAATGTTCTGCCAAAACATGAGTCACAGCACATCTTGTAGTTGCTGCGACGTCTGCTGTGATCGAACAGCGCTGCCTGTGTGTAAAAAAAGAGAGAGAGAGGGATGCTCGAGTGTGCTGAGAGAGAGAAAGACAGACAGATAGAGAGAGGGGGGGGGGGGGCATAATGAGCGCAAGGCCCAGGAGTCGTTAAAACAACAACCTTGTTTTAACAGAGGCCATCTTTCCTTCTTCCCTTCGCTCCGTTTTTTCCTCTTTCTACTTCTCTCGACGCACCTGATCGACTTGCATCACAGCTGCCTCTGATCTCACATCAAAGACCTGGTGTGTGTGTGTGTGTGTGTGTGTGTGTGTGTGTGTGTGTGTGTGTGTGTGTGTGTGTGTGTGTGTGTGTGTGTGTGTGTGTGTGTGTGTGTGTGTGTGTGTGTGTGTGTGTGTGTGGGAAGGCTTGGGGTATCGGCAGAGCGGGTATGTCTGTAGAGTGAATCTCAGAAATGACACACACACACACACACGCCCGTCCCCGGAGCCTAACAAATCAGTCAGGCAGATAGAGAGGGCAGGGAGGCCAAACGCTGGGGTTAAACACATGCTGCTGAGGAGCAGCGCAGCCAGACAGCAGGACCACACCAATCCTGCACGTACATACACATATATGTATATATTTATGTATATATGTGTGCCTTGTGTCACACACAGACCTCATTACAGCATGTCACTTGTGCTCGCTGCAAGTCTCCCAGCTGTGGAGGAGCCTGACAAAAGCAGACACGTCAAAGGCATGCCAGGCTCGATAGTCTTACTTTCCCAATACATGACGTCCTGACATTCAGTGGCTTCTTAAGCAGGATTGGCAGCCATTAAAGATTATCAGATGTATAAAAAAATGTGTGCAAAGTTTTTGAATTTGAATGAAAGGAAGACATCTTTAGGGAGCTGCGGAGTTTCTGGGTGAAAGAACAATAATATTGTAGTATGGACTCCCTTGTTTACTTATTCTCCTTCCATAAAAAAAATGACATTCAATAGTTTACTTCATTGCAGTACATTTAGACCGTAAGAGAGAAAGTTATCTATTGTATGCGAACGTGACAGTTCAAACATGTTAAAGCACAGGAAACGGTACAGATTACTTACACATGCGTCCTTAAAGATCCACTTATCGATTTAGTCACTTCAAGTGCTGTTCGCAAACTCCCATCAGTGCCACTGCACCCCAGCCTTAAAGGTCAAAGTTTGCCAGGATTGACCCTTCACCCCGCTGTGTAGGGGTGTAAACACTCCCCCAATTCTCCTCAGAGAATAGCATTGGGTCGGGGCCATAAATCACAGGCCTGATAATTGATAGGAAAACAGCAGTCCAGCAGTATATAACCTTTTACGTGTCGTCTCAACTCTTTATTATGGTGCTAATGAGTGGCCGCGGATCAGGGTTAGAGCCGCGAGCAAAGTGGGTGCTAGTTGTGGTGGTGGTTGTGGTGGTGGTGGTGGTGGGGGGGGTCACCTCAGTAAAATACAGGCTACCGGCTACTAACACACTCACTTGTAAGGCAGACACACACACATAAATACATAAAAACAGGAACTCAGTGTGCACTTAACACAGACACACACACACACAGAGGGCAGGCAGACGCTCAACTACACACAGGAAGGGCACTCTCGCTGAAGGATATGCGCATATGCAAACATTCCCTCACACACACATGCATAATATGCAAACACACACACACACACACACACACACACACACACACACACACACACACACACACACACACACACACACACACACACACACACACACACACACACACACAGTGGCTGGAAGACTCAGCAGTGTCCATTACGGGCTGCCATTAGTATGGAGATTGTGCTAATTGTCCCCACAGACCACACAGGCAGCACTCAGCAGGCCTGCTGCAAGTCTGTGAGGCTGAGTAAGAGCAGGGACTCTTCCTCACACATCCTATTGTCTCAGTCGTGACCCTATTAGTGCAATTACAAATCAATCACTGAATAATTGTGGGATACATGCTGTGGATTTCTTTCAATGCAAATGACGCCATTATAGCACATGAAGTTGCTATGCTACTGTACAAGAGTTTCATAGTAGAAAAGTCACTCAGCAGCTACAACACTGTAAAATATCCACCATAATAATCCAGTTGAGTGAGTAACCTGAAATGTGTCCAGTGGGATCATCAAACAAGTTTCCGGTGCAGTTTGACCTTTTTAGAACTTAAATAGAATTTTAAAGATTTTGGATTGGAAACAGGTGTCTAATTGGATATGTATATTGTGAGCATAATGTGGGTTCGAGAGGAAACTTTAATGTCCTGTTACGAATAAATATGCTGTTTTCAGAGACATTTCCATTCTGAAAAATACGTATTTTTTAATTTAGACAAATTTGTAGTTATTGTAAATCCACCAAAATATGCTCAGCTTGAATCCCAGTCGATTAGGATAATACTCTCTTTAAAAAATAATAATACCTTTTAGTCAAACCTGTGTAAAACATGTGTTTGTGTCACATCCATTAAGTATTTTAGTTCTATCTTGGTGATTTATAGTATTTTTCAATACAGTATATCGGCATACATGTTTTAATATTTATATTAATTATATTAAAAAATAAAAATACTATAGGGTATTTACTTTAGGTCAGTCGAAATGTACTGCTCTTTTTCCTATGAGACATATTTTATTGCAAAATCCCACGCACTGAATCAGCGTCTCTGTACCAAGTTAACTTTGACTAAAAGGGGCTTTAACCAATACTGTGTATAACCAACAATTACTTTTAACAGGTTTTAACTTGAATCACAGTTTGAAATAACTGCTTATATCTGAGTGGACTCCTGGACTCTATGTGGTTTTACTCTGGGTGGGCTGGTCCAGGGTCCTGCAGACTGGAGAGGGTCCAGTCTCATTAGCAGCGGCTCAAAGCTCCTGATCAGTCAAGTAGAGGAGATTGAACTGTGAGCGGCTCCTGTGTGACCCCGCTGAGCGAGAACACAGGAGAGAAGATCTATACCCGCTGGCGCTGCCACAGGCCCCTTTGTTCTCCTCCGTTTGCTGACAGGGGAGATCGGAGGGGCGTATCGACGGGGGCTCACACCGCGCTGCGCTCACCGGGGATACACAGTCCGAGTGTGTAAATGATACGTACATGAGCACATACACACATTTCTCTCTCACACAAAAAACAATGCAATGTGTGCATGCTCACACTCTTAGTTTCACCCCACACTCCCTCGTTGACAAATCCACCTAATAAAACTATCACAACAGTGGTTTCTATTCTCATGTGGAGGGTCGTCCCTTGAGAGTTTTGTATTAAAGCTCAATATATCTTTCTCTCATCAAGGTTTTAGGGTCGAGTGGAGTCGGTCTGGTGCTGGGATACCGCACACAACGTGCAGAGATGCCCTTTACACTCAAAAGAAAACAACCATAAAACCTTTATTTACTGCCCACCTTTGTTTGCAGTGTAGAACTTAAACCGCACAATAGGTTTCAACATTTAGGCATTTTAAAAAGTTAAGGGAGAAAAGTATTTCATCACATAGAGGGGGACACAATTCCTTAAACATGTTGACATATGATTGAATTCAACCCAACAGACCTGCAACAAATATTTTATTGTGTGAAGTTCATAATGTTACATTTTTGTTGTGGCATTAGTTAGTTCTATTGTACGGCCATTTCGGGAGGCTTAGGTTGAATTTAATTGAAAGTCTGTGATTTTATGTTCCACGTTGTTGTCATCTTTCGGGGCCGTCCCATTCTGGATCTCATGAAAAAGAGTTTACAAATTAGTTCTTGCAGTTATTTTACCATAACTTCCTTAAAATTGACAGTAAATGACAGAAAATGTAGGCAGCTACAAGAAAGTTTCATAAAATGTTTATATTTTTATGTGAATCATTTACATTGAATATCTGTCTGTATAATGTAAATCTGAGAACTTTTCTAGGAGAATAAAAACATCTGCTAAAATTAATAATATAAATTTACAAATGAGCTTTCCAAGTTATTTGAAAAAAAAATGTTTCCTCCAGGATTTCTTCACCTTTAAGTATGAGGTAATCTTCAAAGATAAGCTTTAAATGCCCGGATTCCTCTCCCCCATTGTATCGGTTACTGAAGATAAGCTGCTCAATCATCTGTATCTTTCCACTATTTGAAGATAAAACCATCGTCATCTACCGTAATTGTTTGCCCATCCAGGCAGACACAATAACATCCTTTAGGAAGTGTGACTAACCCAAACACAGGTGCATCACAGAGCACCAGGTGCTTCTGGTCCTCCCGTACCAGCAGCAGTCAACACCGTTTCTGACAGTATCAGATGTTATCTGGAGGAGAGGGGGAGGCAGATGGGTTATCTGTTATGATGCTGTGGGGCGGTGTCCGAAAACGTTCTGACTGGAGGCCTGCTACCACTGCTATCAGGGGCCCAATGCGGGGCTTTAAACCCGTCATTTTTCCTGCAGGAGGAACACAACAATTTATATTTTGTTTGAAGTGTACCTGCGTGTCCTAATGGCAAAGGCTTGCACGCTCATCTGTGCTGCACAAAGTGTATGTGGGACAGGTGTGTGAGGGGAAGCAGGTGGGTGTGTTTTCTTTGTTACACAATTACAGTGTGTGTCAGCCGCCCCAAATTATCAGCTGAAAAGGAAAAATGTATTTCAAAACATGTTAACTACACAAAAACAAAAATGATACCTTTCATTTTCTGGCATTTTTGGTGTGGCATCATGTTTTTTTTATTTTGTTGGATTTTCTGGCAAAGCATTGCTATAAACATTTTTTTATGTAAGGGGTAGTAAGTCTCTAACTGTGTTGCTTGCTCTTCTTCTGGGCGTTACTCTTCTCTGCTCTCTGTATTTCCTACCTCTTCTCTCTCGTTCCTTTCTTTTATTCTTATATGTATTTTTATTGTAACTGTGTTCTTGTTCACGCAGTTGGGGCCGTTTTCAATGAAATTAAGCTGGTACACAAGAGAACCCACAAGTACACATAGTTAACCTAGTGAAGAATGTATAAGCAGACCAAACAAATCACAAGAAAAGTACATACATTAAATTACTTTGAAGGAAAAAAAACAATGTAGTGTGACCAAATGTTCCTAAATCCTCAAGCTTTTCCTATAGCGCCAACCTGATTAATGCCTGATTTTAGGTTCTGGTGTTGTAATAAAACTCGTCATTCCTTTCTTTTTACTTTCTCTTTCTTTTAAGTCTTTCCTTCTTCTCCTTTTTTCACAGCAAACTCATCTGGAGTCATAATGATGTGTCTTATGTTGAGATTTTTTTTTTACATGTATGCAAATAACTATACTTTAAACCTCCCACCACCATCTGGCAACCTCATCTA
Source organism: Anoplopoma fimbria (assembly GCF_027596085.1). Taxonomy (NCBI): domain Eukaryota; kingdom Metazoa; phylum Chordata; class Actinopteri; order Perciformes; family Anoplopomatidae; genus Anoplopoma; species Anoplopoma fimbria. The sequence goes on along the minus strand of NC_072456.1, from coordinate 18,279,032 downwards.
AATTTTCAAAAATGCGCCTTGTGCACCTGATAGCAGCAGCAAAAAACACAGTAAATCCACTGTTTTCCCTTTCTAAAGAAACAACACATTGATTGTAAGTGGATTTGTAATAAGAGCTCACTTTTCTTTGGTTGAGTCTCGTTGTTTTTTAAATTGCAAAAGCGACGCCGTGATGTTTGTGTAGGGAGTTTAAGAGCGTGCGACAGAGAACCTGGTTCGTGTGCCCACAGCGCTGAGTGTGTCAGAGTTGGCACCACAGTCGCCTCCTCGATGCAAAAAGCTCAGGCGTGATCTCTGGGGAGTTTATTTTCAAGGCACAGAAAATCACTCACCGAAAGGAGAAGCAGACAAAACAACTGAAGCAGAGCTCTCTGTTTTGGACACTGCTGTAAGAAAATGGTCCCAACTGAACAATTATGTCAGTATTAATGTTTATAGTCTGTGCAGTTGCAGTACCACTGATAAGTCCCGCTACAATTAAACTCTTGGGTTAGTTCAACACACAGTGACACACTGTTTGTCCAAGACTGTTTGGACAAGTTGAGTACTTGATGCAACCAACAGAGCGATCCTCTCATTTTCTCCTTATTAACCACTAATTGGGAGAAAGAGCGAGAGGGGAAAAGAAAATGAGAGAGAAGTGATGAGGAGACGGTGGAATAATAAGGGAGAGAGAGAGAGAGAGACACACACAGAGAGGGTATTAATGTGTATTAATCAGTGATGCGGGTAATAGTGATATGTATTTTTAGAGGCAATCTAATAAGCCTCTAATGAGGGTTTGTGATCTGTGATTAGCCTTTTTGATGTCTCACTCTCACTCTCAGACACACAAACATTGGTTGAGAGGATCATGACAGCAGTAATGTATAGTATCTGAAACAGCATGTTTGCTTCAACCCACACGCATATACCCAAAAAAAGAAAAGAACAAATATTGCAGCAATCAGGCCAGTACATGAAATATAAATACCTCACAGCAGGCTTACACATGACTTCATGAGTTACTTACTTCCAGAGGAAAGCACTCATTGAAACCCCGCAAACTCTGGCAGCGGTTTCATTGCTGTTCAAATGGTTAACAAGAGGGGCGTGGATGTCGCCGTTTTCTGCAAAATGACAACTTTTTAGGAACTAATAGAAGCACCATTGTGTTTTCACTACTTTTTGGTTTAAAAGTGTTTACCAAATCCAATTGTGGCAGATTGTTTTAAACCCATACAAGACTTTATAATCACTAAAATTCGATGAAAAATGTAAAATGTGATTGAGGAAAAAACCCTCCTGGCAAAAATATACTGAAGTTAACTTAAACCGATTATGGCAATTGATTGCCTGAAGTATGTTGAGATAGGTTCAAGTCCTGACAGTGTGATATAGTAAGACATTGCTGGATATCTGTATATTTCAGTCTGTCTAGTGAGTGCAGGTTGACGGCATCAGACTGAGTGACAGGCCACCGGTGAGCATCTCTATCGCTGTCCGCTGTCAGTGGCTTCTTGATCCAACGCGACAGCACTGACTTTGACAGACAGCAGTCAGGCAAAAGGATGTCAAAGTCTGATTTAGGCATTTGCTGCCCAGAGTATGAGCTCGATTGCATATCAGCTTTTGGAGGATCATAACTGCTGACGGTAGATAGATGAGAGTATGAATAAGAGAGAGCGACTGGGGGAAAGATGCAATAGGGGTTCCTGGTGGGACCCAAACTAGTTAGGGGTAGGCTAGGTAGAAGTCCTAGTGGGTGCATGATTTTGGACCTGATTCAAAACAAACTTGTGAAAGACTAGAACTCAAAGAAACCAGAGGACAGACAGAACCAATCCAGGAGGACCTGAAAATAATGAGGCCTGATCCACAACGCCCAAAGAGGACCTGAACAGACCAAAATAGGGTCTCTCTTCTTCCTCATGTCGGCCATTTTTCCCATAATTCCAAGGTTCAAACAACATCTCTCCTCTGCTGATAGGCAGTTTGCTTGGATCCACTCAGGTATAAAACACAGACCCCAAACCGGCAACAACAAATTGGGGCCTTACCTGATCTAGTTAGGCTGATTATAATATGGACGTGTTTGGGTATCGGTTACAGAACCAAGCAGACCTCTTGTCTTCATTAATGTTGTAAAAAAAAAAAAGAACATAATTTGCATTTAAAAGCTCTGCACCCAGCATCAGCAGACTTGATGTTTTTCAGATATTTCAGTCTTCAAATAGACCTGCAGATATTCCCCCACGATGTGGCTTGTTAAGTAGCCTCATATTACCGCAAATACCCAAGGACAGTCCTAACTTTCCCCCCCTGACTTCCTCTCCCTCTCTCCAATCTGTAAGTCACTATCAAAGATCATTGAGCCATGCATCTCAATGAGGGCCAGATTGATTGGTTGGAGCGAAGCGGAGGCAGGGTTCGATCTTTGCCCTCAGGTCCTGAGAAGGGAAAATATGGTCACAGGAACACAGTCGCACAGCTAGCCGGTCCACTCTCCATCAGCGGTGATGATTGCACACATACATGCTGAGCCACGCCCGCACCTGATGGAACAATTGTGGTGACTAATGGAGAAGATGAGAGAGAGAAAGGCCGAGAGAAAATGGGGGTTTGTTGCGCTGATTGACTTGTGGTCAGAGAGGTTATGTACATTGATCTGTAGGGCAGAAGAAAAGGGATTTGGCCTGAGGTGCTTCAGAATGAGTCTATTTCGGGTTTAGGATTCCTGTCCATTCCCACCAGGAGCTTTTTCATCATCTGACTCCCCAGGAGTTACAACTGCCATCTCCCGTTGTCCACATAATGCACAGAGCACTACAGAGGCCAAAGGCCAATCAATGTTCTACAAGAGGTTGATACAGATCTTATTAGTCAATGAATGATCATTAGTGGTCTAACGAGGCATTGATTTGTGGAAGGGCCAAAGGTTGCGGTGGTTGTGGTGAGTGTCTTTAATGCATTAAACACAATTGATTGCAGAGTAGGAGGGATATTTTTGAAGGATGCTGGAATTAGATTGGACAGTGAGAGATTTGAGGTCAAGCCAGGAGAGGGAGTTTGCCTCTGAATGTGGTAAGGATTTAACATGGAACCAAGCTGCACATTTGTATTTTGTGTATTACCGGTGTAGCAATTCTGCAATTAATAAAAAGCAGATATCTAGAAGTACTAAGTCAAAGGCAACTCAACTTGCTGTTTTCAAAGGCTGGAGCAGCAGCCTTTGAAAGTTGAGGAAATGACTCTGCTCATAGCAGATGTGTTACTACAGGGCCTATTATGTTGCTCATTAAATACCCAACCTCTCAATAGGCCATTATTTCCCCAATAAAAAACAAACGGCGGCCTGCATACTTTCCCCTCTCCCCCCTCCGCTTCAGAGGTTAGTTTTACCTCACAGACGGCAAAAAACCCTGACTAATATCCTGCATGTGATGCTTTTAAATAGGAAGCAGGCTGCGGGATAGGGTGGGGTACAGGTGTGGCAGGAGCCAATGGCTTTTATAGCCCTCCATCTCCTCTGAAAGTGTGCCAAGGACCTGCCTCCACAACCCACCGCTGCAGTGTTAGCCGCCAAGCGTTAACTTTACTCCCCCCGCCAATCGCTACATGCCTACTGGTTATATAGAGTCTGTGCTTGTTACAACTTTATAGAGGGATTTCTGATGTGCTTAGAGAATTGTTTGATGATTGGGATAATGATGCCAGTTGGAGTGAGTTGTCTCAGCACTTTATCGCCAGTGAACATAGAGAAAAACAGACCCAGCCAACGCAAAAAAGAAAAGAAAGAGAAAAGCTCCACCTCCTCCACAAGCTCCCCTGGATGCTCGCTCCTACGTCCCCTGCCATTCAAAGCCGTCCAGTCCTCCTTACGTCAATCAGAATTATACCACGTCCACAGGTTTGTCACCGGGGGGACGTTCGTCACCACGTCTCCCCTGCAAGACAGCCTTTTCATGCCCCAGCATAATGTCAGCCGGTGACATCCAGGCCTGATGTGATGTGGCATTCACTAAAGGTCACGTTAGGCATCTCCGCTCCGTCTGCATCAGCAGAACTGGCAGCCGTCATATGGGCGCTGGCATCGGCCATTACCCAGGCCCTCGGGGGGACTCGACGCTTTAAGGATTTGTCAGCGGGATTCTGATCTCTCTGTTGCGGTTGGCGAGCGCTGACCGCAGGACAGTCACAGTCCACGTCGTGATGCAGAACAACAGTAACTTGGTTTGACCGTCAATCATACAATAGGGGACGAGGACGTCTTCTTGTTTATTTACAAAACATGAACTTTACTATCTCGTGATGCTCTTGATAGTGAAGACAGGGCACAGACATATCGCAGTGATCTGATGGGTAATTCGCCCCAAGGGTTTGTTCTCTTCAAATCCATGGGGAGATAAGAGATTGTATTCAGGCATGTTTGTGTATGCTCATCTGTGTGATTACAACCAGAAAGGTTTTCCACTTGTACATAAAGCACCATTGTAGTCCAAAGTGGTGCTTTTATTTTATTGTGAAAATAGTTAAGTCAATTTTGAAGAGGCCACAAAATTTATCAGAAAAATAGCCGTGAATATAGCCATAGAAACATCCTCTCAAGTGGGAACAGTAAACGAAGCGAAGAGAGCAAATGACAGCTGGACAAAGGCAAGACATCCAGGGGAAAAAAAGGTCCTGAACTGGCGAGACACAAAGACAGAAAAAGGAAACAATCAGAGACACAGTGAATCCATTTGGAGATGAGCCAGTCAAACCCAGCACATCGCGGCCAGAGAGGGCCAATCCATCCGAGCCAGTTGCCGTAGTGAGGGAACAGTTAACAAGCCCCACAGGCAGGTTTTACAGCCCCCTGTTGTGTGTCTGAGACCCCCCAGGCTGAAGAGGGGCTGAGGCTGACTGATACTGACAGGGTTTATGTGGGCGGGGGGGCGGAGGGCAGCGGGGGGATGGAGACGTGTAAAAAGGTGGTCATGAACCGACAACTGTCACTTATGAGAGCGCAGCACAAGCACAGAGTCAGGCTTCAGCAAAAGCATGTACACACACACACACACAAAAAACACACACAAAAACACACCCTCATCCATACATCCAAACATGCCTGCTCATAATTAAATCTGATGTTTGTGTGGAGCAGAGGTGAAGGGTGGGGGAGAGGCTGTAGTCGGAGGAGGGGGGCTTATCCAAAAAGTGGACCAATAAAACACCTGAAAATCAAATCCCATTGCTCTTATCGCGGCGCCATTCAGAGACGTTATCTGTGCAGGTAATGTGGTTATAAATTCAATTTCAGCCCAGAGATTTCATTGTTTACTGATGCCTGCATGTTCCGGGCGGCAGAGCGCAGAAAGCCCGGGAACGTTCGATGCGTGTCGGGAAAAGTCATTTAGACTTCCGCGAGGGGATGCAAAAAAGACGAGAGAGAGACAGAGAGAGAGAGAGAGAGAGAGAGGGGTGAAACCAGGAGAGCTGTCACTCTTCCAAGGACACCTGACTCCACTTTCTATTTTCCATCCCATGTTTTATTTAGAGGCCATTTTGTCCTATTTGGTTCCTCATTGTGGGGCCTCATAGCTCAACTGATGTCAGGGGACGGCGTTTGCCAACAGACATCGACGTCTCAGCTTGTCATGTCGTTGACCATTAGGAGTGGAGTTTGGGAAAAGTGTTAGTCCGGTGTTCGGATAATAAGGACCTCAAGGAAGTTCAGGCAGTCACATTGAGGGGAAACTGAGAAACTGTCAAACTGACTAATCTGTTTGCAATGTTCTGTATTACAACGTGTTAAATTGTGATTGCCAGCTCCGTCATTTTTTTTTCCATTGGCTGCGCAGTGATGGAAATTAGGTGCATCTTGCCTACTAGCTCTCTACATGTGATTGATGGCTTTCAGCAGTAAATCACCTCATCTACTAGGTAAAATCTTGATATAGTAGAGCTCCTCAGGCTCCCAGCTGGCTGCTTATGGCAGTAATCCATCAGTGGGGCCCAATGGGCCGAGTGGCCCTCTTGGGTAATGTTCCTATTGACAGCCTATGATGTCAACACACTGACAGCAGGGGGGGCATAGCAGTCCGTCTATGTGTTTATGTGTGTGTGTAACCTTATTTTACTCTCACTGCCACTGTATGTCAGTAGTAAAGATAGGTCGGCTGAACACACACACAATGAGGGATGTTCCCAACTGTAAAAGTTCTACACTAGGTGTCATGGTGATATAGAGTATAAGTTATCTGGTTCAAATCCGGCTTGAGGCCTTTGTTGAAAACTGACTGCTGTCAAATGAGGGCAAAATGCTCTAGAATGTAATACAATTATTTTTTATATAATTCACAAATCTGATGTTTTTTGTATTATACCTATGTTTGTCCTTCATTAATGTATGACAGTCAGACAGAATCACATCTCTTAAGAAGGATGTTTCCAATTTATCCTAGAGCACAATTAAACAGTGACGGCCAAATGGTGTGTTGCTTTAAATCTGGCTGCCGCAAGGAATCATGGGACGGTATTATCGTCTTCTCTTTCGTAAAGGATGGTCCAGTGTATCCTATGCTTAAGGTGATAAGAAAGGGAGCATTAACACACCTTTCCTTAACATTTAGAGAATTCATACAGCTCATATCCTGGTTGCCACTTAGCAAAAAATACTATCAACCACCAACATGTGAAAATCCTGATTTGGCTTGTAACACCACTTTGAACTCTCTCCCTCCCCTTATTATCCAGGCAAAGTGAAGGCTCTCTATGACGCTCAGGCCCCAATGTGTCCAGTCTGCCAGGCGATTCTGCGACCAGGAGAGCTGCAGGAACACATGGAGCAGGAGCTGACCAAACTTGCCCAGATACATATCAGGTAGATTTTTTTTTAAATTTTATTTCACTACATTAATATTATAATTCAGTGAGTCTTCTTCCACTGTCTTTATTCAACATTATGTGGTTTTATCCAGAGATCTCCTCACGGAACCGTTGAGAATCACATCTTACCCTCCTACCTCAAACCATTTTCTCTTTTTTTCTCACTTCCTCCAGTTATCCATTTGTCATTTTCATCCCGTTTTGCGTCCTAGACTTTCTATTTCTGTTCAGCTTTCAGGTAATAATAAACGTTGACAGATTTTGTAGCCAAAGGGATCCCCCCCCCTTCCCCCAACCATCCCCTTTAGTTTCCCCAGGTGGTATCTCCTGTCTCCTCTGTCACCTGCGTGCAGTGTTTACAAGCTGCTTCATTGTTCCCTACATATTTCATATTACAGCCTCCGGCCTCCAGGCGACCAATCACACAGCGGGTGGATAATGTCCTTCTAATGGCTGCTTTGAGCCCTGAGCAAACGCACACACACAGTCTAAAACATACACACAAGAATCAGGAGCGTGCACACACACACACACACACACACACACACACACACACACACACACACACACACACACACACACACACACACACACACACACACACACACACACAGACACATTACCTGCTGCTTAGACCAGAAGAATGATTCCTCCAATAAAGACATTACACTCCAAATCTGCTTAACAACCGCTCCGTGGACAGTAATGGTTTCAAATTGAACTTGGCCCACGGGGACACTGTATGTGTGTGTGTTGGGTGTGTGTGTGTGATTTTGTACAGTATCTGTGTTATAGACATAAAGTGAGAAAGAGTAAAATGAGGTTATTCACAGACTCAGACACAAATTCAGATAAAAGCAGAGGGTATTCACAAGATGACATTTAAAAGAAAATATTGTGTTTGTAAATTTAATGGGAACATAGTGTTGTTGACTTGTGTGTGTGTGTGTGTGTAAATGTGTGTGTGTGTGTGTTTATGATTTTCCTCTTTTCTCTGCAGTGCCACCACAGTGCAGCACAACCACCTCATAAGGTCGCCGAAGGTAAACAGTGGATATCATCGTGAGTTTAAAGAGAACACAGTAGCTGTGATCGTTTCTCTGACTTTCAGTTCTTTCTACTTTTTCTGTCCAGTCTCTGTCGCTCTCACTTCATATCAAGCGCGAAGGAGGTTCTCCCACTTCGCCAGCTCGAACATCTGAAGACGCACACTCCGACCGCTACCAGGTGAGGTTAAAGGTAACTCATTCAGTATCAGATTATCAGGAGTTTCAGATTAACAGAGCGACATGATTGTACATATGTGTTTCCACTGGCGCTCAGATTTAAAAGTAAAAATGTCTAAGTGCAGCCTGCTGTCCTAAAGGTGTACAGAAACTTCATAAGCCAGAACAAAAGTTAATATTATGATTATTTATGCTAATTTATATATGTCAGTTTCATACTACTTGGGATTTCTGAGTGAATCTGTGCAATCTTTTGATCATTTTACTTGAATTCTATAAATGTCACTTTCAAACATGTGTACTGATACTTTCGATTCAGGCACTATAAAAGTACTGAACAACTAATAGTTTTTTTTCCTGTTGTGGCGGCAGTTTTATAGACGTGTTGATCAAATGCTGTGCTTTCACTAACCACATCACTTATCAGTAATAGGTTCATCAGAAGTCAAGTCAAGTCAAGTTTATTTTTATAGCTTAAACTCTTGGTTCATGGAAAAATTCCACAAAAGAAAAAGACAGTATTAAGTAAATAAAGTACAAACATAGGAAAATACGTAGAAATGAAGCATAATTAATTGAAGATGAAAGCATACAAAGATTATCATTGGTGTCGGTTAAGCACTTTCTCTAAAAACACTTTTTAATGCTGCTGAGTTTGCTATCTTTGCTCTCTAATAAAGGTGACAATAGTAAGAAATAAGGATATCTAGTGTGTTGATATCGTACTACTATCTACTGTGCTGCTGTTCATATTTTCCAGTAGAAATGTGAAAGAAATATATTGTTTAAATCCCACTTAAGAAAAATATGAATCACTCTGATGTTGTCCTTTCTGATTGTTGCAGACGTTTCTCCGTGTCCGGGCCAACAGACACACGAGACTAAATGGTACGTTGATGCACGCAGAGTTGACCTAATGTCATGTTTCATAGCTGCTGTCATTTAAAGAAAACTCTACGGTAGACTCTGTCGGGGCTGCTGTTTTAAACGGCTTTGAATAAAAAACATGTAAAAAAGTAAGGACTCAGCGCTTTTAAAAACTTTATATTTTCCTTTGTTCACACTGATGCGAGCAGTTATATGTTTCGTCCCCCCCACACCCCCCTTCCCGTCACCCCTCACCAGTGGTTTAGATATTTCCCTTTTTTTCCCACACCATCTCTCACCGGCCTAGCGCCCACACGAGCAGAGGAGCTATTAACCTTTCAACTTTGACCTCTTGATATGTTAACAGTCGATGACCTCTGCTGGTGCAGGTGCTACGTCAAATCTGCCCCATTACGCCCCCACAGCGCAGGAGCCCACCTAGACTGCACACAAGCTGGTAAGACACACCGAGAAGCACTTCCTTCATCATCACGTTTAACTAGAGTGAGCAGCTGTTGAGTTTTGCTTCCAGTCCCTAAATTTAAAGAAAGAATATGAATTTCTACTAATAGGCTTATTAGATATGACTAATGGTTTTATGAATGGTTAATAAATGTTTTACTAATTGCCACAGTTGAATGAAGTTAGTATGTCAATAATGAAGGGCTGTTACCATAATCTTTCTACTGACGATCTAGAGAACAAGTTATAGTGGAATAAACATCAGGACATATAATTTTTCACAACCTGGTATTTATAAATGGCTTAAACTGTTCTATGAAGCAAATGATTAGTAAATCATTAATAAAGAAACCCTTTACTTACAACTTATAAACTATTAATAATAAAATATTCGAAAGTGGTAACAAAAAAAGATTAATTAAACATTAATAGATAAACAACTGTAAAAACAACTGTTTTGTTCTGCAGCCATCTGACAATTTTTTAAGTGATATAATAGAGTTTCTGCTCTGATACAGACGTGAAGACTCACACAGCGTCCTTAAAGCTGCGGCTGACACTACAGACATCTTACTACAGTTATTATTAACACAGAGATTCTGCAGCTCTTAGCTGACTCTTCAAACTGCCAGTGCTGTCGAGGTCTGTTAGCCTTTATTGGGCCTTATAACAGGACAGCATAATGAGCTTCTAAATACATGTCAGGGAGGAAAACGAAGAAGGGAGGAGGAGGAGGAGAGGGGGCTCCTCTGTTGATTAATCAACCTATCGCTCTCTCTTTCCCTCTCTCCCTCTCTCTGTTTGATGAGCTCTTCCTCATCTATGACCATCTCTTTAACCCTCATTATGTTTGCTGGCATGGCGGCACTCGGGTCACGGCCACCAGCTCTCTGTGTGTGTCCCCCCCCCCATCCTCGGGGTCCACTGTCATACAGCGGGAATTAGAGGGCCCTAAAACTTAATGTCCCCTTCTGCAATCTGCAGTCAGTCAGGTCACAGTGGGAGAGGAGGTGCAGTTGGTGTTCTGCCATGTTAACTTTAATATCAGAGAGGAGAGTGGGGGGAGGAGGGCAGGGTGGCAGGATGGGGGACGGGAGGAACGTTTTGCATCCACTGCTGAACTCCAGTTGTTGTGTATGTAAAGCCTGCATCTGTGCTTTCTGTCTCTTTCGTATAACTGTACCTCGGGGTTTGTGTGTGGATGTGGTCGACTTGTTCTGTGATTGTGTTACGGTGACATTCACATATAAACTGGTGACATTCACATATAAACTGTACTTAAAAAAGATCTTAAACAACAAAAGAAGTTGGTATTATTTAATGTTGTTGCTGTCAGATGAGTTCATCCCCCCATCATGTTACAAAAGTTCAATCAAACTGGATTTTATTCAACACTACACATTAAAGAAAAGTGGATATGTTTTGCATACAACACATAATGATCCTGAAACTGTCGGTGTTCAGAATTGGTCCCTTAATTTCATTTTTTCAACAATCAGCAGAGTTTCAGCAATTTATCCATTCCTTTAGCTTCATATTATTATATAACTGAAATATATATTGTTTCTTAATTTACTAACTAATTATTTTACCCCTGGCTGGGAATCACTTGTCTATGTAAAATTTACTAAAAAACTAAATGGCAAAAGTAAAGAAATGAACTCAAAGTGTGAAAAGATTATGTTTTTTCTGACATTTTCGCATTTATCACAAACATTTAATATTTGGGAAGTAAATAATGTTTTTTAGCAATGAATGAATGAATGGTGAGGGGAGTTACGTTTCAAGGCCTTTCCAGATTATTTATTGTTTTCTTTGAATCCCCGTTTTTGACGTAATAAAACTGCAACACTATCTTGGACCCAAAAGCAGAACTCAGTCAAGACTGGCAACTGTTCACAGGAGATGTATTAAGGTGGTTTCAAGGATGGGGTCCGTTAGGCTTAGACAGAACCTCATGGTGGAGCAGAGAGAGCTGGGAAACAGACTGACGAGGGAGGCAGAGATCACAGGCAGGTTAAGCACTTCGTTAGCTAACCGAACGATGCAGGAGCTTGATGAGGGAATGTGTCTCAACAGTGCAGGTAGATTGGCAACAAGAGAGAGAATGAGATGAAATGCCACACCTAGACAACACACACAGAGAGGACAAACAGGGGACTGACAAGAAACACAAGGGAGGGGTAAACAGCATACCCTTTTATATACCCTAATTAAACCATAATATGTTAATGAGTCTTCTAATATGCACCACCAATGTACATATGAATAAAACTCTGAACCAGAGACAGAACTTCCATAATACAAGTTGTATTTTTGTTGTTGAAATGTATGTTACTGTGAACTAGATCGCGAGGGAAGACTGAAAAACATATATATAGAATTAAGGATGAGAAACAAAGAGCGTCCCCTGATCTCCCACAGAGAGTCATACAACCTTCAGCGAAAAGGAAAACGACAAAACCTTCCTCTCTATACAGTCCCATACTTTTCTGTGTGTGACTTCCATCACAAACTACTGCCTGTTTTCAACCTCCCTCTGTTTTTGAGACACAAAGTTACGCAAAATGCCATGGGATCAGGCCCCTCATTCATGCAGTCAGGTATTAAAGGAAGTTTGTATGAAGTTTGAAAGTTAAAAAATCATAAAGCAACCAGTTAAACTCACTTAGGCCTGATTCTAAAGTGTCTTTATCACCATCTCAACCTTTTATTTTATCTTCTCTGTTCCCAGTCAGGATCGGAAAGCTGAAGAGGAGGAAACAAGAAGATGGACAGGTGTGTGCTCAATTTTTTTTTTCTCCAATATGACAGATGAAAATTTTGTTTTATCTTTATTGCAATCGGAGATGAGCACCACCACTGTTGACTGCTTTTGTTCACGTAGCATCAGTGTCACTGTCAGCTCACTGTGTATCCATGTGAAAACACTGCCAGCAATGGTTCACAGCTATGAAAACACAGAAGCAGATACGTAGCTCGAGGCTACGGGAGGCATATGGACATATTCACCGAGACAGTGATATTGTGTACTTTATCTTTATGTGTGTGTGTGTGTGTGTGTGTGTGTTTTAGGAGGGTTCAGCTGACTTGGCGCCGTTGCAGGACGAGTGGAATGAGAGGAGAAGGATGCAGATGTCGTCCATAGTGCGGGGGTTTAAAGGTAAGCACAAATCTGTGTGTGTCATAAGTGTGTGTGCGTGCCATCGAGGTACCCATGTGTGTGATCTTATTCAGTGGAGGGTGAATAATGTGACTGAGTGACAGTTGAAAAACCACTGAACTTTTCAGTCCAGATTACAGCGGAGCAGGATGCCTTGAAGGTTAGACTGAAAGTAACAGTTTCCTTTACACAAGAAGGAATCTCTGACCGGCGGACTTCTTACACGCTGACTGACAGAAACAAGCAGGCGGCCAACATCAGAACATAACTTTTAGGATTCTGAAATTCTCCTTGAACTTCAGAACCGGCCATGTCTCTACTGAATCCTTTTACAAGCAACTTCATACCAGAGTTGTTAAACACATTTGTTTGATTGTTCTTTCAAATGTGTCCTCAGGTGCAGCGCTGGTGAGCACGACTTCTAAAGAGTGCAGAGACAGCGACGCAGACCTGGACGTGGATGGAGACGATACTCTGGAGTACGGCAGAGCGCAGTATCCTTTAACTCAGCAGCATCACTGAAATTTGACTGCATATTTGAGTTTAACTTTATACTTATTCACATTTTGGCTGTCTTGAAAAGTTAACTTTAAAAAAAAACCCAAAAAAAGATCTTCACTGAGAGAAAATGTGATTGATCGATTAAGGTTTTCTTACAAACTCCGAAACTCTTAGTCAAACTATAACTATTTTTTAGCATTTGTAAGCTCGATATGTGTCTCACTTGTTGTTATCCTTGTGTTGTTCTACTTTTCCTGACCTTTGTTGTCAGATACACAGAGACCGATGTGATCCCGTGCTCAGGAGAAAGCTCCAGGGAGACAACATTGAAGTATGTATTTGTCCTGATGGTGTCTCATTCACAGTGGATGTTCAATTAGATATGAAAATCATCATACCATGTATTCCTTATCATTCATCACAGCTGATAACGCTTTTTTTTTAATTTAAAATGTTGGTTTTGTTATGTTTTTCCAGCAGCAGCAGTGCGTTGCCTGACTCTAGAGTAAACCTAGAGTTTCCCAAATGGTCAAATGATGGTGAGTTAAGTTAACTTTAAATGATTGAATTAATTGATTAAATAACAAAAAAAGAAATAAGTGTATAAGAACACGATGTTAGGTAGATGCCTCTCATATTTATTTGTTCTATTTGTTCGTTCCCTCAGGGAGTCCATCTACCAGCGGTGGAGAGAAAGTGGACGGCAGCATAGCTGGTCTCCCAAAAACCTGCAAAAACTCTGTGATAGAAACGTGAGTTTGTCACTCAGAGCTTTCAATACTGAGCAAACAAGTTTGTGTCTCAAATGCGTCAAAGCATCACTGCTAATAATCCCAATTATTCATTTTTATTAAACCTTTATTTAACCAGGCAAGTCATTAAGAACACATTCTTATTTACAACTGGGGTCTCGAAAAAGGCTCTTAAGGGAAAGGGGTAGGGGCTAAAAGAAATGTAAAATTAAAAAAGACAGCAATACACATCCAAACATTTCCAACACAGCCGTTACTGGCATAGAATCACAACACGCATTTCACGGGACAACATCATCACATAAAAGACATGCAAGCATGCACACAAGCATCTGGCAGTAGCAGACAACAGCATCACGGAAAACGACAACAGAACAAGAGACAAACATGCAAAACAAATGGTTGAAAATGTTGAGTGACGTATTGTTTTAAAGTTGTTAGACGTACAGTTTAAAGAAACAACAGAAGCATTCATCTGTAATATTGTAACAAGACAATAAAGATTGATGTTCTTATTACAATGAATAAAGTCCTTCCACACAGTACCTTCCTTTGTTTGACTAAAATAGTCCTCTTTGTCATTCAGTTTGAATGTCTGCTATGCCGTCAGCACATACTGTTCAAGCTGTTGTCTTTTTGTGCAATAAGTTTGATATAGAAGATTTTATTTGTGTGTAAACTCACACGGTTTAGACTTCAGAACCGAAACAAAGTGGTGAATAAGGTAGTAAAATCAGGTGTGAATCAGCCAATCAGAGCTGAGCCTGTAAAGAGAACTTTGCCGGCCGTGCTCTCTGTGTGTGGTATCAGTTCAGAATACCTAGCCATGCTCCCACCAGCCTGATACACACGAATACTATATCAATGTGATGATATCATCAATCAAGGTCATAGCAGGCGCGTACACACATTTCATCACACTTACTGCATCGCAGCCTGTCTGCCTCGCTGTACAGTATGTTTGCACATATAGTCGATCCTGTAATTGTACGTGTCTGTGTGTACGTCTATCTCTGTGAGGACCATGACACCACAACCCCCCTCTCTCACCTCACACACACACACACACACACACACACACAGCCTCTGCCTATGATAAATGAGACAGCGAATGCAGGCAATGTGATTGCTGCTAAATTTCATGCTCAGTGTCCATGTTGGCCAGCGAATAATTTAATCTGTCTTCGATTTATAAATGACTCTCCAGTGTCTGCCTAACTCACGCACCCTCCCATCTCCCCTCCTGTTACCGTCCATCCGTGTGTGTGTGTGTGTGTGTGTGTTTGTGTGTGTGTGCGCATGCAGACTCTCAGAGGATTCCACGCTGACAACTCTGGATGCACTTAAAGCTCGGATACGGGATTTGGAGAAACAGTTGTCTAAAGGAGACAGATTTAAATGCCTCATATGCATGGTGAGTACGAAGCCAAATCAAATCAACAGAGCAGACACACAAAATAGAGATCACAGCGCAGTCATGCAGAAACTGCTGATATTCCTGTAGGGACCTGTGTTTCTGGGCAATACTTATTAAAATCGGTCATGCTCTTTCATTGGAATTTACTGTAATTGTGGTGATGATGATTTGATATATGACACAGATTTGTATGTGTTATCCTTTTTTTTGCTTTTTTTAAATATGGGAAACACTTTAAGTACATTTTTCTAAAGTCGCAAGTAAATCTGTTTGACATGAAATTATAATTTTTGTTATATTTTCAATTCTGTATTAGCGTGATATAGATTGATCTTAATCTTGAGACCTAGCTCTGACATTGATATCATTTTTTCAAAACAATTTTACTCTAGTGCTGTAATGATAGAATAGATAAGGAATCATTAAAGTCATTCATTGAGCAAAAATGCCACATGTTTGCTCATCCCATTGCTCTGTTTTATATCATCGTTTTGTGCTGTTCACTGAACAAAGAAACTATATAAATAGTTGACTTTTGCTGGTCTCTGCGGACTTGTGATGAATATTTTTCACAACTTTATTCACATTTTATAGAGAAAATGATTAGCCAATTAATAGAAATGAAAATTTTTTATGAAAATAATTTGTAAGTACAGCCCTCTTATATACAACAAAATACATGTTGTGGTTTTTCAAATACAAGCGCACTAACAGAAGGAGTGTGTAGAAGGAGGGAAGCCGGTGCGATTTTAAAGCGATGGACTTAACTTGTTCATTTTGATTTGAACTTATGGAGATAGTTGCTGAAACAATATGTTTTCAACCATGTATTTAAACCGAAAAAGTAAAGTGTAAATAATCACTAAACACCCCAGCTGGACCTGGGCTGATTTGACCGAAGGGTCTTTCAATGCTCTTATTCTAGTTTCACATGGACATCTAGTGGCAACTTTATGTACTACATGTAAGAAATCATCACCTGTGTTTTCTTTCTGCAGGACACTTACACGACCCCTCTCACCTCCATCCAGTGCTGGCATGTTCACTGTGAGGAGTGTTGGCTTCGAACGCTGGTAAAACATCAGATTTGTGTTGATTCACATAAACAGGAAGTAAAATCAGAGCATGTTTGAAAAAAGGTAATTTTTTTGTCTTTCGTTTTTCTTTAGGGAGCAAAGAAGTTGTGTCCTCAGTGCAACACTATCACCTCACCTGGAGACCTGAGGCGGGTCTACCTGTGACGCAGCCACTCACACAATAAGGAGAAGGGATAATTCTGTTTTAACCAATTGGGTGGATTTGTGGGCAGCTGGCCTGTCACAGACTCCCTCCTTCATCCTCCTCCTCCTCCTCCTCCTCCTCACACCTACTTGTCCTCCCTGTCAGTGTACTCCTAACAACCACTAACCCCTGACAATTTGAAGAGCAGAAAGTGTGACCTTTGACCTTCCTTTACAGCCCTGTACATTAAAAGTGTTCCTGCTGCAACATCTAACAGAGCAGAAAAAGCATCTTAAACCAACTGAGAGCTCAGGCACTGAAAAACAAATAAAGAAAAAAAACAACACTTTGGGACAATATTTATCGATTTTGTAACCCTTTTTTCTGTTTTATGAAGAAAAAAAATAGTTGAATCACATGCAAAGCACATGTACATAGTTTTGTGTAAGTTTGGATCGATGTGTGTGTGTAAATGATGTTGACTAGCAACCCAACCGATTTACTGTACAGAGTTTGTCTTTGATTAGATCATTTATTATTTGTTTAGCTCCTGTAGGTTGGAAAGAGTCACAATAATCTTATTACATTCAGGCTCATTTTGTCTTTCTCATTGATGTGTTTCTTATAGTTTCCTTAAATCTAATTTTATCAATGTTACTACAATAAAACGTGTGTCTAAAAAGTAGTTGTTTCACAAGGTATCTTATTTGGGGGGTAACGTGAATATTCACCTGTTGAGTGTGTGGATTTTAAGTGTGATCGGACAGTAAGCACCTTGTTTTGTTTAGGCCTGGCGGGAGCCTTGTTGTGATGACTCTGAAGTGGTGAAGTCGCCCTTTAAGAAGTGGGTCAGTGCAGGATTAGTCAGGCAGAGCCCATCACATCCCATCTGCAGTCGAGGGACACTAAACCCTGCTATTCTGAGCTTTTACTGCGTGTGACTGAAGACTACAAGATCCAATCACAGAGAAGGAAAACGCACTAAAAATCCTGAATTCATAATAGTTATTAGCAGGATGATGTCATTTGGAGTCCATCAGCAGTCAGCTGTTTTAAACTCCTTTTTTTTTATCTTCCAGTTTCTACAATGTATCTCCATCGCAGTGGGAAAAGTGAAATAGCAGACCATATGCTTCTCTCATTCCCACCATTTAACCAACTACTTGCTCTAGAGGAGCTGCCAAATAGACTGTGGTTGCACTGGGCAGCTTCCAAGTATGAATATGTGAACTTTATGAGTGTGAACAGGGCCTTGCTGAAACTGTCATGGATAAATCACTGTTAAAAAATACTTCTTCCAGAGAAACTTTGTGTAGTTTTGTTTGATTTTTATGATCATTAAAGGAAATCCTGGAAATAATTAAAGTATATTTACCTCCTTAACTTTAAGTCTTTTCCTCGCAAAGCCAAACTCTAGTGCTCAAGCAACAAGTCTCTGGTTTACCAGCAGAATAATAAATGCGAACAAAGCTTTTGCTGCAGTGTACGCCATCATTTGTTTATGAAAACCTTTGACCTTGCCCACATGCTCTTGTGACCTGCTCCTGTGTGGATGGTGTGGATAAAAACAAGACAGCATGCACACATGTGATTGGTCATTGAGCTGAAGGGAGGTGGTGGTAATTCAGACTGACAGTGAGCTGCTTCGGTGAATCAGACTTACAAAGACACACATACACATACACTCATTGTAGTCCATTAAGAAGCCTCATTGAAGACTCATCTGCTATTGAACGTCTCTACGACACGGACTGTACAGGCTGCGTGAGGAAAGGTAAGGAAAGCTATAGTAATAACTAATGCGAATAATGTGAGTTTAAACTCAGGTTCAAACCTCAACTTAAGCCAAAGGAAAGTTGCATTATAATTGAATTGCACTGTACAGCTCAATTGTAGCCTGTCATACTGCACATTCATAATATATGTACCGGTTTTGTTGTCTGCTTAGATATTTTAAATGCTCTGAATTAATGTGCAGGTTAAAAAATAAATTCAGATTTTCTTGATCTCTTTTCACTTTTTATCTAAAACAGCAGGTGAAGCCAGGGAATTACTTGTAGAAACAAGATGATGAAGGGGGAGGTTGGATGTTTTTTGACTGCTACAGACTTTGACTGTATTATTAAGTAATTGTGTTAATGGGGATTCTAAATGAATTGATTCAGAATTGTCCCTGAAGTATCACCGTCTCTTTAGCACAGCAGGTAAATGGGTCACCTGTCCTGGACCCTGTGTGCCGCCTGGCCCAGATCCAATTAATCCTGTTGGCTGACCTGCCTTGACTTCATTAACAGGCACTCTTAACGTTATAATCAGGGCCTCCGGCTGTCTACCACGTCAGCAATTAGGACATGGACGTGTTGAAATATTTCAATTAAGGAAAGTAGACTTTAAGAGTGGAGATTAAAACCACAATAGTGCAAAGGTCTGCATGCATGCTGGGATGTTTCTACCTGACAGGGTAGTGGTTAAAAAAAGCTTGGATCAAAGGATTAACCTGACTGCACCTATGACCCGTTGACTGGATAGTTCGTGAGCTTAATTTAATTATAATAGAAATGGTGTTTTGGTCAAAAATAATTTATTCCAAACCATTTTTGTTCTGTATAAAAGGATTCTCACTAAAATGCCCTGTGCTCTATTTTGTAGTAATGGTTGCCAAACCTTTAACTCAACATTTGCGCTGGCTCATTGTATCTGATTTTACTCTGCTCTTAGCATAAACCTGAGCTTCCTCTGTCCCTGTCCTTCCGTCTGTCACAGAACAATGTCAGGACCGAGACCTGTGGTGCTGAGCGGCCCCTCTGGAGCAGGGAAGAGTACTCTGATGAAGAGGCTGATGAGGGAACACGAGGGCATCTTCGGATTCAGCGTGTCACGTACGTTTGTTCGCCAACTGGCTACTGGCCTCCGTCACAACATCCTTTCTGAGCAGGAAGTTGGACAGGAGGGACAGTCTCTCAGCATGAATGAAGCTTAAATTCTGAACATGCCAATAAATGCTTTGTTAAATCAGTAAATATTTTAATGAGACTTTGTGGCAATTCCACTTTAATATCTATCAAACGCAACATAACTGATGATTCATTATCTTATTTCTGGGAGGGTTTTGATGATGAAATCCTCTCCTCACAGACACAACAAGAAATCCTCGACCAGGAGAGGAAGATGGCAAAGGTACAGTCAAAACAGAGTTTTTAGCATCTTCACAAGTGTTACAAGTGGGTAACTGATGTTTTGAGCACCCTGGCAGGGCAATAGGACCATGATGCTCTGTGATTCAAATTTGTTGAAACAGTAGAAGTTTGATTCAAAGAGTATTTTACACCTCTTTGCTTTTTGTGTTTGTGCCATATTTTCCAGCCTCCCCTCCCTGCCCGTTCTAAAATAACACCCACAACACTTCTTACTCCCAAGTGAACTGAACAAATACTTTATCCAATCTGTATGGCTCGCTTGATATAAAGGGATAACCCTCTTCTGTGCCTTTTTTGCTTTCTCCATAGGGCTGAACAAGCTCCCAATGCTTCTGGGGGCTTCTTTACTACCCATAGCAGCCGTCTTCTCCTCTGAAGACATAAAAAAATCTACCTCTTTTCCGTGTCCAAACGAATCAGAAACCACAGATAAAGGTGACCAGTTTTTAAGGCAGAGGGGTTACTTTCATCATCCTGGCACACTGCCATTGGACTTTGTATAGGAACTAGTCATGTGACTAACAAAAAGAGAAGAAAAAAAATGTTTAATGATCTAAGGAATCTGGACAGTTTACACTTTGGAGTAAAAAGCTTTTGAAAATAGCCCCCTGTGATGCCTCGGTAGTGATTCCCATTTCCAGTCCCATAAGGTTTTGTGTGTCCCCTTTCCAACTGTGGCTGGTGGACCAATGATGATTTGCAAGCAACCATTAGCATCTCAGGAGAAAGATTCATAACGTAGAGTTATTTTGCTATATAGGGGATCGGTTTGAGCTTTTCAAACACTGCTGTCATGCCCATTTAATTGTTGTGTTAAAAAGATAACTGTTCTTTTATAAGATGCCATATTTTAATTACTACTGACAAATCAGACGTTGTTAAAATAAATGTATTAATCTAGAACACAACCATTGATTTGCTTCCTTTGGGTCGGACTGAGGTTTTGATCTTGCATCAGAATATTTCATGTGGTGCAGTTTTCTTGAATGCTGTTTAAAAGCAATGTCTGTCCATGTTTTCAGGCTTATTATCTATTTGTTTACAGCACAGCCACTTCCTATTATATCCAGCGTTTCCCTTTATATTGTTACTTCAGTCTGAGCGGACTCCTTCATGTTCTCATGCTAATGATTGTGTGCTATCGCAGTGTCCATCAGTAGAAGTCATTTGTTTCTTAAACTCTCACAGTTTTAGATCCCCAGAGGTTTTGATGTTGTGAAGATGTAGCCCTATGGATCTGGTATGGACAATATAATGTGCTCTGTAACAATTATACTAAAGGCATATTTACAAAAAGTAAAAGAAAAAACACATAACTTATCTTTCCAAGCTTTTCTCCTTAGCTAATGTCTGTATACTATAGACACACAGTCTCAAAGCTGGCTTAGAGGAGAACATCTTACACTTAGGAGAACATCTTACAACATCTTACACTATCCAGGAAATTGTCAACAATTTAGCCTTTGTGACTGAATGTTCTTTCCCTTAGCCTGAGATCACTGTGATGAAACTGGACCCACTAAAAACTTTAGCGAGGGTTTATTTGATTTCCATCATCACTCTTCAATCATTTCTTTCCATTGTGCAAGTTTTCATAGCAGAGCTATATTCATTATTAAAGTTGCTTCTCACAGACTACCACTTCTCAACAAGAGAGGCCGTGCAGGAGGGAATTGACAACGGAGACTTCATTGAAAACGCTGAGTTTTCCGGAAACCTGTATGGAACGAGGTACATTTTTGCATCCCTGCATGCATGCCACCATATTTTTCACCATGTAATCAAGTGCAACCTCAGAAAATGTCTATTATTTAGATGCACGATCGCTTTTGGTACACATTTTATAAAAGCATTCATTTTGAAGACCAAGGCCACTTAAGGGGCAGTGTCTTAGCAAGCATCTCTCCTGCAAAAAAAAGAACATTACCTGTATGTTTGGAGTGTTTTTGTTGTTCTAAATGCTGTTTCAGTAGCTTTTCCACCCACAGCATGGATGAAAAGCTGAGTTAATATTAGTGAAAACACAATAAAGTATCAGTGTCAGTGATAATGTTTAAAATTAATTCAATAGAAACTAAGACTGTTGTCTTACAAAATAGCCTACTATCAGGCTTTGCCACAGGGATCAAGAGGATATATATAATAGTCTGGTGACAGATGGTGGATCTTTAACCCCCCTAAGGTCAAAAAGAGCAACGCTGCGGCTCAGCATTGTGGGTCACGTTTAATCTCTCCCTCTTATTCTGGATGTAACACGCACTCACTGTGCGAGTCTGAGCAGCTTGGACCAAGGCAGCGATCCTCTTACTTTAGTCACTATGTGTGACAAGCACAAAATGACACGATTACACTCTCCATACCTGGTTGAACATCGCCAAGCCCCGTCCATGTTCAGATGTGTAGTCCTGGTGGTTTAAAGAGCCTCTTGTTTTATATGATTTTGTAATTTAACAACGCTTTGATTCTGTAGCAAAGCTGCCATAGAAGACGTGCTGGCCATGAACAAAATCTGCATCTTAGATGTGGACATCCAGGGGGTGAGGAGGATTAAAGAGACTGACCTGAACCCTATCTACATCTCCATTCAGCCTCCATCCATGGAGATCCTGGTAAATGTCCAACTTTTTATATTGCATTAATGAAAGAAAATAGCGCAATATTTCCATGCAAATACTGTATTCATTAAGCTCTGTTCTTGTTTGTGCAAAGTGGGCTGTAAATAAGTGATATAGATGCTCATTTCTTACATTTATTTTAGGTTTTTCTGTGTATATTTTGATAATTATAATAAATTCATTCCAAGATTTCCTTTGAAAATATTCTTAAATACTGAGACACAAGTTGTTCCGAGAAAAATGTCAAACAAATACAGCCTTGTGAAATTTGTGCAGACATGAAAGCTGTTGTGTTACTTCGCGGAGCAGCTCTTGGTTCAAAGATGCTGTTTTATTGTCTTTCTCAGGAAACACGTCTGAGGGACCGACAGACAGAAACAGAGGAGAGTTTACAGAAACGCTTGGAGGCAGCGCGCATCGATATGGAGCTCAGTAAGTTTCTCAGCTGCTCTTTGTGGATATGATGCTGAAATAAAGACAACCACTGCAGCTGATCCAATTCTCCCCTCTAGGTAACGAGCCCGGGGTGTTTGATGTTATTATCATCAATGATGACTTAGAGAAAGCTTACGAGGAGCTCAAAGATATCCTCAATGAAGTAAGTAAAACCATAAATTATCCTTTCTCTTACTTATTTAACAAATACTTTGGAACTATTCCATGCCATCTGTTGCATACACCATTGAATATTCATGACGCTCTGAATAAGACCATTGGTTGAACGGATAAAACAATATCTTAATTTCTCTTTAAACAGGAAATCCAGAAAATTCAGGAGACAAAATCATAAGTAGGAAACGGTAACCAGTCATTAATCTGCTGGACAGAAGAACCAAAACGTGGGACTCTGGCCTGAATAACTCAATCTTCACTGACTGCAAATGACCAGATCTGAAATAAACTTTCATCTTGAGAAACATTTGTTTTTCTTTTGTTCTCTTTGTTATATGGTCGGAGGTTTACTCAGTACAGTTTCATGCTCACTGATGCTCAGATGTAAAAGAGACTCTGAATTGAAAGATGTTTGTTCTTCACTGATGGAATGGGGGTTATGTTAGATTTAGTAAAACCAGTGATTGATGTCTAGGTGTGAACATCTGTGCCAGCTGGCTCAGCTGCCATGAAAAAAGACAAATAGGTAAAACTGCCAAATTCAAATTCAGTGCTTCATTTGGTCTTCACAAGCCAAAGTTTCACACTGGCCTAAATTGAGTCCACATTAGTACCACCGGTCAGTACCCCCCTTCAAAATAGTTGTTGTTGAATTCTCAGACAGTAGAAATAAATTCCCTATTAGTTAAGTGTATAACTACTGTAACTAATATTAGGGTATTTAAATAATTACTCACATGCTGCATAAAATGTAACTATCAAGGAAATCTGTGCATCTGAGATAAAATCACTGCATATATAACATTTAAAACATTTGCATGTACTTTTGCATGTTAGTGTGCAAATTAGACTGAGTAAAGAACATGAGGACAATGACTGACCACTTTTGTGCCATTTAATTAATCTTTCATCCATCAACTCATTCTGGTGGGTGACCAACACAATATTTAATTATTATGAAACTTAGAAGCATTCGGTAAAACCTATATATCTAATCAACTTACCATTTGTACATTTAATTTAAGGCAAAACGTGAACATTTTTAAATACAATAAATCACTCAGAAAAACATTTGCCTTCTGTAAAAAGAAGAATGGCAGAAAAAACAGTTTTCACTTTAAGGCCAAAAACGTGCATCTGTCTGATACCGAGGAGCAAAATAACAGTTTCTGGTGTCACAAAATCCAATGCACTCTTAGACGAAACCTTCTCCCTGATTTGTTTCCATTTAAACCAAAGCACACTAACATATACAATGGATCAAAACACTATGAAACACTTTAAAAACTCATTAAGACGCATCACATTTTCAAAATCAGGATACTAAAATGATTTTAGAGATCTGGCCTGGCTCCAGCTAGCCAGAAACCAGCCACACATGAAACTATCAGCTGACATGAAATGTGCTGCTATAAGGCTGCGTAGTTTCTAAAAGGCCCCCACAGTGGTGCCTCACTGGAAGAAGGGACCTTGGAGCTTGGTGCGGACCAAGTCTCGTTTCTCCTCCTTCTGCTTGAGGTGATCTTTAAGCTTGTCCGTGGAGAAACACACTTTGGAGTGTCGGCCTTTGTGTGGGGGACGATGGGCACGCAGCCATGGGTTCTGGAGACACTCGGCCGCAGTGGGTCTCCCCCTACAAAGTTAAATATCATATTAGGATTCTCACATTCCTAATTCAGAATTGCAGTTTTTAGAGAGAAACTCACCAGGATTTGTTATTCAGGCTGCTCTTCATGAAGTTTAATGCCCCCTCTGACAGACCGGGGTAACAGCGTCCAAACTGGATCTTCCCTTTCTTGATGTTCCTGTCTTGCTCCCAGCCGTGCTCTGCATGGAACGGGCTGTCAGCACTCAACCTAGTGAAGAAAGGGAAAAAGTACATTATACAAAAATACACACAGTGTAGTTTAATACTAATAAATAATACATTATATTTATAGAGCGCTTTTCAAAGTTCTCAAAGACGCTTTACAGACATTTAAAATCATCATTAAGAGCTACACACTAAAAAGTTAAAACACACAGCATTCCTCAGACATTAAAAGCAGTTCTACTACTAGTAGCAGTAGTAGGACAACTATTGGACTGAACTAATCAGCTTACATAATTAAATCTTACATTATGAAAAATAATATTAACTAACGAATGAAAATGTGGATGATTGAATCTTAAGAATTGTTATTTTGTCAACTATCATACGTGCTATTGAGACAAATGTCAGACAAGATATTTGTCTCAATAGCAAGTTTGATAGTTGACAAAATTGGTATTGTGATAGCTGTTTTGCAAAAGTGGGAGCCACATATATCGTATATTATTTAAAAAAATAATTTTTTCTTTAAAAAAAATATTTAATGCAACACTTTCACCTGTATCTTTATACTTACATGATGAAAGACAGATATCCAATAGCCCAAACGTCAGTTTCAGGCCCAACACCCTGACCTTCCAGGATTTCCGGAGCTTTAGGAAGGACAATATAAACTGACAAAACAGACAGAAACAGGATATCGTCCATAAACAGCTGTGCTGTTACTGGCAATGACACATTCACCCACATTATTCATTTTCTGAGTTAGGAAAAATTACTCAAACAAGAAACGGATTTAAAAAAAGATAAGAACATGGACTTGGATTTGTTAGGCTATGGAGGATCAGCTGAGGGGGATGAAGTTAGGCTGAATTATTTCCATCCATCCATCCATCCGTCCTCCCTTAAAGAATGCGTACCTTTGCTGCGGCAGTCTGTTGGAGGCCACGACAGTCAAAGGTTTAGTACATAAGAAGAATCCACAATTTAGTTTGTCTTTTGATATTAATCTAAACATATTTCAGTACCTTTGCTCTCCGATAGGCCATGGATGTGCTCGACGTTGAGAGGCTGACCGGGCGTGAAGGACTGAGCCGAGCCCAAGTCGACTATCTTCAGGTGGTTACAGTCATCCACCAGCATGTTGTCGGACTTCAGGTCCAGGTGGACGACCCGACGACTGTGTAGGTAGTCAACCGCACTCAGGATCTGAACCAGCAACTCAGCGACTTGAGTCTCTGCGTACAGATCTCTGAAAGGGCATAAAACACAGACAGCTTTGTTAATGGTTGTACAAACGTTTTGACATTGGTCTGAAACAGGATATAGGATATAAGATTTTTGTTTTTATGATATTACATTGATTAGTGACAGCAAGTGTCTGTTAGACATCTGCAATCAGTGTTCAGTTTTATTTGTTTAGATTATCTCAAAATCACTCAAAATGTAAATTACATTAATAATTGATATTAAATCATAATAACACCAGCATGTCAGCAAGTTTGAAAGGGCCCAATCCGGCCTGTTGGAACTAATTGGAGCAGTATTTCTAAGGAAATCTTTTGCTTATTTTTTTGTTTTTCCCAGTCTTAGAGTGTCTTATTTTGTTCATCACTTCTGCCTCAAAAGTAATATGGAGGCTTTTAGCTGTATGGACTACTTGATAATGTTGCTGGCTTATGTTTCTCAAGCCTTCCCTTTACCTCGATGCCAGACTGTAGAGCAGCTCCTTGCCGGGACAGAGCTCCTCCACTAACACCACGTAGCAGGAGGTGAAATAGGCGGTTTCCAGCTGCACCAGGTGAGGATGATGAAGCCTCTTCAGCAGCTGGTACTCCCTCAGCACCAACTGTCTCTGCTCTGCCTGGTAAGGGGTGATCTTGGCAACAAACACTTGGCTGGTCTCAGCATCCCTACACAGGCTGACTACGCTGAAACGCCCCCTGAGAGAGAACAAAAAAAAAAAGAGGAATATGGCAAATTAGTGCCTAAGAGAAAGTGGGAGGAACAAGTTTAGACCGTCCTTTTACTAATGCATCCTGGACCTGATTCTGGTCTGGTGTAACACTGAATAAGCAGGTAAAGAATGAATGAGGGTGTTAATGTTACTGAAGTGTTTTTCTTCCTTAAAACACTAATCCTAAAGCTAAGAATTTAAGTCTATTGGGAAAAATCTACTTTGATTTACATTTAAAGATGAAAAATGTTGAATATAAGCACAAAATATCCTTCTCTTCCCCAACAAAAACTATGACGGACTCCAGAAACCTGAAAAGTCCCATCTACATTTCAAAGTAATACCCAAATGAAGAAAATCAGATCATGTGTGAACAAACTAAATACAGTAAATAAAAAAACATTTTTATTAAAGATGAGTTTCTGATAAAAAATAAATAAATTGCAGCTTCTACTTAAAACACCTACCTGTTGATCTCAGAGAGGAAATTATAGTTCCTGTGTGCTGTCTGTCGCTCTGACCCAGGGACCTTTGACCCCAGTGACTCAGTCTGGATCAGAGGAATGTGAATTTCTGTACAGCAGAATAAATAAAGGTGACATTTCAACCTTTCGTGACGCAGCTGTTCGCACATTTAACAGTTTAGGTATATATCATTGGTGGATTGAGCCAAAGCACCAAACCAGTGAAAGCAAACATGCAGCATCATGTTTGAAAGTATTTTTTCTTGCCTTCAGGATGAGTAGCCATGACAACCGGTGCTGAAGCGTCACTGAAAGGTCCTGCTCCTGTTTTGGTGATGCAACCAATCCTGAACACATAAGAGGCTCCTCTGGGTAAATCCTTTACCACGTAGCAGCTTTCAGTCACCTCCTCCGACAGGACCGTCCACTCCGCACCTGAGGAGGTGCACAACACAAGAGTTTTACTCTGACATCCACACCTACTACTGCACATATTAATGCTCTCTCACTAGATTCATAAAAATATGATCTAATCACATAATATACATTGGCTTTCATCTTATTATTAGGCTCTGTCTTTAGAATTATAATAAAGTGCAACAAACTAAACATTGGTGATTAAATGGCTACATCCAACAGATAGTTCTGGTCGTTGATTATGATTGGCTGAGCCGTGTTTGTACCTGGGAAACCGTTACCTGCCGTTGCTTCCGCCCAGGCAAAGGGGTCTACCTCTATCCAAAGCAACAAGTCTACACCAGCAGTTTATGATAAGTTAAATATGTAACTTTAGCTAACAGTAGCGTGCATATTTTTAAACGTAGCCCATTTTGTTAATTTTGTCACAATTCTTAAGCTATGTCTTCAGTTGCTAGCGAAATAATTTTGTTGTTACAGTGCTAGGAAATAATAACTACATAAAATCAAATAGGCCCCTTAAAAAAGGTAAACCAATAAAAATTTGGTAGTTACTGAAAATACCAAGTATAAATTGAGGAAAATACGCCAAAAAATCCCTTTTTTATCTTTAAATATGTGTCAGGTTAAGAATAATAAACGACACTGAGTGATGCAAGCACACACTAGTCTATTCTTGAAAGACTAACACAAACACCACTAATTGAATTCCCGTGCTGGTGCATCATCCCTGAGAACCCACCTGCTGTACAGTACTGCACACAGTAGGTGACAGGGTCACTGGACTGGACAGGTTTCCAAACCAGCAGGACTCCGCCTCCATCTAACTGGAGCACTTCAGCCTTGTTGGGACGGACCAGCAGATCTGGAAATGATGGAGTAAATCAAAACATACACAACCATGCTTATAGCAATATGAAAATACCAGGTTTTCAGGCCCTTTTGGATTGAAAATGCATAATCTACAAAATGTAGCGTATTCATTACCTTTTGCCTTTTTGAAGGCAGGTATTTTAAAAGAAGGTAATAGTTTGGAGATCCTCTTTTTTGGACTCTCGGGCGCAGTTCTATGCTGTCTTTCAGGTGGAATGGGAGCTGATCCCTTTACTATTGTGCCTGTTGTAAAAGACAAACACCAAAAGGAGAAAAAAACATAACATTTAATTAAAAGACAGTGTAGATGTACATTTTTACATAACTGAGACTAGCGACGGCTCAGGTAAATTAAAAAAAAGAAATAATACAGATATATTTATGTCTATTTGATGTATTTTTAGCTTTGTAATATGGATGCTAATCTACATCATTTTCTGTTTATTGAAAAATTGGAATAATTTGCAATAGCTCACCTCCTTTACTCACATCCTCCTTACTCGAAGACCTGGAAAACAGCTTGGTCAAGCTGGAGGCTGAAGCTCTCATTTTCTTCCTCAGGGACATGGTGGGAGTATCTGGCTTCATGATCTCTCCTAGTGTGGGACCTAACTCTGTGTTGTCCAGCTGGGAGTATGAATGGCCGGTCCAGGACTGCCTGCGGAAGATCTTCAGCAATCCCAGTTTGGGTGACTTTCCTGTCGGTGGCCGGGCTTCTAGGGCTTCGAGTGCTGGAGCGGATGCATGCCTTTGGAGGCCACATCCCTCCTTCTTGTCCCTGGCTCTGGGAGGCCTCTCTGGAGCCTGCAGAGAAGAGAGGCTGGGACTAGGGCTCGCTGGAAGCGATGTCCCCGGCTGACCTCTGCTGTTTGCGGATAAATTGGGGTTTGAGCGGGTGCGGTTACGCGGCGGTGCCTGGGGATACAAGTTCCTAGGTTTAACTTCTTGGAATGAGCATGGGGATGCTGAAATCAGAGGCTCCCCTCGATCATCATACCCTTCACTCTCTCCTGATCTGGATCTCCCTCTTAGATGACCATGACTCAGCTCCTCATAAGAGCCGAGTCTACTTGAAGACTCAGAGCCACCATGCTCCAAAATAGACGACTCAGCCAGAGACCCCTGTGAACCAGCCAAGGTGTTGCCCAATGCCTGCTCCTGATCCAGCCTCGGGCTAACTCTGTTTCCAGCAAGGAGGCTTGAGGGAACAGATGATCCACCCAGCATGCCGGCCCCTTGCGTCGGAGCGACAGAGCCTCTTCTTCTTGTTGGTCGTCGTGGGCTCGGGATGGCTAACAAGTTTCTCCCCGCCACTTCATCATCTGTCAAATCTTCCTTCAGACTTTGAGAGCCTTCTTCCTCACCTGACATTGTGCGCTTGGGTGAGCCGGGAGATCGCCGAGAATACTCATCAAGAGACCTGCTCCTCCTGTGAGGGGGTACGTTGGTGTGGGCGAGGCCAACACCACTGTCAAAGGAACAGGACTTCTGCATTGTAGGCTGGACGGATCCCCGTCTCTGGCCACGATTGGTCTCCGTCTCATCCTCCACATATTCAATAAGAGGCTCGTTGAGACGTCCTGAAAAGCTTCTCCGGAGTGGCTTGCGACCTCTCTCCTGTTTTTTGGCCTGGAATTTGTCCCGTAATGTCATGTGTCTGGCGGACATGGGTGAGAGCTGATGAGAGGTGCTGTAGAAAGTGCTTCGGATGACGCTGCCGCGAGGGATACGACCTCCATCACTCCCTGAACCCTCATCTCCATCAGACAGGTAGAGAGACTGACTACTGTCTCTGCTGAACCTACGCTCCCTCTGAGGCGTCTGTTGACCAGATGCATCCGACGACGCAACTGACTGCCTACTCATACTACGCTCTAGTACACTCCTCCTTCCCAGCAGCTCCCCGTCCTCTTCCTCCCCTAATGTCATTTCCTCCTCTTCTGCATCAAGGTGGAGTTCGGGCTCAGGGATCTGCGCTCTCTCCGTTAAAGGATCAAATTCCTCCTCAGTGTCTTCCTCCTCCTCGGTAGGGCTGCAGTACTGGAAAAAGTCCAAGGAGTCAGCTTCATCGTACTCCGAAGAGGAGCCGCTGCTCGGAGAGGTGCTGCTGTGTTCCCGGGCCTCGCGGGGCACCGTCACTGCAGTCTCTCTGAGAGGAGCGTCCAGCAGCTCAGGAATGTGCCTCAACGTGAGAACTGACCCGATGCAAGTCAGAGAACGCTGGGGAAATAGATGGAAGAGATATTGGTGAAGACGGATGTAGACAACAGGTTTTCTTTCAAGAAAAAAATATGATCTAGTGTGAATTCAACTCATATATTAATGTTCACCCTCAAGATTATCAACATTACACGAAACCAGTTAGTACATCCTGCTGTCCCCAGATGTTGTGGTTTCGAAGAAGACTAACTAACTCACCTGCCATTTCCTTTTTGAGATGAAGATTTTCAAAGTCTTTGTGTTGATTTCATCCGTATCTTCACCTGCATGTTCGTCCTGTGGACACCAGAAGACAGTGTTTAGTTGTGTTGCTAAATTAGAGTTTTATTTATTTTTAAATCCGGTGAAGCTTGATTCAAACACAGATTGTGCTGTATTTCCTCTCACCTGGAGCCATTCGTGGCTCAAGCATTCAAAGGCAGATGGTCGCTTCCTGTGTAGAGGGAAATTGGGAAGAGTCAGATGTTTGTGTTGCACCGTTAAAACCACACCTGATAGTGTTGTCAGGGTTCGGCTGGCAACCTGAGTCAACCACTACATCACTGCAGCTGTGTGGGAACTTATCACTGGAGGTGGTGAGCAAATGTTATCTTATTCTAAGTGTGTTATTTTTATATTGGCAGTGGATCAAACGCCAGTAAGCAATGTGAATAGGGTGCTTGTACAGCCACAAAGAATGTTGAGCCTTATTAATGCAGCATTCAGTCATTTTACAATATTTTTTTTGTTTTGCAGAGTTTTGGTTGACCTTCACAGGATCTCACTTTTGATCAGTGTGGGTTCAACATTAGCTAAATGTAGCTTTTACAGGAATACATACATGGGTTTGATTTGTGGAATCAGAAATTGGCATCACTGATTCTTTTCACTTTCTGCTCATTTGCATGAAGTTTAGAAAATATGTTTGATGACTTTTTGAGTGACTGGATTAATGTGGCAGTGTAAGAAAAAATAAAACTGGTTCCGTACTCAGGATCTGGCTGAAGGAGCATGTGGAGAAAGTTCTGGGCTTCAGGGCTCCTGTTCCTGACGTCAGGGGCGTCCCAGTTTAGGGTTCCCTCCCCCACCTTTAGCAGTGTGGCACGGTCCGTCTCACCCACGAAAGGGCATCGGCACACCAAACTATCAAGAAAAAGTAAAACAAAGCGTGATGTAAATAGTCAAAAGAAACTCTGATATATGAATATTGTATTTTGTCAGGATTTGTAGAATATTATCAAAAGTGCAGTGATACATACCATGTATAGGCTAAAACACCTACAGACCTGCAAGAGAGAGAAGAGGTATTAATGTAATGTAATTGTCTTATTTTGCTCTGTAATTCACAGTTGTACACGGTTTATTGTAAATCCCTTTTAGCTTTTACTTAAATCTCCTTGTCATTCATACATAAACTATCTGATGCAAGTCTCAATTTTCCAGATTAATAGTTATTTAATTTACCAAATATCAGTGGCCACAGTGACTGGTTCTTGGTGAACAATCTCCGGCGCAACAAACTCTGGTGTACCAAACATGCTGTATTGGTGTCTGGATGTGTCTATTTCTTGGCAGAAGCCAAAGTCACAGATCTTGATCTCGTCTCTCGGCGGATACACCATTAGGATATTATCAGGCTGAAGGGAGTATAAATATAAATGGAAAAGTTAAGAACCACATTCAAATAATGACAGTCAATAGTGCGATGTTGGACCCGAAATCTCACTTTAATGTCCAGGTGCAACATGTTCATGCTGTGAATGTGACCAACTCCTTCAAGGATTTGCTGGATGTATGACTGGATCTGAAATGAAGTGTAGCGTATTAGCCAAGAGCTATACATAATATTTGCAAGATAAAAATACTTTTGTAAAGAAGTTTGCACCTCTTTCTCTGGAACTGATCCTTTCAGTAATAAATGGTCCAGTAGTCCATGAGAACAGCAGCTAGAAATGGTGTTAAAGAACTCATAATAGAATACAAATCAAACTTAACCCACTGTGAGGAAATAAATAGTGATTAAATTGAGCATTGAACAGAAAGGATACATTTCTGTGATCAGCACCAGAGTGCGTCTGGTACAAAAGAAGTCCAGCAGACAGGCCACTCTGGGGTGAGCCAGACGGGATAGCAAGTCCCTCTCCTGGAAGGACCTGGTCCGAGTGCTGCTCCGCAGAGGCAGGAACTTGGCAGCAAACACCTCACCGGTTCGTCTGTGGACTACACGCTTCACTACCCCAAAGGTTCCCCTAAAAGGCAAAGCGATGATGTTGATCGTATCAAATCTTAACAGATTGGACTTCATCAATTTAAAATACAGGCTCACCTTCCAATTTCCTCATGGACGTCATAGACGGAGAATAACTTCCTTCTCTTCCCCAGCTCCACCTCTCTCTCCTGACACTCCATTGGACCTGCAGAGAAAACAAAACCTTTGAATGAAAGATTCACTACTTGGAGCAACATCAATCACAATAGATTCCTTACCTTCCTTACAGCAATATCATTTTTGTTACATGCTTTAGGCCATTGCAGTTAGATCTGATGAATTAATAGAAGTAAAATAATGATGCATTTCTGTTGTCTCACCTTCCTCCACTGTCAGCTCAGCCTGGCATGAGGCATGGCCGGAGTCATTGTAGGCGAAGCAGGTGTATATGCCGCTGTCCTCACCTTCGGGGCAAACTATGGTCACTGAGCAGCGGGCTCCATGCTGTGATATCTCCACATTCTCATTGGCTGCAAACTCCTGTCCATCCTCCAATCAGAGATGATAGAGATACGTTTTAATAGGGACAGCTACAAAGTCTACAAAATCTGGTCAAACTTTGTCTTTTGAAGAAACAAACAACATAATGCCCTCCTCCTGTGACCTCTGAAGGGTGGAAGTTTAACCTCAACAATATGTTATGCGTCATTGTCAGTTTGACTGTAAAGTATTTAGTATTTTACAAGAAGAAAATATAAAATTTCTGATCTGCAATGCTCCTACCTTGTACCACTGTATATTAGGAGTTGGTCTTCCTGTAATGATGGCAGTAAATGTGGCTGGTTGGCCAGGCTCTACACACAGGTCCTCGGTGGATACCTGGATGGAGGGAGGAGCTGAGCAAGAGAAAAGATCAGTTAGTATTCACACAGAGTTTGATAGAAGTCATACTTATGTTAAAGAGACAGTGATACCATCTGTAATTTCCTGCATTTGTTCAGAGATGTAGATCTCCTCTTCTTCCTCCAGGTAACACAGAGGCTGCTGTGCCACCTGATCCATGGAGGTCGAGGCAGGAACAGCATCTCCAGTGCTACATTCAGCTCTGGAGACAAAGAAAAGGTAAGAATACAATACTACTGATCATCCAAAGGAAGAAAAGAAACACTTTCAATTCACAAAACCACTTATTTGATTCTACGATCATAATTGTTTACTCTTTAACCACCCAATTCTAATCTTACAATTGTGACGCTAACTATTAAATCAACCAACCACAGACAAAGTTTACCAGGTCGAGACTGATGCCTGTTTAAAAGGTAAGTAATGTGAGTGGCACTAAACTTACTGTTCGGGGTGTCCAGGAGGGAAGAGCATCTTAGCAATAGAGGTGGGGCTGAAATCAGTCTGCAGCCATTTCTTGACAAACGCAGTTGACCAACCCTCTGAGTCTGCATCTGTGAAAACCACAGTGCCACTCAGTGGGAATTTAAGGTTCAGACACTTAAAATGATGATGTACTCTAATAATATATTTAAAGGAATTATTATGTTGCACTGGCTGTACTTTACTGAATCATTGGAAAAGTGAAATAGTACATTACCTTACATACCGGGAACAGTAATAATGCACTTCTTACCTCCAGTACTTGAGTGTTTTAACCGACTAACCCAACACATCAACAGGACATGAGCGTAAGCCCACTCCTGCATGGTGGTAAAGGGAACACCTGCCCAGCACATGACCATCTTGTGTTCGTAGGAGTGAAGAGTTAGCTGGGCATGCGTTGGCAAGAGGAGAAAGGGGGAGTGTTGAATGGTTATTTGTTATCATGACAATTATGACTTACATGGAAGGGTCCATGTGAGGAAGTTCCTGCTTTAGGAATAGTAGAGGGAAGATGGAAAAACATGAAGGTAACGAACAATGGAAGGCAAACATGGCGAACTGGTGTCAAAAATACAGAAAAAATGATGCATATATGTGAGTGATACAACGTTATAGCCTGTATAGAGAATAGCGTATGTGAAACTTACATTACTTTTCATCAACATCTAATAATGCAATTAAATTTGGCATAATTATATTCTACTGTATCCTCCAAATAGACTTTATGTGATAGTTAAAGTGGTACATCCATAGATATTACAGTTGGCAAATGACTACATATTATATTAGACAGTAATAGTGCTACTTGCAATCTCTGTATTTAAATTCCTGTTGTTTTTTGGCACCTCGAGGTTTGTCTGACTTTGTATCCTAATGTCAGTCTATTCTATCACAACCCATGCCCTCTGTGGAAAGTGGAAACATGATGAAAAACACAAAAAACATTCCATACAATAAATGTATTAATGTCTTTTTCATGGGTGAGGATGCTGGGAAGTACAGTATGGTGTCTATGTTCAATGGCAGCCACTTGATCCTGCTGGGTAATGGCAATAGACGGTGTTTGAGGGAGTTTCTCTCACATGACTGACTGTAACAACTATCAAAGTGAAAGACAAAGACATAGGATGAAGATGAAGTGATCCATGAAGCATATTAGCCCAGAGAGGAGAGATTAAAATTGTAAGGTACAGGTATCAGGTAAGAGATGGTTAATGTTTAGGTATGGGTTTAATGTGGCTAAGTTCAATGTAGTAGATTGGCAGAGGGGTAGCCACAGATTTTTGCATTCAACAAAACAAACAGACAACTTGAACTTTGAAGTGTGCATTAGTCATCACATGCTGCCGTTTGAGTTAAATAACTTTGATAATCACGTTATTTAAATGGCAATACTAGAAATGTCAAAAAACAAACAAACATGTAAATGGTTGCTTTTATCTCATACATTCCACATTATACATTTTCAGTCTATGCCATTATCCCTGAGGATCAAGTGACAACTGGTTTGGTAGTTTGAGCTACATATGATGTGAGTGTATGTGACATGGAAAGAAAAGGAAAATGTGAGAACAATCTCAAAATGGCATCACCTGGGTAGAATGGATAGTGGTAGTGGTTGAAAGTGGAAATTGATGCAAATTGTTGCAGTTTATTGGAAAGTGAAGAAATGTCATATGATGTGGAGTATAAAGGGTGACAGGATCAGATGTGAGGGGAACTGGAGTGAAACTGGACAATGGCATGTGCTTCATCCCTTTTTCAAATGCAGCTACACTAGTGAGAGTGAGGAGCATCCACGTGAAAACCCTGTCTTGGGTTTCCATCCTGTGTGGAGGATATTTACCTTCAGGGGCTCTGGCTGTCCTACCTTTAGGAGGCAAGTCCTGTGGTTGGTCATCCTCGATGTCGATCGTTGGCACATAAGCGGGACACAGCCCTGCTTTGCACTTGATGCAGCCAAACTCATTCGAAAGCTAAACGACACAAAACATTTGACGTTATGTATCTTACAGGGAGATCTCTGCTCTGAGCATCTTGATACATTGTAGATTTTATGGATAGGAGTTTTATACCTCGCACTCATACTGTCCAATATCTGCCTCGGTTGAACTGATGACCGTCAAACACAAGATTCCACTCCGAGCATCATTCAGGATGAAGTATTTTTGCTGGTCAGTCAACTCTCTTCCATCTTTCAACCACCTGCCCAACCCAAAGTTGGATTTGTTTGAAACACACAATGACCAAAAATTGTGTGTAGTAACTACTGTGGTGCTCTGTGTTTCCTTACCTGATTCGCGGTAAAGGAGTAGTAAGTGTGGAGCAGGTAAACTGTATATCCTCTCCTTCTATCAGACAAGCACTCTCCAGCCGACTCACAAATCTGGGTGGAGCTGCAGAGAAGAAGAAATATGATTAGAAATTGACCAATAGTGGCAATTATAGTATTATCGAAACGTTTTTCCACTTTATTGTTACTGAATATTCATGTTTTTTCTTGTAAATGTACATCTGAAATCATGTCATAAAGTACCTGTAGTGGGGGTACCGACAATAATAATAGTAGTAGGTAGAAGTATTACAGGTATTAGAAACCACAACAGCAGTAGTAGTACCCACAATATAAGTTAGTGTGACAGATATAGTCACAAAGAGAGTCGTAAAAGTTTTGTAGTAGTAGTTGCAGAAGTAGTAAAACTAGTATTGGCAGTAGTAGTAGTAGTAGCACTAGTAAAAAATAGAAGTAGTGACAGTATGAGTTCTAGTAGTAGCCTTGGTATTTCTACTTGTAATCATGGTACTATATGATGTTGTTGTAGTAGTAGTAGTAGTAGTAGTAGTAGTAGTAGTAGTAGTAGTAGGAGTAGCAGTAGTAATAGTATAGATGTTCTGTGATTCTCTGTGACAGTACATGTTTGTATAGTGTTCACCTACAAAACGCAGACATGGCTCAAGTGGTTAAGATGCATCCAAAGACTCACCGCGCACCACAACCTTAGCCAGAGTACCAGCACTGCCCATGGAGCTGGTAGCATAGCAGGCGTACTGTCCAGAGTCCTCTGCAGTCACACTGTCCAGGATCAGACTGCAGGTACCTGACCGGTCTGCTGTGATGATGTGACGGGGGTCGTCCTCTAAAGGAAGGCCGTCTAAGAGGTGGACATCAGATTAATAGTGTGAAACCATCATTGTACTTTATCCTTGTCATTGGATGAATTAAGGTTATTTATGTAACACCTTAGTACAATATAAACAGTATCTACATATCTGAATAAGATATTTCTGACCTTTGAGCCAGCTGACCACTGGTTTTGGAGATCCTGTGACCTTACAGGTCAGTTTGATTGTCTCTCCTATCTTTGTTGTGCAGTCAGACAACAGTGACTCAAACACTGGTGGGTCTGTTGATAGACAAAAAAACATAAATACAGAAATCACTCACCAAGCACTGAAAATATTATGCCATATCAATTCCCAAAGACCGGAAGAGACAGAGACTAAACCTTTCTATAAGAATATCAGGTGTCAACATAATGCTTTAGATGCTATTGTAATTTTAAAAAAATAGTATATTAAGTGATAATAGAATAATAGAATATTTGATGCCCTACTGTTAGTGGGCAGGCTGGAACGTTGCTGTAGCTCCTTCAGGTCTTTGAGCCAGGAGAGCTTCACCATGGTGGAGCGGCCCTGCAGGGTGTACCTCCGCACTGAACCCCTGTGCTCATGCCACAACCCCCAAGACTTTTCATCTGCACCCACCGTCTCCTTTATTTCCACATCATTCAGCTGGGTAGATTGAAAAGTGAGATTAATAAGAGGAATTGTCAGTTTATTTTTTTGTATTGCTTTACATTCTGTCAGAAAGTATAATATGTAAGAAAGCAGGAGAACAGATCTTACCTTCATTTTGTTCTTGAAGGTGTAGGTGTCACTGTTCATACTGGTGTCTCTTTTCAGTTTACACAGTACAATGCATTCCTTGAAGAGAAACACTTGTCTTTGATGCCCTCTAGAGGCCGTCTTGATTTCTGGAGATTCCTCCCACACTGTGAAGACTCCCTGAAGGGGAGGCAAGTGAGGACAATCTTTTTATCAGAGTGCACAGTCAAGGCTGATAACCCCTCAAGTAATTTGGTGATTTAGGCAGTATTGTGGAACAAAGTTTTTGGTTGAATTAATAGTGCAACTTGGTAATACAAAAGGCTGCCTTACACACTGTTATAAAAACTAAATATCTAATTTTTCTGGTGAACTTTTAAACCAATTTCAGGTCAAATCAAATCTTAAATTTTAAGTTGTTACACAAACTGTGACAAGCTATTTTTCAGTGGCACTATTTCTATTTGCTTAAACACACCTCGGGTTAGGTTTTTATTTTCATAATAGACCCATGTCAGTCCTCTGTACTTACCTGTCGCACAGGCTCGCCAAGAGCGATCAGAGGAGCTGGGTAGTTCTCAATGAGGGACACCTGGTGCAGGTTGTCAGACCTCCAGGGCAGACAGGACACCATGGAGAAGGTATCCTCCAAAAGACAGCAGCTCTGGCCACTTTTGGCTTTGTTCTTGATCAGCTCCTGCAAAAAAAACATTTTTGTACATCTCAGGCATTTAGGTGACATACTTTAAAGGAAAGACTGCTATTTGTGCAACAGTAGAACAAGATTAAATGCGTAGAGGAAACAATAAAATGTCTATATAATATTCCTGTTTGATTAAGAGTTGCAAGATAAGGGAACAAGCAAAAATGTACTTTTCAGCCCACGAATAATGTATTCCAGGCATTAACACTATCACGCTGACATTAACGATCAAGGCTACACACATGTATCTGTAAAAAATAAAACTGTATGCTGACCTTCAGTAAAGCCTGGTAGGTTTGAATCCTTTCCACGGGTCGCTGGAGGAAGGTTAGAACATCCATCAAAGGTGCGTCAGGTTTACCAGTATCCGGTAACTCCTGAGGTGTAATGACAAAGAACAGTAGATCAGTGTAATAATGTTGCTATTCAGCACCTGAGTTTCCACAATGTTCATGTTAAATGTTGATGTTTAAATGCAAACTGATTTTGTGAATACTTTGAAGTACTGTTGGACAGCCTTGTCAGTGACGCAGGCCTCTGCTTGCGCTTGTCCCACCATGTAGTGAAGATATTTCTCAAAGCCCTCAGCGTGTTTGATCAGATGCATGGCCACGTCGTCGTCTGTGGCACATTCTCTCAGCCCGGGAAGGATGGACCTGAGACAATAATGTCAACATCAGTCTTAATAGTAGGAAAGGACAGAGTTCAAAGGGACATGGGAACACATCATGCAGAGATCTGTGCACACAATACTCCATATGAGACATCCAATACTATCTCTCTACTTAAAATAAACTATTAAGAAGTACAAAGCATTTCTTGTGTGTTACCTCTCATGCAGAAACACAATGTCCTTGATATTCCTGAAAATGATCTCTTTCTGGTTGAGGATGTTAATGGGGACGTGGCGGCTAGAGTCCAAATAATTTAGCTGATGAGAGGTGAACATCTTTATCTCCTTTACAAACTCCTCCTCTCCATCAATCAGGCCTTGGATCAGTTGGCTAAAGATAAAGGGAAATTGAGGCAGATTAGACGTGATGCAACAGTATTTCTTTTTACTGTTGTTTATAAGTTCTCCATCATCACAGAAGCAAAGTTATCAAGATGCTAGAAGGTGCAATAACCAAAAAGTACGCAATTAAACAATATATGTTATTACAAATACATGTATCCAATTACAACAGTGTCCTGTGACGATCCTCTTGGTTTTTGTAACCTGGCAGTATATCATTGCATAATGACGGACCTCAGAGCTCTCCTGTACTCCTCTCCTGTAGACCCAATTCCATCAAGTTCCTCTGGAGGGGCTCTCAGTTGCGGGAAGGTCTCCTATGCAGAAGATTGTTGTTATCAAAAGCCTTGTCCCTTCTCATTACTTAAAGAAAAAGTTTCTTCTGACAGCACATCTTACAAACTATATGATTAATGTTTCAGAGTATAACATGTTTACGCAGTATTGGTGAAGACACCTGGATTTATGCACCATACCTTCCTCTTCTTCTCCAAGTAGGCTGGACACACCCATCCCTGTCGAGCAGGGTTGGTTTTGGTGGGTTTGGTTCTCACCAGCCACCGGTCAGGGTGAACATAGTCCAGGACCTCTACAAACTGGCCCTCCTTCAGAACAAAACTTTCCATATTTCCAGTGATTGGACTGCAATCAGCACGAGCCACGTACATTTCAAATGTCTGGGGTGAAAAAGAAAGAAAATATTAATAATAATAATAATTTCTCCTACTACTTCTATCACTACTACTAATAATAACACAGTGCATATGTCCAAAATCTAACAAAGTTTGAAAAACGTACCTCTCGTCTATCCTCTTCCCCTTCTGACTCTGATCCAGAGACGGTACTAATTAAGGGTGTGTGAGCGCGGTGGTGCTTAGGGGATGGCGTCTTCATTCTACTTTCATGAGCCCCTCCTATGAATCAAGAGGAAATGATATATCATATACCTCCTGGGAAACTTATTACGAATAGGAACAATTAAAATCAGCAATTAAAGATATCAATATTGCTGACCTTTGACCGTCAGTAGTTTTTTAGCAGGTTGTGGAGGAACCATCTGTTCTTTATCATTGTTTGGAGGCACTTGGTCTGCTGCTTTTGTCACTTCCCTGTAAAATTATTCATAGATAGTTTGTGTATCTTTATGAGCACAAGATAACATTTTTGCAATAAAAGTCAGATAACAAAACAAATCTTCTCTCTGCTGTCTGACCTTGGTACAGCTGGGCCAGTTCCATCAGGCTCCATCATATCCGGAGCTGTGTCATAATCCGAGGGACTTGACACTGTTGGAAGCAGAAATCATTTAATACTATGCTCTAAATATATTGTCAAGTAAATCCATATTTGTTGTGACAACAGTTGGGGAATAAACAAGTAACTCACTGGAGCTGGCGGCAATGACTGAGGATCCTCTCCTCTCTTGTAGGCTTGGCATCTGAGTGTCCTGCTCGGTCATGTTGTATGCCTCCCACAGGGAGACACTCACATTTTCTACATAGTTCGTAGTATCTGTAGCTGAAGTGGGTGTCTGGGTTTGAGTCTGATCCGGAGTCTGTGTTTTGGCCTGGGCCTCAGGCTTTGGCTGGGCGAGTTGCAGAGGAGTTATGGCTGCAAGCGGTGGGTGTAGAGGCTTCTGGACTATCGGGATGGGCTTCTGAGGCTCTACTACTGTTATGTTTCCATTGTAGGAGGTCATACCAAACTTATTCACCACCTCACATGTGTAGATTCCACTGTCAATGGGAGTCAGGTTTTTGATCACCAGTGTGCACACACCGTTCTCTGTAGTCTTAATGCAGCATCGCAAGTCATTAATGATTTGTTGGCCGTTTCTCAGCCAGCGTGCTGTGCTGGGTTTTCCCTCTACAACACACACTAGAGTGACCGTACCATGAAGATCTGCACTCTGGTTTTTAAACACCTCTTTAAAGACAGGTCGCATGTCTTTGCGGGTTTTGTAGCCTTTGAAGGCAGCCTGGATCTTGACTGCAGCCTCTTGCATTTCTGGTTCATCCTCAACGCTGATGTCAATCTCCTGTGTAGCTTCATTTTGAGGTTGTACCTTCTGGGGGTCAATAATTGGAGGAAGATTAGCGGGTTGGGACAACTCCTCAACAGAAGTGACAGGGGGCTGGACATTGCTGTGGTTCCAGGGTATCTCAGTCAAAGCCTCTGAGAAAGTTTCATCTTCAGAAATGTAAAGGAGAGGAATGTCTTCTGTCATCTTGGTTGTTTGTTCTTCCTTTTCCCTTCTCATTGGCTCGACTGCCAGTTTCATTTCCTGATCCAGTCCAGGTTCTTTTCTCATGGGTTTTACTGGTTGTTTGATCGCTTGTTTTGTGTTTTCGTCATTCTTCGCAGCTTTCACAGGTTCTTTCATTTTCTCAATTATCTCAGTATCTGATGTAACGGATCGTTTCCTTGGGAATCTCGGTTTCGCTTCGACCTCTTTTTTCAAAGACTCTATTGACTGTTTAATTGGCTGATCATCTATTGATTTCACCACAACTCTTGTCATCTGTTCATCATCTTGATCTGTCTCCGTGTCCCTTGATGATTGCTTTCCCATTCCCCCTTTGCTTTGTTTTTTATCCTCACAGGTGGTTTTGGAGGAGCACATTCAGCCTCTTTCTCTAAAGTCTTCACAGGTTGTTCTACTGACTGTTTGTCCAGATGATTTACAGATGGCACTAGTTTCAGTGGCTTTTTCTCTCTCTCTGCCTCTGTGGATACATGCATTTTCACATGGTCTCTCTGTACATGGGCTCCTTCAGAATCATTTACAGTAGGCTTTACTGATTGGACAATGATCTCCTCAGTTTCCTTTGATGGTTCCTTCAGCCCTGTAA
The DNA here is from genome assembly GCF_027596085.1 of Anoplopoma fimbria. Taxonomy (NCBI): domain Eukaryota; kingdom Metazoa; phylum Chordata; class Actinopteri; order Perciformes; family Anoplopomatidae; genus Anoplopoma; species Anoplopoma fimbria. The sequence goes on along the minus strand of NC_072456.1, from coordinate 18,236,377 downwards.
CCTTTCCTTTAGACCTTACTGGTGGTTTAAAAGGTTCCTCTTCCTCTACTTTGCCCTCCTTAACTGCAGAGTCCTCTTCTCGTATTGTCGTACTCCCAATAAACTTTTCTGATGGTTGCACAGGCTGTTTCTCATCCATACTGTTCTTCCACGGGACTTTTCCTGGATGGCTTTCCTTCCTCTCAACTTCACTTGGTTTCTCTGAAGGCTTTTCTGCATGTTTTGACGTCTGTTCAACTTCATTTTCCTTTTTCTTCTGTTCAAACACAGTGTTTCCTGGAACCCTGTCTGGCTGACTTGCATTATGGTCAACTTTGATTAATTCCTCCGCTTTCCTTCCTGGTTGTTTCTTCTCCATGAAAATGTCTCTCTCTGTTTCCAATGGCCTTGCTGTCTCTTCCACCTCCCTATCAACCCCATCCTCCTTCCCCAGAAGTCTTATTGACTGGTCAACTTTCTTGTACACCTCACTGTCTTTTTCCTTAGACCTCTCCAGTTGGGTTTCATTTTTTGCAACATCAAGGTATTTCTCTGTAGACCTTGCAGTTTGGATTCCCTGTTTTTGGTCAAACAATGGCTCCACATCTTTCTCCAAACTTGTGATAGATGCTTTCCTATTCATTCTCTTTTTTGGTTCTGGAGGAACCGGTTTGGGCTCTTGGAGTACAAGCTTCTGGTCCAATGTTGTAGGAGTTGGTTTGGAAACAGTGCCTTTTGCCTGAGGCAGTATCGTTGGAGGCTCTACCTTTGGTCGAGTCGGTTGTAGTGCTAGACAAGAGAAATTAAACATTTTGTTGACAATTGCTTTATGTGTGATGGAGGTTGGACAGAAAAGGAACATGAGTAAACATATCTTGTCCCTGTATCATTGTCAATATCAAAATATTGATATATCAAGATGCACACACCTTTCACCAATACAGTAGCAGTGGTCTCTGCACTTCCTGCTTGACACGTGTAGCTGTCACTGTCCTCAAGTTTGAGATCCTTGATGTGCAGCTGATGGAGGCAGCCATCCTGCTTCATCTCGTACTTCCTGCTGGCTCTTAGTGGGATCCTGTTTTTGCTCCATTGCACTGACTCTCCAGGCTTAGACAGCTCACAGTACAGAGAGGCTGTACCTCCCTCTACAGCCGCCACACTTTCTAAGTCTTCCTTGAAGAATGGTGGGAGCTCTGGGAAATAGGTGCAGATTGTAAAAATCATACATCATCAGTGTATTTGGAAAATGTTTAAGACCGGAGCGGGACAAGATTGTATCTTTAATACATAAAATATCAAGACTTTCTGTCATCTTATAAGGCTTTTGGGTTTGCAATACGAGCAACAGAATATGTATTAGAAGTTTTGGCCAATCATAGGAAATTACTTAAAATGTGCTGTGTAGGTTTTTGAGTACATTGTTAACTATGAATTCTTCATTGCTTTTCAAATTGCCAAACATACACACCGTTCACTGTCACAGTAGCAGTGGTCTCTGCATTTCCTGCTTGACATGTGTATCTGCCGCTGTCTTCAGGTTTGAGCTCCTTTATATGCAGCTGGAGGAGGCAGCCATCTTGCTTCATGTCATACTTCCTGTTCGCTCTCAGTGGCAGCTTGTCCTTCTTCCATTGTACTGACACTCCAGCTTTAGACAGCTCACAGCACAGAGAGGCTGCACCTCCCTCTTCAGCCTTTACATTTAGTAAGTCTTTCTTGAAGAATGGTGGGAGCTCTGGGAAAAAGCTTGGTAAGGGACCAACTTTGGAAAAAGCTTTGTGTGTAATGGGTTGAAAAATAGTGGCTCAGTTGAAACCTAGTAAACTATTTAAAATTCTGGAAGTGGACCAAACACTGTTTTTTTTCTTTGATGATACATATAGCATAAAGACTTGTGTAAAGGTACAATAGATTGGTTGAACTGTCATAATAGTGGCTCAGTACATACCAGAAAGTTTAGACAAACATCATTAAACTATAGTTAAAATTGTCAGAATAGTAACTGTAATAATAGTGGCATTCATTTAGACAAACATCATTAAACACTTAAAATTGTTTTTGTTTTGTTTTTTTGTTTTTTAACAAATGCACCGACCTTTCACTGTCACAGTAGCAGTGGTCTCAGCATTTCCTGCTAGACACGTGTAGCTGCCACTGTCTTCAGGTTTGAGATCCTTGATGTGCAGCTGATGGATGCAACCATCCTGCTTCATCTCATACTTCCTGCTGGCTCTTAGTGGGATCCTGTTTTTGCTCCATTGCACTGACTCTCCAGGCTTAGACAGTTCACAGTATAGAGAGGCTCTACCTCCCTCTACAGCCTCCACACTTTCTAAGTCTTCCTTGAAGAATATTGGGAGCTCTGGGAAATAGGTGCAGATTGTAAAAATCAAAGTGTATTGGGAAAATGTTTAAGACCGGAGCGGGACAAGATTGTGTATTTAATACATAAAATATCAAGACTTTCTGTCATCTTATAAGGCTATTGGGTTTGCAATACGAGCAACAGAATATGTACTAGAAGTTTTAGCCAATCATAGTAAATTTCTTAAAATTGTGTTGTTCAGGTGTTTGAGTACATTGTTAATAATTAATTTTTCATTGCTATCCAAATTGCCAAACATACACACCGTTCACTGTCACAGTAGCAGTGGTCTCTGCACTTCCTGCTTGACAAGTGTAGCGGCCACTGTCTTCAGGTTTGAGATCCTTGATGTGGAACTGGAGGAGGCAGCCATCTTGCTTCATGTCATACTTTCTGTTCGCTCTCAGTGGCAGCTTGTCCTTCCTCCATTGTACCGACACTCCAGCTTTAGACAGCTCGCAGCACAGAGAGGCTGCACCTCCCTCTTCAGCCTTTACATTTAGTAAGTCTTTCTTGAAGAATGGTGGGAGCTCTGGGCAAAAGGAAGGGATTGGAAAAACTTTAGTGTAATGGGAAAATGCTTGAAACCTAAACATGAGAGGACCAACTTTTCTTTGATGATACATACAGTGCAAAGACTTGTCAGCAAAGGTACAATAGATTGGTGGAACTGTAATAATAGAGGCTCAGTAAATACCAGAAAGTTTAGACAAACATCAGTAAACTACTTAAAATTCTGGCATGTGGTTGAATACATGCATTGCTAACACTGTTATTTTATTTTTTTTAAGCCAAATGCACCGACCTTTCACTGTCACAGTAGCAGTTGTCTCTGCACTCTCTGCTTGACATGTGTAGCTGCCGCTGTCCTCAGGTTTGAGATCCTTGATGTGGAGCTGCAGGAGACAGCCATCCTGTTTCATCTCATACTTTCTGTTCGCTCTCAGTGGCAGCTTGTTCTTCTTCCATTGTACTGACACTCCAGCTTTGGACAGCTCACAGCACAGAGAGGCTTTACCTCCCTCTTCAGCCTCCGCACTTTGTAATTCTTTTTTGAAGAATGGTATAAGCTCTGCAAATATGGGTATGGGTTGGAAAAAAACATAATTATGCATCTTAAGGGGAATCGGAGAATGCATGAGACCTAACAAATAAAAGGAAACGTGTCTGGTAATCCAGATGTCATCTGACCTTTTTCACCAACTAACAATGTTTATGGCTGAATTGCAATATTAGTAACATTAAGCATTTGATAAACTTTAGAGATACTTAAGAAAGTACACTGAAATTTGCTGTGTGCTCAAATAGAGGAAAGCAAATACTGTTCACTGTCAAATGCACACACCTTTCACTGTCAACGTTGAAGTGGTCTCTGCACTTTCTGCTTGACATGTGTAGCTGCCGCTGTCCTCAGGTTTGAGATCCTTGATGTGCAGCTGGAGGAGGCAGCCATCCTGCTTCATCTCATACTTCCTGCTGGCTCTCAGTGGCAGCTTGTTCTTCCTCCATTGCGCTGATACTTGAGGCTTTGACACCTCACAGCACAGAGAGGCTGCACCTCCCTCCTCAGCCTCCACACCTACCAAGTCTTTCTTAAAGAATGCAGGGAGCTCTGAGCAAATCAGCAAGAAAAAACAGAATTGTACATGTGATTGGAACAATGCTCAAAACCTCACTGGCACAAAATTAGTGCTTTTTCTTAAACCCCTTTTTTCTAAGTGGTTGGTTTTACCCTATAGTGCAGACGTACATTATGACTACCACATAAACTAGATAAGGACAAGAAACGTTGCAAAATAATATGCAGTCCTACGACTAAAATGTTCTGATAAAATCAGTATATTCTAAATGCACACACCTTTCACTGTCACAGTAGCAGTGGTCTCAGCACTTTCTGCTTGACATGTGTAGCTGCCGCTGTCCTCAGGTTTGAGATCCTTGATGTGGAGCTGGAGGAGGCAGCCATCTTCTATCATCTCATACTTCCTGCCGGCTCTCAGTGGCAGCTTGTTCTTCTTCCACTGTACCAACACTCCATCTTTAGACAGCTCACAGCACAGAGAGGCTGCACCTCCCTCCTCCACCTTCATGTTCTGCAATTCTTCTTTGAAAAATGGGGGGAGTTCTGTGAAATATAAAATATTTAGGGAGTTACATGGTGGGATGTTATTGTATAACAGGAATTTAATTTACGACATAATCAAGGTAAGGCTAAACAAGATGTTTACAATAGATTTACTCTTCTGGGAAAAACATATTGTTTGAAAATAGTTTTAGAGCTTTACTGTAAGATTTACCATGCAGATTTCCAAATGAACAAACCTTTTACAGACACAGTAGCAGTTGTTTCTGCACTTTGTGCTTGACATGAGTAGCTTCCACTGTCTTCAGGTTTGAGATCCTTGATGTGCAGCTGAAGGAGGCAGTCATCTTGCTTCATCTCATACTTCCTACCGGCTCTCAGTGGCAGCTTGTTCTTCTTCCATTGTACTGGTACGCCCGGCTTCGACAGCTCACAACACAGGGAGGCTGTACCTCCCTCTTTAGCCTTCACATTCTGCAATCCTTCTTTGAAAAATGCTGGGAGCTCTGGGAAAAATACGACGACAAGAGAATGAAGTAAATTGTTTTAGTGTAACTGAAGAAACATCTATGACATTAGCAAGTAAGACCCAAATAAGCAGTTGAAATTACGTTAATGTTTTCATAACCAACTTCTGTACTAGATTACGATCAGTGGACTTTGCATGATAAATCATATAGATTTTAAGAAAGTTCTGAATATTACAAAGCGTTTTGAAAAATTACTAAGTTTAGTTTTCTTATTGAGATCATGCTAACACTGAAAATAAAATTGCCATGCAAATCCTTCAATGCACACACCTTTCACCGACACAGTAGCAGTGGTCTCAGCACTCTCTGCTTGACACGTGTAGCTGCCACTGTCCTCGGGTTTGAGATCATTGATGTGGAGCTGCAGGAGGCAGCCATCCTGTTTCATCTCATACTTCCCCCTGGCTCTCAGTGGCAGCCTGTTCTTCTTCCATTGTACCGACACTCCAGCTTTAGACAGCTCACAGCACAGAGAGGCTGTACCTCCCTCTTCAGCCTCTACACTTCTTAATTCTCTCTTGAAGAATGGAGGGAGCTCTGAGCAAAAGGGATAAGAAGAACAAAAATATACATCTAGGTTAGCGTGCTTAATATAATAGTACATGCAGCATTTAAGTTCCCTGTCACAGATATGTGGGCTGGCCTGCATTCAGCACTGACATCCAAATGCACTGATTAAATTCCATTTGGAAACATTTGTGTGGCAATTACAATGTAGGAAAATGCAATGAGTATGTGACAAATGCATTACTTTTCTATGACTAACTGTAGTTCTTATACAATACAAATTTGCAAAACATTGAATTTGGATTGTGCGGTTAAATGCAAACGGGAAACAGAGCAATTGTTCACTGCCAAATGCACACACCTTTCACTGTCACAGTAGCAGTGGTCTCTGCACTTCCTGCTTGACATGTGTAATTGCAGCTGTCCTCAAGTTTAAGCTCCTTGATGTTTAACTGGAGGAGGCAGCCATCCTGCCTGATCTCGTACTTTCTGCTGGCTCTTATTGGCAGCCTGTTCTTCATCCATTGAATCGGCACTCCAAGTTTGGACAGCTCACAGTACAGAGAGGCTGAACCTCCCTCCTCAACTTCCACATTTTGCAGTTCTTCTTGGAAGAATGGTGGGAGCTCTGGGAAGTAAGACAGAAAGAAACGTGTGGGTTAATCATGTAGTAATTTAGTGTAGTAGAAAGGTATAGTTTAACAAATGAAATTACTTTTCAAAGAAAGCAGTCGTAACATTTATCATTCCAAGGGAGGAGGGTAAGTTTTACAGTCTCTACCTCTTTTTCATTAGAATATGTATCAACAATCCACTATCTAATAGCAACATTACTTCTATTATTACCTGTTACAGTAAGTTTGGCATTACTCTGCACATCTCCTGTATCACAGGTGTATGTGCCAGTATCCAGGGGATCCACATCACGGATTAGCAATAGGTTGACTTTTCCCTCCTTGCGTATCTCATATCTATCACCGTTTTGAAGGGGGATGTGGTTGCGCCTCCACGTAACCAGCGAGGTGAAATCAGAGGTTGTGCAGGACAAAGTGGCCGTCTCTCCTTCCATGATCACGACGTCTTTAGGCTTCTCCTCAAATAAAACTAGAATTTGAAATCAAATGCCACTTCAGAATGACTCAGGGGAAAACGTTTAGCTGAAATAACACAGCGATGAATTCTGCAAATAAAAAGAAAATTGACTTTTTGTCAATGCTCACCTTTGGCCTTAGGGACAACCAGCAATCGTGCAGAGGTCCTCTCCTCCCCAACCACAAATGCCACAATGCCCGTCTCTTCGGGGGTTGTCATGGTGAGGACCAGTCGGTGCTGGCGACCCTGCCACGTCATCTGGTTCATCTCGTTCTTCTGCAGAGGGCTGGAGCCGAGCCACCAGACACCCTCACACACGTCCGCATGGCTCAGCTCACACACAAAGACCGCGTCCTCACCCGCCGTCACTGTTATACCTTGCAGCTCTGTGACAATCCGCACACGCTCTGTGGAGGAAGAGGAAGCTATATGCAGCTGGCTTTTTAGAGATGGAATGGGAAATATTTACAACAATTTAGATGAGAGCGACCTGTTGGTTTTAATTGATGGGAAATGTCTTTAATGTAAATGAGTTAGTCAAATATATCAGCATATAAGGAATCAAATTCTGCTGTAGCATCCACCTACCCCTCACGATCAGCTTGGCAGTGGTCTTCTTGCCTCTGGTGATACAGCAGTACTCTCCAGCATCCTCCAGTTGAAGTTTCTTGATCTCTAGTGTGTGTGTGGGGCCTTTTTTCTTTAAAATGTATCGCCCCCCTTCTTCCACTGCCGTGTTGTCCTTCTTCCAAGTGACAGGGACATTAGCACTGGAAACTTCACAAGACAGCAGCACAGATTTACCCTCCATCACCGCTTGGCTCTCCAGTTCCTTTTCAAAGAACACTGATGCCGCCGCTGGTAACAGAAGGAAAGGAAACGCTATGTTACAAATGCTGAATTTACATCTAAAATAAAAATACTGATGTAATTTTCTTGGGTTGCGTTCTTCTACTGTTAACGGCTTGTCAAAGCAACAGAAATACAGATAAATAGCAATGTTACCACAGAACACAGAGCTGCAGTTGCAAAATATGGATCATAAAGATAAATCCAGCAACATAAACTATACACAATGAAAGTTTTAAGTGTAAGTATAAATGGAAGCATGTCAAATACCTCTCACGTTGACTTCAGCCGTTGTCTTCTGTTCTCCCAAGACACAGCTGTACTCCCCGACATCCTCGGGCTGGACGTTTTTGATGTGCATCTCAGCTGTCTTCCCCTTCAGCGTCATCTGATATCTGCCCCCATGATGGAGCTGGTCCTCCGCCTTCCACCACTGCACAGGCACCCCGGCCCTGGACAGCTCACAGCGAAGGGACACGTTGCCTCCTTCGGGGGCCTCCTGGTTCTTTAGACCCATTTTAAAGGTGAGGGGGATGGCTGTGGGAAAAGGTCATGTTGTTTTTTATTTTATTTTATCTTAGCCTGCCTTTGATTTTCAAAACACCGTATTTTTTAGGTCAGAAATATAGCCATTGTTCTTCAATGAAAAACACTTAGAAAACAAGTAATTCATAATAATAATAATAAAAAAGAAAATACGAAATAAGCAAAATAAAGCACATTTCAAGAGGTTGGCTATGGTTGTATAACATTTAAGTGTTTATCCTGAAAGATAATATTTTCACTCTTTTACTCCCTCATTCATTCTAATGCACAATTTTACCACCTGCATAATTGCAATTGTCCTTTTTTTCTTAATTTCAGAAAAGTTTAAAAATGCGAAACACACGCTTGCATTTCAGATCTTCACTTACGTGTAATGGTGATGTTGGCTGTGGTCTTGACGTCTCCGCAGAAACAGCTATATAGTCCACTGTCTTCCAGCTGCGTGTTTTTGATGGTCAGCTCCATGCTGCTGTTCCGATTTTTTATCTGGTACTTAAAATTATTCTTCAGCTGCTCTTGTCCTTTCCTCCACTCCACAGCAAGGCCGGGCTTTGACAGCTCACAGTTCAACGTCACGCTGTTCTCCTCCTCCACCTGCTGGTTCTTTAACTTTGTCTTGAATGTGATGGGAGGAGCTGCAAGGAGAAGAACCAAGGACTGGTTATTTTCCTTGATAAAGTGAAGTTAATTAGTAGCAATAATATGATTGGGAAATTCTGACTCCTAAATTTAAATCGTATCACATCTTTTATTGATTTATATAATTCTATTTCATCCTATTTTAGTCAGTTCTCTCAATTTAATATCTAAGAAATGCTTGGATATCATGTCTTCAGCATGGGGTTTTTACTTTACCTTTGACGGTGAGCTCAGCAGTTGATTGGGTGTCCTTAGTCTTGCAGGTGTATTTCCCAGCATCGCTCTCCTCCATGTTGTTGATGATCAGTTTAGTGAGACGTCCCTCCTGTTTCATCTCATATTTGTATCCAGGTTTTAGGATGACTCTGCCTTTCCTCCAGTCCACTGGTGCTCCAGGTTTGGAGAGCTCACAGCAGAAAACTCCACTGTCCCCTTCCTTCACCTCCAAATCCTCCAGCTCTTGTTTAAATGTTACAGGAATTGCTGAGGAAAAACAACATCAACAAGTTAAGCAAAATTTGAATAGTGCACTCTTACTTTCATTTTACTAAAAAAGAATTGTTTCTTGTTAGATTTCTTAATACATCTACCACTACTTTCTAGGAAAAAATGATAGAAAATAACCAGCTGAATGGCGTCTTTCCCTGTGAAACATACCTCTAACTTTGATGTCAGCTGAGGTCACAACAGTGCCAACAAAACAGCTGTACTCCCCCAAATCTGCTAGAGTCAAATTTCTGATCAGCAACTCAGCCATCCTGCCCTCCTGTTTCATCTGATATTTTTCTCCCTCCTTCAGAAGTTGAGCGTCTTTCCTCCACTCTACTGGGACTCCTGGTTTAGAAAGCTCACAGCGTAGTGTCACGCTGCCCTCCTCAACGGCTTCCTGGTTCTTTAACTTTTGCTTGAAGGTTACCGGGATCGCTGAGGATTGAAAGCGATAGATATTGTATAGGTTGTGCAAATTGCCAAAGAATAATCATGTCTTCTATCACATAATGTGTAATGTGCTCACCAGTGATGATGACAGTGGCCGTAGTTTTTATGTCATCACAAACACAGATGTATGTGCCGCTGTCCTCGGGCTGGCTTTTTCTGATGAGGAGCTCCAAGTTGGAGCCGCTCTGCTTCATCTGGTATTTCTCTCCGTTGGTCAACACGTTGTCTCCCTTCTTCCACTGCACTGGAGTGCCGGGTTTGGAGAGCTCACAGCACAGTGTCACTCCATTGCCTTCCTGCACCTGAATATTCCTCAGTTCTTGAAGGAATCTGATGGGCCGCTCTAGAGCAGACCACAGGGGGGAAAATATAGAAATGAATGGAAACAGTTTCATTAGGAGGAATGTCTGTTTTGCTACAGGCTTGTTCCAGCTGACAAGTTAAGTTAGCCCAACCATGGCCAGGAGAGCATTGACATCAGATTTATGCCACCTGGTCTCAGTTTAGGTGTTGGTTTCTTTGGAAAAATCACAAAAGGAACTGTAACGTTAGTAGCTAAAACAAAAAAAAGTGGGAAGAAGATATAATACACAAAGACACAGTGGTTCTGGCAAGTACAATTACAAAGATGTCACCAAAATAAAAAATAAAAGTGAATCTTCTATACTTTAGTTTCCAACATTTTTGGAAGCTGTGCTATGATTGCAAACACATTTATCCCTTATTATATCACCCAAATATACTGATATATTCAGCCTTTAATCAACCAAATATTATGCAATGTATTTGTGTGTGTAAACTCCTACACAGCAAGTTGTGAAACCCACTGAAACAAACAATAACTCTGCATTACTTATGTCAATTGTGTTCGTTTTGCATTTGGTTCTGTGTTGTTTTACTCTTTACCGATAGATTCAGTTCTATTTAGCATGTTTATATTTACAGTAATGTATGCAGAACTCACCATTCACAACGATCCTAGCTTTTGTACTTTTTTCTCCACATATACAGGTGTAATCTCCAGTGTCATCCAGACTGAGGTCCGTAATCTTCATCTCCACCTGCAGATCCTTCTTCCTCATCTGGTATTTGTCTCCGTTTTTCAGCAGTTCTCCTCCTCTCCTCCACTCCACTGAAGGGGCAGGTTTGTTGAGCTCACAGCGCAGAACCAAACTGTTGCCCTCCGTCACCTCCTGGTTGACTAGTGGCATTTTAAAACTCGGTGGTAAATCTGTCGATAAGAGTCAAAGCTTACAAAAAAATTTACACAAAATTGGAAATCAACTAAAAGGAATAAAAGCAAAAAGTGTTTCCCACACTTAGAACTTATTCTCAAAATTTTAATTATTTTGGTAGCCTAAACAACTGGAAGCTTTAACAAAATGAAAATTTAAAGCCAAATAAAGATTGATGGAGAGCTAATCTCATCTGGACCAAAAGAGGAAACACGGTAACAATCATATGATCATGCACAATTCTACTGAATTCAATAACACATTTCCTTGTCCTAAGTATTACAAGGAACATAATCATTATTACATGAAGTTACATTGTTGCAGTGATGTAAACAACACAGAATGGTAAGACAATCTGACATGCTCATAATCAGTTTTTTTCTACTAAACGAACTATTCAGTTCAAACTGGACAGTGGAATGGATTATATGGTTTGATATTACATATTAAACATGTAATATCACTTACATGAAAAACATTGAGACTAATACTGATGCTCGAATTTAGTTACAGTTTGGGATGTATGTAATTGCAAACTATTGACTATACATCCCACATGACATGATTTCCCATCCCATCTACTGTATCTTTTCTACCAGCTTACGAGAATTAATGTTCAGTACACGCCAAGTACTGTGACATTAAGTCCTAAGCAGGACAAGATATGAAATAATCTCTCAAATGAGCTTGAGTGAAGCTACATAATGGAGCTCACACAGTGCTAATACACACTGGGTCTATTTAGTTTTTTATTGTACTACGTTAGAGCTGACCTCTTTGGCGTCTGCGCTCACGTGATTCTGTTGAATACATTGGGAGTATTTAAAATAAAAAAGCAAGAAATGTGCATCACAACATAATGAATCCAACATATGATGGGAAATTTTGATTCAAATTCCTCTTACCTTGGACAGTGAGCTCAGCTGTCGATTGGCTGTCTTTAGTCTTGCAGATATATTTGCCAGCATCGCTCTCCTCTACGTTGTTGATGATCAGTTTAGTGAAAGGTCCCTCCTGCTTCATCTCATATTTGTCTCCAGGCTTAAGGATCGCTCTGCCTTTCTTCCACTCCACTGGAGCTCCGGGTTTGGAGAGCTCACAGCAGAAAACTCCACTCTCCCCTTCCTTCACCACCAGGCGCTGGAGCTCTCGTTTGAAAGTCACGGGGAGTGCTGTTGTGGGTAAAGAAGAAAACCATGTATTCATTGATTGCATTGATTTACTACATGCCTTTTCCTCTTGATCAAATGCTCTTCCCTCACTCCTAGATGTGTTTCTTTTGTTGTAATACAAGGAGCAGATTCTTCCATTTTCCTGTTCTATTTCTTCCTAACACCAAAAAATCTCCCTCTTTTGTATCATAGGTATGGGTTTAGGGATTTTGTGCTAAACAAACTGTATAGACTTTTGAAATATATTGGGATCTGTAGTTATGTGTCACTAAGTTAAAGGTGCACAACTTCAGTAAGTAAGATATCTACTGATACAGCTCAGTCATGGATTATACAAGAGCCGCACCCATAATAACAGCTTTTTAGATATTATCATCAAAATGACTTATTTATAACGATATAATCATTAATTTAAATGTACTGCAAATCTTATATGGGAAACAGATGTGTTCTCATTGGTCTTTGCACACTTAAAACTTACGTTTCACTTTGACTTCAGCTGCAGTTTTCTGATCTCCTGTGATGCAGCTGTACTTCCCTGCATCTTCTGGTTGGACGTTGAGAATGGTCATCTGCGCTGTCTTTCCTTCTTGCTGTGTCTGATACTTCCCCCGATATAACTGCTCAGATACCATCTGAGTGTCTCTCTGCCACTGCACCGGGACTCCCTTTTTAGACAGTTCACAGCGTAAAGTCAAACTGTTCCCTTCTTCAGCCTCCTGGCTCTTCAGACCTACTTTAAATGTGGCGGGAACAGCTGTGGAACAAAACACAGATACTGTACTATACATGTAAAATAGAACACAGGCCAGATAATTAACCCTTAGGGATTCATGCACCCATTTTTGTCTTTTGTTAGGGGGAGACAGCAGGTCAACAGTATAAGCCACATAGAAGTGGTGTACATCTTCTGAAAGCTGGAAACCTGAACATTAATTTGAGATGAAACACTGTGTTTCAAGCTTTTAAAGTCATAAATCAGTAATAAAACAGTGTTTGATTGGGCGTATAAGGGCTGAGAACATTATGATGGCCATGCACATGCTCTTTTATGTCTTTATTCTTGAAATTGCTCTGAAACCCCCTTATTGTCAATATACCTAGAAAAGCCATCCATCGTCTAAATGCCCGAGGTCTCTAGTTTGTTGTTGTAAAGTTCCATGAGGCTATGATTATGTAAGAGGTCATAATAGGTCAAAAATGGCCTTGCTACAATGAAATGGCTACTAACATCCTTCTCAGTCTCTTAAGTCAGTATGTCTTGGCCTTACAAGTAGCTCAATATACTTCTAAAATAATGATGAATTAACAATAAACAAAGAAACAAGAAGGTATGCTTCACTTCACTCATCTCACACGTTGAACATACCAATAACTTTAACGGTGGCCTTTGTCCTCTGCTCTCTACACACGCAGGTGTAGACCCCGCTGTCCTCTGGATCAGCATCTCTGATGATCAACTCAAGGGCCGAGCCTCTCTGCTTAATCTGGTACTTCTCTCCGTTCTCCAGCAGATCTCCCCCAAGCCTCCACTCCACTGGTACTCCCGCTTTAGAGATCTCACAATACAGTTCGATGCTGTGTCCTTCCTCCACTTGTAAGTTCTTCAGCTTTTGCTTGAAGGTGATGGGAAGAGCTGACAGGCAAAGATACGAGAAAGAAATTAATAATCACATGAATTGAAAAAGCATCGATATTTGTGTGTGTATTATTGTGCTATTTGGCTTTTACATTATGGTGTGATTTGCCTTGATGAGAATAATGCAAACAAAGCTTAGCATCCTGCTAAATGATTGAGAGTTATAGTGGCAACTATTATTTTCATTTCTTAAATGCTCAGATCTGTTCGCTACCGGCTGCATGATTTTATATCAAAACCAGTTGATATAAAAGTGTAAAAACAAATGTACACTTTAACTCTTTGTCTTGTCTGTGTGCAGCCTGTCAAATGGTTTTCAGATGTTCAAAACCTATATTTTTTAATCCTTTTGTTTATTGTGACAACCAAAGCTCACATGCAAAGTTGGTGAGGCACAAATTCAGTTTTGTATTGCTCTTTTAATTATGTTTTGCTATGTTAAATGCTACCTACATTTTGTGAATAGCCTACCGTATTTTCCGCACTATAGGGCGCACTGGATTATAAGGCGCACTGTCAATGAATGGTCTATTTTCGATCTTTTTTCATATATAAGGCGCACCGCAATATCATCTATTATCTTTATTTAATGTTTTATTCTCTTTCTTTAATTTTTCATTCTCTTTATTTAACTTTTTATTATCTTTATTTAATGTTTCGTGTTTGTCACAGTAGCGGTTCAGTGACGTAATGTCATGATGTTTTCACGGATGTTTCACTGGACGGCTCATCCTCCTGTATACCGGTGTGCCGGATTACCGGTGTTTTTCACGGTACCGGTACCGGTGGACCTGAGCTCAACCTCCTCTAGCTAGCAGAGCTAGAGGAGGTTGAGCTCAACGCTCCCTTGGAGCTAGAGGAGGCCGTCCCGGTAGAATCCCGGTGACCGGGACCGGGGATAGGTTCCGGCGATCACCGCGCATTGCATGCCGGGTAGATTTTTAACAGGTTTATTTTTTTTTTTTTTTTTTTAAATTCAATAACTTTATTGAGACATTTGTTCATACATATAAAACACAATATATTTATATATATATATATATATATATATATATATATATATATATATGATGTATTTTTTTTTCAACAACATGTTTTAAATTGATGCCACGAACCGGCTGCAATATCATCATTATCTTTATTTAATGTTTCATTTTTTATTTAATGTTTTTTATTTAATGTTTCGTGTTTGTCACAGTCGCGGTGCAGTGACGTCACGTCATGATGTTTTCACGGATGTTTATCTGGACGGCTCATCCTCCTGTATACCGGTGTGCCGGATTACCGGTGTTTTTCACGGTACCGGTACCGGTGGACCGGCCGGCTCAACCTCCTCTAGCTAGCATAGCTAGAGGAGGTTGAGCCGTCTGGGAGCTAGAGGAGGCGTCCCGGTAGAATCCCGGTGACCGGGAAATAGGTTCCGCGATCACCGCGCATTGCATGCCGGGTAGATTTTTTTTTTTTTTTTTTTTTTTTTTTTTTTAAATTCAATAACTTTATTGAGACATTTGTTCATACATATAAAACACAATATATATATATATATATATATATATATATATATATATATATATATATATATTATATGTAGATATTTTTTTTTTTTTTTTTTTTTTTAAATTACCGGTGTTTTCACGGTACCGGTACCGGTGGACCGGCCGGCTCAACCTCCTCATTATCTTTATTTAATATTTTATTTTCTTTATTTAATGTTTCGTGTTTGTCACAGTCGCGGTGCAGTGACGTCACGTCATGATGTTTTCACGGATGTTTATCTGGACGGCTCATCCTCCTGTATACCGGTGTGCCGGATTACCGGTGTTTTTCACGGTACCGGTACCGGTGGACCGCCTCAACCTCCTATAGCTAGCATAGCTAGAGGAGGTTGAGCCGTCTGGGAGCTAGAGGAGGCGTCCCGGTAGAATCCCGGTGACCGGGAAATAGGTTCCGGCGATCACCGCGCATTGCATGCCGGGTAGATTTTTTTTTTTTTTTTTTTTTTTTTTTTTTTTAATTCAATAACTTTATTGAGACATTTGTTCATACATATAAAACACAATATATATATATATATATATATATATATATATATATAGATGTAGATTTTTTTTTTTTTTTTTTAAATTACCGGTGTTTTCACGGTACCGGTGGACCGGCCGGCTCAACCTCCTCATTATCTTTATTTAATATTTTATTTTCTTTATTTAATGTTTCGTGTTTGTCACAGTCGCGGTGCAGTGACGTCACGTCATGATGTTTTCACGGATGTTTATCTGGACGGCTCATCCTCCTGTATACCGGTGTGCCGGATTACCGGTGTTTTTCACGGTACCGGTACCGGTGGACCGGCCGGCTCAACCTCCTATAGCTAGCATAGCTAGAGGAGGTTGAGCCGTCTGGGAGCTAGAGGAGGCGTCCCGGTAGAATCCCGGTGACCGGGAAATAGGTTCCGGCGATCACCGCGCATTGCATGCCGGGTAGATTTTTTTTTTTTTTTTTTTTTTTTTTAAATTCAATAACTTTATTGAGACATTTGTTCATACATATAAAACACAATATATATATATATATATATATATATATATATATATATATAGATTTTAATATATCTATATATTAGATTTTTTTTTTTTTTTTTAATTACCGGTGTTTTCACGGTACCGGTACCGTGGACCGGCCGGCTCAACCTCCTCATTATCTTTATTTAATATTTTATTTTCTTTATTTAATGTTTCGTGTTTGTCACAGTCGCGGTGCAGTGACGTCACGTCATGATGTTTTCACGGATGTTTATCTGGACGGCTCATCCTCCTGTATACCGGTGTGCCGGATTACCGGTGTTTTTCACGGTACCGGTACCGGTGGACCGGCCGGCTCAACCTCCTATAGCTAGCATAGCTAGAGGAGGTTGAGCCGTCTGGGAGCTAGAGGAGGCGTCCCGGTAGAATCCCGGTGACCGGGAAATAGGTTCCGGCGATCACCGCGCATTGCATGCCGGGTAGATTTTTTTTTTTTTTTTTTTTTTTTTTTTTTTTTTTAAATTCAATAACTTTATTGAGACATTTGTTCATACATATAAAACACAATATATATATATATATATATATATATATATATATATATATTTATATCTATATATATATATATATATATATATATGTAGATTTTTTATTTTTTTTTTTTTAAATTACCGGTGTTTTCACGGTACCGGTACCGGTGGACCGGCCGGCTCAACCTCCTCATTATCTTTATTTAATATTTTATTTTCTTTATTTAATGTTTCGTGTTTGTCACAGTCGCGGTGCAGTGACGTCACGTCATGATGTTTTCACGGATGTTTATCTGGACGGCTCATCCTCCTGTATACCGGTGTGCCGGATTACCGGTGTTTTTCACGGTACCGGTACCGGTGGACCGGCCGGCTCAACCTCCTATAGCTAGCATAGCTAGAGGAGGTTGAGCCGTCTGGGAGCTAGAGGAGGCGTCCCGGTAGAATCCCGGTGACCGGGAAATAGGTTCCGGCGATCACCGCGCATTGCATGCCGGGTAGATTTTTTTTTTTTTTTTTTTTTTTTTTTTTTTTTTTTTAAATTCAATAACTTTATTGAGACATTTGTTCATACATATAAAACACAATATATATATATATATATATATATATATATATATATAAAACACATATATGTATATTTTTTATTTAGATGTAGATTTTTATTTTTATTTTTTAAATTACCGGTGTTTTCACGGTACCGGTACCGTGGACCGGCCGGCTCAACCTCCTCATTATCTTTATTTAATATTTTATTTTCTTTATTTAATGTTTCGTGTTTGTCACAGTCGCGGTGCAGTGACGTCACGTCATGATGTTTTCACGGATGTTTATCTGGACGGCTCATCCTCCTGTATACCGGTGTGCCGGATTACCGGTGTTTTTCACGGTACCGGTACCGGTGGACCGGCCGGCTCAACCTCCTCTAGCTAGCATAGCTAGAGGAGGTTGAGCCGTCTGGGAGCTAGAGGAGGCGTCCCGGTAGAATCCCGGTGACCGGGAAATAGGTTCCGGCGATCACCGCGCATTGCATGCCGGGTAGATTTTTTTTTTTTTTTTTTTTTTTTTTTTTTTTTTTAAATTCAATAACTTTATTGAGACATTTGTTCATACATATAAAACACAATATATATATATATATATATATATATATATATATATATATATATATATATATATATATATATGTAGATTTTTTTTTTTTATTTTTTAAATTACCGGTGTTTTCACGGTACCGGTACCGTGGACCGGCCGGCTCAACCTCCTCATTATCTTTATTTAATATTTTATTTTCTTTATTTAATGTTTCGTGTTTGTCACAGTCGCGGTGCAGTGACGTCACGTCATGATGTTTTCACGGATGTTTATCTGGACGGCTCATCCTCCTGTATACCGGTGTGCCGGATTACCGGTGTTTTTCACGGTACCGGTACCGGTGGACCGGCCGGCTCAACCTCCTATAGCTAGCATAGCTAGAGGAGGTTGAGCCGTCTGGGAGCTAGAGGAGGCGTCCCGGTAGAATCCCGGTGACCGGGAAATAGGTTCCGCGATCACCGCGCATTGCATGCCGGGTAGATTTTTTTTTTTTTTTTTTTTTTTTTTTTTAATTCAATAACTTTATTGAGACATTTGTTCATACATATAAAACACAATATATATATATATATATATATATATATATATATATATATATATATATTTATTATAGATTATTTTTTATTTTTTTTTTTTAAATTAGGTGTTTTCACGGTACCGGTGGACCGGCCGGCTCAACCTCCTCATTATCTTTATTTAATATTTTATTTTCTTTATTTAATGTTTCGTGTTTGTCACAGTCGCGGTGCAGTGACGTCACGTCATGATGTTTTCACGGATGTTTATCTGGACGGCTCATCCTCCTGTATACCGGTGTGCCGGATTACCGGTGTTTTTCACGGTACCGGTACCGGTGGACCGGCCGGCTCAACCTCCTATAGCTAGCATAGCTAGAGGAGGTTGAGCCGTCTGGGAGCTAGAGGAGGCGTCCCGGTAGAATCCCGGTGACCGGGAAATAGGTTCCGCGATCACCGCGCATTGCATGCCGGGTAGATTTTTTTTTTTTTTTTTTTTTTTTTTTTTAAATTCAATAACTTTATTGAGACATTTGTTCATACATATAAAACACAATATATATATATATATATATATATATATATATATATATATATTTTATTTTTTTTTTTTAAATTACCGGTGTTTTCACGGTACCGGTGGACCGGCCGGCTCAACCTCCTCATTATCTTTATTTAATATTTTATTTTCTTTATTTAATGTTTCGTGTTTGTCACAGTCGCGGTGCAGTGACGTCACGTCATGATGTTTTCACGGATGTTTATCTGGACGGCTCATCCTCCTGTATACCGGTGTGCCGGATTACCGGTGTTTTTCACGGTACCGGTACCGGTGGACCGGCCGGCTCAACCTCCTATAGCTAGCATAGCTAGAGGAGGTTGAGCCGTCTGGGAGCTAGAGGAGGCGTCCCGGTAGAATCCCGGTGACCGGGAAATAGGTTCCGGCGATCACCGCGCATTGCATGCCGGGTAGATTTTTTTTTTTTTTTTTTTTTTTTTTTTTTTTTTTAATTCAATAACTTTATTGAGACATTTGTTCATACATATAAAACACAATATATATATATATATATATATATATATATATATATATATATATATATATATATATATATATATATATAGATTTAGATTTTTTTTTTTTTTTTTAAATTACCGGTGTTTTCACGGTACCGGTACCGGTGGACCGGCCGGCTCAACCTCCTCATTATCTTTATTTAATATTTTATTTTCTTTATTTAATGTTTCGTGTTTGTCACAGTCGCGGTGCAGTGACGTCACGTCATGATGTTTTCACGGATGTTTATCTGGACGGCTCATCCTCCTGTATACCGGTGTGCCGGATTACCGGTGTTTTCACGGTACCGGTACCGGTGGACCGGCCGGCTCAACCTCCTATAGCTAGCATAGCTAGAGGAGGTTGAGCCGTCTGGGAGCTAGAGGAGGCGTCCCGGTAGAATCCCGGTGACCGGGAAATAGGTTCCGGCGATCACCGCGCATTGCATGCCGGGTAGATTTTTTTTAAAAAAAAAAAAATTTTTTTTTTAAATTCAATAACTTTATTGAGACATTTGTTCATACATATAAAACACAATATATATATATATATATATATATATATATATATATATATATATATATATATGTAGATTTTTTTTTTTTTTTTTTTTTTAAAATTACCGGTGTTTTCACGGTACCGGTACCGGTGGACCGGCCGGCTCAACCTCCTCATTATCTTTATTTAATATTTTATTTTCTTTATTTAATGTTTCGTGTTTGTCACAGTCGCGGTGCAGTGACGTCACGTCATGATGTTTTCACGGATGTTTATCTGGACGGCTCATCCTCCTGTATACCGGTGTGCCGGATTACCGGTGTTTTTCACGGTACCGGTACCGGTGGACCGGCCGGCTCAACCTCCTATAGCTAGCATAGCTAGAGGAGGTTGAGCCGTCTGGGAGCTAGAGGAGGCGTCCCGGTAGAATCCCGGTGACCGGGAAATAGGTTCCGGCGATCACCGCGCATTGCATGCCGGGTAGATTTTTTTTTTTTTTTTTTTTTTTTTTTAAATTCAATAACTTTATTGAGACATTTGTTCATACATATAAAACACAATATATATATATATATATATATATATATATATGTAGATTTTTATTTTTAGATGTAGATTTTTAAATTTTTTTTTTTTTAAATTACCGGTGTTTTCACGGTTCTGACGGCCGCTCAACCTCCACATTATCTTTATTTACGGTACCGATGTTTATCTGGACGGCTCATCCTCCTGTATACCGGTGTGCCGGATTACCGTGTTTTTCACGGTACCGGTACCGGTGGACCGGCCGGCTCAACCTCCTCATTATCTTTATTTAATATTTTATTTTCTTTATTTAATGTTTCGTGTTTGTCACAGTCGCGGTGCAGTGACGTCACGTCATGATGTTTTCACGGATGTTTATCTGGACGGCTCATCCTCCTGTATACCGGTGTGCCGGATTACCGGTGTTTTTCACGGTACCGGTACCGGTGGACCGGCCGTTCAACCTCCTATAGCTAGCATAGCTAGAGGAGGTTGAGCCGTCTGGGAGCTAGAGGAGGCGTCCCGGTAGAATCCCGGTGACCGGGAAATAGGTTCCGCGATCACCGCGCATTGCATGCCGGGTAGATTTTTTTTTTTTTTTTTTTTTTTTTTTTTTTTTAAATTCAATAACTTTATTGAGACATTTGTTCATACATATAAAACACAATATATATATATATATATATATATATATATATATATATATATATATATATATATATATATATATATATGTAGATTTTTATTTTTTTTTTTTAAATTACCGGTGTTTTCACGGTACCGGTACCGGTGGACCGGCCGGCTCAACCTCCTCATTATCTTTATTTAATATTTTATTTTCTTTATTTAATGTTTCGTGTTTGTCACAGTCGCGGTGCAGT
The DNA here is from genome assembly GCF_027596085.1 of Anoplopoma fimbria. Lineage (NCBI taxonomy): Eukaryota > Metazoa > Chordata > Actinopteri > Perciformes > Anoplopomatidae > Anoplopoma > Anoplopoma fimbria. The sequence continues at coordinate 18,215,179 of NC_072456.1, read as the reverse complement.
GACGTCACGTCATGATGTTTTCACGGATGTTTATCTGGACGGCTCATCCTCCTGTATACCGGTGTGCCGGATTACCGGTGTTTTTCACGGTACCGGTACCGGTGGACCGGCCGGCTCAACCTCCTATAGCTAGCATAGCTAGAGGAGGTTGAGCCGTCTGGGAGCTAGAGGAGGCGTCCCGGTAGAATCCCGGTGACCGGGAAATAGGTTCCGCGATCACCGCGCATTGCATGCCGGGTAGATTTTTTTTTTTTTTTTTTTTTTTTTTTTTTTCATAAATTCAATAACTTTATTGAGACATTTGTTCATACATATAAAACACAATATATATATATATATATATATATATATATATATATATATAATGTAGATGTAGATTTTTTTTTTTTTTTAAATTACCGGTGTTTTCACGGTACCGGTACCGTGGACCGGCCGGCTCAACCTCCTCATTATCTTTATTTAATATTTTATTTTCTTTATTTAATGTTTCGTGTTTGTCACAGTCGCGGTGCAGTGACGTCACGTCATGATGTTTTCACGGATGTTTATCTGGACGGCTCATCCTCCTGTATACCGGTGTGCCGGATTACCGGTGTTTTTCACGGTACCGGTACCGGTGGACCGGCCGGCTCAACCTCCTCTAGCTAGCATAGCTAGAGGAGGTTGAGCCGTCTGGGAGCTAGAGGAGGCGTCCCGGTAGAATCCCGGTGACCGGGAAATAGGTTCCGCGATCACCGCGCATTGCATGCCGGGTAGATTTTTTTTTTTTTTTTTTTTTTTTTTTTAAATTCAATAACTTTATTGAGACATTTGTTCATACATATAAAACACACATATATATTCATATATATATATATATATATATATATATATATATATATATATATAGATGTAGATTTTTATTTTTTATTTTTTTAAATTACCGGTGTTTTCACGGTACCGGTACCGTGGACCGGCCGGCTCAACCTCCTCATTATCTTTATTTAATATTTTATTTTCTTTATGTTTCGTGTTGGTCACAGTAGCGGTGCAGTGACGTAATGTTGTGATGTTTTCACGGATGTTTCACTGGACGGCTCATCCTCCTGTATACCGGTGTGCCGGATTACCGTGTTTTTCACGGTACCGGTACCGGTGGACCGGCCGGCGGTTGAGCCGTCCGGGAGCTAGAGGAGCCGTCCCGGCTCAATAACTTTATTGAGACATTTGTTCATACATATAAAACACATTCTCTCGCAGCTGCTCTATTCCCATGTTCTACTGCGTGACTGACAGCCTTGAGTGTTCAGTCTGCGTCGTAAGCGTGTCTCTTGACAGGAGCCATGTTGGGTCCTTATACACACACACTGTAATATTATGGTGAAGCACAGTATGTATTACTCCGCGACGCTCCTGACTACCGTGGCCGTGATGCTGCTGCGGTGCGGCTTTGTAGTTTACTAAGTCTACTAAAACATGTTGACAGAGCGCCGTGTACCACACAAAACCGCTTCGAGGTCAGTAAACACAACCAGAATTAATCCATATATAAAGCGCTCCGGATTATAAGGCGCACTGTCGTTTTTTGAGAAAATTAAAGGCTTTTAAGTGCGCCTTATAGTGCGGAAAATACGGTACTTCTCTTACAAGGAAAATTGCTGATCTAATTCTGTCTTTTAATAATAGGTCTCCCTGCTCCAAATAAAAAATAGAGCAAAATTAACCTCTTTAAATAACAAACACCTACCGTTAACAGTCAGCGTTGCAGTGGTCTCTATGCTTCCACAGATGCATGTGTAGATGTCACTGTCCTCAGGTGTAACATCAAAGATCCTCAGTTCAATTAGCATGTCCCTCTGCCTCATTTGATATTTCTCTCCGCTCTTGATGAGTTCGTTCCCGCTCATCCTCCACTCCACGGTGTGACCAGGCTTTGACAGCTCACAGCGTAGAGCCGCAGTGTTTCCCTCCTCAATCAGCACGTTCCTCAACTTCTGCTTGAAGGTTACTGGGAGAGCTGAGGAGTCACGGGTGAGTATAGATTGAGATGATTGAATTATTGATAATTATCAACATAATTTGTCAAAACTGATTTATAAACCATTACATCACTAAAACCCATGAGTAAATGATGTCCTACCAGTGATTTTCACAGTGGCAGATGTCACCTGATCAGCACACTGGCAGCTGTAGACCCCACTGTCCTCAGGAACCGGCTTCCAGATCAGAAGCTCAAGGGTGGTCTCCCTTTTCCTTATCTGGTATTTAACTCCATTCTTCAGCAGCTCATGTCCCTTACTCCACTCCACTGGTATTCCAGGTTTAGACAGCTCACAGCGCAGTTGGACATTGCTTCCCTCCTCTGCTTGCATGTTCTTTAATTGCTGTATGAATGTGATGGGAATAGCTGGAAAATAATAGACGATTACATGAATACTATGGCAGCCAGTCAGCAAAAACATTTGAAAATACAACACAGCACTCAATAAAACACCTTAACCCTCCACAACAGAATGCAGCATATCTCTGTGTAATTTCAATATTTAACAATCAAAGTAGTTTCATGATACAGACAGATCCGAGAAGAGAATCAAGCATCCACAATTATAGTGACAATTCTTTTTTTCTGGAAAGTAAAACTTTTTTGCACTGGTGGTTGTAGTTTAAATAATCTTGTGAGATGGCTCCATTGGATTCTGTTCATGACAAGAGGCCACAGTATAAACCATAGACTAATTTAATTGTGCATGCAACAGTTTTCCTGCGAGCAAAACAGTCAAATCTGTGACAATCAGACACAGAAAATGTGTTACTATCAAATACACTTCTGTTAAAGTGTGTTTTAATGAAACTGTGCACTATGTAGGTTATTGGTAAAATCAGGTTTTGGTAAAAATGCACATGAAGGTGAGGAAAGTTTAATGACATACCATGTACTTTGAGGCTTGCTGAAGTGCTGTGATGTCTACACTGACATGTGTATTCTCCTGAGTCCTCAGGCTTCAGGGCTTTTATGGTCAGGGAATTGATCGTCTTCCTCTGTTTCATCAGGTACTTGTCTCCAGACCTGATACTTTCAAAACCTCTCCTCCAGTGGACCTGGACCCCAGGTAGGGAGTATTCACAGGTCAGGGTCACGGTCTCCCCCTCTTTGGCCTCCAAAGACTTTAAAGACTCGGTGAACTCTGCTGGGATGGCTAAAGAAACGACAACAAAATAGAAGGATACTAATTTTTCAACAATAATATGAATATTTCTACCGTATATAATCAGTCACATCCCTCTGGCATTTAATGTTGGGCAATTGTAAGCAATACCAGTCCTGTAATAACTAAACTGTAATAATTTATTTTAATACCTTTGACAGTTACAACGGCCCTAGTTGTAACAGATCCAGCACTGCACTCGTACACTCCGGCATCGTTGTTACAGACCTCCCGAATTGTCAGCCGGGCCTCGCAGCCGGAACGACTGGCAAAATACCTTGATGAGTTCCACATCAGGCAGCCATCTTTGTACCACAGGGTGTGGCATGGCTTGGAGGCCACACAAGACAAAACCAAACCACCTCCTTCAAAAGCCTCACAGTCTTCCAGTGCTTTAATGATGGTAGGACGCCTCTCTGGTAACATGAAGAAATTAACACAAAATAAGGAATGTGCCGTGAAAATGCACAATGAAACACTCTGGCAGATTAAAAACTCACCTCTAACCAACAGTGAGGCATACGATCTTTTGTCCCCTGCTGCAAACGAGATGGTGCCGGTGTCTTTGCGAGCAAGCTGTCTAAATGTGAGGGTGTGGTAGCCTCCGGGTACCATCTGGATCTCATTAAGCTCATTGGTGTACAGCAGAGTCTCGTCCAGATACCACTTGACCCCGATGTAGTCACTGGGACAAATTCGACACCTGAATGTGACAGTGTCGCCTTCTAAACATTCAACATCCTCTAATTCATCCAGGATCAACACCTTCTCACCTGAGAGAAACAAGTAACAGATAGAAAATTGGAAATTCCTTTAAACATCATATATGGTAGGCTTTAGTAGTTCAGTGAGCGTTACGGTTAAAGGTGCAAGATACGAGATTGGGGGCATTTTAAATGCCTCACAACATGGCAAAGACAAACCAGCAGCTCACAGTCTAACAGTGTTTACTTGAGGATGAACCGGGGGATGGGTGCTACGCTTCCACAATGATGCTGTCAGTTGACAAAGCATTATCATCTGTATGATTGCAGCGCACAGCGGCGGCTATAAGCTAGCCTGTGGGGCACGCTCACATGCACTAAAAGTACGCACGGTCGGCCCGGCTATGTCAACAAAGCTCGGGGAACTTTGGGTAACAACACCACAGATTGATCATGTCTTCATTATTTGTTCAGGTAGATATTACTCAACTTTATCTGTTCACAGGAAATTGTTCTTTCCTTCCATATTATCGTGCAGAATGTTAAATACAGCTCCTTTAATAATAATAACACTTATTTTTAAGGACCATTTTGGCAAAGAATTTTAGCATTTAGCATTTATAACCACAGTTAAAGATATACTATTTTGCTGACATGCAGTAGTCGTCCTGATGTGGTCCACATACAGTACCCTAACTACCGTGACCCTGAACCACAGTGATGCAATGCCCAGTGTTCCCTTCACTACGTTCTCACCATGCACAGTCAGCTGGGCTCGGCTCTGCATGGTACCGACATTGCACGTGTAAACATCTGTGTCCGAATTGTCCAGACAGGTGATGGTCAGGGACAGCACCACGCCCTTCTGCCTGATGACATACTTCCTACCGGACCTCAGCTCCACCATGCCCTTCAGCCAGGTCACCCGCTTGGCTGGACGCCTGGTCTCACATTCCAGGGTCACTTTACCCTTTTCCTCTGCTCGTGTGTCCCTTAACTCGATGGCAAATGTGTGCTGGAGTTCTGAGAGGAATAATGAAGAATGAAAAGTGAGTTAAGCTTCACATTTTGTACACCAGTCGCCGCAAAACAGGACATAATACTTGAGACAAGTCCTACACGACACTACAGTTAAGAACACTACAGTTAAGAACACTACAGTTAAGAACACTACAGTTAAGAACACTACATTGTATTGTTAATTATCGTCATCAACATTTAATTTGAAAGCCCTCCCCTACCTCTGATATCGAGCTTGGCATGTGAGGCAATGCCATCGGCCTCACAGCAGTAATCTCCAGAGTCTCTGATGGTGGTGTTTTTGATGACCAATCGGGCCAGGTTCTTCTCCACACTCATCTCATACTTGGGGCTCTGCCTGATCAAGTGGCCATTTTTCAGCCAACGAATGGTGACTTCCGGTTTGGTGATCTCACAGCTCAGCTCCGCGTCCTCGCCTGGGACGGCCTTGACATTCAATAGCTCCCTGAAGATGTGCACTTGCTTCTCTAAAGGAGACATGGTTAAAAAAAACAAAAAACACAGAGTCAGGTTTCCCCTACATAAACAAACACAGATAAAAATTGTGGATAATTTTATCCGAGACAACCAGGTTTTTTACCTTTAACAAAGAGCATGGTCCTACAGCTTAGGTCTTTAATCGTGAAGACCACGTCTCCAGCATCGGTCAGTACAACATCTCTGATGGTCATCTTATAGCTACGGCCATTGTTGATCACCTGGATACGGCTATTGGAGACCACCGCCTGGCCATTGATGATCCAAGAAGGCTCATCGTCGACGTCATGAGAGAGCTGACAATCAAAAGTGCAGCTTTCGCCTTCCAGAACAGATGTTGTCTTCATACGTTGAACAATAGTGATGTGTAAGTCTGTAGGCAAATATAATAGCAAAGCAGCCTTATTACAGTTCATATATCTTCACAGAGATCCAATACATCGAGAGAAACATTTACTGTAACACCGCAGAAAGTCATTGAACATCTTTGTGACAGAATGACATCCAATTCTCTCTATATTCTAAATCCTGAGTGCTTTAGTGTTTGTTCACAATTCAAAAATGAAACATAGTTCCCTCTATCATTTTGTCAATCATTTAGGGGCAGCTCTATTTGAGCAAAACACTTGATTTTCAAGGTGTAGAGCTTTTCCCTCAACTTTTAGCACTACTCACCATGTACAGTAACTTTGGCCTTCGTCTGGCTGGTGCCCAGGTCACAGGTGTACTGTCCAGCGTCGTCCTTGCTCAGGGAATGGACGATCAGTGCCATGGACTTCCCAAACTGGAGTAACTCATGTTTATCATCAGCGGTCAGGACCATACCATCCTTCCTCCATACAGGGGTCACCGTCTCCTTGGAAATTTCACACTGCAGGCAGACATCCCCTTGCTCTTCTCCTACCGCATCCTCCAGAGACCTCAGGAACACCGCTGGGCGCTCTGGAGCCAAGATCATCATAAAAAGAAATGAAAGAATGGAAATGCAAGAAAAAGAAATCCTAATCATACACTTCAGATATTCCCCAAGCTGACCTTTGACATTTAAAGTGGTTGTCTCAGAGAGAAGTCCTGTTTTGAAGGTGACCCTGCTCTGCTGTGGCCGCAGCTTCTTGAATGTGAGGCTGTGCATCGTGCCCATGTGCTGGATCCTGTAGAGGGCGTTGCAATAGAGGCGAACATTGTTGAGCAGCCACTCCACGTTGGCAACCACATAGTTGAGCTCACATGAAAATGTGGCAAGGCTGTCCTCCTCTACTTCCTTTGGCTCAAGGTTTTTAACCAATTTCAGCGTTCGCACTACAATAAAAGGGGGACATACATTATCATCTGAAAATAATGAATATCCAATACAGAAAGTGTTATTACTTCACCTCAATTTAACACAAACCATGTTTCGCCTACCTTCTACCTTAACATGTGCTGTGCTCTGTGAACCCCCAGCCATGCAGCGGTACTGCCCTGCATCCATCCCTGTCAAGCCATGAATGGTCAGCTGTGCTCGTTTCCCCTCCCTTTTCATGCTGTACTTGTTGGAGGTCTTCAGAGCCGTACGACCTTTAAACCACCGCACCATCCGGGGAGATGGGGCAAACGCACAGCTCAGAGTCACAGAGCTGTTCTCCTTCGCCTGAACATCGTCCAAGGGGCGGGCAACCTGAAGAGGTCGCTCTAGAGGGGAGATATGTAAAGCCACTTTATTAAACACTCCTGCAAAATCATGAATTCATTCACTTTACCAATTTTGTCCTTTCCACGGTCATGCAGATGATATAGGTTTCCTTAGCATACATAAGGAACAAAGCAGGATAAATATGAAAAGCCAGTCAGAGCTTTGAGAGAGAAAAGGCTTAAAACTTTTCAAAGTTCAATTGACTTTAAAAGTTTTAAAGTACGAATACAAAAAAAAAGATTTCACTGAGCAGTTTTGCAGATCTGTCCTCCAAATGTTCAATAACTGTTGGACATTTGGGGCTGCCGAGTCAATGACAAGTGCAATAATATGGGATGGATGTGGTTGTGATATGCTAGCTGATACAACAGTGTGTGACACAGGACATTTCAGTTCGGAACAATAACGCCAACACTTCATTTTAAGTCCCCCTATTTAGCATTCATAAACAGTATATAAGCATTCAATACATTTTTATAACACACTATAATGCAGCTCTAAGTGTTTATTACTTTTTTGTCAACACCTATAACTTCTCCTCTGGCAACCCACAGTTTAGCCTGCTGTATATAAAAGGATAATGAATGTTCTTTGATACTGTACAATAACATAAGATTAAGAAAAATCCAATTCTTTTACAAAGGTTTGGCCAACTCACCTTTGACAGTAAGCTGAGCAGTGGAACGACTTTTGCCCGCTATAAAGACCACGGGTCCAGACATGGAGCTGTCTGTGGAGGTGACACAGAGGCTGTGGAGGGTTCCCTCCCTGTTGATGTCCACCGCTGCACAAGGCTCCAGGACCTCACCGTTCAGGGTCCACCGAGGAGGCCTCCCTGATTTCAGGCTGGTCTCCACCTGGAACAGCGCTGGCTCTGGCTCCGTCACCTCCATTGAGCTCATCCCTCGCACTATTCTGATAGCCTGCTCTGCATGAACAGCCATAATACACAATAACCAGTACTGACCCAACTCCTGACTTATAACGGCACAAAAAAACACTCTGGATTGTATAGTTTGCACATTAGAAGCATGTGCACAAAGGCATTACTCCTGAAGAAAGTATTTTGTGTCAGTACATGAATGCAAAACATCCTGCAGGACATTAACCATATTTTGTTTCATTTGATTACTGTGATAGCAGCCATCTCACCCTCCACCAGAAGCTGACAAGAGGTGTTGTCATCTCCTGCATCACAGGTGTAGGTGTCTTCGTCTGAAGAGCAGACGTTATCGATAGTCAGCTGCCTGTAGACATCTTGGCTGATCAGTTGGTACTTCTTACTGGGCTGGAGCTCCCTCCTGTTCTTGTACCACTTGACCTGAGCATTAGGGCGGGACACCTGGCACTCCAGTAGACCCCGGTGGTGATACATAGCTATCTTGACCCTTAGATGACGCACTATTTGTACCGGGAGCTCTGAAGAAGGGAGGCACAGGCTGTGAAGATTAAATCATTTTCTTAAAAATTCCATGTTAAATCGTCTCTGGTGGCTCACCTTTCACTGTGAGAGTTGCGTAGGATGAGACACGCTCTGCAGTGAATCTGATCTCTCCAGCATGCTCTGGTCTGACTGACTTGAAGAACAGGCTGTGAGTTTTACCTGCAATCAGATCGAAGCAAGAAATGTTTTATCATTATTATGAATTGTGCTTAACGTAACTGTGCTTAAAGTATTTATAATCTTTAGGCTTAGTTTCTGTAAAATCCATGATTGGTCATTCACCCTGTTGTCTGATCTTGATATTGTCTCCAGGTCGAATGCGGCAGTCATCTCTGTACCACCGACCATCCAAATCCACCTGGTTGACCTCACACAGGAAGTTCACGGGTTGACGCTCCATCGTGTCAACATCCTCCAGCTCCTTCACTATGTGGATGTCCCTAGCTGGCAGAACATAACCAAAAGGTGACTGTAAATGCCATTAAAGAAACCAATTAGAACTTTATAGATTAGATATTCCTTTATTGATCCCCATGGGGGAAATTCAGGTGTTGCAGCAGCTCAAGTACAGAGTAAACAGATTAAGATAATAAATAAAAGATATTATACAATAAAATAAAAATAAAATAGAACTATAAGACAGCAATGTACAGTATATCTACATGTGTGCAATGTGTGCAGTGTGCAATATTACACGAGTCCAGTGCAGGAACTGCTTATAATAGCTGCTTGTAAGATCGCTTTTTGATAGCCCAGTAATGAGTTCTATACAAGTATTTTTAGTGTTGCTTGTTAATTCATAAAGGTGATGAGGTTCAAAAAAGTGAATGTGTTAAAATAAGACTAAGAGTCTTCAACTATGTTAGTGACTCTGTGACACTGAACTTACAGTAGGCACAGCAGGGCCTTGAGTCAAATGCTCACATCAGCATGCTAACATGCTCACAATGATAATGCTATATGTTGAGGTCTAGCAGGTATAATGTTTACTGTGTTCACCATCTTAGTTTAGCAGATCAGCACGGTAACATTTGTTAATCCGCAATAAACTCAAAGTAAAACAGAGGCTGATGGGAATAGCATTAGTATTGCAGGTCCATAAACCAATGTATAGGACTAATTTAAACTTTGACCTGATGATGCTGCTAAGTGGGAGGTCAGGGGATTAAATGTATTACAATTCATCCACTGGGGGCCATGAATGTATGTACCAAATCTCACAGCAATTCATCCAACAGTTGTTGAGATTTAACAAGCAATAACCATCTCTAGAGCCCTGCAACTAACATGGCTAAAAACATTTAAGCATTCTTTTTTCTGATTGGATGAACTAAGATTCTTTAAAGTGCACTTTCTCGTTCTCTTTTCTCTCTTTCTGACATGTAACCTCTTATTATTTATTTTTATTCTCATTATTTTACACATTAGGCTATTATCTGTTGTAGTAAGACAAGAGTGCAGTCATATTATAATTACTTTGTCCCATCATATGAATGGTTAGGCCTTGGTCAGGTCTTGGCTTTGACCTGGATTTGAGCTGCCATCTCCATTGTTTGGTCACATAGATACGATAGAATACTGTGGTTTTGGTAGAAGCACAGTCTACATAACCACCTTACCTGTGACACTGAGTTGGCCGGAGGTCTGAACGCCGTTGGCCTGAAAAGAGAACAGGCCTGCGTCTCCCAAAGCCACCCTGTTCAGTAGGAGCGAGTGTTTCTTCCCATGCGTGCTGATGCGACAGGTGGGCTTGGACTTGATCGGTAACCCATCTCTGGTCCACAGACCCTCAATATAGGCCAGGTTGAGGGTCACTTCAAAGGAGCAGCTCTCACACTCAGACACCTCCACATCCTCCAAGCCCTTCACCACCTGCAGACGGTTCTCTGTCATGTAAACACACGCAGCGTTAGAGATTCAAAAGCTTATTTGCTACTACACCGAAATTGATGTGTGAGAAGAAAACTTACTTGCAGCAGCTACTATTCCTCCCGGTATATTGTCTCCCATGCCTCCTGCTCTTCTCTCGGTATGATTGGGGAATCTTGTTTGCTTTTTACCACAATTGTCACAGTAGGGCTACAACTATAGTGGTGATGATGAAATTATATATATATCAGTTAACTGCTTGACTCAGAAGAAAACTAATAATCGGTTTAATTGTTATAAAGGATATTCAAGCTGTCTGTAAAAGTGCCATCCCATTCACATTTGCTGCCATTCAGCTTCTTTCAGGTAATGGACAAAACTTCATTCAACATGCCAAACAAATTCCCATTCAGGCTAATAATTACATAAACCAAAATGGCAACATCGGCCTATCAAAATGGACACACATGACATCACTCTGATATGGTTGATCCCTGATACGATTGGCATGCCAGTCCTCGGTTAAGAAGAGCAGAGTAATCTCCGTCACCTCACTTGTCTGAGCTCAGCACCACCAATATAGACTCAGCTGTGATCAGGCTGCATGCACTGTACTGAGAAGAAGGGGAAGCTTTAAAAAAACAAACGAGAGGCCAAATGAGAACTGCCAATCAGTAACTGATTAATTAGATATGTGAGATCATGACATACTTTTCAGAGGCTGCCCACTCCCACCATCATTATGGGGTTTTCTAAATATTCCAAGAGGAGGGCCATTCTTTCTCATTAACTAACGGCTAAAATTTCATAATGCGTCACACAATGACACTGAATCTACCAACCATTATCTAGACCACCTCTAGAGGCCTGATCAGTTATAATATCTAGTGAGATCTTCTACAAAATGGCGTGTATGCCATGTATGCCAAAATGAATAAATACCATAAAAATTAAAAAAATAACATCTTTGAAATTAGTTAAGCAAACTTAAAACAACTGTGAGTTGAAGATTTTTACCTCTAAGAATGCAAACAAAGAAATAATGACAATAAAAACAATGAAAATATCAGATCACCTGCAGCAATGAACCCACCTTAAACTTTAACAAGGGTTTCCTAGAGAGAATAAATCCTTGGGTGTCCTCTTGTTGCACAGATAACAAAAAAACAAAACACCTTCACCTGAAAAACAAGAATAAAAACATCCACCATGGCAACGGATCTGTCCGAGTCTTGTCTGGTTTCACACAAATCCTTCAAGATTAACAACAAATGTTTAGCCAAAGGAGAGCATGCCCAGGTTTGCAAGCTGCGTCCCTGTCCCAGAAACAGACAGCCTATAGCGCTTTCTCTTTTTTTCTTGCTTTGATGAAGCATAGTGCTGAACAGCTGACATATCTCTCCCACATACTAACCTCCAAAATAGCCTTCTGTCAGTATGAGGGCAAAGATAGCTTTGGCTTTAATGGCGTGAGGCAATTCATGTCCAGCATGAATGGAAATATCAAAAACAATCAAAATATGTACAATATGCTTAGTGTGTTTGATGGTTTTCTAGCTTACATGAGTGAGTGAGAGACAAGCTTAGTACAAATGACTTGAAAGCATCTCAGCACAGAAGTTAGGTTATCTTCACGTAGGACGGGGATGTAAGTATAATGTGTACTGCCTGTTGTTTTACACACAATCAAATTCACTTCCAGGTTGCTTGAACTTGGATCTCTTCCACCAAAACGACTTGTCCAAGACAGAACCAGAGCGTTCTGTACATTATAAGGCAGATGCAAATTAATCACATGCTCTTCACAATACTGACCCATATCTTTCAGCATCTTAAACCTCAGTTAAGTCCATAGATCCCCACAGAGGGTTTCCACCATTGCTGTAGTTGAAAGGTCACAAAAGATTGAACAATATATGAAGACATATATATCCCCTGATTGGCTCTCCTGTGTGAGGTAATTTACTGACATCAGAGTTAGAGACAAGGTGGTTTGCTAACAATGATTGCAGAGCTCTTCGATACCAAAAATACACATAAAACATTTAAAGTAACACAGCAGCCATGCAATGCTGAAATTAATTCCTCTATCTCCTCCATCTCCAATGTTCAATTCAGTTCAATTCAGTTTATTTTGTATAGCCTAGAATCACAAATTACAAATTTGCCTCAGAGGGCTTTACAATCTGTGCACATGCGACATCCTCTGTCCTTCCCTCACATCGGCACAGGAAAAACTCCCCTAAAAAACCCCTTTAACAGGGAGAAAAAAGGAAGAAACCTATGGGAGAGCAACAGAGGAGGGATCCTTCTCCCAGGATGGACAGAATGCAATAGATGTCATGTGTACAGAATGAACAGCATAACAGAGATACAACACATTCAATGTATATGACATAAATGATTCATATAATAAGACTACTTATAATAACAGCAGCAATTATTACAGTAGAATTATAGTTATGAAAATAGAAATGTTTGTTTCCATTAAAACAACAAGGTTTTATTTGGTGGGATTCCCTCATTCAGACAGCCAGACAGAACAAAGCATTGAGTTCGCCTCACTTTGATAGACAGCTCCATGTGCCACTGAGCACTACTAAGTCCAGTGAAACTCTACAAGATAATCTCCTAGCGCACAAAAACAACTTGTCGTCACTGAGAGGGGAACAGCCCGCTGTTTTGCAGATCTCCAGCCGGCCATTCATTACAAAGCTTTTAACAGCTTTCTTGGATACTTGAGTGGGAAACGATAAAGAGTATCCACTTGAAGACTTTTGGTTTATGAATTCTAAACAAAACATATATCCGATTTCAAATCGGTGCATTTCATGGCCTTCAATGCAATTTATAAACGGGAATTCAAATCAAGATTGAACTCAAGCAGATCTAAGAAAAGTGAAAACGGCCAATGGTTGATATGGTGAAATGTAGGCCTTCTCGTGTGCAGCATCCTACTGATGCTGATGCACATAGGCTAAAAATAGAGTGACGTTAAAGGGACCAAGGCAACGTGAGGATGTGTTGAGTGAATTTAGAACTCGACAAAACAGCTGAACACTCCACCTAAGCCTCTGGACCCGTTTGAAACTCCCCTCACTCCTTCTTGTGTGTCACATTTCCTCTGGTCCTGACTATCTACACCTGACAGCAGTCATAGCAGAGGAATATAGAAATGTTCAATACATACATTTGATCACAAACGTGTGTACAGTTGTCATTTGAACATGAGCCCTGACTGAATGACCCTGATGCCTTTTGTAACACCATGATTATCTGTGTTATTTCAGTAAGCCACATTCCAAATGTAGTGTTATATGTAACCATATAGTCAGGTAGTTGTAGAGTAGAATGACATTAGATGCCCTTGACAATCTTGGTATATCTAACTACAGTGTGGCCTTGAGTATGAGTCAGCCAGTCCCTCCGAGCCAGGCTGAATTTATTTCAGTTCATATTCAAACAGAGCATGTAGTTTGGTTGGCTGCATTTGAGCGTCTGTGATGGTTGATGTTATTCAGGTAAATATTTCAACTAAATTCAAGGATCAACTCCAGGACAATCACACGTAGAAGTAGGTAATGCAAGATTTAAAATAAACATAAAGAAAACATGGAAATTGGATACAATGATGAATTTTGATTATCGCTATGAGCAGAAATAGATTCACTTATTACATTCTATCTTTGGACAAAATTATCATTGCTTCATACTCTAAATAACTCTTCATAGGATGGTCACATGACAGGAGTTAGCACCCTTCCTTATAGCCTGCACAAAGTCCTGTGTGAGGTATGGAAGCTGTGGCATTTTGTCTCCTTTAACCAAGTAACAGGTCCAAGAAGAGTTCACCATGATATTGCATTTCTAACACAAACACCAGTGTAAGCATTTCATTGCTCACCCTTTCTGATGCATCCTCCAACGGCAGTACCAATTAAAAACACACAACAAAAACAAATGGACTGCTTTTAATTAAATTTTTCTTGTAGGGAGTAAATCAGACAGCCATCATATGATCACATACAAGCTTCAATAAATATATAACTAGATTCAGTTGTGATAAAAACATGATGACAAACTTATTTTTTCCCTTTCTTCTTTGCATCTTTGCCTTTAACTGGAGCCTCTTCTTCTTCCTTCCCTGTGGCAGCTTTAATCCTCTTCTTTCCCAGGGGAGTCTTTGCGTACCAGTTCTGGAAATACACAAGAAAGAAACACAAAAACTAAATGAATATGCAACAAAGCAGTTACAATCATAAGAATGCAATGAAACAAAATATGATATACTGTACTTTCAGGGCCTCTTCTTCTTCCTGAAACACGGGGTCAATCTTGGCTAATGGAGGCACGAACTCAGCAGCGGTCAGCGGTCTGTTTGCCTGCTGTAGGATGCGACGCTTGGTGACAATGCTCTGGATCACCTTGACCATGTGACCTGGTGTGTAGCCATCAGAAATCTTCGCGAGAGAGCTGAGGTCCAGCGCTTTGGTTACATCACCTCCCTGCTTTTTGATGAATTGCTTCCACAAGGCTGAAGACAAGAAAGGTCAAAGGTCAATTTTTTTATACCAACGAAACTAACTAAAATTGTTCTCCACTGTGTCTATTCTTACTGTATCTTGAGCCGTAGTCAGGTCTTGGGATGAGGATGATTTTGCTGTACATTTTACACAGTGACTTGATATCAGCACTTAGAGGGTCTTTAGTCGTTCCTACTATCAGAACACGATCCTCCCCTTTGATCAACTTGAGAGACTTGGGCAAGTCTTTCTTCAAGCGTTTGGGATCTAACTGTGCAAACGCAAAAAGTGGTTTCAATTGCCATGCAAATCAAAAACTGATACATTTAAACAACATGATAATGCTGTTCAGCTTTTATTCTGCCCAGAAATACCTCTTTTTCTTCCTTGGGAACTTTCTTGTAGAACATTTTTTCAGCGTCTTCAATCCATATTACTGAAGGTTGCAGTAATCTTGCAACCTATGCAAAGATGATAATGAAAAACTGTAGTTTAGTCAAAACTTCCCCCAGAAACCAAGTGTTGCATGTATATTCTGGGTAAATACCGCTGTTTTACCTTAAACACCATGTGTAGCATCATGGCAAGGCCACTCTTGCCCTGGTACTTTCCTGCTGTGTTCAGAGGAGACAGATCAAACAGGTTGGCTCCTGTCTCATGGCAGATTGCATGGACCAACATTTTCTTCCCTACACCTTCAGGCCCTGCCAGCAGGATGGCCTTTATCAGGGTTGCCTTCTCGTGAACCGCCTGAGAGCCTGAAACAACACACATCTTCTATTCAAACCAGAAACAATACTTTCAGCTATATTTATTTAAAATATCAATAAAATAACTTTCATACCTAATGGTAAAATTGCATATAGAGATAAGACCTGCCGCACATCCGACAATGATGGCATGGGCTCAATATCATTTTGCCTCAGTGTGGTCCCAAGGTAGCTATAGTCGCCTAGCAACAAGAGAGAACAACTATTAGTCCAATAGTTATTAATCTGCATTGTGAAGCATTGGGAAAACTGCAAGAAAGGACTTTAAAATCTATTTCCTTTAGATTATTGTGGCAATTAGAAATTGTTCATTGTGATCAAAGTGTTTTGCCAATCACAAACCAGAAGAGGGCAGCACATCATTACTAAACAGTTTCTGCACTTCGTCTACACACTAATTGCAATCCGATTAAAATCTCATATACAATTATGATCATAAGGACACAAAGAGAAACCTGAAAGATGGCACACCAGTTTACACAAACAATATACAAAATCTTACCCAAATAATCCTGCAGCCTAACATTATTTGCTTGTTTCAACAAGCCCTGTTCCATCAGCTCCTGACACAGAGACTCAAGAGTCCTAGCAGACGTGAATAGATGATGTAAACGTTTTCCTTAGCAATTGTATTCACTGATTTATTGACTTCATACTAATCAATTCTATAATGAATACCATGTACAACACAAGTGCATCCTCTGTGTGACCTCACCTGTCAGCTGTCAAATCTTTCTCCTTTTTTTTCTTCTTCCCACTCTTAGATCCTTTCTTTTTCTGTGGAGATACATAAATATCATCAGGACACATCTCAACTTATCAATACAACCAAACCTCCCAGACATGTACAATGTGATGATTGTTCTCTCACTCATTACCTTTGCATTTGCTTTGGTTTTACCACCCTTGTCTTTATCCACAGCTAGCTTCCATTCAGCCAGTTCTTGTCTCATCTGCTCATCTACCTGATAAAAGCAGAACCGACCAAGAAGCGACATGAGGTGCTGTTATCAGTTTTAAACACCTTAGTAGCTTATAATTTAAAATGTTTTATTTCCTGTAGTCAGCATTACCTGTACTCGAATCTCTGCCTCAATGACTTTCCTCTTTTCTTCCTTTATCAGCTCCACCTCATGCCTCTGGTGGAAGTTTCTGGACTCATTGCGGGTTTGCCAAAATTCTAAAGATGACAAACATTCAATTCAGGCTTTCTGTGAATGGGTAACTAGGACATTAGTATAGATTGCATTTATACAGCTTCTTTCTATCTTACCGGACAAAGTGCTTTACAATTTGTCTCTAATTCACCCATACATTCACACATTCATACAGTGATAGTGGAGGAGCTGCAACGGAGTAACTTGGGGTTCAGTGTCTTTGTTTAAGGACACTTGGACATTCTGACAGGAGGAGCTGCCCCAGATACTTTACACCGAGAGGTGGTGATTGTCAAAATACAAGAAAACCCTAAAGGTATGTTGCATTTTGTACTTTCTCATCTAAACCGCATATTCTAAAACAATTTTTTAACTGGATGTGGAATCCTATTTTTATCATGTCAAGATGTTACAAGTGTTTGCTTTTATTCAGTTGAGGGGCTACACTTAGAAAGGTATTAAATAATATATAATATATTATTTTTACCTTTCTTAAATTAAACATACCTACAAAGGTTTTGTTTTCCACTTCCAAGTCTGACAGAAAAGCTGAAGGTAGCATCTTCAACCCTGCTTCTTCTTCCTGAGGTTCAGAATAAAGTGAAATTGCTTCACTGAATTTACAACAATTTTTGAGTGAAAAGACTGAAAAGGATTGGTTAGAATAAATACAAATTCCTCTTATCACCAGGATTTACTGTATATTATATGAACCAATAAAAAACGATTTAATACAACTTACTTCCTCATTTTCCTTCTCCTTGTCCTTTTTCCCCTTTTCCTTCTTCTCGTCCTTTCCTTTTGGTTTGTTGCTGGAATCCTCCTCTTCCTTTGCAGCAATTTCCTCTATTAACTGAAAACAATATGTGCACACCAAACATAATTCTCCTTCTGCGAACTAAAGTAAAAATATGCAATAAATCCTTCTTTCAACTTTTGACGGTGTATTTTACCTGTTGAGGGTTCTTTTCAGCAAAAATGAGGGCTGAGCCTCCGTCCTCTTCATCTGGGTAGTCTGGAAAAGATCCTGTTGCATCACTATTTGCATTCAAACAGAAGAGGAAGACAGTGAGAACACAGCTATTTGATTAATTCATTGTAGAAATACTCTCAAATAACAAAAATCATAACAAGTCCCTATGTGAAGCCATACCGGCATTCAATGAACCACTGTCGGATCTGGTCTTTCATGGTCTTGCTCATGTCATGACCCTCTACATCTCGTAGTTGGTTTGTGACAGCCATTAAAGACTTCTGATAATCTGCGTCGTGCTCCTCCCGTTTAATCCGTGTGCAAACCTCACTGGCCTGGGCAGTGATTACTGCAGGGCATGGCACCTTGTATTTTGGATCCATGGCCTATAACATTAAAGTAAACAAACATACTGTACATATTAAAAACAAAAGGAAAACATCATTAAGAAAAATCAAAGGTTTTAGGGAAAAAATAAAGTGGAATACAGCTGTTATATACAGTTTTCATGATATAGTTGCTCCTTTTTTGACAGAAAAACAAGTTGGGAAAACAGGTTTAACTTACTATCAAGCCAGACAAAGTAACACAAAAGGTCTTTAAGTATACATATCATTCAGCTTTTAGATTGGATTAGAAGTACTGGTGGCTTAGTAAAAAGTGCGGATCTATTTTCAAAGTTTAAGGCAATTAGTCAAATTTAAAGCCCATTTCACTCACCATTCCCAGAAAAATCATTTCTTCCTCCCGAGCAATCTTGGCCCTCTTCCTCTGTATGTAGCCCCTCCACACCTGCAAATCACATTCAAACAAAAATCCCTCAGCATGAAAGACAACACAATCCAAAGCCAGCGGCAGAGAAAAGAAGCAAGTAGGATTATGTTGGTAACAGAGGACCTTCTGAATGCAGACTGTTGCCAACTCAATGGCAGCTGTTCCAGGCTCTTTGATCCGGTACATCCTGTTCATATTTCTGCTTTCTTCATTCAACTTGGCCCTCAGGCGTCCTTGACGGGCCCTCTCCGCCACTTGAATGAGCTTAATGGCCTCCTCTTGACTCATATCCTTGGTCGTTAGAGGCTGTTAGGACAAAATAACTGAAACATTGTTGTGCTTGTCTTTGATTAGCTAAATACAACAATGATTGAATTAAAACAATCTTTTTCTTTTCTGTGTATGCTTTTATGTCTTAAACTTTTATCCTATTTTCTTGATAAGTTTTTTTGTATGTTACAAAATGAAATGGACAAATTAAGTCAAAGAATATCAAGAACAGACGTTAACTTAGATGTGGCTTCTTTCCAACTCACTTCTGGGCTTTCAATAATCTCCACCATTTTAAGGATTTCTGTCAGCATCGCCTTTCGTTCCTGTAGTTCTTTGCTGCGATCACTGATGAAATAGCGAGGGATAGGGACCTCAAGGTCTGTCTGGAGTGACAACAAAGAAAATAATAAGTAATATCATTATTGAGGGGTCATCACAGATAAAGCAATGTCTGCTGTGCATAAGTCAATATCATTTTTGCTCAGGTGATTTCAGCAATCCAATTTCATTAAACTTGCTTTTAAAAAGTGAAACTCACAGGTGTAAGCTTCAAATCGTGAAGGATATCATCCATGTAGTGGTACTCCGAAAACTCTTTTTCCACCATTTCATTCTTCAGCTCTAACACCCTCCCCATCACACCTTCAAGAATCGCCCGAATAACTCTTCTCTTCTGAGGGTGGACCACTTGGTCATAGACTTTCTCGAGTTGTCTGAAGATTTGGATGTAGCGCACATAAAGCATGGCCAGACGCTGGAAGAACACCACCCTGTCCTTTTCTGGGCGACGGGGCTCAGCGGGTAGCTCCTCAGTTAGGAGACGGGTCAACTCTAACTGAGCATCGCCCCACAGCTTGTTGTATGTGCTGGAAGAGAGTAAACAATAGGATGAGCTGAGGCTGGGAAAAATTAAATTAAATTAAATTAAATTAAATTAAATTAAATTCAATTCAATTCAATTCAATTCAATTCAATTCAATTCAATTCAATTCAATTCAATTCAGTTCAGTTCAGTTCAGTTCAGTTTATGTTGTATAGCCCAGAATCACAAATTACAAATTTGCCTCAGAGGGCTTTACAATCTGAAAATGGTTATCCATGAGTGATAGTCAAGAATAAATATGTCATAATGAATGCAAGCCACACTTTATTCATGGGAAACATATATACACAAGGAGAAAAAGTATCCAAGATGGAAGATATGTATGGAAAGGGGCGGCTGTGGCGTAGTGGAGAGCAAGGTAGTTCTCCAATCAGAGGGTCGGTGGTTCGATACCCGGCTTCGGCAGTCGATGTGTCCTTGGGCAAGACACTTAACCCCAAGTTGCTCCCGAAGGCTTGCCATCGGTGTGGACTGGATGTTGCATGAATGTTAGTTAGAGTCTGATGGTGGCACCTTGCATGGTAGCCTGTCATCAGTGTGTGAATGATATGTAATATACTACTGACTGTAAGTCGCTTTGGATAAAAGCGTCTGCTAAATGACTGTAATGTAAATGTAATGAAAGATTGTACATTTGTGTGGTATTATTGTAAATTGTTATCATAAAAGGTCATACATTGTAAATGGTATCACAGCTAGAAATGTAAAGTGCAACAAAGCCAGTAAACAATGGCCAAACTGCTAATTAGTCAATGAAACAGAAACAACCATTAAACCAGCAGGACTCTCTGGAGTGCCATGTGTCCCACGTGACATTATTGTTGCCATGGTTCCTGCTGCTTCTCTGCTGCTACAGCCAACGATCGTTATCTTAAGTTTCATCACGTAGCTTACCTCTGCGACATGTCTCTACCTCCTGAGGGTGAAAACACCTTTTCAGTGTTTCTTATCAAATAACCAAACTTAAAGAGTGTAAAACTAAACCAACGTTAAGCTACAGTGCATCAAACATGAAGTCTACGTCCGCATGTTGACATAGCGCTTGGCCCGTCTCCATAGTAACCGTCATTCCGGAAGTGCTAAATATGTAGAAAGTATACTATGAATATCATTATTATATGTCAATGTACTATGTACACAATAAGTATTCTGAACACATTTAAAGTGGGATTATATCATAACAGAAAACAACTTTGTAATTTTTTTTTTTTTAGTTTATGTTGCATAGGTCCACTGCAGACTTTTGGATCTGATATCTAAAATAATATATATATATATATATATATATATATATATATATATATATATAAATATATATATATATATATATATATATATATATATATATATATATATATATATATATATATATATTTTAGATATCAGATCCAAAAGTCTGCAGTGGACCTATGCAACATAAATATTTAAAAGGTCATCTTCCCCAAAGACCCGTGGGCCTGTCATTTGGGGAGTCTAAATACATTAACTTTTTTAGATTAATAAATATATGTAAAATAAATCAAATATTCTACAGTAATCCAGTTTTATTTCACTCCATAGTAGTATTTCTGGTAAAATTGTAAAGAGAAAAGTATTCTGATTCTAGCCAATAATCACACCAGAAAGTATTGCTTTAGTTTCTTCATCAGAGAATATATACCCAATGCGATCAATGTTGAACCTTAGTCTAAGGACTTCTCTTGAAGGACATACTGTATATCAGTAACTTTGAAGTGAAGTTCTTTTTCTTTTGTAGTTATAAGTTTAAGAATTTACTGTACAATTTCTTTAAGGTAGGCTGACAAAAGGTAAGATGAGTTCATGCTGAATAGCAAAGTATATAAAACATTTGTATTCCGGACCACTTTGTTTGGCAAAATGTTACTTGAAAAAACATGTCCATCAGGCAAGACAAGAGGGCATTTTTAGCCATCAAATTAAAACAAGTTCTCACATTCTTTTAATCATAATGTTTACAGTTGCACTGTAGATTTGAATTTCTCAAAAGGTAATATGTTGCCAGATTAATCTAATATATGGTTGAAAAGACCATATATTTATATCCATAAAGTCATCAAAAAATAAAGACCTTTTTCTAAAACAGTGCAATGCAGTTCTGCAGTTCAAGGTGGGAACATTTCGCGGTGTGAAATTGTGTTTGTGCAATAGTTCCCAATATAACAATACTTGATAATAAAATTAGGATTATTTTACAGGTCATTTTTAAACAAAAAAGATGTGACCTAAATTAAAACAAAAAACACCAATCGTTTTTATTTTCATAGTCTTCACTGCTTCATGTTTCCCTCTGTTTCATGTCTTTCATTCATTTTTGGTGTTTTGTGTTTTATTTTGTTACTCTCCTCTCTTTTCAGATCACTTCACCTGCAGTCACCTGACCTCCTGCTCACCTGTTATCCTTCCCCATTTAGTCTGTCTCTACAAAAACCTGCCAGGTTTTGCTTATGACCTTGCCTGCAGGTTTTGGACTCAAACCCTGTAAGCCACCTGCAATAAATCATAGCTTTGTTCTTTCTGCAGCCTCATCCTTTATCTGTGTTTGAGTCCTTCCCCTGCTGAACGACAGGCAGGAAACAGCAGGCAAGATTAGTGGCAAACAGGTAACAGAGCACCAAACAAAAGATGAAGACAACCCAACAAAAACAAAGGAACTAGGAAGTTATTTGTCGAGACACACTGATTGGGAGCGGGAGGTCAGGTGACTGCAGACCAGTGCTAATGGGGAACAGGTGAAATGAATGAGGGCGAGGCAGACAATCAAATCTGGCAGGAAAACACCCAGGCAGGAAGTGAGGTGATGTGAAAGGAGAGCAGAGGTGAGTAATAATATAAAACACCAAGCATGAATGAAAGACATACAGCAGAGGTAAAACAAGACCGAGGAGCAGGGCAGGTTATAACAGTTCTTTACTAAGGGTCCTAACCAATTTAATTTTTTAAAGTTCAAATTTACTTAAAGGTCAACAGCCTGTAGACAAAATCATCTTTTACCAAGGTTGCTTTCTTTAAATAACTGGATTTACTTTTCTTATGTAGTTTAAGTTTATCTTCATGTTTTTGTAAGATATGAAAAGGGAGTAAACTGGATAAGGCACCTTGAAAGACATTTCTATATTTGTCATATAAATGCGACCAAAGAGAGAGAGAGAGAGAGAGTTCTCTATTCATTCATCTTCTAACCTAGATTTGCATTCATACATTTTGTTCCATGTATAAAAATATAAATGTAATTGAATATTGTCTCCTTTTGCACCTCTGAGTATTTGCCTGTCGTTTAAATGGGGATACCATCTGCTGCCACAGGATGGCAGTCATGTATGGCTAACGATGCTCTATAATCGGAATAACCTTTGGAATCTGCTCAACATTTTTCTGAAGTCGGTTTATCTGCCAGGTGATTTACAACAATTTTTATTTAAAAAGCATTAAATTGCTAAATTTCTTGGTTTTTTGATAACTATTGACAGCATTTCTAATGCAACTACAGTAGAAGAGAGAGGTTGTGAACTTGTGCAACTTTGTTTTATACTTTTGCTCATTTTAAAACGAGGGGGTGTACCATCTGGTTAAGATATTGATCTAGTGTCATGATTAAAAACTCTCCAAAACCACAAATGCCCTAAAAATAAAAGGATGTTCTACTTTGTGTCAAGCTTTCTAAATATAAGGAACAACAATAATATATCCATTATCCTATATAAAAGCCTAATCACTATATTCAAACAGGCCTAATCGCTCCTTGTATTGATGGCCTCCCTCTAATAAATCCTAACAGGGTGTCACTCTGGCCTACTATTTAAGAAAACCCTTCTTTTCAGTTTTTAGTCAGTGTTATTTGTGGCCATTATCCTCTATTTCTTTGGGGGGGGGTCTATACCTGGTTTTGCGATAATATTTTTTTATAGCATGCCTCAAAGTATGTGGAAGTGATACATTTTATAATTTATTTAAATGTGTTTTATAAAAGTTTGCCAGTTTGCCAGGAGAGCGACCATGAGTCAAGCTCTGCTTTCTCCAGATCCCCATGAGATCTCCTCTATTTCTCATTACTCATTTATTTGAGGAATGACTCCTTTTGATTTTTGTCAAAGAAGACTTCTCCTGTATCGGATGAGGAATTACATAAATGGATTCGAAGTATTCGGGGAAACTTGTACATGCATACTTTATGAATAAATATTAATGAGAACCATGGAAATGAGTAATGCGCGAGGAAATTCGCCCATTTGGTTATCTTAGGCCAGCAGCTTCTTTGAACAAGTGAGACACCACTAGGTGGCGTGCTTCCTTTGGATTTACAGACGCGTAAAAGTCTCTCATCCAAGGCCACTCGGTGTAATGTGACAGGATGCATGCAAAGTCCAGCTGCCGGTGCCAAACTAAAACTTAGCAGAAATAAAGGAAGCTTTAGCCTAATAAATTCCGACTATAAATTACAGATGAAAATATGATCCAATTTGCAGACTTAATGCTTTCATTAAATATTGCATTCATTTCAGGTTAATTTAACTTTTTTGATCGTCTTTAAATTGGGCTTTTAATTCAGACAGCTGCATTAGAAGTCCACTAACTTTTTGAACTCTCTTTAAATGCATTTTTAATTGTATCATACAATCTCATGCCGTTTTAAACTTTTAACACAATTCTAGATTTCTATCCAGTAAGGCTGGGAGACGGATGGCTGCTCCTGGAGGCGCATTCTCTGCAGCGCTTAGGCGGTCACAAGACTTGGACATCGGTGAGCAAAAACACCGACACGCTGACAGGTCAGCCAGGAGCTTACAGGCCCACAGATTCTCCTCTTCTCTGCACCCAACGTCCAACAAGTTGCTCCATTTGGAAAAAATACTTTCCTGCGCACTGACGCGCCACGGTCTTTATTCTTTATTTATTTTTTAAATGGAAATGTCGGTGGGTCTCATTTTGTTAGACGTTTAAACATTACTTTGCTTGTAAAGGATCGTTTTTATTTGGAGCTGAAATTGTCCAGGAAAACTACAACTAGTGATGTTTTGGTGCGTAAAGGAGGGGCGCATGGCAAAGTGAGCGACTGCCGCTGGAAAAAAATTGCACCAAAGATGTCAACATTGCTTAACCACCCACACGAAATCGATTGTATTACCTTCAAGAAGGTGGCTCCTCGTATAAATACGGAGGCATTATTTCAAGAAAGACGGTGGTGAGCACAATCTGCAGGCAGTACTCTCTCTCCCCTATACGGACCACAACGCCTGGAAGAATTTGCTGAAGACAACTGTGTCCACTCTCCAGGACATACGCACATTTATCTCCTAAAGTAAGTCCAAAGTTAGAGTGACTTTATTTGTTTTACCAATGTGTTACACTAGAAGAAATAGGACTGGTGCGCAAAGTGCATTCTGGGGATTTATTCCACTTATATAGAGTGTGTATGGTACCTCCTGAGGGATTTATTTTTAGAGTAATTTTGGGAATGTCAAGGATCTCAAATGGCAAGCAATTTGGGTTCAGCATGATGCAAAGTGTACAGCTATCTTTTTTGTTGTTGGAATGAAATGGACTCAATTGCATGTGTAAAAAACCCAACTTATTTGCTTATGTTCTCAGACAGTGAAGTCATGCAGGTGGAGAGGAAATGGCACATTCTGTTGACAATCTTCTTTCTGCTCATCACCTCGGGCCAGTGTATGGACAGCAAGGACGTCAAGCAGAAAGAAAGAAGGACCCTGTTGGATCTAATCTTGCAGGTTATCAGAGACAGCCAGCAACGGGACAAACCCGTCTCCAGGCGCTGTAGCAGTGGACTCTTCACTTCAGCCCAAGACATGAAGTTCTCCTCCCGTGAAAAGCCTTTCTATGTTCCTAGGCTGGATAACAGTAGACTCATAGGTAAGCTGATAAGATTTATTTATAGGTCCTGATGAAAGCATAATCCCCATTTTACTGTGGGAGACAGCTGTCATTGGACTGGTCTGTGCTGTACACCTTATTTAGGAGCCTTATGGATCTTAGTGTATGCATGTTAATTCAAGACGTATGGAAGAGGAAAAAAAGGTTTTCTTCTCATAAATGGTATTTGGCAAGAATATGCTTAAAAGACAGGGTACAGCATTCATGTTCTTTTTGTCCTCAAATGTCTAACTCAGTTTAAAGTGGTTATATAATGCATGTAATAAAGATATACTTCATCTGCGTAGGGAAAAGGGGCTATATCCATAGACTCTCTATAAGAAGCTATGTTACATTTTTCATACTTTGTGTTCTTATTTCTAAGAGATACCTTTTCACCCCATGTCTTGGACATATTGCTCCCTCGTTCAAACTGCGATTGATCGATGAACGGAGACATGGATAGGTACAAGGAACTCATGTAGGAGGAGCCAACTTGTGAATGATTCATTCAGAGTGATTCATTGTGGAGTCTTAAACATGAATGACGACCGCCCTGCACGCACGCAAATGCACTGTGACGTCCCATAGAGCATCTCCAATCGAGAGCATCTCCGCAAGACGCACCCGGCAGAGCGGAGACGCAGGACTGGCTGTCCTTGAGTCACATTCATGTAGTTCACAGCGTTGTATCAAAATCTGATGTCTCTGACAAGTGAGAATGAGTTTGGTGCAGCTCTGCCTTTAGGGGCTTGAATGGAGCATTATGTTCAGACTGGATTTAAGCCATTTAACTAAGTCTTTGATACATACCTCTTCAATTATCTGAGATCACACGCAAAGTTTGCCTGAGGTTTTGATTAAGGATTGTGCCTCACTGGTATGTGCAATGGGAGTTTATTAAGAGCAGAGTGAACACATAGTGTTTATCTGCCCTCAGATCCTCTCTACCGTCACTGTCAGTTAGATAATGTTCTAGTGATGCTGCACAGGCATCCCAAAGCTCAAAGTTTCGGCCCCAGGTTATGCAATGGGAAAAGTACCTTTCTCAGACCAGTGACTGGATGGAATTTATCTTTGAGGTTATTAAAAGCAGCATATTGGCAAATGGTGCGTGTGACACTACCAAAAGATCCATGGTCATGCAAGGATAGAGGTTTTTAACACAACGAGGAGGAAGGAGAAACATCTGTTAACCCACTAATGTGGGTGTGTGTTGCCTTTGCATGTTACTCAGAAGCCACAAATTGCGAACATGTTGCAGACAGACATAAGGAAAGGTGTTTATTATACCACTGGTTTTATCTGTTACAGCTTCTTCAAATTTAAAATGTATGAAACAAGAAATAAGCTTGAGGCTGGCAGCTATAGACTTTGGTTTTATTTTTGTTGACATGCATTTATTAATGCCTGGGAAAAACCACACACTGGTGCATAATAAACCATGTTATCTGTCTTTTTGTAATCCAGGCTGCCATTTTCACTCTTCACATCTCGGTTTTGTCTTGATGGCACAGTCTGCTCTCACATGTCCATAACTGTAGAATTTTAAAATATATTTTGTTTGATTAGTCGGGGTATGGTGTTTTTGTTCTGGCTTTACTGTATATATGGAATTTAAATGTATTTTTTTTTTAAAAATGACTTTCTCTGCTGGCTTTCAAATTTGCTAAATTGTTATCTTTCATCCTCCTGCAGTAACATCTTATATGTTCCTGGGTCTGGGGATAAAGTAACGTTAGCCCAGTAACTACTTGCATGGACTTATTCTGATGAGCATTAAACTCCCATACAATAATCTCTTTAGCCTGTTAGATCGGCCAGTGTGTTATCAGACACCTTCATGTGTTGCCTGCATGGACATTGAGAAGGAAGGGGGGGAACTTGAGGCCATAACCCCATCTAGACTTTATGAAATGTCCAACTGAAAACAGATCTCCATAGAGAAAAATGTTCATCATTTAAATATACATTTGCTGCTCTACTGATGAACACGATTCACAACGAATCATGTTCATTTAGATTACTGTAGTTAGAAATTATGTTTTTTATAAGATGCAGTGAGTGCTGTAGAATAATTTTAATGCCCCAAAAATCTCCAGCACATTAATCATGAATAATAGTGCAGCCACACATAGTTCTGATCTTTATTTTGACCTTTTTAAAGGGCTGATATTGATAAATTCCCTTTTATTTCAAAGATGCATGCGAAGGAGGATGACTCCGCCAATGAAAATCGTATTTATCTTGACTATTCTCAATTGTCAGTCTCTCAGTTGTTTTAAAATGACTGTTGATTAAAAAGCTGACTGATTTTTCTTTTCCAGAAATCTTTCCTAGAGATGTAAACATGAAAGGCAAATTCATTCAGCATTTCACAGGTAAGAAAATTGACATCAAAGACAACATCATGAGTGCAAAGTTTCCTTTTCAGACATGTTTTGAAGCATAGTAGTTACGTCCCCTATACAAACTTTGGCTAAAATGTATGCCAACAACAGGCTACATGAACACTGGCACTCCTGTGGGTCAGTGGAGGGTTGCCCAGCTTAGCTGTAGGGTAGAAGTGCAGAGAAACGGCACATGGTCTAAAGCCGACAGAATTAAGTTGAAGGCAGTGCAAGGTTAAGCTGATTATTTGTCTCAGGACCTGTGTGTAGACTTCATGATTGGTGTGAAAATCTGTAAGTCAGAAGTGATTATAGTTGAAAACTCAAGTTCTCTGTTCACCAAGTCCAGTTGAACTCTGACTCCTTAACCAAGAATGTGGTATTGAACTGTTCCCTTTCACTTTAGTTTTATTTAAAGGTAGTTTTAGTATAAGGCCCTTATACGCCCCTATAGGAGGCTTATTAACATTATTTTGTGTTAAGACCATATAAGTGTTAGTCATAGTTAAGTGTGCAAAATAAGATTTGTATTTATCTTAATAAAACAATACAAATGCTTAATGTTGTATTAAGTATTTGTGATACTCTCTGCATACAAACATTTTTGTGCAAAATGAACGATTCCCGGCCAAATAATGACCCCTGAGGGACTCTCAAGTAATATCCATGCATGTGGACTTTTGCTCACCTATGTTTACAAATTGTTGCCCGTTTCTTTTACCTTCTTACCCAATTCAGCAGAAACTCTCTGATACCACGTCGTTCTAATTAGTCGAGTTATATATTGTGGTCATTGGTATGAAAAGCTTTTTTTTCATTAGAGCCCACATAATACCATTTTTGACCATACAATAACTCCATTTATTCTTTAATTCACTTAGTGCCAAAGATGTTGCGCTGTTTGTTCTAAATCCATAATGCCTCTCGCTGAAAATTGTCAATCTCCAGCTCTATATAAAGGGGTGTCTTTAGATATTTTGATTTTGCTTGGGAATTTTCCAGTTTGGAGGGAAAAGATACAAGTGAGTTGGTGTTTGCAATATCATCTATGACGTTTTAGACTGTTGTCGTATCAATAACCACAGTCAGTGGGAAATGTTACTTTTACAGCCCCCCCTCCCATCCCTTTGTTGTTTCTAATAATGCTGTTTAAAAAATATAAGGGGAAAACAGCTTAAGAAAATGCATATGAAGCGCTATAGTTTTATAGTACTAGCAAATTTGATAAAGAGGAAATAATAATTGAATTATTTATCATTTTGCCTGATGAGACCTTTTCTATTAAGCAGGACCAGTCAAGTTCTCGTCGGAGTGCAGAACACACTTTCATAGACTTTATCACAACACGAGGGATTGCTCAAGACCAGCATGTATGTATGCCTTTTCCTCTGATGTTGCTCTTTTTATAATGTTCTCAATGTCTGTAGTGCCATCCTTCATCATCACAAGTGCTTTTAAAGGCCCAGAATATATTTTCAACCAGCTTCTTACTGTTGCTGAGTTGGATGCATAGACTGTATATCATAAGTGGACGTTAACACTGTGACGTAACCCACTGGTGTGTGGACTGCCGTTTTGCAGTTCTATGAGCAAAACATTGACATCCCAGACCAGACAACACCATGGCAGTGAACTGTTAATCATAAGGTAGCCAAGCCCTACAGCATAATCTGCTTTGTGTTCTATTTTACTCTAAATGGGACCAGAATTTACAAAATGAACATCATGCTGTATTAAAGAAGACTTAAAACTAGTGATTGCGACCATAAACTTATGTTTACTGAGGTCATAAATAGGTGAGGAGTCATTTTCTCAAAGACTTCAATACAATCAGACCTCTTTTCGCAACCAGAAGAGTTTCCCCCTGCTGGCTATTAAAAATAATGCAAGTTAAAGACTCTTCTGCATTGGCTTCACCTTTCAGATGCCTGGTTGGATTATTTCAATTGAGCTGAGAGTTTTTTTCATCTACTTTTTTTGTGCTCTACTTATTGGTTGTATATTTGCTGGGCTTAGTTGAAAATAGTTGATCTCACATACTTCCACACTATATCAGGAATTAGCAATATTTGAATCGAAATCTGATGACGGTTGCTGGGCAGTTTGCCACTGTCAATCAAATCAAACACCCACACAGTCCTGATTAAGGATGTTAGGATGTTTTTTTTACAAACCTTTTCTAAAGAAGAATTTAAAAAAAAGATTACATAATCGATCCTTTGGAGAAAAGAAAAATAGCATATTCCCCTTAGATATACCCCTTATACTTACCCTGCAACCCCATGGAGGGTCCTGAACCCAAGATTGGGAATATAGAAGCAACCAAAGCTATAACCACAGTTTGCAACTGATGGAGCAATCCTCCCTGGAATGTATACATTTGGGAATTAAGGAGACATCGGTGAATGATTGCAGACAATGCTCCCTTGTCACAAATGGATTTCTGTTAAGTTACACTTGCCTTTATTGTGGACAGAGTGAATGAGAGAAAGAAGACCCTCTTCTTTTAGTGCCTTTTGCGTCTTTGTTGACTCTGATGCAGTTAATGGGATGACGCAGAGTATTGTTGAATGTATGGCTCATCTCTCAGGCTAATGTTGCTGATGATGATATTAGAAAAAAATGAGTGATTGTGTACTTCACATGCAGAGCTGCTCTGTTAAAGGAACATTGCAACACCTCTGACGTCAGTTCTGCCTCGTATGTCTTATTCATTGGTACAAACATTTCTCTCACTATTGAGTAGTTTTTAGTGCATTTTAAATGTCAACGATAAAAACAAAAATACCTGACCTGTATTACAGTTTATAGGAAGTTTATAAATAGTTTTTTGTCATTTGCTTCGACTTTACTAGACAAGGCAAACTATATTGTGGGCTTCTTAAATACAATATGGTATGGATAACATATTCATGGCAATTTCTTTTCCCACTTTCTTTTTTTCAGATTACAAAAGATGTGCAAGACTGCTAACACGATTAGCAATGAGTCCACTCTGCATGCAATCGTAGATGTTGCATGTAAGTAAGTGTTTTTCTCCTCTTGGCTGGGGTTTAAGTTCACTCTGGTTTCACGTCAACCTCCCCTGTGGCAAAGTAAAATGGTCAATTAAGATGGACATATGTTAACAATGTTTGTGTACACAATTATGTACATTTTCCTCAGCGAGATGTGGAGGAATTCTAATGACTGAAAACTAACGCTCACATAATCAGAAACATAAAAACTGATGCTCACATAATTGGAAACATGTCTGTAGTGCATCTGTCTGCAACATGTGTGTGCTTTAAGAATATATAATTTCATGCGGTTGGTCATGAAACACGGTCCTGTTATGTATTTAACTTTATTTATTCAGCATTAACGATGGTTGGCTGAGGTTTCACACAAATCGCACAGTGAGAGAAACAGATTCCATGCTTTTATTTTTTCATGTACAACGTGTTTTCTTACAGTTTCTGCAAACGTAACTATTAAGGGCTGCAACCAATTATTTTGTCGTCTGTCCAAAAAATAGTGAAACATTTCAATCACAATTTCCCAGAGCCCAAGAAGTCTTAAATCACCTTGTTTAATCTGACCAATGGCTCAAACCCTAAAATATTCAGTTTCTATTCATATAAAATAGAGCAGAAAATCTTCTCATTGGAGCAGTTGGAATGATTAATCGATTAATGAAATTGTAAATTACTATTTTTCCCGTTACTTATCAACCATTTCAGCCCTATTTCTATAAACCGTGTTATGCCATCTCTTTGTAAAACAGTTGTGATTTATGAATGGTCTTCTGTCAGTGTTTGGCCAGATGTGAAGTGGATAGTCATAGGTAAAACTAGGCATTTTATGGTTGATAGTTCCTTTATAATTTCATATAGGTATTAAATAGATAAATGTACATTTGTGCAAAATTGCTAGTTTGATTATTTCTCAACTGGAAATGAGCTTTCTACTACAGTAACTACATGTATGTTAGTGCCACTCAACTCAACTGCCATGAAAAGTATTTATTTTTTTGTCCTAAACAACGCTCCCTGATTTTTATAAACATAACACATATCTATCAGTGGAATCAAAACCAAACATTTTATAAGAAGTTTAATGCTCAGTCTGAGGGCAAATCAAGAAAAGTAGAATTAGATGAACAGGAACAATTTTATTTTTTTTATCAATCCAAAAAAAACTGCTACATGCGTCTTTGGCTAACATTAAACACACTAATCCTAAACAAAGACATTCTCAGGACAATGCTAGGACTCAGACTATCGTCAGTGCAGTGATTTTGGACGCAGTCATCCCTTTTGTTAAGGCGATCTTCCATGACAGCCGGTCTGATGGGTTCACTGCCATCTAGTCCTAAATCCAACATGGGTAAAAAGAATGTACTCTCAGTGAATGCAATTAGGTCTACCTGGTGAGTGATTGCTGCAAGAGAGTTCATCTACACAAGTGGCCATTTAGGTTAATTTGAGTTCTTCTTGGTAAGGACTTATGGTGATTATTAAAATAAAGAGGCTGACACATTCTCAGGTATTCAGTTTCTCAAGTGAATCAGATAATAAGATTCTGTCTGTACTGTTCTGAGAAATCGGACAAATGTATATCACAATCGAGGGGCTTTTGAAAGGGTGATTCATTATATCATTATTTAGTTATCCTGGTAATTTCTGAATGAGCTTAGACATAACATCCAGGAATGCCAGTAATGGCAGACCAGTAATAACTGTCTTAAGAAGCTGACAACACAACTTTCTCAGAAAGGTCGAGATGTCAAGATGGTTTTTTTTTTGCAAATACTAGATAGAAGATTTTGTTTTTTCTCTGAAATATAGCTTCAGAGCATGCAGAAACTCTAGATGTTTTACTCTAATCAAGTTTTATTTCTCATTTCATTTCAGGTCCCAAAATAATGGAAGAGGGATCAATGTGTTGCCAAGGAAGTGCCTTCAAATCCACAGCAGTCATATGAACATTGTTGTGTTTATAACGTTTCTATTTTTGTTGTTCTTGTCATTATTGAAAATGCTGATGGACATTGTTGGTTTTTGAATGGATGTGCTTTTTATTTTAATGTACCTGTATGAAACATTAATTTAATATTAAATTCACCTATTTATTGAAACTGTATGTATATAATTCTTTCACAAATCATTCAAAATCAGATTATTTTGGTTATAAAAGTCAGATCGGATGGAGAGGAAGGTTTTTCTTTTTTTTCTCCTCGTATATGAATTCCTTTTACACTATTATGCTGATATTATATTCTGAAACTGGTCTGGTCTGTCATGCTCTTCGTTGTCTTCATTACATTTTATTTGGCACTTGAGTGATTGCTGACAATGAGAACATATGGAATGACAACAGTGGTGATTGTGCACTGCAGTACTGAACAATAAAGAATATTAAAGCACAGCAAATTTTGATATTATTGGAGATTGAGGGGAAAGAGGGAAACTATAAAGATTCAGATTAAGCGTGTGCAGTCTTATAATGACGACCCAACATTTATCCCAGACTCAGCTGTCTTGTCCTCCGCTCAGTGTCATTTAAAAAGCACTGATTTAAAAATGGATTTGATTACGAACTTTCAATACTGTTTTCTTCAAATTTTGGCTCGACAATTTCTCTTATATTTTTCAGCTCCTTACTGATGCAGCCTTTATCTCTCCCTGCTCCTCTGAGATTATGTTTCCATTGCTGTATTCCTTCTATTGGGAATTTGATGCAATGTTTGGGGCAGTAAACCAAAGGTGACGTATATCTTGGACTATGGAACTCAACAGGATGTTGAGCAATTCAAGGTCGATAGAACCAAATATACAATACTTTCAATTAGATCAGCAAAAAACTCCTTACTTGTGCAAGGCATTTCAAACATTTGTAGTTTTCTTTGGGGAGTTTAAATTATGTAGCATATTTAAGTGTAAGTGGATAATCATTTCCCTTCAAAATTGCTTTGGCAAGAGCTTCTTGTACAGTTGACATAGGGTAATATATTTGGAGCAAACCTGTTCCAGATCAACATAATCCAGTGAAAGAAGAGTGCCGGTATTACTAACCTCATACCTCAGACCACTTGTGACATGTTTGAGTAAATTGGCTAAAATCTGATATGCGGAGGATATAATGTCCAATTTGAAGTGCCAGCAAACAATGTGTTTGGGAATTTGAAGAGATTTAAACAAACAAAGTTGTAATTTCCTTACTAAGGCTTTCTGATGTTAGATAAAGGCATCAGAGCATCTATTCAATGCAACTCTGATCATTGTGCCTTTCTGCAGGGAGTTTACTCTTACAGTAACAAAGTGCCATAAAGTCCTGACACAATAAACAGGATCCAACATTCTTCTTCTTGTCATGTTGTATCATCTTGTGTTGAGTTGTGTCCCTGGGCAATGGTTACAGTGATTGTTTTTAAGGGTAGTGAAATAAATATTGAGCCACGCACACACAGGGAAGCTGACGGACTCTGAAGGAAACATCCGCTAAACCAAAGATTAGAACAGCTCAGTTCTCACGCCAGCAAGTCTCTACAGACTAAGCAGGAACAGTTCATTAAATTAGACCGTGCGTTATTCAATAATTTTGGCTTGTTGTGAAATCATTAAAAACTGTCATTTCAAAAGGCTGTGAACTGTAATTGAGTTGAAAGAACATATTTTCTTTAGATCTCCAAATCTCAGTCCATGCAGGGTTTCCAACTTGATATGAGATGGCATGTTTCTGAAGGGCCATAAAACAGACTATTGTCTTTCTTTCACAAATCACAGCCTCCTGAGGACCAGAAGAGTTATCAATACAAAATCCATCAAATTCCTGAATATTGACTGCAAAAACAAATACTTCCTCTCTTGCATATTGCATCATGATTACCTGGGACAATTAATGGAAGCTGATGGTGTTTTCTGCTCGAGCTATAAAAGGATTAGGAAGCTATAAATACAGTTTGCCCCTCACAGGGATGCACTGGGGATCCCTTTCCCTCCAGGTGGGCAGGGCAGGGACACCGGATCCTAATCTGAGGAGGATATCACTTATCTGGAGACAAACAGCATAGATTAGGAGAGGAGACAGAAGATGCACCGGGGACAGCATGTGGGAGGACTCTTAACACAATTACACACAAGCACCAAATCCCTCCTCTGATACCTCTGAGGAATGCTGGTGCGATAAATAGTAAATAGAGACCAAAGCTGGGCCGTTTGTTTCCTGTCAGACTGCATCCGGATGCACCAAAGCTTGGCAGCAGAGAGCAGACACGTCTCAATGTTTTAACTATGAGCTAGTTGCCTCCAACTGCTCTGGGCTTTTTAAACGGATAGGGTAAGAGACAGAGATACAGATTAGCCTTTTTTATCCCTTCGCTGTGATTTGGACTGACAGTAACACCAGTCTTGCAGCAGACGTTGGACCTTTTTAAAGCAAAACCCAGTTCTGAGTTGACACTAGC
The DNA here is from genome assembly GCF_027596085.1 of Anoplopoma fimbria. NCBI lineage: Eukaryota > Metazoa > Chordata > Actinopteri > Perciformes > Anoplopomatidae > Anoplopoma > Anoplopoma fimbria. Next base: position 18,179,708 of record NC_072456.1, on the reverse strand, counting down.
TTTCTAAATAAATGGATTTTACAGATTACTTGATTTAATTGACTTTGCAATCATACACACTTTTCTAATTTGATTAGCCCTTTGGCACTTACTAAAATATTCTATTCTACTATTCAGGGAAGATTATATGACTGGCATATAACCTAACACCTAAACATGGCTCCTTTTATGACGTATATCAAACTCCCCCCTTCTGCACAAGAATTTTGTGGCAAAAGTAAGACACTTTAATCCAATTTCTTAGACCCCTAAGCTTCATTCAACAAGCCACCTTATTTATAGTGATTGCACTAGCCTCAATGGCTGTAAAATTGTTGTAACGGGTTCATTGATTCGCTCCATGTCTCATGATTAATTCATGTTTCTTCCTTTCTTTTTTCGAGTGCATGAATCCCTACATGAGTCACCAATGATATACATTCAGATAATACAGCTTCCATTAGGAATTTGACAGTTGAAAGATGAATGAATTGTAATCGTCAGAGCTCTTCCAGCGTTTTCATTGCACCAAAATGGAAATGTCAGTGATGTTATTGACTTGACAGATTTATTAAAGAAAGCAGCTTCTGTTGTTTCATTGCGTGTTGTTGCCGAGAAGCTTTATATACGTGTTGACCCCACCAACATTGCACTTCCAAGATATAATGTGAACTCCGGTCCACGTTGCAAAACTGTTAGATGGGAAATGAAAATTACTGCAGCTCTGTCTGTGTGCCAGCTGCAGTGTCTTTGATCCCATGTGCTTGAGGTGTTGGCACAGGTCTCCCTGCCACCCACTCTGCATGCCCCACACTGTGTGTGCTCTGACGCCTGCCATGGCTGAAAGACTAAACGCACCATTAACTGCAAAGCATCTTTCAGCTGCATTTGTATTTTAAGCCTGACATATGACACAGTTAAGAGTTAATTCACAATTAGTTTAGAGTTTGTTTTTTATTTGGAAGAATGTGTACGATTAACATACATGTTTATCAATCAAAGAGTTCCTCAAATGCAGAAAGGTTTTTTGGGGGGTTTTTTAATGAGAGGGAATTGTAGTCCTACATGCGTACCAGCAAGCACAGTGATGTTTCAAGCAGGGCCGGCCCTAGACTTTGGAGAAAAAGCACTAATGTTTCATCGACACAGCTCACTCTCCCTCGCAGCTCGTTTTGCGGCTGCCAGTTGCAGCGTTCTCCCTCAATACTACAAAAATTGTTGGTAGGTTGAAAAAATACTGAGCCTAAACCCTTACCCTTTAAGTTACATTTATATATTTTTGGCGGTTAAAGGCAGCTTCATTGAAAAAAGACACATAATTGGGTGAAGAAAGTCATTCACCCAACCACTGTGAGGAAACAGTGGATGGGTGAATGACTTTCTTTAACTCTGAATTAAAGAATACAGTCCAGACCTGCGACAGTATCCGAAAAGTGTTATTAGATAACTTTGTTATGATTTGGCGCAACATAAATAAATCTTAATTTGACTATTTCTGTCAAATATCATAACAATCACTCTCTTTGACAAACACACACACCAGTCTTCAGTGTTCTTAGATTTGTGTTAAATATGGACTTTCTTTTATATCTCATGTAAAAAAGTAATGCGTAAAAGGCCACTGCGGTCAATACTGCATCTTGCAGCAATTTAAATTTCAACAGCAACAAAAGTATGAGTTTCCCTCCAAACTTGTACATTAAAATAATTAGTTACCTTATGCTTATTCCTAAACCTTTTAAAGTAAATTGCATTATCTCAAATAGCATTTTGTAGGCGACAGAATAACACTTTATGGCTGATATGACATTCTATATCCCAGTTTGGGCCCAAATCCTTCCAGCTGCACAGCATTGTGTGATGTATAACATCCAGGCCATTATGTCATGTTAACAATTGGCAGATCAACAATGGGTCTAACTCAAAAGAAAAAAAAAAAGATAATGCTAAAATATATGGGTAAATATAAAATGTTATATATGAAGAATATGTATATAATATTGAGTATTAGTGATGCAGAATGTTTGTCGGTTCATGTTCCGTAGTTCAAATAACATCAAACCATGTGATCAGTCAGAGAATAGGCTCTGTGTCATTCCAGTTGACAAATGCATCTTTCCACCTGAAACAAAACAAACAGTTTAGGTCATTTAGAGCTGACTCCGGTACATTCTGCATGATTCTTTACAACTCCACCTATTTTTAGAGTATGCAAAGAATTTGAACTCCAACACATTTTTTTGGGTTGTTTAAAGGATCTTCAGACATTACTGTGCACATGGGTGTTGGTCTGTGTGTTTGAAATGCCAAAAGATTATTACCTTGTTCGGATACAGTGCTCCAGTGGAGGAATGAGATCAGTGTGGACATCTTGACAGCTCAGGGCCGATTCGCCAACAGCTAACAATGCACACACTTAATTAGCATTTTCAGTTAAGACATTTCATTCGAGCATCAACAAGAGAAGGATCCAGATCATTTTGATTACAGGAAAAAAAGATACACCATAATCACAGAAATGATAACCTAATGCACATTTTTCTGATCATTCAGGGGCATGAGAGGATGACAAGAAAAATAAACAACCAAAAAAAGAAAGGACATGTGCACTGCAGAAAAAGTGATGTTACATACCGACAGTGAGGCGGATCTCCTCCTGTTGATTGGCCAGTCCATCGTAATAGTAAAGATCAAACTCCAGGCTTTGGTCCTGATTGGTCAACAGCTCCCTCTGCAGGCCAAACAGCACGCTGAAGTGGCTTTCACTGCACACCACCCAAATGGGGTAACGGGGAGACTTCAGGTAAGCTCCTACCTTTGATAGAGAAAAGTAGAACACAAAGACAAAGTAATCTATTAAATACCAGGACCCGTGAGTGAAGCAGCTAAATGAAATCCAGCAATCATCAATCTTATTATTTTTAACTTATCAAAAAGTGTTTAATGCCTCACGCACAATCTTTAACTGCTTCCTGCTACAACATTAGGAGAGGAGTAAAATCAAAACGTTCATGGTATTTGTGTATGGCAGTATAGAGAGTTTTCCAGGGAGAAAGAGTAACCAGATTTTTATCAGAATAATACAGTTTGTACATATTGTGCCTGTAAAGTTGGTATAAGGCTCAAAGCTCTACTTCCTCTCTGCTTCAGCTTCCGGTAAACTCTGCAAAGTAGCCCTGTTTTCTCTGAGTTGGTGCAAGTTTTATGGTTAATTTCGATTAATCAGTTTTCTACTGAACTACATTTCACTTCACAAGGTCAATTTGATTTGTTGCTACAGCCTGTTAACTATCATGTATCCCATAATAGTCTAAAGAACATTCTTTGCTGTAATTATGGGCGGCACAGATGTGCCCTTAATTACAATAAAGAATGCCCCCTGAGGTCTTGTGTTTTAACTTTTCATGGACATGAATAATTGTATTTGTTCATTGTCATCTGTTTTAAATTTTGAAAATACTCAAGAGTCCTTAACACTTTAAGTGCCATATTTGAGGATACTCTGGGTCTTTGAATAATAAGGTAAGAGGGAGACCTTGTTGATTCTGTATGACAAGGGATATACTGGATAAAGCTAAGTGACTGTCCTGTTACGTGTTATGAAAGCATTACCCCAATCTTCTCTGAATTCAGATTCAAATGAGGCTCATCAAGTTTTCTACACACACAGGCTGAGCAGAGAGTCAGCCACCAATGTTACTCACCTTACAGATGTTATAGTGTTCGAACAAGGACAGCAGGCCAACGTCACAGTGGCCTTTCACTCCCTTCAGTAGAGTCATGTTGCCATTGCCTGAGTCCAACTCCATGTCATTGTCAAAGACATTAGAAACTGCTCTGCCAAAGAGCAACAGGTTGACCAGCTCCTGGTGTACACAAATACAAAAAAGCAATCTTAGTAACAATAATATAAAGAAGTATTGCTACTCTTACTCTGGTTTTGTGTCTTACACTGACATCCCTTTATTGTCCAACCAACTCTAAATCCTGCATGCACCAAGATACACTTATGTCACCTGACATCCCTTTATTGTCCAACCAACTCTAAATCCTGCATGCACCAAGATACACACACAATGTCCCTTCAACCAATGTCATCAATACCAATTCCTGTACCTTCTGTTATTCATTAAAATGTGTCATTCTGAATCACAAACAAACACAATACCAAGTGCTCTAAAGCAATGTAGCCTGCAATTTCCATTTTCATGACAAACCTGAGTGCAGTAGCCGTGGGCTCCGATGAGTGTGTTGGTGGGCACGTCCATATCCTCTCTTACTCTAAAGACGGAAGAAAGAGAATGACCAATGAGGGTGACGTTTCATCATCTAGCTAATAGTGATTTTTGTGCAGCACATCTTGAGCCATTGAGCTAAAGAAAAGTCACAACATACTTTTCAATGGATCGGGAGAGAAGTGCAGATATGGTGAGTAGTATGCATCCCAACACCCCTGTCTCGAACTGTGGAACAGCGGATTAGAGCAAAAAGGTTGGCCATTTATTTTACGTTTGACAGGCAAAATTAAACTGAGGAAGTCAATATTAAGTTTCTTGCCTGATCAATATGCCGTTCCAGAAGGAAATGCAGGTCTTTGATTTTATCCACTGTGAAACATGTTATCTGAAACAAAATGAAATAATAAAACTACCACAGCAGATTTTTTTTTTTTGTAAAAAGTTAATTCTGTAAATTGATAGTATTGACATAGCGATACTTTTTTTATTACACTATTATTCATTTCATTTTAAATAACAATACATTTGAAAATGCGTTTTGCAAATCCAGTTATGGCTATGATCTCCTACAATAACATTTTAGACATAGTAATATTCCACAACTTCAACCCCATGAAAAAACGGCTCATTAAAATATTGTCTGATGGAGATAGAAAATACTGAAGATATTTGAAAAATGAAACTCCTCATCTATATGCTGGTAAATCCAACTAAATTCCATTTGTTCAATTTGAGCGTAATCTTACTATCCACATGTCAGCAAGTGTGTTTGCACTACAGTGGCTTCTCTATACCTTTTCAAGCACTCCTTCAGATTTGTAGTATCCAGTTGGGGTGAAATGATTTCTCCCTGAATTTCTGTAAAAAAAAAAATATAGAGTTAAACAAAAAACACACAAATTGTTTTAAATCAATGCTTCAACTTAAACAGCAGATTTATCAGGTATTTCTGTGGGTCTGAGATGAATTGAACTTTTGGCTTCTAGAGGTGAGGTGAGCCGACCCCGACCCTCAACAGCTACGCCAGGTATTCACATGCATTCAACCTACTTAAACACTGTTAATGAGGTTCCGTGTATTGGTCTGGATGTAGAGGATTAACTGGGTAAATGTATGATCTTACATTGCAATCGTGGCTTGTTTTTCACCGCCAGCCCTCCACAGTATTTCAGCGGCCGCTAAAGCCAGACACTTTCTTCTGGTTGTGTTGGAAGGTCTTAACCTCCTGAGAACAAGTGGCAGTTAAGTGGAAAGCCGGTCGTGTGGTGTAATAATACAGTTAATACCAAATGCAGAGGTCAATACTTAACAGTGGCTACAAAGCATGCCTTGATGGGAATGAATGGCTGTAAAAAGCATCCAAGTGATAACAATAGGGCACTCAGTGGTTAACAGTATGGCTCAAAGCTCTGATTTGAAGGATAACGTACTGAAGGACTGAATTACTGCTTTCAATGTTTTCAAACAGCATTTTCTTTAGAACAAAGGCTTGGATGGATGCCAGAACTCCACAAGGACCACCCTAGAAAATAAATACAAATTACATGATATCACAAATATAAATAAATCATATGAAATAAATGCATTACAGATTCTAAAAAGGAGGGAACAGTTAAGACAACCTTTTTCTGCACAATTCCATATCTCAGGTCATGTGTTTCTGAGAAGGTGAAACCCTGATTCCTCCACTCAACACTGAAACAATTTTGTCTGGAACCAATAAGAATCGCTTTCAATTCCTGGAGAAAAACAAGAACAGAAAATGGATTGCAACCACAGTAACTGTTACCAGCATTAAGCAACTGAAGGAGCCCATGTGTAAATCACCAACCATGGCAGTGTGCTGGTCCATCGGGCGGCCTGCATAGCTGGGTTCAGCGACGGTTCTCTGAAAGGACACTTTGGAGAGTTCTCGCAGATCCTCATCATCATCAATGTCATCTGGAAATAAATGAATACACAATCAGCTTGGACAAATACAAGGAGAGAGTTTAAAAAAAGAAAAAGCCAATTGATGCAGCCTTTTTTTCTCACAGTACTGACCTAAAACCATCTCAGCAACATCCAAATCAGCCACATTCGGCCTGCTGAAAGACTTTGCTCTAAGAAACAGACGGAATGTACAAAAACTTAGAAACCAAAACTCAGTAGGACATAACTTCAAGCGTATAAAACTATGAGATTACCACAGACAACGCATTATGAGCTTAAAGCTATTTACTTTGTAGTTATCAGTATGTCTTTTTGCACTTTTTCAAAGCTGATTTCCCTCTGCAATCTGTCTGGTGCACTCCACAACTCCCATTGCCCTCCTGAGCAGTCAGCTGAGTTGATTGCAGTTAGGCTGCTCTCTGAGCTTTTTTGATGTGTGCCAGTCACTAAAAGTCCATCCCTAGACTGCTTGTTTTCTTCTTCTTTTCTAAGCTGCTGCTGGGGCACTTCGAGCCTTCGATTCTGCCTTCTTTTGTTTGACTCCTAAAAAAGAAGAAAATCATCTGTAATCGAACAGAGTATGAGGAATATGAGTACCGGTAATATAATGAATCAATGAATTTTTAGGCGCTTCATCAGTAGTCTTGTACCTGACATGTGCTAGATATTGGTCCAGCAATCATGCCACGTCTAATTCGATTAGTTCTGCTCCTTTGGGTGCTCTCAGTGGTGGAAGACTTTTTCTCTGGTTCTCTTCTGATGAAGCTCTCGTTGTCCTGGAGGGAAGCCAACAGTGGCTGGCGTTTATGGTCTTCTGAGTCATAAGACCAGATACTTGTTTGATTCTGACTGGACAGTCCATCCGTCTCAGGCAATAATGATGTATATATAGGTTTAGACGGACATATTTCTCCTATATCGGACCTGTGAGAGAGAGATAAAACATATATGTTAAAACCAACTTTCAAAAAGTCAAAACACCACAAAAACTATCAAAAACTACACTTGAGACATACCTCAATTTGACATGTTTGCTGATCACAAAAGCTGTGCTATCCTCCGGCCTTGTGTCATTCACCCCTGGTGACATTACTGCAGGAGAATTAGCAATCACGCTCACGGCTCGAGCCGACTGCAGGGGATCACTCTTACTGCTGGTGATCTGGTCCTTCTTAAGGCCCTCAATGTGATGCTTCACAATAATCTCCAGTAATGTTTTCAGGGGGGAGATCTGAGCCTGCAATGACAGAGGGGTCAGCAACACACTCATCTGCTTGCACCTCAGCACACCTCCAGCTGCAATACTCACTTTATTATTTCTGTAGAGAGCCTCCATGTTGAGAATCTGCCTCAGGTGTGATCTGTTGTTGATGCTGGATTCTGTGCGTGGATGCTCTTCATCCATACAAGCAATGGTCCTCTTGAGTCCCTGCGTAAAGAAACATCGCTTTTAACATCGTATTCTCAACATGGTCATGTTTTTAGGGGCCCTTATGGGGAGTTCACCACCTTGAGCTAACGTTAGCTAGCTAGCTAGCTTACCTTGCGACTCAGGTATTCGCGGACAACGGACGAAGACACCTCTTCAACTAACACGGCCATAGTGATGGCCTCCTTCTTACACAGAGGAATAACTAACCGTCTGGTTTGACCGTCACCAGGCTGCGGGATGTGCTGCGCCACAACCTGGACTTCTCACAGACTGTCCATGTACGGTAGGGATCGGTGAAATGTGGAGCTTTAGTTCGTTGAAACTGCGTGTCGTTGTTCGGCAATGTACGTTACGTTACCATGACGACGGGGCAAGTTGTTCTTCTTCTTCTTCTTTGGATTTTAAAAAAGGTAGCTTGTATCCTAAAATGTCGCACTGCTGCCCCCTTCTGGAGGGAGGTAACATAAAGATATAAAGATAAAGAGATTTTTTTTATTGCCATTGTAGTGATACAACGAAATTTCGTTTGGTAGCCCTCAGCCAGCCAGCAGCAGCGAACAACAAACACAATAACAACAATGTACAACACAATAACAACAATATACAGATACAAATACACAAAAGGAATGACAACTTTACTATGTATAGCAGGTGAGTATTTAAAATGTAAACTCTTGTCCAGTATGTCAGATTTTCCACATAAATGGTCATTATTTTCTGCCTTGTCCCCCTTCCATCTCTGAAGTTTTTGCTACCTTAACCCTTTCATGCATATAGGTCACTACAGTGGACAGCTATTCAAATGTTGTTTTCTTGTATATGCATGGGTTTTCATGGCATAGTTGCACATCAGCCACTACAGTGAGCGCTATTGTAGTGGCTGATGTGCAACTATGCCATCACCTCTATGCATGAAAGGGTTAATGATAAAAACAAAACTATTGTATGCTTCCCTATAGTGTGAAACATAGTCTCTTTTCTTTTTCCTCTCCTATCCACAATAACTACTCTTTTTTTTTAAGGAATTTATCTTCCTCTCATCTCCTGACCCAAGTGTTGCAGACACTTTTTATTGATTTCCTTCAATATAATCCCCTTCCCTTTTGATTTTGAGAGAATAATTTGTGACTGTGTTGTCTATTTTATCTGCTTGTTTGGCTGGTTTGCCTACTCTTTCATTGCCTAGAATGCCTGTGTGAGCAGGAACCCAAATAATAATGATCGCACTGCCTTGTTTTCTTATTCTTACTTGAGCTTTTCTCATCTCAACCTACAGACACAACACTGGATCCAAAGTGTCCTTTCTTCTCTTAGATCCACAATGGTATGTAACCACCAGACCTCCTTTCTCCAGTAAATACATTAGCCTCTCATTGACCACCTCTTCCATCAATTTACGGACGTGTGATGTCAAGCCAATAGGTCTATCGTTGGTTGGCTTACTGGCATCAGTATAATTCAGTATAATTATCACTTCCTTGTGGCTTTATGTGATTCCTCCTTCCTCCCACACTTTATTGAGTAACATCCACAACTTATTCAGTCCCTCAATACTTAAATGTTTTGCAGTGTTTGCAATGTTTACATTAGTGCTCAGTTGACGGCTATATTCAGTGCTTCCCAACCTCAGGGTCTGGATCTCCACAAGAATTACACTATTAATCAAAGGGGTTTCATGATGATATACAAAATAGAAAAGGGTCAGAATGTGTCATACTCTTTGCATTTTGCTAATGGATTGAGTACCTGTGAAAATGACTTTTTATGTTTGATTTGAAGGAAAAAAAACACTTTAATTAACTGGTAACAACTGCTGAACTTATGCAACAACCTATTGGTCCCCCCACCCGGCAACTTCTGTTTAATACAGTATGAACTCTATCACCTCTAAGTGGAACAATCAATACTCCTTTGCAACACATAATACTTTTCACTTTGTAGCATTTGATTAAATACAACTTTATCATGAAAATGCATCATATGAGCACAATATAAATTAAAATAATAAAGCTCTAGATTGTTGACTCAATTCAGGTTTGTGTGTGTACAATAATGATGGGTCCGTGGGTTATACTTTAATCCTTTAGGGAAAAGTGCATCCACAACAGAGAGAATAACATTTACTTTAGATCAGGCAGTAGGCGGCAGTTTTCAAGTCTTCCCCATTCAACAATAAGAGACACCACAAGAATTTTGTCGTTTTTTTGTTCATTTTATTAAAACATTTTTATTTATAATAAATGACAAATATTCAGGCTAGCCTATGTTTATTTTTCCATTATCAAACCATAAAACAGTTACCTATTGCCAACTGAATTATGACAGCTGTATCAAGAGTATTACATTTAACGCAAAAAGGAAAAAGGGGCGTTCGTTCATGAAAAATCAACATATTATTATTTTTTTTAAATGCTGCAGTTTAAAAACATTTAATCTTGGCCTAGAGAGTTTAATTGAAGGAAAGAATGTACACGCAAATTGTTTTGTTCCTGCAATATCATTATCAACACACCCTTCACTGTGGATTTCCAATTAGGTGACGTCACTCCTTGATATAATACCAGGCAAGTATCACAATACCATTTACTAATATGGCAAAGAGTACAGAAAACTGTTGTGGAGCAGTACTAGAATACTGAAGCAAGATGTTTTACTGATATTCCTGTACCTTGTTCTTTAAGGTTAGTACACAAGAACATCTTACTGTTTTACATTTCAGTGCCCCAACCATAATGTTTGCCATGTATGGACTTTAGTAATATAGTATATATAAGTGTGATATTTACAATACAGTACTAAGATACTCAAAAGTTGCTGGTAACACAGATATCGTAAGGGCCTCGCAGCGAAGATAACTCTTGGCATGGGAACAAGAATCGAGTCTGTTTTTGGCACAAGTGTCATCCTACTCTACAGGGAGTGCAGCTTTACAAACGTAAACAACATGTTGCAATCTTTTTGTGTGTTGTGTATCCCTCCCTTAGGAATGCCAAGCATACTGCTATTTTCCTTCCCCTCTGCTGTTTGACCATACCACGAGGGATGAAGTTTTACAAAAGGAGTGAGAGACAACAGGGAAAGTTTCCAGAACATGGAAGGGCATCAGTAGTCATAGGCTGCGAAAAAGAAAAAGAACATCTGTTATCAAAATCTGAGTTCACGAGGAAGAGGCGCATGCGATCCACTTCATGGAGAGAGGTTGAAATCCAGGCAGGAGGAGTCATGCAGGCATGCAATCACACAAAGGTAGTCTTACTTTCTATTGTGAGGATGCAGGTGCTGGCTGCTGTGCCTCTGCTGTTCACAGCCTTGCACATGTACTCTCCCTCGTCCTCTGGGAAGGTCTCCGGCAGGTAGAGGCAGAACGTCTCTCCTCTCTCTATATACTGATAGTCCTCACAGTCCTGGAGCATCTCTCCCTCAAACCACCAGGTCACCTCCGGCTTGGGCTCCCCTGTGATCTTAACGGTGAACCGAACTGGCTCCGAGTCCACCACTGATTGATTTTTAAGGGGCTTTTTAAACCACGGAGCCCCCGATCGGGCATGGTCCTCCTCGTCTTCATAGGCTGCAGAGCCGTTGATGATGCTGCCCTCTTCCTCCACATCATCGTCCTTCTTCTGCAAACAGATGTCAAAGAAATCACAAACTGTTCAAAGCCACCTTAAACCGAATGCTTAATACGCTCTAATAAGGAATGATCTTGCATATGTGGTCATGAAGATGGAATATTTACTTTTTGGAGGGCAGCATCAATCTCTTGCTGCTCAAACTGCATCCTCTGCAACTTCTGCTCCTCTATCCTCCTCCTCTCCTCTTCCTCTCTGGCTTTAGCCATTTGTTGAAATCTGGCTTTCATATCCACCTTCTGCTTGAATGGTGACTCTTCGGCCCTAACTGGAGTGGTTTCTCTTTCCTCGTCCCCCTGAAAAACACAGCAAATATAATATATGAGATAATCCAACGTTGATTAAAATAATTAGCAGGAGGGTCAACATTTTTTGGTAATTTAAACATCTTGAATTATTAATGTCTTGCCTCCTGGAACCTCTCAGCTTCTCTCTCTTTAATTTCATCGTCAACGGCCTTCCTCCGTGCTCTCTCCATATCAATCTTTTTCTGAATTTCCTCTTCAGTCAGCTGCTTGATCTTCTCAAATTTGGACTTGAGGTTCTTGGCCTGAATGGAGCCCGTCCTCTTGAGTTTGGTCAGTTCTTCATACTCTTTGCTTACAACATCTGAGCTTTCATTCACTTCATCCTGTGAGACAGAAGCCAACTTATATTATTATTTCTATATTATAAAAATGTTTCACATTTGTTGATGCATAAGATATGTTAATTCGAAAAAACACATATGTAAGTAATCTATTCTCAAGCATAATTGGCTGATAAAGTTAAGCAGTATGTTCTGGACATAGTCTACAGTACTTAAATTTCCATCTGTTCCAAACTGACCTCGCCCATCTCTTGTCTGAGTTGTTCAAATTCCTGCTTCTCCTGCTCCCTTTCCTTTTTGCGTTCCTCGGCCTTGCGTCTCCTCTCAGCTTCCTCCTTTTCTTTGAGCAGCTCTTCAAAGTTCATCTCCAGTTTTCTAGGGTGTAGTGCTTCCTGAGATTCACTCTTCACCATCTCTCCTTCGTCATCTAGTACCTATATAAGTACACACAAAGGACAAGATTTCTCTATAGCGGTGAAGTAACTGACTGCGTCACATTTTATGTCTACTTACCCAACATTACATTTTGCAGCGAACACAAAGCAGGAGCCATTCTTATTCTGGATCCTAGCATTTGAAAATCAACATGCATCCTATCCCCATCATCATCTCGAAACCTTTTTGCCTTTGTGCTTACATGGAATACATTCCTAGTAGAATGCTGTATAAATAACTGTTGTTTCTTCTTATGTCTCTGTGAATAATATACATTTTAAATAAAAATATCTTACAGTTCCATCTCCATATGCAGACCTTTCCTGATCCAGGCCAGGTCTCTTAAAGAAATAATTTGGATAACGAAATGCAGGTGTACCATTTGAGCCCATCATAATGATATAAAGTACATTAATTCTCACCCAATTGGTATCCAATTAGAGATCAAATTTAGGAAGAGTCAGTGAAAAAGTATATAATGATATGCATAACATACTGAAAGCGTATGTATGTTCTGTTTGTTTGTGTTTTTGGGCCGGTTAATATTTAGTTATAACACAGGTTTCTATGTTCCTTTTATTGAGTCAAAGCCTAAGCAGAAAAAACTACCATTCTCTGTTAATGATCAGTAAGATGCACATACATTTTGGTCCCTGAGTCATGTAAACTTACCATGCTCTTGCGGGCCTCAGCAAAGAACCTCTTCTCCTCCTCCAGTCTCTTCTTGGCATCCTCCTCTGCCTTCTTCTGCTCATCCTCTCTTCTCTGGCGCTTGAGATCCTCAAAGCTGGCGCATATCTTCCCAGGCTCACTGCCCTCCAGGTTCAGTAAGGCCATCAGCACCTCGTCATCCTCATCTACAAGCTGAGGAAGAATACAGCGAGGTTATCTCTCTGTGTGCTGTAGATAAGAGGGTCGCTAAGGACCCCTAGTTCACGTGAAAACTCCCTTAAAGGAATATTCAATTTTTGGGGGAAATAGGCTAATTTGCTTTACAAAGACTGGAAACAGGAGACACTGGCTAGCATCACTCTGTCCAACGATAACAAAATCCAGCTATCACCAGCTCTAAAGCTCACTAATTAAGACGATATATCCTGTTTATTTAAGAGTAAAAGCCCTGAGCAGTTGCCAGGCAACCAGCACAGATTCAAGGAAGTTACTGCTCCCATTCAAGAAATAGTCACAAAACACAAGGATTTTGTTACCTTTAGAAAGAGCAAGGCTAGCTGTTTCCAAACTTTTTCCAGTGTTTATCTTGAGCGTATAGATATAACAGTGGTATATATCTTCTTTATTTCCCTAAATGTGTAACTATTCCTTCAAGGCCATTTCAGATCTAAGATATATTTAACTTATAATTATACTATCACCAGATATGTTAAGTAACTGAGATGTTAACACTGAAAACATCCTGGTTTCTATACATTTCTTTCTATGAATTTTGTATTTATTTATGGGAAGCATGCTGACCATGCTCTTCCTGGCTTCAGCGAAAGCTCTTCTCTCCTCCTCCATTCGTCTCTTGTACTCTTCCTCTGCTTTCTTGCGCTCGTCTTCGACCCTCTGCCTTTCCACCTCTTCAAAGCTCAACCTCAGTTTTCCAGGTCGGAAGTCGTCCTTGTCTTCCTGAGCTGCCTGAGGGTCTTCCTCACCTTCTCCCTGGTAACACAAAAAGTATTTTAAGCACTGGTCAGCTCAATGACAGGTCAAACATCAAGATTCACTACACGACATATTTGGCAGTTTATGCTGTTTAATTGAAACCCAAAGACTCTACTAGTGATACTCAGTACTTGTTGGAATCAGGATTAGAATACAAGGATGTTGAAATGTGGATGTAAAAATAAAAGAGATTTATAAAATTTTAAACAGTAGTGCAACATAACATGGGTTTACCATTCCCAGCCTAGCCTCCTCGAAAGCTTTCTTCTCTTCTATCAGGCGGCGCTTGGCTTCTTCCTCCGCCTGCTTCTTCCTGTGCTCCTGTCTCTCCATCTCCAACTCCTCAAATGTCATCTTCAGTTTCCCAGGAGTCATCTGCACCCTCTCTGAAGGCTTCTCCTCTTCATCCTACATCCAAATGAGAGTGAGAATGCATTGTTTAAATCTGATCCACAATCATTAAGGTGGTTGTTATAAGCCCAAGATCTTATAGCTGTAACTTTAATATCTTTATATCTCTACCTGTTGAACAACCGAGCACCGCTTGGCATCTCTGAAGGAGCGTTTGTTTTCATCGTACCGTCTCTTCTTCTCTTCCTCTACCTTCTTCTTCACTTCCTCCTCTCGATTCTTCTCCATGTCCTCAAAGTTCACCTTGATTCTGCCTGGAGGTCGGGAGGACTTTGCTGGAACCACCCGTACCAGGATTGTGTCATCTCCATCCTAAAAGATGTTTGATAATGTACAAGTATACAAGGTATTACAAATGCACAAAGTTAGGTTTGAGGTTCTTGTACTTTACTTGAGTATTTCCATTAAACTCTATGCTACTTTGTTCTTAAATCGGCAGAATGTTTACATTTACCTTGGTTACTTTAATTAGCTGACAAAACTTTTAAATGCTTGACTTATAGTATACTTGTAATGGAGTTTATTTTACATTGTTATATAGATACTTTTACTTAAGAACCTGATCCTAATACTTTTTCAACCACTCTGGTAGGAGCTCTTGTAGATGACGGGACACACTAACTATTCAGTGGTAGAGGGAAAAACGAATTCAGGTCAATCTCAGTGCATACCGCCACACAAACAGACTGGAAATAAGAGCATGTGAGTGGATAAGAGTCAACTCTATAGGCCTCATGTCGCCATTTGCAGCAGGTTAGGGTTTGGGTGTCAGTCTAAGATAGCAGAGTCTAATTTAGTCGCAGTAAGGAGGTCTAGAGCTAATTTAGTCACTGGGAGGTGTGGGAAACAGTTGCCAGTCATACTGTCTACACCTGGCAGCGCTGCAACAGTGCTGTTCCAGTTTTTTCTAGATCATCAAGGTAGTCCTTCCTAATATTCAAACAGGATAATTTTAGTCTTGAGACATTACTCTTTCTGATAAAAGATCTTAAGAATAATTCATTTCTTCGTATAAGTGGAAAATAGTAATAGGGCAAGCTTGAAAAAATGGGATTCGCTGTATAAATCAGGTATGAAGTAAATTCACATAAAAGCACTCTAGTTAACGTAATTGTAGATGAGTAACCTTTTAGAAAGAACTAAGTTTGTAAGGAATCATGTTGCATGGAGCCATTATGGCTTCATGCTTTTGTCTGCACCATTGCAATGGTGGTAGCCAGGATTTTAGAAATACTCAGCTCATCGGTCATCGGCCCATCACCACCGAAAAAAACATAGAATTTGGATTTTCCATAGTTATTTTGTCAATTATATATTCTGCAATCATTTTTTTCATCAAGCAGTTATTTTCAAAGGAAATTCTCAGAAAATGTTTTCCTTTAAATTCAAGAGAACCAACTAAACTAAATACCTGCTCACAATTTTTTTTCCCTCTCATTATTATATAATGTCCAAGGCTATTAAATTTGGTATAGACCCATATTATGAAGTGTTACAGTTTTATTTAAATGCTTTTTCAAAGCCCTCTCCAAGGTCACAAGGACTACAATTCTGGTAGGGGGAAATGCTCACCTATCAATACTAGGTCAATAAACAGTGAAATCAGCCTAAATATAGTGTATGTTTTATTTTGTACAGTGTATTACATGCAACAATCCTAACAATTTCCCCCCAAGAATACATGACCTCAGTAGGTAGCTACCGCCCTGATCATTACTGGTGATGATCGAGGCATAGTAATAAAGACATATTCAAAATAAAAACCACTACTGTTACAACTGTGTCCTGGTTAAGCATTTTGTCTAGCTGTTGAACACATACAGCCATGTTAACGTTCGGCTGTACTAAAGTAGAGCAGAATTAGGGCAAAGACGTAAGACAGGTAATTGCCTGTAATTGCCTATCTGGCACAAGAATACTTTATGTAACCATTCCCAAGAAATACACTGTCTGAAGGTATCAAGGCCTTCTATCTGATTAGTACTTAATGAAAAATATTCAATTGTTTTGCACAACATCGTTTTCTAAAGTCTGAGACCATAAGATATAAGATATAATAAGCCATTTACCATGAGTTCACATACTGGTCATGTCAACAACGCTACTGGTGGTTGCAGACCTATATCCAGCCTCTGCCAACTGTTTGTGCCACTTAAAATAACTCATCCCAGTGGTAGCTGGGGATTACCTGAATCCTTACAGGTACAACTACCCCATTTCCATCAGTAAGGCAGTGCTGAACCATCCAGACATGCTGTCCCACTTCCCACCGAGACCCTGCACAAGGAATTCAGGCCAGGTTTACTCACCTCAGCTGCTTTCTTAGCCAACTCCTTCTTTATTTTGGCTTTTTCCATGTTGTCCTGGTTTTCCCTCTTCTTCCTCTCTCCTTCCATCCTCTTCTTTTCCTCCTCTTGTCTTTGTTTTTCCATTACTGCAAACTTCCCCTTCACACTACCTGAGGATTTCACAGAGCACAGCACAAGCCTTCAGCCTCGTCTTCCTCCCAGATCCCTCGCTGATTACCCATTCTTCCTACCCTTTGCACTTCTTACCTGTGATTTTAGGGACGTAGGATTTTTCTACCTTTACTGGCTTCACCTCTTCTTCCTCATCACTGGAAGCGAGCAGTTCTTTTATCTGCGGCGGATAAGATAAAGAGTGGTGGTGAGGCTACGGTTTAGCTGAGATCATCTCCTTTGCCACTCTGGAGCCATGCTGGTCCCAGCAAGAACAAGGGCCTAATCCCTGCTAATAGCCAGGTCATGTGACCTGCAGGATGGGCCTCTGATTGGGCCGTTTGGTTGTTGCACAGACTGGAGATGAGCGTAGGTGCTCGAGCCTGGCCAGCTATGGCACGGCTGTAGACAGGGAGGTTGTTCTCTGTGAGTATCACTGATAATCCACTCACATAACACCCTATCACTGTGTTTATTTCACCACAGTCGATCTCAAAGAAAAAAAGCTGTCTGAACAGAGAATTCTTGATCTCTGACATTCCCATTTCATTTTCACATACGTAGATTCTCAGTGCCTAAATTTTCCTGCACATTACACATGTTTATTTTCTTATTTGTTTCTTCTGATGGCATCAAAGACACCATTTTTTCATGGCTTAATGTTACATAAAATGTAGATGTCATGTGCATCATTTTATACTAGAGCTGCAGCTAATTAATATTTGTATTAATGATTAATCCGTCTATTGTTTTAAGATTAGTTGATTAAAGTATTAGTCCATAAAATACCAGAATACAGTGAAAAATGGCCATTATAATTTCAGAGCCTAAAGAGAGAGTCTTTAAATGTCTTGTTTTGTCTGACCGACAGTCCAAAGATATTCAGTTTGCAATGATATAAAATAGAGAAAAGCATCAAATCACACATTTGAGAAGCTGGAACTGGATAATATCTTTTCCTTGAAATATTGCCTAAAAGATAATTCTGTTGTCAAATTGTTGCGAGTAAAGTACTCCACTAATTTAGCAACGCACTACAACACTGTCGAATCCCTGAAAATTGATATACACATTCTTACTCCTTGTCAAAACCTGGTGCCTACATTACCCATAATGCAACTTGATCACTGACAGTTTGGTCAGAGATTGCAGGCAGCAATAGCTCAGGACATGGGGACTTGTCTTGGGAACTGCAGGGTTACCAATCTCAATATTGTTTATGACAATAAAAGTTGAGTTACATTTACAGCATAAAAAAAAGTTCCCCAAAAGTTCCCCATTTTCTGTCATTTGACTGTTTCTTTCAGCACTACTTTACATACTTTTATCTGTAATTCCGTCAAGTATATTTGGTGTGTGTAAAATTTGGGAAGTGGAATACAAAAATGAACGATGCTAGGCTGCACAACATGCGTTTAGAATTATGGAGGATCTGTTGGAGAATCAGTGTAGTTCAGTCCTTATGGTTCCTTGTGCACATTATTATTAGGGTTAAAATGACAACCTTTATAAAAAATCACCATCTTTTGAAGTCAAGCACAAACCAAAGTTGAATATTACGTTAATTGATAATTATATATTGGTTAATTCTATAAAACACAGTGTGATGTATAGAAGACAGTGAATTCTCACTCAAAAGGGCAGCCTTGTCACCCCGACATGCCTCATCATGCCATGCAGGTCTCGGTCGGAGATTAGTGGGGTTATCTGTCTTTGACCTGCTGCTTCCTGCGACTCCACTCTCTCTCCTTGACGTATTGTTCCTTCCTCTTCTGCTGCTCTTCGGTGTTCCTCTGCCTGCTGCGCTCCTCTCTGGCCTTCTGCATGGCCTCAAACTTGCCCGTCACATCCCCCTTGTCTTTGTTCGCCTTTGGCACGTAGCTTCTGGCCACAAGCTTTCTGGATCGAAGGAGCCTCTGTGGTTCAATAATAATAACATTATTGGGAAATGGTTTCTGGGAGGGGAAATATTCATATGGACAAGAATCAAATCATCCACAATAATGGATCTCGTCACTACAACTTTAGTTTCCTCACTTACCTCTTTTTTAAGTTTCAGTTCAGAAATACTCTGGTCTTCATTTGTGTCAGGGTCTGCATCCTCCTTTGTCTCTGTGTCCTGTTCTACGCCATTTTCATTTTTCTCATCGGCAGTGTTTTCTTTATGATTCACACCGTTCACGCATGTCTTGTCAGTCTCATTACTTTCTTCATCGTTCACTTGGGAATGCTCTTTGTCTTCCACTTGTGACGTTTCCTCGCTGTTTTCCTCGGCTGCGTTGTCTTCGTCGACCGCCACATCATCTTCCTCATGTGTCGTATCATCCTCCTTGTTTTCCACATCGCTCATGTTGAGTTCACTTTCATTTGTGACATCATCTTCCATGTCGTGGGCGACTACAGCCGCAACCTGCGCCACCTCAGTCATTTTT
Organism: Anoplopoma fimbria; assembly: GCF_027596085.1. NCBI lineage: Eukaryota > Metazoa > Chordata > Actinopteri > Perciformes > Anoplopomatidae > Anoplopoma > Anoplopoma fimbria. Next base: position 18,160,507 of record NC_072456.1, on the reverse strand, counting down.
GTACCACAATGACAAGTTGACAAACAGGCTCTGTTCCAATGTTACCTGCAAAGCGAAGGAGGATGGTTAAAATGTTTCTTGTTACATTATGCATGAGGGATTAATGGCTTATGTGCTTCAAGTCAAGAAGGTGAAATATGCAACAGGAGTTTGACCATGTGACAGAAACAATCAATACAAATCGTAAATGGACTGTACTTGTATATTCCTTTTCCAGTCTTCCAACCACTCATACAGTATCCCTTTCAAAATTCTATTTATTTACTATTTTATTTTTCTATTTTAAGTGTTGATATAAAGCAACCAGTTAACAGCCATTTGAAAGGCCAGATTAATTAATTATTCTCTAATTTCATTGTTTTCCTTGTCTGGTGCTGGGATTTAATTTTGCAATTACTGAAGTTAAGGGCAAGGAAAGCTGCTCCATTTCCCAGTATGTTAAGAAAGAGTGCAATGGAAGCCCTCTATTTATAAACCACTTGTGGGTCCAGGACATGTGATCATGGCTATTTCTGAAGAATGATAGGCAGTTGGACAGAGCTCAAGTTGGAACCCACATGTCGCCCTACAGACCCATGACAAAATGGCCAAACAAAGAGCGAGACAACTGCATGAACACAAGCTGTTTGGACTGTTAGTCATCCAACACTAAAATCTGTTGCTGTTCATCCTTTGTCCTTAAATACCTTTTAATACACATGCATTAAGATCATAGAGCGACATGATGCCGCTGATCAGGGGCTTGACCATTTCAGCATTGAACGGAATAATGAAAAGTGGGAATGTAAAATGATGTGCCACAGTCAGTGTATCTTATATTTCCCATCACATCAAAATTACATTGGTTTTTATATTCAATGTTTAAGCACATATTGAGTTTTTTTTATTATCAGAATAATTTGATTGAATAACTAGGTCAGTACTGAACGCTAGACTACTGATTTGATATTATATGCTAAATGTTCATATGAAAGATTAGTTGACTCTGATCTCAAACCCAGGATCAAGGAGGTGAATGTCAGGAGACTGACAGAAGCACAGACAACTGTTTAAAATCCTCACCTACTATTTTCAAACTCCAGTCTGTAAGATCGTTTTCTTCTGTTGTTCATTGATTTACACAAATTTCTGACTTAGAATATACAACTACATAATATTTCAGAATAAATATTGTGTGACTTGAATGATATCAGCTTTCTATTTCAGGTTATGTTGAAGCTGTGCAAAAATATAAAATGAATCTGTTATATAAAAAACAAAGAACAAACAACACAATCCCACTCATCAATCTTGTGATCCGAAACTTGAGTGCCTCAGTGTCACATCTGGCAAGTTAACACTGAAGAAAACACATCCAGCTAATGACAAACTTTAGGTTTGGTTGGCGATTCTATTTCTGTACTCAGCTGGCACAATATATCATGACAGTGTATCATAAAAATGAATTTGACACATACACAGATAAATTATTGTGGTATTTATCAACTACTGTACTACAGCCTATCAAAATGATTGTGTTTCTGTTCCTGTGTGTCTTTTCACATATTGTGGACATGAATTGTAAATAGGCCAGCCTGTATCTCTAATTAACCAAAAACTGTTGCTGTACAACTTATAGTTAAGTGTTGTAGGCCTCAGTGACAACTGCCAACATGAAGATGCAGGATATGATCTGATCAAAGCAACATTTGGGTAAATTAATATCTTTGACCTTGCTACATGATAATGAACAGGCTATTTGTGGTTTAAAAACCTCTTCTTCCTACAAACATTATAAAAACAAAAATGGCATTTTACCTTAGCTTGCTGACTTCCTCTTGTTTTTGACTTTTGAAAAAAAAATAAAAACTTTGCTTTGATAGAAACCAGAAAAGTGAAATGCAGGACTATCCGAAATGCGACCACCGGGTGCACCAACTCGACTGGCTGCTGGTCGCAGGTCGGTGAGCCGTTTCCATAAAAGTACCGTTACTTTCTAACGCATTCCGAGCGCGGCTGCCGCAGGTTCAGCTGTTGCCTCGTGCGCGCGCACACACACACACACACACACACACACACACACACACACACACACACACACACACACACACAGACAGTCTCATCGAGATCATTTGCAGTCGCAGCTGCATAAATACTGTTAATAATTGTCCTTAAAAATCCCTGACAGTTTTGCACGTAGGACTAATTATTTTGTTTTAATGGTTAATTCGCATTAATGTGTCGTTCAGTTTCACTATATTTATTCTAATATCAGGTTTTTGACGGTTATAATGGCTTAGGGGATATTTTTATGTTGTTTGATCAATTATATCTCCGGAATGGCCAAAATCTAGAGTAATAGTCTGTCTGCAAAAAGTTTAACTATAGCTATCAGTGAGTTTACAGTGAATATTATACTTCATATAGCTGTGAAATCTATAATATAATTAGTTTGTTGTTAGTTGTAAGAGGACTGAGTAATTTGTATTATCTCATATAGGGCAGTAGCCTACATTTTGGACAGAATCAAGTGTCATTGAAATAGGCTACACCATGCATTTGTTGTTTATACCCTCACCTACCAACCATGCTTCATCGTGCATTTGCCATTCCCTGTTTTTATATTATTTAGTTCAGCTATCATTTTCTTCAATTTTGTGGAACAAAAAAAACTGGACTCTTCTGGTCCAGTCTGTTTGGGTTGTCAATCTAAATCCAGACAGATATTATCATTATCTGCTTCTTGGCCTGTTAGAGCCAAGATTCCTGACTTATCAGTTAAGAGGGCCAGCGACTTGTCCTCTGTTTTTCCTGCCTCACCTAGATGTTGCTATCACTCTGCTATGCAATGACGGTTGGAACTCATATCGTCCTGCCAAGAACCAAACAAAAAACATTTTTCAATATGGTCACATCTAATCAGAGACTATCCATTCTGTTGTAGAAAATATACAGTATAAGCCTGCACCACACTGGGGAGTCTTCCTTAAGATGATGAAGTTCTCATGGGATGTAAATAGAAACTCTACAGCAGACACATTTTGTCTGCTCTAATGGCTCCACGCACAGCTGCTGACTCACTGACCAAACAGGCCGCAAGCAGGAAATCCACCAAGTAAAGTCCATAGTCAAGTATTCTAGGAATGTAATAGAGATCTTTGAGAGTTGGCGCACCTCTTTATTGATCTTGATACTTATCAGCGCTGCCTAAATAATAATTTGTAATATACTGACAATGTTGTTTGGCACACTGTATAAGATAATCTCTTGGAAATGATAATGTGAAAACACTACTTTACAGGTTATATAGGTAAGTTTTAGGATAAACAGCGGCCTTCAGCATTACTCAGTGTGTCCAGTTAAAGTGTTGAAGCTCTGGGAAACCCCCAACAAGAGGGTCAAAGCTCCGGCTAATACTGTAGCCCAGTTAGAAATGAAATCTGAGCGCAAGAGCATCAATGAAAGACAAAGAAATAGAAACATTTCATCCCTTTGATGAAAGAACAGAAAGACTACTTAAAAGTACTTGCCTGCAAAAAGTAAAAACCTCCTGGTGCACACATTTCTAAAAATGTGGACAAAATGAATACAAGACTGGTTGTAATATAATACATAGCCTGCCAGCTATAATGTACTTTGAGTTCAGTGTAATTTCTGGAAGCTAATGTGGAACTTCCACTTTATGTTGTTGTATTTGATGCGTTTTACACAAATCTTTTTTTATTTGATGGTTCGTGAGTAAAAATAAATCAAGCCTTTTCAAAAGTTACATATGAACCTTTCAAGAATTTAAGTGCAATGAATTGGTCAACCTATTTATATCTTACAGACTAATTGGAGAGGCCCTTTTCACCCCAACACTTACTCACTTCCTGCCTAGATTAAGGGTCTGTTCTGTGAACTCTAAGGGCTCCGTCCTCCTCTGTACTGAGTCCTCCAGGGATCAGGGACAACAAGGGGACTGCTTTAAATAGCACCCGCAGTTGTGTCAACTTTTCAACACTGTAAGGACAGCTAACCTGAGTCAGACTGGGCCTTCGCCTCAGCTGCTGCAGCTCGCCCCTTACACCCCTATGAATATGTTTGTGGTGGTACAGCCCACAAACCCCTGCTGAAGCCCTAGTATAGACTGGCTCATCAGGCCAAAACTGAATCATCTTCTGGTGGATGAACTCACCAATGCCAGCTGTCCAAACCTCTACTGTCTCAGTCCATAGTAAATATCAAACAAAAAAGGCTCAGCAAAGATGGCTAAATTTGAGAACAGTAATTCCCCCTACATTTTTGTACACAATGCACAAATTGTCAAAAAAATATCCATTGTCATGTCTCAAAAATAATCAAATATCAGGTGAATTCCTCTCCGACTCGTCTAAGTCTGGTCACTTTTATACATAGCTGATGAGGCGCTACACTTTTCTACCCACCAAAACATCCTAACGCCACTGCGATAAATACTCTTTATTATTATTATTATTATTATTATTATTATTATTATTATTATTATTATTATTATTATTATTATTATTATTATTATTATGTCTAACATATATTCCTCAGGCATAATCATCAGTTCACTGAGTCCACTAATTGTGAGATTTAGTTTCTGAACTCTCTGTTGTGTTCATGCTGAGGGCTTGCATGTGCTAACCAGACTAGGCTGTTGATCCACTTGTAGCATCAACATGATACTTTCTCTTTTGCCCAGCAGCTGCCCACTTAAACAAAGTTAACTGAGGGTTTGTTATTTCTGTTGAAATGACAAGAAAAGTCTGTCAATGTGATGCTGTTCTCTTAAATACATAGAGGACGAGCAAACTACCGTATGTAACATTTATTTAACTTTAGAATTTCTCTGTATCTCCTGCATGAGAATATATTTTAGCTGTTTCTCTCTTGAACCTCATGAGCAGTGAATACATGTCATAATTTCCCAGCTCTGACTGCTGAATGCTTAGCTGTAATAAGGAGGAAAAGCTCTCCCACCACAGAACAGGTGTCCCGTGTAGACAGAGCAGACTACAAAGCTGCTTTTAAGACACACAAGGAATCTTTTTAAGTGAGGGAAAATACCTTTTTTTCCAAAAGTAAATTTAGCAAAGGACAGTCAAAGTAATCCAAAGGTAGGATGTGGTCTGAAATGGTCAAATGCCCTGCATGTGTCCTTCCTCTGTGCAGTATTCAAAAACCTAATGTCAGCCTTCTCAGTTAACAGGCATTGGCATAAGCAAGACATAACTCTGCATTACTGGCTTTTTGACAACTTGATATCAGAGAGAGACAGTGGTGCTCTCCATGACTGACCACAATCCCTTAACAAAACCAGCCTCTGCATTATGAAAGAATCTTATATTATTGTGCACAACTCAACATTTGGTCACATGCTCTGGCCTCAAATATAGATACGTGTTTTATTTTTTACTGTTTTTGCCTAAATCTGCAAAAATCAAGATGGAAATTTGTAATTTGCCTCATCAACTCTTAAACTAATAAGACCATAATGTCCAACTTTCTTTAGAGACCCATCCCACTTCCTCCCTATTATTGCAGCTGAAGTTAGAGTGCTTGTAAAATATTCATGGAATCTCTCACTGCCCCCTAGTGAAAACACAGACAAATGCATTTGACAGAAATCATGACTTTGCTGTTATAGTATTTTATTATGTCCTGTTGATCTCTTTGCCAACAACCAAAATCTGTGACTAAACAAATCTCAGTATTTCAATATGCTATGTTTTATTTCTTGTTTTAATTCAAAGGCTGCCCATAGATAAAAGTACTGAAACATTAACTTGATAAGATAAGATAAGATAAGATAATCCTTTATTAGTCCCGCAGCGGGGAAATTTGCAAGGATAAAGGAGATAAATACATGTTAAGCATCATGGTTACTTATTCCATCTTACAAAGCCTGTTTTCTTTTTCTCTGTACATTTTCACACATATTCACAGGGTGATTTTAGTTCATGTCGGCGTACCAGAACCAATTGTTAAGTCATGCAAAATGAATTTAGATCAGGTCACTGATCTCTTCTCATGCAGGGTTGAAACTCACACAAGCATGTTGAATATGACATATGATATTATTGGAGACACAGCAGGATGGACTTTAAGGATTAGGAATGTTAGAAAACTGAGATCATCCTCCACAATAACAACAATATAGAGAAAAAATAAGATTTAGAGCTGATTATATTGTGGAATTCCAGTCAGTTATAAAGGGAGTAGCAAATAGTGTTTCTTGGTCAAGGTATTAGCATCTTATAGATATACTTGTATAACATGTGATAGTTGTCTTCTAGCCTGTTTTTGCTGTACAAGTGTTTTTATGATGACAGGTCTCTTTTAAAAAACAGATTTTAAAGGGAAATTTAAATGTCATATTTCAACTGACTATTATTTATGCTGTAGTCCTCTTGTTTTCGATGTTAAATGTGTTGTGAGCTGCAACAGAGCAATTGGTATTCAACAGGAGTAGCCTAATCTGCTTTTCTAGGAAAAATATCTTAACTAGTGAGGAGAACAGATTAAAAACTGAATTGAATTGATCTCTCATTAAAACACATCTTAGAGCTGATCTTGATTTGACTTCAGTTCTTTGATCTTACTTGAATTGTCTTGTTTATTTATTATATAGAATGTCTATTATTATACAGTACCAGTCAAAAGTTTGGACACACCTTCTCATTCAACTACTTTGAAGAATCTAAAATATAAAACATATTCTGGTTTGTTGAGCATTTGTTTGTTTACCACAGAATTCCATATGTTTTAATGTTTCATTTTAATTGGTTTTAGTATTTTATCTTATATTCGTTTACTATTTTATGTTTACCTATTTCACTTGATTTCATTTATTTTGCTCGTTTATTTGATTGTCACTTGTTATTTAATTTTGTTTCTTAGTTTAGTTGAACGATTGTTCTAATGTTTCTTCTATTGCACTGTTTTGCTGCCTTGTCTGCCAAAGCACTTTGTAAACCTTGTTTTTAAAAGGTGCTATATAAATAAAGTTATTATTATTATTATTTGCTTATTTATAATACTTATTTTTGATCTTTTTTTTTTTTTTTACTATGTATCTTGTTTGCACTATCCTCTCTGCTGCTGTAATCCTGTAAATCTCCCCGCTGTGGGACTAATAAAGAATTACCTTATTTTATCTTATTTTATCTTATCTTAACTGCGGACATGCGCAGTAGCGACAGCGTCCATCCAGCCGATTTGAACAACTTCCTGGTCCGGGAAAATCTGACACTATCGCGACAGTCTGTTCGTGTGCAGCTCAGCGACAGCGGCCTGGCGCTGGAATGCGAAACTATAAGTTATTTAGTCAGAGCACATCGTTGACGAGCCATTTCAGAAATATCACAGGTCTCCTTTGGACTCAGCTCTCGTCCGAGACATGAGGGAGACTCTTTAACATGTGGTAGGTTTGTATGAAGCCATTAGTGGCTAACGCTCCCCTAACTTTAGCACGGTTAGCTAAGCTAGCTAATCCATCAACACCCAGGCGTGTGACAGCTGACCAGCCAGCAGGACCGAGCTAAGGCTAGCGTTAGCAAAGCTAGCTGACAAATGGAGTTAATCTTTCTTAAACAGCTGACTTGTTAAGGGGATTGTGTTGCTAATTTAGTGACACACATCTCTCAGGAATGGTGATGTTTCCACTCCAGTGTGGACGTTTGTTTGAGTGATGCACGGAAGCTAACAGATGCTTATAGCTAGCCTGCTAGCTAGAAACGGTATGTCGTCGTTGCTTGGTGCAACAGAAGGGCTAAACAAACAACAACAGTCTGACAGCCACCTTGCTGGCACTCATGTGCTAATGTGGATGAATAGCAGTGACGCTGGCCTGTTTGTTCTGTGTTCCTGTGTTGATATTTGGGCTGGTCTTCCTCTCCTGGTGGATGCATTATGCTCTCTCTCTGAACACTAATACATGGATGTATTGGCCCTAATCACTGCTGACACACTGGGTGTGCGACAGACATTTGGCCGGCCAACAGTGCTAATAGGGTTATGTCGCGCAATCCCATGACATTTGAGTTTTGACCTCAGTTTCTGTCTGTCATCTTTGCATCTTCAGGGTATGAGACGAGATCAGTTCTCTCAGCATTTGCAGCTTTGGGCTCGTTGACTCTCTGTGTTGGCTCAGGATGGCGCAGGGAAGCTCTCAGCTTGACTTCCACATCCTGCAGGACCTCAAGCAGCGTTTCCCAGAGATCCCAGAGGGTGTAGTTTCACAGTGCCTTCTGCAGGTATACGCACACACATGCACACATGTTTACGCTCACAAAAGCTGTTTGCACAATTTTACAACATCCTCCAATGTTCAATTGTTAGAAAACAGGTTGGGTTTTTTTGTAGGATACCTTGCTTTGTTTGCACTACCTGATTAACAACCTCTAGTCTAATCCATTATGATTCAGCCTGATGACTGATCCACACTGCATGACTGACAATGTTCTCTGTCGCTCTCTCAGAACAACAATAACCTGGATCTTTGCTGCCACCTGCTGGCTCAGGAGAGTAACAGATACCTGTATGGAGAGTTCCATCACAGTCCAGAAGAGGGGCGACTCAATCGAAACCACATGCTACACATTAGCCTCGGGTATCCGGGCTCCGAGGCAAATAAGACAAATGGAGGAGCAGCAGGAGTAGGGCGCTCCCTTGTGCACAGCACCAGTGACAGTCACATCGACCCCCAGCGGCCGAGCTACCCTGAGCCACTGTCAGCCCCCGCCACCATGGCCCCTACCCCGGGTTACAATCCTTTCTTCATGAACGATCAAAGCCGCTCAGCTAGCACTCCCACTCCTCCACCCACAATGCAGGGCATGTCTCCCACGTACGCCCCAGTCCCACGTTACACTATGAACCCTATAACCGTCACACTTTCGCAAAATAGTATACCCAATGTCCCGCAGGCTCTACAGATACCCCCTGGGCACTATGGTAACAACACCAATGCCACCCTGTATATTCGTCCCTCACCTTCCCAGAGCCCACAACCAGCACCCTGGTCGTCCTCGGGGGTGCCTGTGTATCAGCATCAGCAGTCCCCCTACAGTACTCCCACATACGGCTCGCCTTACAGCTCCCCGCAGCATCAGGTTCAGCCCCAACCACAACCCCAGCCGCAACCCCAGCACCAGCAATATGTCTTCCTCCCCATTAGCTCCCCAACCCTTCCCAGCATGCCCTACCATCACCAGCAACAACCCCAGCAACAACCAGCTGTTTACCGGCCCTACCACTCAAAAAGCTCCCTCAAGAACCAGATAGAGATAACCCTGGAGGGTCCCCGACCTCGCAGCAACTCACCTGTGCACACACCCCACCCCCAGGGGGTGCATTACATGGCCACCAGCCCTTCGCCCAGCTCCCCTTCGAGGGGCATCACTATGAGTGGACCTTCAGTGCCGGCATCCTTCCACCCTGGGATGTACCTGCAGCATCAGGGCCCTACAAGGCCTCGGCCTGCCTCCTCTCCTCAACCGGGCCAGTCAGCATACACCTTCAAAATCAAAGTGTCCCCAGGTGGCCAAGCCCAGAGGCCACTCAGCTCACCTCCTGTTGCCGAAGCCGAGTCTCTTCTCAACATAGTAGACCAAGGGGAACACAACGCTGCCCCTGCACCCATCCTGCCCATCTCCGCTCTGCCTGGGAACATTGTCAGTCAGTTTCAGCATATGCCCCGACGTTCAAGCTCAGGCTCTGATGATTATGCCTACACACAAGGTAAGATGTTTTTCTTTTTTCTATCTATTACTCTGCATACGTTTGTGTTTCTGTCACAAATGTTGTACAGTTGGAGTTGTCATGGATGTTTGTGGCTGTGCTGTCTAAAATAAATGAGTAATAGACCAAAGATTGCAGCCTTAGAGTAGCTGACTTCATCTTGGAAGACTTTCTACTGGTTTATTAGTTGCTTGTCATACTCATATCTCTGTCTCTGCATGTAAAGGTTTAATATTCCCAGCATTTTGCAACCCTATTAATGACCATCGTTTTGTGGTGTTTAGTCGAATCTTGTTGGCATAGATTTCCTATCATATTTGAAGCCTGTTAATTATGTAGTTTGTGGGACTGCTTTGAGTCCACTTGTCCTCTTTTAACAGTTTTTATTGTCTATTGCTACATACTGATAAACTGCTGGTCAGGCTTCTTTGAAAGTTGACATTCTCCAAGTTGGCTTGTATTTTACAAATTTGTCTGTTTGTTCTTTTCATGAGATGGGTATACAAGTTTGTTCAGACTTGATGTGGGTTTGTGTGTTGTTATGGAGTAGAAACAGAGCACTAAAGTGAGAGAAGGTTTGATATAACATTTTATTTTTTGTTCTTGAATTTTAAGCATTTTATGTCTGGTGTGTTTCCCTCCAGCTCTCCTGCTCCACCAGCGGGCCAGGATGGAGCGTCTAATGAAGGAGCTGCACATGGAGAAGCAGAAACTAGAGCACCTGAAGGCCGATGTCAACAGCATGGAATATGATGCCCTTCAAAGGCGCTTTCGACGAGTCAACTCCACCAGTCTTATACCCAGAGTAAGGACTAAACATGAATATTATCTCCTCTTTACAAGTTTATGCCACCACAAATCTCCTACTTTTTCACATGCTCACAAAAGGTGATGTACATCAATAGGCTGTGAAATCATTATTCTTTTGCAAGTTCAGGATTAAAACTTTTTAAGACTCAGTATGCGGCTACATTGCTACTCACTGATGGGGTTTGAACCAGACTGTGGTCTTAGTCATGTGCTGTTCAAAAGAAAAGGCATCAAATTGATCTTGAAAACAATCAAACTTTACTTAAAAAGTATCCAAGTAAGCAAAAATGCGGCAATAATGATGAGACAAAATGATATATTTTATATAAAAATTACTTCTGACATGTAAGAAGAAGTTTCACAGGAGGGATGGGGAATATTTGGGTGTTTATTTTGGTCTAATCTAACTGGTTTGCACCGTCTGCAGCCTGAAGAGATGACCCGATTGCGGAGTCTGAACAGACAGCTACAGATTGATATCGACTGTACCCTGAAGGAGACAGATCTACTGCAGTCTAGAGGTATACATACGCACACGCCAGCACACACACAAACACACACAAACACAAACACACACACACACACACACACACACACACACACACACACACACACACACACACACACACACACACACACACACATAAATGCACATTACTACACATAAACCTTTTGAAGTGTTTCTCTGATTTATCTGAAAGCATTGATCTTGAAAGAGCCAAGCCCAGAAGCAGACAGAGTTGGGTCCAAAGTGATGGATGGGGCTCCATCACACTGCATACAGATGCAGCGCTCTAAAATGACCTGCTGGTCTGTGACAGGACCCAGGCCCATCCAAGGTTGACCCTCATTGGGCCCATGCCCAGGGTTTGGCTGGTACGTGATCCTTGTTGATTACGTAACTGATAACAGCATTGACTCAATTTGCCCCTAATCACAGTGTGTGGAAACAAGTTGCGCTGCTTTTTATATATCTACCAGGAGTCTTAACTGGCAGCGGGCTCAAGAATTGGACCAGTTTTTTTTTTTAAATCAGCTCAGTGCCACTGAACATTTGTGTCGTGGTCCTCCTGGAGCATTCTTCCACTTTTTTCAGACTTCCAAATGCCTTTTGGCAAACACTGGCCGAGATGTCATGCATGCAAGTTGTTTTTAACACTGTTTTTGCCACTCTTCCATCAAGCGGCGAATGGTGAATCACCCGGATGGCAGTTTTTATGTATACAGTGTCTCTCCTCAGAGCCTTTGAACGCTGACTTCCCTCACCAGTGCCCCTCTCACACACTTGTTTCTGAGGATGGCTTGATCCTTAAATGGAGAATTTGGAACTTGCAGCAAAAAAAAAAAAAAAAAAAAAGCAGCAGCAAAGTAAATGGATTTTCTGGTCAGCCCCTGAGTTTAAACGTATACTTCTTGGTTGCATTGTTTCAAGCAAGGAATCTCTGTGTGTTCTTCGCATCTCTTGAGAACCGTTCATCCGATCTACTTCAAACTTTGCGGGTGTATTGCTGGTGACCCAAGAAAGTGCAGTGTTGACGTTGAGGTCAATTTGGACACTCAAGGTTCAATATTTATAAACTTTGCAGCAGCTGGGGAGTCGAGCATGTTGTCTGCATGTTAATGTCTTCGTTTGGCAGAAAAAATCATGCATGTTCACATTTAAGTTCAGACCAGCTACACAGGTGTACGCAACTATTTATTACTGGTTCTGTTCCTGTTATTGTATCGAAATATTAATTTTAATTTTAATTTTTTTTTTGGGTGACTGCCCGTATTTTATTATTTTGGGACTGTGACAATTCTTTTGAATGGAAAATATATCTCAGTTGATGTAGAGTTGAATGAATGGATGTGTTTTTAGGCTTCATAAAAAATGGCATTAATGTGGTCTTTGTTGTGTAAACGTCATTTGTGTTTCATCGCTCACAACAAAGCTCACTGAGCGAGAGAACTTTGCGTGCAGAAAATTCCATCCAGTTGCAAAAATAAATCAGAAAATCAAGTTAACATCTGACTGAAAGACTGTAGGCGCTAGGCCCATGTCTCTTTTTTTTTTTTTTTTGATGCTGATAAAACGATGCATCTTAGCAGACAATGAAACCCCGTTTTGATTATTGTGGTCTTAAATCTATATATAACTATACACACACCCAAAAAAAAAAGCAAGCTTACTTATTTGATGTTGCAGTTCATTTAAAAATGTGTCTCCTTGGGCCAAGTGAAGAAAAGCGTGGCTTCATCTCCTGGTGAAATCCTGAAAATGTGTGACTACTGCTTGAATTGGCTTATTTATTGTAGCATTGGCCTGGCGGCAGTTTAGACCTGGTTCAGACCAGCTTAAGTGATACAATAACAAAACACAAGAGGCTGCATTGGTTGAGGCGCGTTGCTTCATGTGCCAGTGAGACTTTAAATACAATCCAAGATGATGAGGGTTAGAGATCCATGAATCTTCAGGCTTTTTGGATGTCAAAACACTGCACAGCAGTTTATAATACAATGAGACAGGACTATACAACTCTGGAAAGTTATTTACAGCAACAGCCATTCTACCAAACTCTGTCTTAAAGAGCTTGAAGTAAACAGTAGGACTACGCTTTTCATGTTACAAATAAGTCTAACAGGAATGTGCATGCACATGCATGTATTTGATGGGCCAACATAGTATGTCGCCAAATTATATTTCAGCACGTATTTGCCTGTTGACCCTGCAATCTTTTTTTAATAAGGGGTCTTGTCGGTCGGAACACAGTATTCAGCTGGAAACTGGTCGTACTGATTGGACTTCTGGTTGGGATGGACATGTCTAAATAAACGTCTGCTTTCTGCTTTCCTTCGCAGGGAAGTTTGATCCAAAAGCAATGAACAACTTTTATGACAACATTCAGCCCGGTCCGGTTGTGCCGCCCAAACCTGGGAAGAAAGGTGAGAATTTTCAGCACCGTTTTCAGAACATTTAAGTTGGTCATGCTGAGACATTTTCAAATGCATGTGTGACGAATAAGAGACAAATTGATGTTGCCAAGAGGCAGATTTGATCAGTGCAAGAACGTTTAGGCCCTTTCTTACTCGCATACAGTGTTTGTCTTCTATATTTAAGACATTTTTCATTTGAAAACCGAGACTAAAAGCTTAAGTGAAGTGGGTCTGTGTTGGTCAACGTGGTCTCCACAAATGGGTTTGCATGGAAACATATCTATCAACATTTATACTGAATGTTTGATGACTGAATGCATGCCTCACATGTGTGTTGAGGGACAGCCATGGTTAATTCAAACCCTGAGTTGATGACTCCTAAATGTTTGCGTTGGGGCCCCCCTTTTTTTAATGCGTTGCTTCTCTCTGTTCTTTTTAGAAGGGGAACAGGGCCCAAAGCCAGTCCCGGTGCCCCAGAGGGATGAGGACTTCGAAGGCGCCCAGTGGAACTGTGAAAGCTGCACCTTCCTCAACCACCCTGCCCTCAACCGCTGTGAACAGTGCGAGATGCCGCGTTACACCTGAGCTTAGCACTGCGCTGTAATGCCCACCCCTGCCCTATCCCCAACCAATCCTCGGATAGTATGAGCCCCACCCCTCCAAAAGCTGCAGAATCTGTCTAGAGGTCTGCCCCTGTCAATCATATGTAAGCTCCTCTTACCTGCTGAGGAAGAGCCACTATCCCTCTCTGTCCACTTGTCCCGCTCCTATCTACTACTCCTGTGCACTTTGACCCTTTTTTTTTTTTTTTTTTTTTTCCCCCGTTGGAGGATGATGATTCCTATTCAGGACAGTTGGAGACTTTTCTCATGGCAAGTGAATAAAAAGAGGGAGTGACACGCTGTGACTCTGGCAGTCGGTGGTTCAGGGCTTCAGAAAGGCTCAAGCGATTAAGGATCGAGGAGGAGGAGCTACGGTTTACCTAGAGAACATTCCACGCAGAAAGAGTGACTGCCCTGTTTACACTGCGCCCATTCCTGAACTCAAAATGGAGGCACTTCCACTTTAATCTAGGACCTGTAACTCCCACTCTGACAGTGGAACAATGAAAGCAATGGTATACACATTCTGACTAATGCGAAAATGTAGACTGTACACTGTATCTGGCTCTGTATTAGAGCTCATTTCACTGAAAGAAGAACACTAAAGACATTTGCATATGAGTATATTCGTGGTACTTCTATGCATATTATGCCACCCTGTATTATGTGTTCAGAAGATGTTGATTTCCTGTGCAAATGCCTCAACTTGCTGTACTTAATAAAGGAGCTGATTCTATGTGACTTGACCACGCACAGCTGGCATGTCTGCATAGTTTTTTTTTAATAATTCATAGATCCTTCTTTCCCCCCCCCAACATGAACCAAACACACTTTTTCCAGTACATGTTTATTATGTAAGTAATCAAACCAGTGGGAATCAGAAACACAGCAGAAATTCTTAACATGCACACACTCACCCACTTTCATTAATGTTGCAAGAGGAAGTTGGAGAAGTTTCTAACCACGTTCGAATGCTGTCTGAGTAGACTGTTATTACCAGTGCAGCTCTCCTGCTGCCACAGGTCTCACCGGTCGTGATCACTTTTCTGCTTGATTGATCCCATAGTCCTCATAACGCTAATCACACACAGCACATTCCACTCTAGCATCTCATAAAATACTCCATCATGAACCTCAACTTGGATGCAAAAACTAAGAATACTGACTTTTTCAATAACTACAATAAGTTTATGCTACAGCCTCTCCCTATCTGAATTGTGTTGTATTCTTCTGAAAGCTTGCTCTACTTTGTGAATTCCCGTTCCTTACAGGGTGAGAAGATAAGGAGGCATCACATGAGGGGGGTGTGTGAGCACATGCTGGGTGGTATGGTCATGCAGACATGACACACAGCAAACATGGTCATTTGCCATCTTCCTACCCACTGGTATTCTTGTAGTGAATATTACTTTATTATGCTTATTGTGCATACTTAAATATAATACAACCATTTTATCAAAAAAGCAGCTATACCTTGTGTTATGTTGCATGTTTACATCAGCAGCCAAAGGCCTCACTGGTGTTTACATGTGACAGGCTCTCTGCTAATCATTAACCAGTAAATGTTTCTCTCACCAGTATGCTATCATTTGGAGGTTGCTGTGGAATTTTTTTACTGTCTTAGGTAGTTTCTGTTTATATACAGTATCTCTGACACTTGAAATACACTCAGATATGACAGAAGGAAAAAAAAAAGCCACTAATTTGGAGCTCCATGACATTCCTTAGCCAAACGATTACGCTCTACTAGAGGAAGAAGGCAATGCCAATTTCAGCTGTAGTGTAACTCTGGGGAAATGTAGCATTTCCTGAGGTGTGCCCTGTCTTCCTCACTTTGTCATTCTCATAATATCGCTTCAATAAGCCTCCCAGGGTCCGTTGCTTCTCTGATTGGCTCCAGTTTACATTATTCTCTGCTCTGATTGGTAAATTATTCCACCAATTCGTCCTGGCATGCGGTCAGTAAATCCATCTGTTCCCTCTAGATTTTTTGGCAAAATGTAAGACCTACTCGAGTTCCACTTAAAGGGGACACAGAGTTATCTGAGTACAGACATTCTCTCCCAAATTAAACTGGCTGGGTTGGATTTCTTTTTTTCACCACTGGGTTTGCTGCCAAACCTTCTGAGAGCACGGAGCTTCATACCAATGAGTAAGGATAGTCTTTGAGACAATAAGTTCACAGTATCAAATGAAAGAGCTCATTTCCAGTCCTGAAACTAACAACAAGCATTTGTATTTCCTGTTTTTGTAGTCTGTGGTTGTGCACTGTGTAACGGACAGAAAGTTCCTATCACTGAGAGGACACCGGGTGAAACAGAGTCTCAATTTCTCCTCTTGTCTCACACATTTTAGTAGTAGTCTTCATAGTTCTTGGGGTTGAGGCAATAGAGGATGGCTCCTCCAAAAGAGAAGATGGTTGATCCCCAGGCCAGGCCGTAGCCCCAGTTAAACTCATGGTACACCCTCAGACTGACCGTCTCTATGAACTTGATGGGGAAGAGGACCAAGCTGCACACCTGGAGCACCACTGCAGAGGAAAACGGGAAAGAGAGAAAGTACTATAGTCAAGTTAATTATGGTAGATACATATAGATTTGAAACAATGACTGACCAGCTAACAAAAACTGTAAGGAGGTAGACACAGGGCACTTTGAAACTGCTACATTAAAATAATTAAAGGTTTTATTGCCTTGCCCTTGGATCTTTCCCGTGAACGCTATAATGGATAAAGAATGTTTTGGAAGCTGGACAGTCATTGTTTTATATCTTTGGACTGTCCTTCAGCTCCTCCTTCTTGTTTTCTTATTTTTTGCTACAGAATCTCTTAATGTACCTGCGGAGAACAGCATGACAGCCACTGGCTTGTAGCAGCGACTCCTGGAGCCAGAGCACAGGGAGATCAGCGCCACGAGGAAGGAGAGCAGGGTGAGGGCCGCCCCCCCCAACAGCAAGGCCAGTGTGGCGATCTGCCAGTCTGAGACAAACACAGACACGGGGACAGAGAGGAAGGAGGGGGCGAGAGGGAAGGAAAGGCATGAAATCACACTGAGACAGAGAGTGACATAGGTAGCTAAAAAGGAGGTTACTCTGGAGAGCAGTGTCTGCACTGTTGACAGGAGGGAGGAAAAGTGGATAGATGAGGAGCGATAGAAGGACAGAGTGGGTCACAGGCCGTGTTGGTGAGCTACAGTTGCACTGCCATGCTCAATCCTGCACAAGAGAAAGAATGATTCCTCCCACCAACATTTGTGGTGATTTACCACAGTGTAAACAGTGGGTTTGGAGGTTTTGAGACAACTCCTCATGCATATTCTGATAAAACTGCTGATGGCTCATCGTGGTTTGATGTGAGCCACTGGGGATCCATAGCCAGTGGCAGGAGAAGAAGAATGTGAACCACGCAGCGAATAACCCCTCCAACCGAGCACAGCAGTTTCTGGCTGACAAGAAACAAACAAACGCACACATGCCTGGCTACACACGGATATCAGCGGGTTCAGTAATGGATCCGATGCAGCAGTAAGGCTTCTGTGAGGTGACTCAGATAATGAGTACACCTCCCTCCTGGCTGATGCCAGCTCAGCAGCATTCTCAGCATTTCATTCAGATTTACTTCTAAAACACTCAAGTGGAAATAATCTGCAATTTCACTTTCGTATCCTTGTTGGAATGCCAAAGCAGAAACAAAAAAAGGGAACCAAATGGAAATGTGTTTGTCAAAAAAAAAACCTTAAAAAACCTTTAGCAGAGGGGATTGTTTTAGATTCTTAATTAGCCATGAGACTTGTTCTGAGGATTGTTGAGAGACAAACTATGTATTATTGTTTAGAGATTAAGGGTCTCTTTCTAGTTTTACTGTGTACTTGTGGAAACAGGAGGTCCATTTGAAAACAGGCAGAGGATATTATGATGAGGCATTTGATTACACAGGAGGAAATCATTTATAGTTCAGTGGGTGGGAAAAAAATAACATCAAAGCATAAAGGGGATTGAGCCCCTCATAAGTGATTCAATAATAAAGTGCCTGTAAAAATTATAATTGAAAAATTGCAGTTTAGAGTATATTTTTTGGTAAGTATACATTGTTTTGTCTTATATGGAGCCCAGGAACAAAAAATGATTAACCGTTGCCAAGAATATATCCTCTCTGTTGAAGCAGAAAATCATTAAAACATTCACCAGCGGAGAAAAAGTGACGGGACATAAGCTGCTTAAATTACAGTTCCCACTCTTGTTGGAGGGAAACTTTATTCCAGGGGCCAAGCAGCTCAAATATAAACAAACATAAACTACTTCTGACCAAATATGGTTCAGGATTTAGAGTTTAAAAATGGGCCCTGTCACCACAGGATGTTGGAAAAAGCCCACAAAAAGCAGAGCACCGTCTCCCTCCAGCCCTCAGCTTTCACAACACGAGGCCCCCTCGAAGCACGACCACTTGACTTTCTCTGCAACTGCCTCACTGGTTTCCTCTCAGCAGCCGAAGTGACTTGACCCGTAGTTGTCAAAGCCTAGCATTGGTGGGATATCTTCTCTCGGTTAGTTTGGTGGCTTCAGCCCAGCGCTCATGAAAACAGCAGGATTCAGAAAGTCATCTCATCTCAGATTTGGAACAGACACCGTACTCTGTGCAAGAAACACGGCCAGAGTCAGAGTGCTCAAAGGCTTCCACAGAGCAGGAAGCGCCAAACTATTAATCTGAGCCCCGCACGATGACAGATGGAAAAGGAGATACAGTACATGAGATCCAATCGGAGCATTAATTATGGTCACTGCTTAAGTTTTGATCGAAAGGTTCCTTCAGGGGCCAATTCAGTTTCTTTGTCTGAGCCAGTGGTGGAAGATGTGTGTCTCAAAAGAGCCTGGAGTGTCTCTTGCTGTCACACACACTTAGCCTCACTCTCTCAAGGCAGCAGGATGGAGAAATTAAGGAGCAGGAAGATCTTAACCCAGAGGTCCCTGGTTCAAAACCCTCAGTGTCCGTGAGCAAGAGGCTCAAGCTTTTCAAGCTTTACAAGCTTTACAAGCACTCTGTATCCAACATTTTGCTGTGACCTCCCTCAAAGACAACACAGCCACCTAAACACTGTCTCGGTGAGGTATTACATTATTAATATGCTTTGGCATCACTGCGTCTGACTGAGCTGAGCTCGCTAACACACTGGCTCCACATTTGTCGCTTCATCTCGCACCGACCTGGCATCCACACACACTGCTCCTGCAAGACCATTTCACATTCCTACCTCTGTAAAGTCTGTATCTTTAGACTTGACCTCCGACCCTCTGCCTAAGTGTGTACGTGTTAGAAAAGTAACTGAAAGAGAGGAGGAGTTTTTTGTTTTCGTTTATGTATAGTTTAAACACTTCATGAGGATGTAAAAAGGGAACATCTCGTGTCTGCTTCTTAATTCACACTGCATAATATTTTCCCCAGACTTACCAGGCCTTGCAGAAAAAGCTCAAAACATCTGAGCGGCCAGCTGGTGTTTCAAACTAACAGGATTTATTTAATGCCCAGAGCATGACACTGAGGAAATATTGGGGGGCCGGTACGGGGGGGTAGAAACTGATTACTGGGATTCAAATCAATAAGCCTAGCCAAGCACTGGCCTGAGGAAATGGGCAGTTTGCTGTGTGCATTTACTGAGGTATGCTGCTGCTGAGGGTTGAGAGCTGACACGGAGACTGCATGTCTTTATATGGCACCAAAGTGCACTTTGTCTGCGCTGACAGAGGAGAATCAGGGCGACGTGACCCCACAGTTACTCATCTCTCAGAGAGAAAGAAAACATTTTGTCAGACTAACAAAAACACAATGCACCACTCAGCACACGGGAGGGGGTTCAGATGCAGCAAAAAGTGAATTTTATATATAGGAGCACACCGAGACACAGAAATAAAAATAAAGGAAGCTGTAGTCAGGAAGGTAATGTGAAATAAATCGACAATTTACATTTTAAGAATTACATTTAGACAATGTTTATGCTCTTAAAAATCTCTAAGAGATAAATGAAACAATATTTAGTGCTAATCAGATTATAGTTAAATTACATTGCAGACACAAGAAAAACACCTACAAAAACAATACAACTCCATGAAAAGCCTTACAGTAAATATTTAGTATATATTTGGTAGTGTTTATACTGAACTGGATTATAAAAAGTGTTTATGTTATATTATTCACTTCACAGTCCAGTTGGACCTACTGTATTACAGCAATACCACAAACTGTGGCATAGAAACATGCCAGACTTGAATCATCCTAAATTAAAAAAATGGCATTACAAATTGCAGGGTTGCTGTATTGGATCACATTAGATTTTAGTTGGCAGAACAAAGCATAGACAAGACATGTTTTCCTAAAATAATGATTGATTTTTGTTGATGCTGTTCATATGGTGACCTATTCTCAACCACCTTTTTATCCCCGAATCACCGGCTGTGATGGAAATATGAAATGCATCCAGGGAAAAAACCTTCATGGGGATTCCATAAAGAAGTTTCCTAAATAGAAGAAAATCAGCATTTCTGGAGTGCTTCACTTGTTTCCCTGGTTACTAATCTCCAGGCATCTGGATCTCTGGGGAGTTCTCTGCTCTGAGTTGCCCTCACTCCTTGGCCGCTGAAGAAACCCACACAAAGGCTCATTTTGTGAGCAACAAAAGGCCAAATGAAACCCCAGCTGGACCGCTCCTGGTTAGGCAAAATTCCCACATCATTCAGTGTTGCACTAGGCAAATGTTTTAGAAGAAAAGTTAACTAGACAACATAGAAAAAACAAATATGTCTTATTCATTAAACTTTGACACTTAAAGGATCAACTTTTTTTCAACACTTTTTTTTAATTTCCCACTTGGAAGGCAGCAATGTGCCGCATTGTTCACTATCTTATTAAATGTAGAAAAGTTCTGCAGTTTAAATTAACCAGGCAATAGCTAATTATAAAGTAATTAACATTTAGCACTCTCTTGGGTGATGTTTTATAATTCGCACCCACAGAAGAGATTGGTTGAGCAGTGAACTGTCTGCGGGGATCCTTTGTTGTCCCTGAGCATCTGACTGTCATTTGAATATGAATGTGTGTGTCTGTCTGCACCCCACAATCTGCTTTTTAAAGGGTACAAAACATGACTAAAACTACAACAGGCACGGGTTTGGAAACTTCAAACACCAACATGGTGGCGCATCACTCCATCAGCTACAATAATAAGTCAGTGTGGTCAGTGTCACTGTGTGTGTGTGTGTGTGTGTGTGTGTGTGTGTGTGTGCACAGGAGCGTCTGTCTCACCGGTGGTCAGCGTGCTGTTGCAGGACCACTCCGCGGAGCTGACGGGCTTCCAGCAGGACAGCCACATGGACAGGTAGTACTGGTCATCCGCCGTGACCCACGCCGGGCTCAACACGGCCCCAACGTCCAGGCACAGGGCGAGAAAGACGCACACCAGTCCCACCAACTTCAGGGGCGTCAACGCCGACACCCGCACCTCCTCTGTGCCGCTCACGGATGATGCCATATCTAAAGTATCTTAGTCATTTAAAGAAGAACAAAAAAAAACAAGAAGTGTGTTTTGGGGAGGGGTCTGTTTTGTTCCTCAAACAAACTAAATTATTCAGGTTTAAGTTGTGGTGGTCCCCCTTTCCGTGCCCGTGTTGCGGTAGCAGGATGGGGAGCTGCGGCTCACTCCGCGTCCTGAGTCCAGAGGACGCTGCTGCCGCTGCTGGAGACCGAGCGCTCTGCCGACGGGACCGAGCGGCAGACCTCTGAAATAACACGGGGCTGCACCTGCTGGGTCCTAGTGCCTAGACCACTTACACAGCATCTCTCTCTCTCTCTCTCCCTCTCTCTCTCTCTCTCTCTCTCTCTCTCTCTCTCTCTCTCTCCCTCTCTCTCTTTATGTGTTAGACCCTGTTAGTCCTGATATGCACTGATGTAGGGGTCAAACACAATAGGCATTGAAAGCAGAAGTCCGTTAGATATGTGGCTTCCATTGATGATTGGTGGTGAATTTGAATTATGCCACTTGACCACCGTGATGTGAGTGGGAAGCGGAACATTTTATAGTCAAATTCTTTATTAGTGCCAATACACAGCTTTAAACAAGACTCAGTAAACCAGAATAATGTTATTTGAGATCCTCTCAACCATCTTCTCTTTTGGAGGAGCCATCCTCTATTGCCTCAACCCCAAGAACTATGAAGACTACTACTAAAATGTGTGAGACAAGAGGAGAAATTGAGACTCTGTTTCACCCGGTGTCCTCTCAGTGATAGGAACTCTCTCTTTTTTTTCTCTTTAACTCATAGCAACCTATACAACCTTTAAAAACCTATACAATATTTAAAACAGCATCTGTACGAAATGCTTTTTTCCCTATCTTGTTGTCTGTGATTTTAGGTTGACATTCTGGAAAAACGAAAGCACCAACTAAATGAATTGAAGTAGACACAGCTTGATGGACAATAGGGACACTCATAGGTAAAACTAACAACACTTCATCTCTTAGTGGAATATACTGAACACCACAAACAGACAAACAAAGGATGTATTGTTCTTTTGAATATTTAAAATCACCCCGTCACATTATCCACTACGGATGCAATTACAATCCGTTATTAGCCTCTGCAAAACATCCAGGAACACAAATATGTTTTAAGACAAATCATTTCAATTATTTCCTCATTTAACTTACGCCCCAAATGGGTAAACTTTGGTTTCAGTGGGTTCACCTTTTAACTACGTCCATTCTTTTCTCTTGCAACACGCTTTACCCTACTTCTTCCTCTATCCTATATGTCTTCAGGTTACACTTTGTTTAACATCCCATTTTCTGTCTGTCTCTCTCTCACACATAAACACACACACACACACACACACACACACACACACACACACACACACACACACACACACACACACACACACACACACACACACACACACACACACACACACCCATACTGTGCTTAGGGAAGCTTACACAGCTCATTTTCTTTTCCTAATTGAAGTTAGGTAATCCTTTGTCCTTAGGGAAGAATCTCAAATTAATTCATATTGATTAACTCACACACTTGCACAGTGAAATATATATATATATACACACACACACACACACACACACACACACACACACACACACACACACACACACACACACACACACACACACACACACACACACAAACAAGTCGTTTTTTAAGCAAATTTACTTCTTAGTTACCTTTTAACAGAAATTCAACAACAACATCTGTTTTAGACTCCTTGTTAATTACTGTAACTTTAAGTTGAAGTAAAAGGTTACGAGCTGGTTGAACAACAGAATTTAAGAAAATAGTGCTCATTTATTGCTTTGTCTTAACTCATTACTGTTTAGTTTAAGTGAGCTTGTGAGCTCAATTTCATGAACCAAGCAGACTTGTATTAATGATTTTACATGGTTTACTTTATGACAAAAATATCCCTCTTTCGCAGCAGTTTTGATTTTACTGTGTGTGTGTGTGTGTGTGTTTGTGTGTGTGTCTTTGTGTGTGTGTGTGTTTGTGTGTGTGTCTTTGAGTTACAGGAGTGTAAGTCAACTGTAACTGGCGGCAAAGTCTTTCAACATCATTACTGATGATTACAGATTGTAATCAGTAGAGTTGCTGAGTAAAAACAGGAACACATGCACACACAGTCCTCTCATCAGAGTTGCTGGGTAAAAACAGGAACACATGCACACACAGTCCTCTCATCAGTGATAATTACCGGGGTGAAGTCACACCATATATTTGATCCCAATGCATGAGGAACAAAATGTCACTGCTCAGATTTAAAATTATAAATGTACTTACATCACACTGCATGGAAAAAACGAATCTCTCCCTCCACCATCAGTAACTGGCCGACAGTGCACTACAACGGATTAGTTGATGTGAGCAAATGTTTAAAAAAAAATATAGACTTAACCACCAATACATATTATTTACTAACAAATAAATACAATTCTTTGGTAGGGGTTTTTTCTTAGTCTTTAAGGCAATGAAAATATAAATTGTTACACAAACTCAACAAAAAGATGGATGATAAATTGGTGCTGTCAATGCCTTTTTTAAATGTGTCTTACAACCATCCAAATAGAAAAAAAAAAACCCTTGATGGTTGCTATTGCTGCACTAAATAGCTAATACCTATATTGACAGAGCACTTTTCAAAGCAATTATTTACAAAACTGCAACATTTTTCACAGTAAAATCCAATTAAAATATGTATCTTTTGGACTTAATTTCGTGTTCATAAAGCTGATGAAATCAATTCTATTGAAAATGAAAATGCAAGAAATAAAGACAATTTTTCTTATACAATTCAGTGCATTCAAAAGAAAAACTACTATGAAACACTATGATAATTGAAGAGACAATTCCGTGTTTTATTATTCCAGTAAAAGAAAAACATAAATATGATATGATTTGATTTAATTAATTGTGTGGTTTTAAAAATAAACCAAACAATAGAAATAAATTACATTTGGTGGAAATATGTCAATCAGTAAGATCTAGAAAAAAGGGGACTGAAATCTGATGGGAATTTGTAGAAATGTTTTACATCATCGTCTAATTTTATTTAAAGTTTATGAGACGTGGATATGTCTAGCTACCGATATTGCATGCACAGTTTAAACGAATAGCCGACAGTAAAGAGGAGCTTCTGGGGGTCACAAAAACACTTGCAATGGATGAACTCCTCCCATATAATTTGGATGTTTTACCTTTCAATTTGAAGCAATTATGGATTTAATTATTTGTGTTGATTAATATACTGCTATGATTTGCCCGTATGTTAAGACACAGAGATGACCACACTGATAGGATAGTTTGAATTCCGTTAAGCTTGCACATTCTTAATAAGATACAGTACCAGTCAAAGGTTTCTCATTCAACTACTTTGAAGAATGTAAAATATAAAACATATTCTGGTTTGTTGAGCATTTGTTTGTTTACCACATAATTCCACATGTGGTACTGTACATTTTTATTCCTGTTCTATTTTTTATTTTGTTGTATAGTATGTGTATTTATTGTCTGTGTAGTTGTATAGTATGTGTATTTATTGTCTGTGTAGTTGTATAGTATGTGTGTGTAGTTGTATAGTATGTGTATTTATTGTCTGTGTCTGTGTAGTTGAGCTGCTGCAACACTTGAATTTCCCCCATGGGGATCAATAAAGGAATATAATAATGTGTTCCTTCATAGTTTGGATGTCTTCAATATTAATCTACAATGTAGAAAAAAACCCAAAAAAAAACCATTGAATGAGAAGGTGTGTCCAAAAACTTTTTGTACTGTATTTCTATAAAGTTATACTGTTAAAGTTGTAGTTGTTATGATCAGTTCAGTGTGTATTGATCTTCGGATAGCTCTGTCCCTTTAACTCAGGGGAAGGGGCAGTTCATGGGGGCCGCTGTAGGCAAAGAGAGAGCTATGCGCATGCGCACTGTGCATCGCAACACTGTGGGGCAGCGGAGGAAACGAGGGGTCGTTTATGCGCATTTTTGGGACGAAAAGAGGTGAGCTGAATTGATAAAGTTAATTTATACACTAACAGATGGCTCGAACTTCAACTGCAAGCTTATAAAATCCACCGTAGGCCACTTCTACCGACCACCGTGTCTGATATCCGGCTCTCTTAATCATGTGTCGCTCGTTCCCGTTAAGTCGCATCCGACTCTGCAGACGCACCGACACTACAAATCATCCCCCTGCTAACAAGCTCAACGCAAGGCTAACAGCGCCACGTTTATGGCGGAGAATACACCATAAGCAGCCGCAATGACCATTAGAAAACACTGCTCCAGCTTCCAGTGGTTGTCTCACTGTTTGTCTAAAAATGGGTAACGGGGCGGCGGCGCTTTGTTTGTGTCCGCCGCTAGTGATCTATTTCGGGTAAGCTGTGTGCAGGATTCCCGTAACACCCGCAGGTCGCCATTGGTCAGTGTCACTTTGGTCAAGGATGTATCATACTCCCGTATCAACACGCCCTTTAACACCTAGATGAATGTATTTGCACATCAGTTGTGTTATTAATGATGATGTGTTAATCATCCCAAAGAATGTAGGGGAATAAACAGTGACTAAGGGATGTGTTGTTTCCCAACAAATCAACATGTTTAAAGGAATGTCTCTAATGTGAGCAGTGTTATAAGTGATCATGCAGAAAACAGATGTTCTTCCCTGTATTGCATGAGAAGGGAGTATTGGTTAATTATTGCATGACTTGTATCAGCTGGTTCAAAGCTGCACAGTAATGTGTTTCTGTTTTTGTTTTTTGTTTTTAAAACAGGTAAATCACCCCGAACAGACTCTCAGGAATCATGGGGAGTGGTGAGTTTATTGACACTTCACTTACGATTTTACCCCCACAGGCACAGATGTTCACATGACCTAATTACTTTCAAATTTCATCGGAAACCCTCCTCCAGTTTCTTGCTTTTTTCTTTCCTATTGTGTCAACATGAGTATTCAAACACATGTTAATCTTTGGAATGTGACAATTCAGGGTTTTCTTCTGTTGTCTTTAGAACACAATTCCCATTCTTTCCTCAGGGAACTTCCTGTTTTACGCTCCTTTTGTCCATTATTTCCTTCTGCTTTTCAAGTGGTATGCTAATCACATCCCTGAACGTTTAGCCTGATTACTTATGTGGTTAATTCTCTTAGGTAATACATTATTTCGGCAGCACATCAGAGATTCCCAGAGTAGGTTATGGCATCTTGTGCACAGTTTTTTTTTAGCGAGAGTTTATGTCCTTGTCCTGTGTAAAACAGAGGACCACTCTGTCTGTCTAAGTTCATTCCTCTAGTTTGTCTAATGTAGCCCAGGGATGGATTCCTAAATCAAAGGAGCTTTTGTTTTTATGCAGAAATGTGGGCACTGGGCAGCTCTCGGCTCTGCTCTACTGCCTTTGTTCAGTCACCACCTCGCTCCCTCTCCCTTTTCCTTTTTTTGGCATCTCTATCCTATTTTCCTCCTTATGCTTCTCCTCTCTCTCTTTCAATACACTCTCTCTTTGCTTACATTTCCCCCCTTCACTTCTTCCCCCATGCTGTTCTGCTAACTGACTCACCCCTACTTTCCTCTTTTTGTCTCTTGTTTTCTTGTGTGCTTGTGGATTTGATGCATCATACGTTTGTTTTCTCACACATTCTTTAAATGTTACATCCTTTCCTTGTCTTTGTCTCCCCTTCCCTCCTCTCCTATCACCTGCTTCTCAGTGTTCCTGCCGGCGGACGCGGCCCACTCAGTGCTGCGCCGGCAGCGCAGGGACAACTTCTTGTTGGAGGAGATGAAGCAGGGAAACATTCAGAGGGAGTGCCGCGAGGAGATCTGCAACTATGAGGAGGCCCGCGAGGCTTTCGAGAACGATGAGAAAACGGTGAGGGGATGAGAGACGCATCACATCAGACCTACAAACCCTCTCTCCTTCAAGGCTAAATAAAAACAGAAACAGAAAAGTAGAACACACAGTGTATATGGCTACATGTGGACCCACACATAAACCACATCAAGGGATATATATATATTTTTTTGCAGTAGGTCATTTGAGTTACTCATCAGTTATATTGTCTATACAGGGATATTAGCCCCAGCAGGCATTCATGTGTTCAGAGATTTCCAAGAAAGCCAGTGACTGGTAAGACAAAATGTTACCACACTTAATGGGTCATTAAACAAATATAAGCAGCAACAACAACACCAAAAACAAATGGCTGAAAATATTTTGAACACAAGATTCCCAGCTGGAGCTTAAAGCCACAAATCCATTTTACTACTGCTGAGTAACTCAAACCTGCTGCTCCAGTAAAATAATCCAAAGCATCCCTTCAAAGTGCTATTTTGTAGGGTTCGTGTGTCCAGTAATGAAATCCTATGCCAAGAGTGGTAGCTTGTGGAATGTGTATGTTTTTTCAGGAAGTGATGATTATCAGCAGGAAGAACAGCCGAGTCTATGCTAGAGAGGGAGGCATATTTGTTAAACTATTGTGAGGGGCCAGAGAGCAAAGTCACGCAGGTGGACACAGTCATGTGGTCTCTTTTTGTTTCGGATGTTGTTGTCTACTGCCTTTATGTTGCAGTAATGCAGATAGAAAGTACTCATACAGTGGATATTGCGTGTGCTGTGTACATCCTGTGTTTTGGAAACAGGTCTGTGCCACCATGTTTAGCGTTGTAGCACTGCATAAGTGAGCGGGGTCTTATCTTGAAGATAATACTTTTTGAGCCTGTGTCGAGTTTTGTCAACAGCTATGTTTTGTTTTTTTTGTTTGTTTGTTTGGCTGCAGAGACGGTTCTGGGAAGAATATGTGCGGGAGAGCAGTCCGTCTGGAGAGCTGGAGACCGCGGTTGGAGGAGTCCACTCTCTCTACCTGATCGTGCCGTTGCTGCTGGTTGTGCTCATCATCGCCGCCGTAGCCATCACTGTGTGGCGCTGCCACTCCCGCAAGCGCTCGCAGCGCAGCCCCAGCATGGGACACTCGCATCACGACCACGTCTTGTCAGTGGTCTCCATGGACCATTGGGGGAGGGATTACCCTCACGGTGACCAATCAGAACTCAGCGTCCACAGCAGCCCAGCTTATCCAGGCTCAGAGCTCACATCTGGGAGAGGAAGCGCTGGAGACCCGCCACCATCTTATGAGGAGGCTGTGGGCCAGACGGACGTCCAAATAGAGACGGAGCCACCTCCACAATATGAGGATATAGTCAACACCAGCTCTTCTGGTCATGGAGGTCATGGGAAGTAAACCTGTCTCTGACTGCCACCCCAACAAAAGCCCTAACCTACACTAAGACCATGTGATCATTTAGCACTGTCACTATTGTGGTATCACCAGCCTTCCTTATTCAACACATACAGAAACACTTTCAACTGTCTGGTCAACGGACTAATGCATCTTTGGACCCAGCGCTGTTAAAATTTGCACTAACTTTTTATCAATGAGGTGAAGTGATAGCAGGAAGGATATTGCAATACCAAAACCAACCAGCTCTATTGATCTTCCTCAAGTTGCATCTATGCTGTCACACTGCAGCAAATGATTTAACTTAGCAGGCCTAAAAAATGTTGCATGTGTCAGGAAGAAAAAAGGATTCTGATTGCCACAATGGAATATTCCAAAAGTGTATATGGGGGTTGGATCGATGCTTTATTGTTGCCTATTGCCAATGTTTGAGACAAAAGTAGCCATAAGGAGATATTTGCAACTATTCCAAAACTGAAATATTTTAATGGACATCTTTGTTGTCGAAAAAATAAGAATTGTGTATATTGCAAACTATGCAAGAATATTGCTATGCCAGATTCAGAAACAGCATTTAGACCACAAAACAGCAAACCCAGACCAAAAAAATAGTTTCAAGCGATTTATGACCACCAAGGGTCACAAAGAGAAAAACGTGCTAAAAATCAAGCTTATGATTTCTTATGTCTAACCTAGATATGGGCAGATGACACTGCAGCACATTTCACTCCTGTGAAGAGCAATTTCAAAACATCGTATCCAAGCTTGTGTCAAATGAAGAAAAACACGTGACTCATGACGTTCGGAGCTAAAAAAAACTACACTGACGCTCCAGAAAACGCATCATTAGCTAAACTATGTGACTATGATATGAAGTGAATAGCTGAGAGATGTGACGCTGTACACTAGGACATAATCAATTGTATGAGAACATTTCAATCTAATACCACGTAATAATGGAAAAAAGCTAATAGGCAAATTTACCGAAGATCATTCTCTAAAAACAACACATTGTGATTTATAAAGGTCAGATAAATATCAACCATGAAGTTAGCACATGAGCCCATTTATATTTTGTGTCAACAAATTATTTTATATCTCGGATTGTTGGACAATACATTTATTTATTTTTTAACTGTAACATGCTCATTGGCTGCAATCTTATCATATTTGGGCCGTCATTTACATCACTGAAGTACTTTTTTTTGCCACTGATAGGCTCTGATTGTTTTTTTTAAGTGTGTGACGTAATGGAAAGAATCTCACTAACGGAGAAGTCTCGTTCTGACATCTGGAGCAGTGACGTGTTACGGGAAGAGAAACTTGAAAACGCAACTGCCAGCCGGGCAGAGTTTCTTGAGTTCAGAAAGGGTAGCTTAGTGAAATTGAAAAAAATGTCAATGTCATGGCTGGATATTCAGATGATTTTGTTAATGTGGAGGAGGTATTTGAAGTCGATGCCCACGTGTATGTATTGGAGAGTGAATGAAGAGAGAGAGAGGGGCAACAGGCAGAGGAGGATGAACCAGCTGTTGCAAAGCTGCGAATCTATAGAGACTGGTGTTGCCCGATATTCAGATTTCAGAACGAGACTTCTCCTTGAGTTGGACTTGGAACCGATAACAAACAGACAGGAGTTAGCCTTTAATGCAGCGCATATGAACAAAACTATTAGATATTTAATGATAACACACATACTTCTTGGACTTGTACACATATGAGACTTAAAATACAAATATCAGAGAGGCTTTGGAGTGCTTCAATCACCACAGTCTTAAAGGGAAGCTGTTAGGTTAGCTGTAGTTTCATCCCACCAGCTAACTTGTGTCTAATATTTACATTTTAACTCTAGTTCCGTGACCGACTAGTGAGATAAATATCTGGGTCTTTAGCTTGGTAAATACAAAAATTTCTTCACTAGTAATTAATTAACTTTTTGTGGTTTTGTGCAGGGTAGTAGTGGTGCTTGGGTTATTTGGGCTTGTTGACTAAATAGTTAATACAATTTGATGTAAATGGCTGCCCACAGTCTTATTATTTTTGGGGTCAAAGGGAGCATTGCGACACAATAATTGAATAAATGATCAGGCAGAACCAAAACCATGAGTTAAAACTGTGTAAAGCTGCAAAGTTGGGTGTCAATTGAATTTTCCACAGTACAATCTGTAATTTGATTGTTGATATCAATAATATCACTTAATGCAGGTTTTAAATAGTCGAGTTGCCAAACTAATGCGTCGGTCCAACTTCAGTATACACTTGTGAATGTTTTGTAGTTCAATATTTAAGATAAGACCAGCAGTAAAGTAAAGTGGGGGGTGGTGAAACGTGTTTTGTGTAAATGTGTGAAATGTGCTTATATTTTGGTAATGCATGTAGCCTGGTCTGTACACCTGAGGTTGGATCTGGCTCTGCACTGTTTGTTGATGGTCAGTGCTTGCTGGCCCACGTCCTTCTCTGGGCTGTTGATAGTTTCTCAGAGTCTGCTTTAACTGTGAAAATCTCTCCCCACTCTTTCCCTTAATGCAAATGTCACCGTGTTGGAAATGACTACAGAGTCTTCTGCTCTGCCACTTTCACTAAAAGCACACTGAGTATTCTTCAAGTAGTTTGCATCTACGCCATATATGTAAGTTGTGGAGTGACTTGCACAGGATGTGGAATAGGAAACAATAGAAACACAAGCTTTGGGGAAATGTTGCATCAGAGGGGAGAGATTCTATATTCAACACTATGGACAGAGTTCACGTTTAGCATGTATGTACCTGTATATAAATATGTATAGTCTTTACGTGTGAAAGTAATTGACAGTGAGATTGTTTTTTACTGTATAGGAATGCAGTAAATGCATTGCCACGAGTATAACTATTGTACAGTAGGATGTGGTTAAATGAAGGCACTTTGTGTTTAAGCTTAAACTGGGCTGTTTGATGAAAACTAGGACAGTCTGGTTTGACGTCGTCAGCCATTACGATGTCACTGTAAACTAAATGTGCTCCTGCTCTATATGCAACTTTGCTGCATACACTCTAAAAACCAAAAATATCTGTCTAATGATCACGGATACTGATAAGTGTCACATTTCCTGTTCACACCTCACAGACTTAGAGCACTGATTATAATACTTTTTTGCGAGTTGACCTGTGAACCTCAGCGATATGACCTTTAACTGAGTTGTGCTGGTGGGGGGAGCCATTTTGGTGAGGTCAGCTGTTGTGCTGTTACTTGCAGAGCTCTTCTTTTTTTTTTTTACAATGCCTTATTAAACAAACAAAATGTTATATAGCAACAAATGCAAGATAACTTGTTATAAATCCTTTATGTGCAGAAGCTTGAATTAATTTGTAATAAAAAAGTGCTACATGTTACCTTTATTTCATTCAGTGTCATATGAATATAGTGTTTTGTGGGTTTAAACTTGAGTTTTCTTCCATTCGCCAATTCCCTGCTTTTTTTCGACATACTATGTACGTTTCTTTTCATGATGTACTATACTATAACTTTTTATAACATACTATGACTTTTTTACAACTCCTTTGTTGACATACTTTAGTATGGCCATTTATTTACAGACTATAGCATGACTCTTTTTTGACGAACAAGATACTACACTGACTTTTTAATGCCATTTCTTGACATAATGTACCTGTACTTATTTATATACAGGTACAATTTTTTTGCCATAACATTTTATTTATTTATTTTTTCAATATGGTATACTACGTTTTACGTACATAATGTCCAATGGCTTTTTTTTGACAAACTAAGAAGTTACCCTTTTTTGACATACTATACGAGGACTTTTTTATGACAATTTTTACAACATACTATACTATGATTTTGTTTCGACATACTCTACTGAGACTTTTTTTTAACATACTATACTATAACTTTTTTTACAACTCTTTTGTTGACATACTATATTATGGCCATTCGTATTACATTCTATAGCATGACCCTTTTTTGAAAAAACAGAATATTTTTTTTTACGAGATACTACACTGACTTTGATGACATTTTTTTCGACATACAATACTATGACTTTTTTCGATATGGTATACTACATTTTTTTTTAATGATGTACAATACTTTAACTTTTTATGGCATAGTATAATATGACAAATTACCACATATTCTACTATGTTTTTTTATGGCATTTTATACAAAAAACTATACGCTGACTTCTTTACGAAATATATTACTAAGTCATTTTTATGACTCTTTTTCAACATACTATACCATGCCTTTTTTAATTTTCTACAAAATTCTATACTATGACAATTTCCTTTACATTTGTTACTAAGATATTTTCATGACTCTTTTTTCAACATACTATACTATGACTTTTTTGGATTTTTTTTGCTGTATAATATACTATGACTTTCGAAAGTTCTATCCTGTGACATTCTATAGCATGACCCTTTTTTGATAAACAACTGAATGTTTTTTTTACGAGATACTACAATGTGACTTTTTGATGACATTTTTTTCGACATACAATACTATAGAACAAAAACTCCCGCACACTGGCTTCTTCACTTGCGTATAAATGTATTTTAGTCACGACGTTTCGGTACGTAGACCTTCATCAGGTTATTTTACATGGAAATGAGGATGCATGCATTTAAATATCCATCCATCCATCCATTTCCTTCCGCTTATCCGGGGCCGGGTCGCGGGGGCAGCAAGCTAAGGAGGGTCCTCCAGACGTCCTTCTCCCCAGCAACGCTTTCCAGCTCCTCCTGGGGAACCCCGAGGCGTTCCCAGGCCAGACGAGATATATAAACTCTCCAGCGTGTTCTGGGTCTACCCCGGGGCCTCTTACCAGTTGGACATGCCTGGAAAACCTCTAAAGGGAGGCGTCCAGGGGGCATCCTGATCAGATGCCCGAGCCACCTCAGCTGGCCCCTTTCGACCCCTTTAAATAGCACATACAATACTATGACTTTTTTTCGATATGGTATACTACATTTTTTTTAATGATGTACATTTTATGGCATAATATACTATGACAAATTACCACATATTGTACAATGACTTTTTTCGACATACCATGACTTCTTTTTTGAGAACCCCCCACTAAACTATAACTATTTTTGACATATGTTACTATGACTTTTTAAACTCTTTTTTCAACATACTATATTATTACTTTTTTTCGACATATAATACTATGACTACATTTTTTAAGAAAAGAAACAATTACTTTTTATGACATACTATGTTATGGTTGTTTTTCAACATACTATACTATGACTATTTCATGACTTTTTTAAAACATAGTATACTAAGACTTTTTCATGATATACTATACTTGAACTTTAATTGTATATTTATTATGACATTACAACATACTATACTATGACTTTTGTAATGGTCTGTTTAACAAAATACTATACTATTACTTTTCTTTAACATAATGTACTATACCTTTTTATTACATACTATAGTATGAGTTATTTTCAACATATGTTACTAAGCCATTTTTACCACTCTTTTTTTGGCATACTATACTATGACTTTTATTACAACATGCCATACTATGACTTTTGGTACATATTATACTGATTTTTTTCGACATATGTTAAAGACTTTTTTAAGACTTTTTTCGACATACTATGGGTTTTTTTCAACATACTATAGTGATTATAATAACTTTTTTATAAATCACCTTTAAAAAAAGAGTTTATCAATTGCTTTAACAGACAAAGCAAGGAAATGTAACAACAGAAAGCTTAACAGTGAGGCCTATCAAAAGCTAGAAAAACTAATGTAAATGTAAAACCCTGATAAAACAGTATAAAACATGAAAACAATAAATTAAATACATTTAATAAAATAATGACTTTTTTTACAAACCATATTGATACTATAGAATTTTTATGGCATCCTGTGTTTTGACTGTTTTATGAAATTGTGGCAGGAGCCAACAACTCCACCTAGGGAATTAAATCCCAAGAAATATGGACTTTGGAACCTTAAGGTATTGTTTTAAAAAAATGACACACAGATACGCCAGATAAGAGACAGGGATGTGTTTGTAAAATGAACCAAAGGTTTTATTTAAAGAATAAAAAATAATCACATGTGCTGGGTTGGGAGCTGCTGGAAAAGAGAATATCAAATACTGAAACCAATAAGGGATTAAAAATAATTCTTACATAATACATAAAAATCGTGAAGACTCTAAAATATCCTGTCCAACATAAACTAAGCAGGGGCTTAAGTTGAAGCCACTGATGGGGAGGCAGACTACACTGAGGAGTGCCCAGGGGTACTACCGGTAACTCACCTCAGGTGCAACACAGCAATCCTCACAACAGAAAAGGTGCACTCTCCACTCATATCCCAGTGCGAGTTCCTGCATGCATAAGGTGCAGGGACCTCTCCACAGGTGCCTAGCCTCCCAACAATGGCAATTGGTTTTACAACGTAAATCAAAAAACACAAGGTGCGCCAAAAAAATAACAAGTAGACGTAGTATGATATAACTTTTTTATGATTAACTAAACTAAGACTTTATTGTGACTTTGTTCGGCATACTATTCTGTAACATTATTTTTTTTACATACTACACTATGACTGTTATGACTACATTATCACATTTTCAGTGGCATACTATACTATTAGTTTTTATGACATATTTCTACTGCATACTATACTGTAGCATTTTAATATTTTTCTTGACACTTTTTTAGGCCGTATGGCATCTTTTATGACATATTTATGGCATACCACACTATGACATTTTCATGGCATAATATACTATGTTTTGTTTTACTTTTATATTTTTCATGACATCTATCATTTATAAAAATATGATACACTGCTGAGCTTTGGTCAGTTTCTCACTTAGAAATCGTGAAGATTCAAAGGTTCATTAAAGGTTTAATTACAGCAAAATATGTAAAATGATGCACAATAAATAAAGAATGAATTCAGTAGTACAATCAAAAGGTGACAAACAATTTATTATAAGTGTAAGCTATAAATTATTTTTACATTTCAAAAGCCATTTTATTTTCAGAAACACATTCCTCTCTCGTCAATGAGCCACATGCGCTGTGACTCACTTCTGACCTCTCTGAGCAACATGCTTCATCATCCAGCTATTGTTTTACTTCTGGTAAAACGAACCAGGAGGTGACTCACTAACCAAAAGTGAACAACAACGTAAATTGGGCTCAAGAGGGATCAGTCCATTACTAGTTTGTTATTATTAAGCTTTGATTGCCAAAAAAAGCCATTGTTGTGAGCAGATGCACTGTAACATTAAAAAAAAAGATTTGTTTAATTTGATTCCGGTGGTGGCACACACAAACATGCTCAGTAGCTCAGTTTCCCCCTATTTTCCCTTTAAGTGCTTTGTTAAAGGGGAGTAGAGCTCCAGAGCTTCAAGTACAGCAAGCCACATTTAGCACAGGCATAGAACAATAAAAAAATACAGCTCGTGTTTGAAACTCACACTTCTTAAAAGAAGCACATCATCAATGTGAGATGACCTTAAATCAGGTACAATTACCACCTGTGGCCCCCAGCACTAATACAATCCCATGATTAAGTGTTTTCAAGGCTGACGGACAAGGCATAAAAAACAGGAAGGAGAGAAAAGTACCATTGCAGAATAAAAAACGTATCAAGCAAGTGCAATGTAATATCATTTTGGTAAACAGTATTAACTGCTGCTGACCTTGTCAAACAGGTCACATCATTATAAAACACAACAAAGACGGATTCCTGGAGGTTTTGTCCATTTGAACCTGTAAACACTGGTCACACCCACTCCTTGGGGTTTCGTAAAACCTCCAGCATCTCAGCCTCCAGGGTACCTTTGGCAGGCTCGTGCATGTACTCCCACCTGAGGATGAAGGATGAGTTGGTTACCAAGCGACACAGACAGCTCATTAACATCATACAACAGAAGGACTAGTAACGCTTCAAACCAGAGTGATCTTACCTGGCAGTGAGGGGGAGGGACATGAGAATGCTTTCAATTCTGGAGCCAGGCGTGGCCAAGCCAAACTTCACTCCCCTGTCGTACACCAGGTTGAACTCCACGTACCTACAACATTTACACACAAAACCTGTGGTAGACTGCTAGCTTTGTGTGGTTTTCATACATTCAAGGGTGGATAACACAAGTTGGGAGCATTTTTCATAACTCTAAACAATGGCGACAGTGCTGACAGCGGTAACAGTGTTTAACTGAGGGGGGACAACAGGGTGGATTCTACATTTCAGTGTTCAGCGCCCTGTTATCAGCTGTAACCGTTGTATGAGAGCAGTGCAGAGTGGCATTGTGAGCTAATTAGTTGGGCAAACGCTCACAAGCACGAACATGCACTAAAAGCCTGCACGCACGGCTATGTCAACAAAAAAACGAGAATCTCGAATAACTACACACACAGACGGAGAGCGATTTCATTCTCTGCTCAGGTAGATATTACTCCACTGTATCTTTGAATGGCAAATATTTGTTTGCTGCTTTATTAACGCTCTGATTCCCTGACGGTCAGGACGGCGCTATCAGCTTACATGAACAAATCGTGCACTGAAGCACAAGCAGCCAGTCCGGCTATGTAAATAAAACAGGGAGAAGCTCAGATAACAAAACACACAGACGGAGAATTGAGGACACTGTTAAGATCGGTTGTGTCATGCAATAGTATTTAAAACGAATAGCCATAATATGGTATGTCAACAAAAGAGTTGTCCATCCATCCATTTTCCGTAACCTGCTTATCCAGTTAAGGGTCGCAGGGGTGCTGGAGCCGATCTCAGCTGTCAATGGGCGAAGGCAGGGTACACCCTGGACAGGTCGCCAGTCTGTCGCAGGGCTAACAAAAGAGTTCTAAAAAAGTTATTGTATAGTATGTTAAAAAAAAGTCTCAGTAGAGTATGTCGAAACAAAATCATAGTATAGTAAAAAAAAAAAAAAAAAAGTCATAAAAATGTAACAAATGTCAAAAAACTTTTCATAGTAAAGTATTTTATAAAAATGACAAAAAAGTCATAGTATAGTAAGTCGAAAAGACTCTTAGCAACATACATCAAAAACAGACCACACAGTCTGTGTTTGGAGTCTGAGTACACCTCAAAACTTTTAAACAAATCATTTTGCACCTCTATGTTTGATGTTTGAGTGAGTTCATTTTCATCAATAAATTCATAGTTGATTTGGCTAACTTTTTAAGCAGTATGGGTTATATAAAGAAGTCAAACTCGTCCTTTACTTATGATGGATACAATTTAGGTTTAATCAGTAGAAATAGTCTTAAAAAGCCTTGAGTTACTGAGCTAAAATGGGCAATGAATTATAAAATCTCCCTTTAACGATCTCCTATATAAAATGTATACATTACTCATCAATAGCCACCGTCTTTTTGTGCGTCTTTTACTCACCGTCCTCGTCGTACCTGCTGCCAGTCCTTCTCCTCGTCAGTAAAGGAGTCATTGAGGTGTTTGGAGACAATGGGCAGGTAACAGGGCACCACAGTTCGGGCGCAGCTCTTGACAAAGTTGAATGCTTCCTCCTGACTCGGGGTGTCCAGGTCATCGAAGAAGATCCCTCCTATACCCCGAGTCTCTCCTCGGTGCCGGATGTAGAAGTATCGGTCACACCTAAATATATATAACAAAATATATCAAATCAGTAGATGTTTTTATTTTGTTTATTTTTAACCAGGTTGTGCTGATAAAACATGTTTCATTGTGCAGAGGCTACTGCTGCTACACATCAAGCTTGTGTTTTTGGATACTCTTCTAATCTATGGTGTTGTGGGCATTCAAGGTGTTACTTTGTGATTGTAATTTACACTTTTAATGTATCTACTACTCAGCATTTTAAGCAGTAGTTTTTAGTAGTTTTACTTTAATTTGGGCTATGCAAATGAATTATGCAAAGGCAAGAGGACCAAAGAAATTAACAATAAGTCAGATGATAGCATATAGTGACAGTTTATAAGGGAATTTAGATGAGAATAAAAATGTACCCTCGAGTTTGCCCATTAAGTATGATGCTAAAGCTACAAAATAGCTAAGCTTAGCCTAAAGACTGGAAGCAAGGGGAAAAGGGTAGCCTGGTTCTGTCTGTGGGTAAAAAAAAAAAATCTGCCTTCCAGCACATCTACAGCTCAGCCCAACTAACTTACAGATATGTGAGTTGTATCAATCATCTGATCGAACACTCACCAAGGAGGCAAACAAGCCTATTTCCCAAAAAGCCTTACTAATCCATGTGAAATTTAATTTCAATTTAAGGTGACATAATGTACTTATTACAAGACGAAGCAGATAAACCACACCCGCCTCCCTTTCTTATCCCAAATGGTCATTCAGTGACTAACGTTAGTCAGGGCTTAACGGTTTTTCTGCAACTGCAGATTTTGAGCAGAGACTTCCTCTTATCACCATCCCACAGTGAGAATACACCCACTGTAATCCTCACGTGCCAATACACGTAACTCAGACCTTCACATGCGTACGTGCTGAGGTGCACACATTTCATAAAAGCGGGACTAATCTTGAGTCAAACTCTACCATTTCTTAAAGTCGGGGTAATACTGCAGGTGGTGCTTGTCACAGGCCTCCTTCAGGGTGTTGTGGAAGTGAAAGGCATCTTTTTTATTGACATAAACTGGAGTCAGGTCTGTGCCTCCACCAAACCACCACTGCTTGGTGCCTGGAATAGACACACAAACACACACATACACAGACAAGAAGAAAGAAACAAGGGTTATCATTCATTCATGCACTCAATAGTGTCACTGACACCAAGACACAACTGCTGACGTCAAGGACCGACACTCACCATCTTCCTCCTCGATTTCAAAGTATCTGTAGTTGAAGTGCACTGTGGGGATGTGGGGATTCTTGGGGTGGATGACGGAGCTCACACCCATGGCACAAAATGGCAGCTTACCTGAGAGAAAACAGAGCATGACGTGAAACTCCATCCATTACATGAATGTAGGTAACCACACCTCTTATCAAGCGCTGCATCAAGCTTTAAGCCTGCACACGGATATCAAGTTTACAAAACGTACCATCTTTCCCTTTGAGGACTTTCCCTCTGCTCCTCATCTGCTTGGCAGCCTCCTCGGTCAGGTTTCCAAACACCACAGACACATTGACTCCTGCCTTCTCAAACACCTTTCCATCCTGCATCACACAGCTGATTCCTCCGCCACCTGACACAGAAAGATAAGATAAAATAAGATAAGATAATCCTTTATTAGTCCCGCAGCGGGGGCATTTACAGGATTACAGCAGCAAAGGGGATAGTGGATTTTTTTTTTTTTAAAAACAAGATCAAAATAAGTATTATAAATAAGCAAATGAGCAATAAAAAAACAGTAAAAAAAAGTAGAGAATCCACAGTAACTGAAATATTATATATACAGACAGAAACTATTATAACTATTTTATTGCACAGTGTATTAGTGTATTAGTGTCATGTGGTCTACTGGGAGCAGAGCTGGTTGTGCAAAACACACGATCCCAAAATTGAAGACATTGAATGGAAAGGGAGGTGAGATGGGTTGTTCCATTTACTGACAGATTTATGGCTGAATGTCCCTCACCTTCATTTCTCTTCCACCTGTCCACCTTGAACGTCCCGCCGTCCACCTTCTCCAGGGCGTTGCAGAAGTCAGCCTGCGTCTGCATGATCAACATCTCCATCCTGGTCCTCATCTCCTCTTTCCTCTGCTGCAGCACACCGACGTCGGTCACCGGAGGAGACATGAACCCTCTGCATCTCTCCAAGATATCCCCCTCTTGCTCGGCCACTGGAGATACCTTGGTTGCCATCTCTGCACGCTGGAAGTGGTCTGCATTGGCTAACAACCCCACCACCACCGCCCCCGCTGCTGCTGTGAGTGCTGCGGCTCCAGTGAGCGCCAGGGCTCCGCTCCTGGTTCTCCCGGCTGCAGACCTGCCTGCGGTCCCCTGGGACATGAACCGCACGCTGGAGCCCCTGCAAAACCATCTTGCACCCGGAAGGAGTGTCACTGGCAAATGCAAACCCCGTGAACTAGCCAGCCTCTTTAAATGTGACATGGAGCATCGTCTCGCTGTGGTCTGAGCCGTCTTGTTTAGCGAGCAGAAGACAATCGTGGCCATTTGTAGTAGAGACCTCTGTCCTCTCTGTGTGTCCAGCCCGCTGATAGTT
Organism: Anoplopoma fimbria; assembly: GCF_027596085.1. Taxonomy (NCBI): domain Eukaryota; kingdom Metazoa; phylum Chordata; class Actinopteri; order Perciformes; family Anoplopomatidae; genus Anoplopoma; species Anoplopoma fimbria. Next base: position 18,119,506 of record NC_072456.1, on the reverse strand, counting down.
GTGGACTTTTATCAAAACAATATCACAAGTTGTGCGTGCTTTGAGTCACGTAGTTCTTCGGTAGTGACAGAGGCAACGCGGGAAATGTAGTTCTTTGAAAAGCTCTCCGAGGAGTGAAAGCCTACAATTAACTTCAAGACCCAGAATGCAGTGCGATTTAAAAACGAATGTTGCGTTCAGGGACTCCTCATATGCTCCGTTTTTTGTTTCTTTACTGTTAAAATGAATTAGAGTTAATCTTGTTTGTTTTTCACATCTTTGACTTTCATAATCTTCAAACCAGTGTAGTTACTATACACAGACAGAACTTGAATTAAACTCCAACCAGAATCTCATTAATATATTGTTTTTATTCTATTAACAGTAGGTCCGGAATGAAGTACTGGGGTTGACTGACTTGCACAACTGTCCAATAGTCACGTGTTCTCGTCTGGATCAAACCAGAGCCGTATAAAGAGAGAGTTGCGATCCCAGAAGGTACTTGGCTGGCAATTTACATGCAGATATTGGTAAAAATCGCTGCAAACAGGGATACAGAATTCAATTTTTTGCTTATAAGTAGTCAATAAATCAATCGATTTATAATATTTATAGAGCAACAACATACGTATTTAGACACATCAATTTTGTATTTTCTTTAAGTAAAAATTGGCTAATATTTGAGGATTAGTAAATGTAACAAGTAGAGTTACCTGCCATGTTTACATACAGTACCAGTCAAAAGTTTGGACACACCTCCTCATTCAACTACTTTGAAGAATCTAAAATAAAAAACATATTCTGGTTTGTTGAGCATTTGTTTGTTTACCACATGATTCCATATGTGTTCCTTCATAGTTTGGATGCCTTCAATATTAATCTACAATGTAGAAAAAATAAAAATAAAGAAAAACCATTGAATGAGAAGGTGTGTCCAAACTTTTGACTGGTACTGTATATTACACTTAAGTTCACTTGTTGAATGGAGCAGAGTGAGATTTAGTGGCATCTAGTTGTGAAGTTGCAGAATGCAAGCAACAACATACCCCTCAGTTCACCCCTCTCTTTCCAAGGGTGTTGGAGAACTACGGTGGCCTACCATTAGAGATAGATATCTTTGAATTGTTTTGCTACAAGGTGCTACTCTTATAAACACTCAGTTCTTTTTCATGACCAAATAATTGCTTTTAAAAGCACAAATGTTTAGACAAATAAATTCTTAATAGTATTAGAAATTATTTGAAATTTAGATATAACTAAATATTGTTTGTAGAGCGGTGACAGTAATGTTTACAACAGCAAAGTCTTTATATAAAGTCATTGATATCTCACTGGAAACAAATCCAAAATGTATTGAATGAACGACATTCCTGAGTGAAGTTTTTAGATGATAAAATTGATTAATGAAAGACACAGACATTAGATTGTAAGACATTCCTCCTGTCTTCCTGTCTGCTTTATCTCAGCCAGCAGAGAAGTTTACAAGAACAAACTAAAAATGCTCTAATGCAAGATTTGGTGCTGTACACGTGTAAACATAGCGGATGAGAGACTGCAGATAGAGGTGATTGAATTAGGGGTTGATTTTGTTTCCATGTGCATGCTTGTTGAACAGATGTATTGATAAAGTATGGGCATTTTACTAATGTTTTATTGCACTAACAGTAACGAGTAACACGTTTTCATCAGCTTGAATTATCTTCACTTCACATGGTTCACTTCAGTGTCTCAACCGCAGCCTCTCTGCCTCTGATCTGAATGCTGAATACATAACAATTCTTAGTTTCAGGTCATAATAATTCAGGTCATAATTCAACCTAATGTCACATTTTTGTATAGTGTTAAGGAGAGTTTAGAAGTCTCAAGTGTTTCGAAGTTTCAAAAAATGGCTCAAATGAAATGGCTCTGGGTCAAACAACAATGAGTCTGTCACCTGTTTGTGATAACTTGGTTAAGTTTAATCAATAAAAGACTATTGTAAATGACAGAATATCAGTACATCCTTTGATAATTGTCTCTGTTCTTATCTTAATTCAGCCTTCTTAGCATTGTTCTTTGTTTTGAGTGTTATGTAAGCTGTTTTAAGATTGCATTTTGTCTGCAACAATCTATAACTAGCATTATCTACCATAGAAGTAATAATGCAAGTCTTACTTTCAGGCCTTCATTATTTCACTTCATATTGTGCTTTAGCGGTGCATACTCCAAAACAAATTAGCAATAAATCAAATTACCACAATCAAACTGACATCGAATACATTTCGGATCTTCAAAGCCATTTCTAATATTTATTTATTATATATTTTTTATTTCATGAGGACCCCTGTGTCTAAAATAAAGTTGAACTGAAACTGAGAATGTATTCATAAAACAACATTTTGAGGCTGGAGCATGGGCAGATCAATTTTAAACTGTCAACCTGATTTAGCAGCCATAGTACACTTATATTAATTCTTAATTTCCCATAATACTGTAACTGGCTTTGCTTGTGTTAAAATACACAGAGATCATGCTATTCATACACTATAGCAACCTTTTCAAATGTCCTTGACATTTATTTAAGAAATTTTTTTTCTGAAGGTTCATGGAACAATTTGTCTTGTTTACAGTGTGTTCATGGAGATTTTATTGCTTGCGTTAGAGTTCTGTGTGCGCATGCGCAAGTAGTAAAGCGTGTTGTAGGTCTCTATGGTGACGGGTATATTAAACCTTGTAGGGCTGTAGAGGGACTAGGAGCAGATTATGTGCACAGGTGTTGTTCTGCAGACTACCAGACAGCATGTGGGCCCGTTAGATGGAGCGACAGTCACATTACTTCTCCAGGAATACAACGCAATAACCTGCTGGTGGTGAGTTTACTAACAACCATATTGCCACAATTTGTTAATGCAATTTATTCCCATTTCAAAAAAAGAAGATTGTTATGAATCCTAATTGTGCCTTAAGAGCTCCTGATTCTGTCTCCGTCCTGTTTATTTTTATAAACTATATAAATATAAAAGCTATAAAAATAAACAGGATTATAGTCTATGTTAAACTCCTAAGCCATTGGAAGTGATTCTGAGTCACAACATCAACATAGCTCCTGTAAACATAACCTACATGTCAGCAGAGCAGAGGATATGTTTGTTAGAAATAAAACCACAACAAGAAAAACAGCTTACTGGTAACCTTGTAGTACAGATTTCTGTCCAGTAGGTGGCGACAAATCCCCCCAAAACAAGTAGGTTACAGTTCAGCTCTGTACAATCCATTTATATCTATTGGACATAAAGTGGTGTGAGATGTGTGGGAATTGGTGCCAAAATCAATCAAGAACTCTGCTGCATATGTTGCTGAATATGTTGCTTGTCATTTGATTTGTGTGATGTTGTTTTGATTATCCAAATAGATGGAACCTGAAGGGATACCATGATCTGTATAGTACTCTGCTGTAGGCAAGGCTATTGTATGTCTATTAATATCCTCAGTATCACATGTCATAGGATGTCTATGTCTATGTCTTACCTCTATCACCTAGGTGGCAATAAATAAAACATGATCTGTTATGTCACCATTGTAATGCAATTAACAACATAGTCATATTTCCATATATGTCTTAAATATTATGTTTTATTTGCAGCAGAATATCTACGTTAAAGTGAATGCCGTGTGTGTGATAGTGCACGCCCTGAAATTTGAAGCATTAACATTTCAAAAACTCTCAAAACTGTAGAAATACGGGGTTAAATGGCTATTTAAAACTTATTTTAGTTGTATTATTGATATGAGGAGATGTCAAGAAAGTGTGTGTATATATATCTTGGTAATCCGATCAGTAGATGTTGAGATGTGTCACTCAGGTCTGACTGACTGAGACCCTGCTTCAGGTGTGGCAAGAATCTTGTTTGAATTTTGTCTCTTTTCTTCCAGTGAAGATTATGAGTGAGGTGGTTTGCAAAAAGCCTCAGGAGGAATATGAGGACGACTTTGAGAAGGATCTGGACTGGCTGATCGGAGAGGAAAGCCGTAGTGAAGACCAGGTGATCAATTTATATAAGATCGTTGGACAGAGTGATTTCATCTCCTCTTCTTACTTTCTTGTTTTTATTTTAAATCACACTGCTTCTTTGTTTTATTGTGTGAAACTAAGTTTGTGCTGAACTGGTCCCTGACTTTGCTCTGTAAAAATGTAACAGTGAGTAGTGTTGAGTTACCTGACCTGGTACATATCACTGTATGCATGTGAAACCCACTCGGTTGACATACAGTGACATACTTTCACTGTGCTCCAGCACTAGATGCAATATTGATGAACACACACACATGTCAGTTATCACAACAGCACCTGCTAAGTATTGACGTGGCTCATTCATTTACCTGCAAACCTAATTAATGAATGCATCGTGTCTGCCTTTCCGCCCCACAGGGTCCTGACTTCAATGACATAGAGGCAGAAATTGACAAAGAACTGGAGGAGGATGAGAAACAGAAAGGAAAGAAAAGAAAACCAAAAAGCCACAAGGAGGAGAAGAGAAGCAAGAAAACAGAGGAGCTGGATGAAGATGAGGAGAGGTGGCCTTCACCTATGGAGCCATTGGAGTATGACTCAGACAGAGACAGCCCTAATAAATCATCACCTATAACCCCCCACCTCCAGGGATGGACGACCAGACAGATGAGGAGAAGAAGTACATCCTGGAGAAGATCCAGCAAGCTAATCGAGACTTGCACGACCAAGCAACTCCAGATATGACAAGGCACAGGCGGCTGCATTTTAAAGAAACGCTGGTGGACCTGGTGGTGCCTCCGCTGCAAGATGGAAACGCCGGTGAGGGGGAAGGGGGACAGTGCAACAAGGATTCAGAGGCAGAGGCTGAAGTGTCGGGGAAGCTTTCCCAGCTCAAACTTTCCCCTCGGGAGGAAAGCGTAAGATCTGGCAATGCTGGGGAGACCATTGAGGGAGGGGTAAAGGAGGGTAGAGTCCTTGTAGAAAAGGATGGTAAGTTTGATCTGGTGAGTCTGAAAGAGGTGGAAAGTCAAAGACTTCTCCCTCCCATAGTGAACAACGGCAGTGACTCCCCACGTCATCAGCAGCAGACTGTGAGCTCCAGTAGGACCCACGGGTCCTCCTCGTCTCCTCGTCCTCGTGCCGGCTCTTCCCCCTTCCAGCACGGCATAGATCACCTCCGTGCCCCCAAACCTCCTGCTCAGCCCAGGAACAGGCCCAGCTCAGCCAGCCACAGCCAGAAAGGCAACCAGAGGAGAGGCATCAAGCGGCGGGTGCAGTCGGCCACCGGGACACCCTGCCAGGCCACCTACACCCTTTCCCCCCAGCAGAAAGAGCTGCTGCAGAGGATCCAGGAGAGGAAGGAGAAACTGGCCAGAGAGGTAAGAAAGAAGTGTTATGGAGGTTAATAAAACGTTTTCACATTTCAAAAAAGTCCTTGTTAAAGTGACACATCTATCATTAAAACATTTCCACTTTTGATTCTTGCTGTTCTTGCTAACCTTACGAGGAGGAGCAGAGGAAACAGGAGGAAGAGGAGCAGAAGAGGCAGGAGAATGAGCTGGCGTTTAAGGCCTGGCTGCTGAGGAAGAGAGAGCAGTTTCAGGAGGAGAAAAGGATCCAACGGGCCCAGGAGATGGAGAGGATGAGTTCTAAGGTATGGCCAGAAGGGGGCACACTAATCTGACCAAATATGGCTGTACAGTACTGATATAGCCTTTATACAGTTCAAAGTTTGTATTCATAATCTGAATATGCACAGTAACTGAAGTTATAATGAAAAATGTAGTGGACCAAACAGTAGAATACAATATTGGTTTCCAAAATGTAGTGTAAAATAAAGTATTAGTATAAATACCGGAAAATGAAAATACTCAAGTAAGGTGCAAGTACCGCACAATTGTACTTAAGTAAATGTACTTATTTACATTCCACCAATGCTTGCCACCTAATGTGTAAAATGATGTTTTATGATGTGTTATCTTCAAATAAGCACTACAGTTTTGCTCTTACAAATCTTACAAAGCCAAAAGACACCAACGACTCGGAAGAGTCCTTCCGGCTTTGGCTTCAGAGGAAGCAGGAGCAGCAGCAGAAAGAGAGACAGCTGGTGGAGCTCAAGAGGCTCGAGGAGGACGGTGGTTACCTCCTACGCAGCCGAGAGGAGTGTGAACGTGCCTTTAAACTGTGAGTTCATTTTTACATTTTCATTCACTTAAAGTGTCAAATGACAATGTGTCAATTTTTCACAGTTATATGTCGATATACGTCACTCTTGATGTCGTATCCTCAGATATAAAGAATAATGCTGTGTTTTTTTGAGATATGGTAATAGACATTTAGCCTGTTTGAACATTTACTTAGCATGTTAACAAAGTTAGTTAATTAGTTAGTAACACAGCATTTCCACATGTGAAATTTGCCTTCACATGTTAAATCACATCACATGTTAAATGGTTTTCTCACATTTTTAAATGACATGTTTATCTTAAAATTCACATGTGAGAAGTTAAAGATTTGAAGTGAAACATTTCACATTTTAAGGTTTGCCATCACATGTTAAAAACATGTTTTCTCCTATCAAATATGATTTTTAAGATAATTTCAAATTTGGTTTCAAGTGGGAAATCACAACATAATGGAGGATTGCAATTCAAATGTGCGTATTTAAAAAAAGGGTAAATTCATTCCTGGTCCTCTCCATCCTCCTCCCGTCCTCAGGTGGCTGAAGAGGAAACGGGCGGAGCAGCGAGCGGAGCAACAGGCAGCTCGAGAGCGCTCCCGCAGGTTGGTGCTAGAGGAACGCAACGCACGACGCATGAGGGACCTGCTCTGTTCTGTCAATGAAACCAAACCATTCCGATTCAGCGAACAGCTGGCCTACCACTTCTAAACCAAAAAAAACCCCAACGTGTCTGCTGGATTTACACATCACCTCACATGACCGTCGTCAAAAACCACAGACTGTGCAGCACAAGATTTGTTGTGGATCATAAGACATAGTTTATTCTGTGTTCAGTTGTTGCTTGGGTTTTGTTTGATCACTTCTGTTTCTGTGCTGTGTTAAATCACATTTCTAAAAAGAAAACGTTTACAGCAGTGACCTCAGTGTGATAAAATGTATTGAGTGAATGATTTTTACTGTATTTAACGTTGTCTAGTGGCAAATGCACTTTACTTTAAATGGAGCTCTTCATAGACAACAGGGCTGTGCAGCTCGATTCAAGAGCTGAACCTTTTGTTACTGTTTTCCTTTTTTTTTGTTTGGTTACATAACAACATCCAGAAACTGTAAAGAAATGAAATATATATCTGTAAGAGTAAAAAATGTCTGGCTGTTTAAGATACATAAATCAAACAGAACACAAGTTAGGAAAGGGCGATAAGGAGAAAATCCAATATCACAATATTTATGACTAAATACCTCAATATCGATATTGCGAAGATATTGTAGAGTTAACTATAAGTGCTTTACACAATTACATTTTTGATCAGTAATGACGATATAATGACTGAGTGGGTAAAGTCAAATAATAGAACAATAGCAAGCTAGAGCAGCCTGGGATGTTCAGATAATTCACTTTACTGTAATGCAGCCTTTAAAACAAGTAAAAGACAATACTTATGCCATATTACAATATCCAAAATCTAAGACAATATCTAGTCTCATATCAAGATATGGATATATTGCAATAATTGATCAGTTTCTTCATTTTAAAGCCATTCTTATTTGATACAAAATGAATGATGTTTCATTTTATGACGTTAATAAATTAAGTAAAAATACACCATAAAATATCAATATGGAATTTTATATTTTTAATAGGCATGTACACATACATTTTGGTGTGTTACAGCATTTCAGAATTAAATATCAGTGAAACAAAAGTGGCCAACCTCATAAAACGACAGGCTGAAGGTTCTGGTTAGCAGTTTGAATCTTGATTCTCTCCATTGGATTTACAGTGCACGACTCGGCCTATCATCTGTATCATCAACACAAATATAAAGAAATAAAAGATAGACACAAATACGTATTCCTTGAAACAGGAATGATTGACATCTTTTCTGAAAAAAAAGTTCATATTAAATGCAGACAGTTAGGACAGCAGCTGTCCATTATTAAAAACACATAAATAAAAGTAAAACATAAACACCATGTTCTCAAGTCAGTGAACATGTTTACCAGTATATTTTGCTCTGTGTGCCCAGAAAAGAGGCGAGTGAGTCATCACGCCAACAACAAGAGGACAAGTGGACAAAGTAGTAGAAAGAAGACATTTTCAGTTTCAGACTTGACACACAGAGAAGGACAGAGTGCATGATCATTATGTATTCAGCATATTAGAACATATCTCTTTCTTAAACTATTTGTAAGAGTGCTATTTCAAAACCAGGTACTATTTTAAAAACAGTGCACCGCTTATGTTTAAAATAATTTCTACTAGCACTGTTAATAATAACATATGTAACAGTACCATTTGTGAATTGTTTCGAACTACTGACCACTGAAACTTAGTTATTTTTAATATATGTACTTTTATGAATAAAACCCATTAGATACGTTGTCCAGAACAAGAACAAGCACAACTCAAAGCAAAGCAAAAAAAAAAGTAAATTGCGGTTCTTCTCTTTGCATTCTTCACAGTTCAGTGAGATTACAGATATGATCAGTCTTATATGAAACAGTCTTCTAACCAGGTCAAAAGTGAATTGGATTTTTTTTCTCTACTAGAAGCTGTCACTGGAGGGAAAGACAAAGAACAAAAGATAAACTCAAGTACTTGTGTGTAGAGAAACATTAAAAAAACAACACAAAAAAATGACAATATAATAAATCTTGCACTTCAAACAGTACAAAAATAGAAAAGTTCTGATCCAACGGTCGATTCAATAAATAGTTAAAATATATAGAAGGATTTGATAGAAGGGGGTGGACTGAAGCGGTTTTGCTTCAGCTTCTACAGTTCATCTTTAGGGTTGATGTTGAGTCCTGGACCCAATACAGACTGTGTGTCCAACGCCTGGATCACCTCGTCCGCCTGCAGTCTCTCCTAGGAGAGAAGAAGAAACTAGAATTAAGGCCTTGTATATCTCTGCAAACCGGTCTATTTGAACCAAAATCAGGATGAAATAGAAGCAAAGTGATAATTTCCCCTATGGAAATAATAGTTCTTAAAGTTAAACATTAGTTTACCAGTTCTCTGAAGAGCGGGTCCAGGGTGAACCACATAGCGACAGCACACCTCTGCCCGCTGGTAACGGCCTTCACACCGTGTGGGTTTTCACCTCCTGATGAGAAACCCACCATCCTGCCACATAAGGGCTTCACTGATGCCTGGAGAGGATGGAGGAGACAGAGCAGGAACGAAGGTGAGGTGACAAATTACCATTATTATCTGTTTATATTAATAAGACCAACACATTTACAACAAGCTTGGTTGTTTGAGCTGGCATTTGTCCTGCTGGAGGATCTAAGAGTGTGATCCCAAATGAAAAACTGTTTTTATATTTGTATATTATCTCTGTTATGTTTATATTTGGTTTCTTCTTTCCACCCATATGATGTCAAGAACAATGCTTGTGGCCATAGAGAGTGGGATGAACTTACCCTGAAATGATTAAAAAAAACCCTAATAAATTACCTTTAATATAAGCACATCCACTGCCTTCCTGTGCAGTAAAATATTTTTTACAACAAATCTCACGTCAGGAGAAACCATCTTACCGTAACTGTTTTGGCATCCATTTCTGTGAATATGAACTCCCCTCCTTCAAAATCTCCATTTAGATATAACAGTGCACTAAAAGTAAAAAAAAGAAAGCAAAGGAGAGATCAATACAGACTCAACATTAAATTAAGAGAGAGATAAAGTGACCGTTATTCTTCTTTTACTATGTATCACAGCTGCAGAAAAGTAGGTTTGTTATTTCCAATCGTGTTGCCAACGGGAGCCTCATACCTGTAGTCTCTGTATGTGTACGCTGGTGGTTCCTTCCAGCACTCGTTGGCCTCGGGGTCCAGCAGACAGTTGTCGGCGTGGATGGGATGGCTTAAGTCATTCCTGTGATCCTGCTGGCCTGTGAACAGACAGATTTATTGTAAAAATCTTCTATACTTTTCCCGGGTTTTCCTCCAGGGTTGGTTATTTCTGAGTTTACCACAACCGAATCATGCAGTATATGAACCAGGATCAGTTAATAATCCTACTGTTGGAGTTATTTTCATGACAAATGTTTTGACTGTAATTATTAATGTATATTAAATGAATTTGAGCTAAATCTGAGAGTATCACTTTTATTCTCAATATCAAATTATGGTATATGTGTTTCTGTGGGTGACTGACCTGTGATGGCTGTCCGGCACACCAGGTGTGTGTAGGAGAAGTGCAGGGTGGAGTTGAGCAGGAAGTAAGACTCGATAACCTGTCTCGCTCGCTCACTGATGTCGTAGAACAGGCGAGCGCTCCTCATCGGCACTCTGCCCTCATAGCCGTACTGCAGGGAAGAAGAAAAACCAAAAGGGACACTGTAACAAGTAGAGTCAAACAATAAATCAAGAAAGATACTATTCAGGTAAAAAGGTCCTTTGTGACACAAATCTTCTCTCAAAATGAGTTTTGCACAGACAATATGCCAGGTTCTTGTAACTTGGACAACTATTTGGGCAGATGAGGGATAGAATAATTTGTTTATCTTCAGCGGTTAGCATACCTGCAGGGTTTTGAGTACAGTGGCTCCTTCAAACTTCTCATTGGGAGTGTGTGGAGACATCCTCCCTCTGTAACCATCTCCTGCCATGGTGACAGTCTTGAACACAAGAAAAAAAAAAAAAAAAAGAATTAAGCTTTAAAAGTTAAGATTTAAAAATCATTATGTTATCAATGTTGTGTAATGTGCCTACATGAGCCAGGCGTCGGAGCTCTGAACACTCCTCCTCAGATATAACATGATCCAGTAACACCCGCTGGGTCCCGTTCAAGGCCGCGGAGTTCTGCACCAGCTGCACGTTTTCATACACCAAAGGGCCACCTACACAGATCACACAACAGTATATGTTATCACAGCCATGGTGGTCGGAGAAGATTTAACTGAACACTAATGACTTTCTTTTAGCAGTTTAATTCCTGTTCTGCTTCATCTCAGTGAAGGTTCACCTTCTTTGAGTTGCTGTGGAGCAGCGACAGTGATGTCCTTCTTCTCTGAAATGGGAACATACTCCATCCAGCCGTCTGTGCCGGAGGGAATCCTGGAAGACCAGAGAATGCATTTGTTATAAGGAGGGAAGCAGAAACAAGCAAAAACTGACAAGTTGAATTTGTGAACTTCTCAGCAAAGTTGACTATTTAGACACATCCAGCAGATACAAAGCAACATTATTATTCATTCGGAGTCGTGTTTGAATGAATGTCAGTCTAATATTCATTCTCCTTTCATTCTCTTTCTGTCTCTATCAACTCCAGAGGGATGTATCCATCTTTTAAGCTTCTAAATGCTCCACTGTGTTCACCACTGTGTCTAAGCTAAAAAATCTTTACAGAGTGGATGGAATCTGTAGTGTAGGGTGACAAATCCTTGTGGGTTTGTCAATAAAAGAGATCCCTTTTCACACTACACTTCAGTTGATCCATTGTTACAACAAAATTACTAATATAGCCTCTTTACTTTCTTATATTATATATATTCTTAAATTATTTATATATATATATAAAAATAAAGTTAAACTATAGTAAAATATATATTTTTACTTTTACAGATGCAGATATCTCTTACCTGTTTGAGTCTTCTCTTCCACCTGTGCTGCTCCAGTAATTCTGCAAGAAAGACGAGGAGCAATCTATTACCTGAAATTATTTACTTTCAAAACTCTAATTCAAAACACAAAAGAAGGCACCTGACCAGTGAGACTGATTTTACTGATTTTATAAATGCTGTGTACAAAGACACGTGAAATATGATATCTTTCATTGTGGCCAGCAGGTGTCGCTGTTGGCTGAGAGGACAGTTGTGGCCGGTGGCCGTGCCAGACACCTGTTACTCTGCTGTGAGTCATCAGGCAGCAGGGGCACATTAATGCGTTTACACACCCAGCAGGAGATCTGCTCTGCATCAGACACATGTGGACTGGCTTACAAATAACCCGCCGTCAAATTACACATTACATTTTTCATTTCAGGGGAAAAAGCACGAATTAAAGGGCACTGCTCTGTCAATAAATACTTGTGGTCAGCCTTTAGTTTGAGTTTATAGTGACACATGAACAATGAGCAGGATTTGGGATGTTGTGTATTCTGTTAACTTTAACTCACCCCTTCTGTAAATTCCACACCCATGGTTTTACTGCCAATCAGAAGGAGCTCCAGTTCCTGTTTGTGCCTCCTCAGGTACCATGCAGCTTCCTGGGAACACAAACACAAAAGGTTTACAGTAGACAGTTTTCTGAGTTTTTAAAGGTACATTTAAACACATGCTTTTGTACTTAACATGTGTATAAGAGGGAAATAACTGCAGGAAAGGGAGATAAATATATATTATATCTTTACAGTACTATCATAAAATGTTCCACATTCATGTCAACGATTTAGCAGATTTTTAAATCACTGCATTTTTTTCATACTTACAGTAACAGCAAAGATAAAAGTATTAGTGGCTTAATATTAACCTGTCATGTATCAAAGCGCATCACCATAACTTTTCTAAACTCTTAAAGTGACAGTGTACTCCTGTACACCCTTTCACAGCAAATAAAGGGAACCATAATGAGTCTTTCCCTCGCCTCAGTGCCGGGACTAATGGAGTGTGATGGCCTCTCTCTTCTCTGAGGGAAATTTTCACTACATTTCCTTCCGAGTAAAAACTTGAATGGAAGCAAAAAAATATTCTGTTTCACAAGCCTTGGTTCCTACAGTAACAATAGGTGCTGCTATTGGCTTTGCATTAAGGTGCATTGTGACAAGAGTCACATGATGACAGAAAGTGTGTTGGTATCGATAGGATTTTTGAGGCCAATACTTCTATTGGTACATTTAAGTAAAAAAAGATGTGATTATGATATATTGGTTGATATATATTCATTCGTATAAACACATTATATAACCATTTCCCATTAAATGTGGTTATTAAAGCACTATGACCAAGATTTGTAGTGAGCAGGACATTTTAAGGCGGAAAATTGAACTTCTTAGTGCTCTCTGGTGGTCTTGAATGGAATGGAAACAGCGTTTGTAAAGTAACTTCAAAAGTGCTCAAACGCTAGCACTGTTAGCAGCATTAGCTGCCGGCCGCCGGCTCAGTCGTCACCATAGTGAATCTCATTTTTAGACCCTTTTATTCAGATATTTGCAGCATGCTAATATCAGCGAAAGTTCTAGTTTTCTATTCATAGAGTATATGCAACCGAAAGTTACAGAGTGTGTAAGAGAAGTTTTGTGTGTATACAACTTAGTGTAAATGTGCTATAAGAAGACATACAGTACTGTTTTTTGGTATTTTTGTCCATGTGATAAGTGGAGAGGTGGTTAGCTTCGAGGCCATGATGATGAGTATCATGAAACTTGAGGATCCAGTAGCGTTTTTCTTGTCATGGTTAAAATAAACAGAAGCCCTATTTTCCAGCACCCTTAATACAAATAGCCCTCAAACTGTTCCAGAGACTTCTGCGGGCACTCTGACATGGCTTGTCCTCCTCCTCCACCATTCCTGTAAGCAGGATTCTTTAGCATGGAGGCAGGACGGGCCTGGCTCTCAGATCTAGGATCTGTAAACGAGCTCCCGAAGGCCGTAGGGAGAGAGGGAGCAGAGAGGAGAGGATATCTGTGGGCCAATGACTGTACTGTAAACTGACGGGACTGGAAAAACTTGAGGCCTAGAAAAATGTAAGCTATGAGTAGAAAAACATAAGCATGAGCTGCAACACGTCGGCTTCTCTTTATCTCACACACACACATACGCAATGTCAACCATACACACACACACTCACCCATTCACAGTCCTGCTGGGAGCCTCGCTCGCTATAATGAGTACCAGGCTTTCTAGGAAAAAGAGGTTGTGTAATTGAGACTTAAACAAGGCGCTTCTTGACTTTTCAAAGCAGCTGATCAGAGTTTTAGGGAGAATTAATTCTCGATGCTGAAGTGGCTGATGGGTAGCCAGACTTAGCTGATTTAATTTTCTCTAGTGGGCAGACATTCAGCCTTTAATCAGTCAGAGTGTTATGAATACCAGGGGGCAAGGAAATAATAAGGAGCACAGCCAGAGGAAGAAATATGTTGTCGTAAACACATTGGCGTAGCAAAATGTAGTTAATACTTCCAGCTGGATGAAGAACATATACAAGTGCAAAGCAAACTTCAAGAGGCAATAGCTGCCAAGCAGCGAATAGCAAGCTTATCCAAGAAATACAGCAAATGGCCTGCTGACTCCTGTTTCCCCCTTTTCCTTCAAATCCACACTTTTCCTCTCCAGTTTCTTTCCCTACATTCCCTACAATCCCAAAGTATATCGTTCATCTTACTGTACACTATACTATCCTTAATGATATTTAAAGTTCTCCTAACTATACCATCAACAAAATCTAAGAGAACAAGATTGTATTTCTAAAGGGAAATTTTTTTCCAAGCCAAGTTCTTGTCAACTTTGACAGAGGAGCAAAGAAAACCATCCTGACTGGAAACATTACAAACTGGCATAGGATGTGCATGGCTCAGGACAAAAGAGCTCTGAAGCGCCCAGATCATCATTGGTACGCATCTACCGAGCATCAGTGATATCGGTGAGGTGAGGTGCCTGCGCAGACCCCAAAGGATATTAAAAGACAATACTATTTCCAGTAAAGCCTGTCCACCCTGCTGCCATCTGGCAAGTCATACAAAAGTATCTGTTGTCGAGCCACCAGACTACAGAGCAGCTTCTTTCCTCAGGCTGTTAGACTCCTTAACTCATTCTCTCTACTGCACCATGAAAAGTAGTTTTTTCATACTTTATTCTTTTGTAGCATTAAGGGACTTCTACTTGCATTTCATTGTGCAAACATGTGTTGAATAATAAGAAAAAGTAAACCTTAAACATTTCTAGTTGTGGCATGTCTTTTCTAAATAATTTGAATAATGTCAACCTGTATTGTTTTTAAGTCTTTTAGTTCTGCATGATATTCTTTTTAAACTATTTTTTAGAGAACCTTTTAAACCCCTGGTGTTCCAAAGATTTTAAATTATTATTATTGCTCTCAAATGCCGATTTACTTCCACACTCTAATCTCTTGTTCGTATATTTAGCCAGTCATTGACGCTGTTCCACCTATTCTTTCACAAATACAGCTTTTACATGGACACAATGATCCATCTTTCCTTCAAAATCCTCATGATGCGATTGCCCTTCTAAGTTAATAAAATGTCTGTAACAAAATTAAAAAAATCACAGATAGATTCCCCAAACCCTTCATCCTGGTATAACTATCTTTCACTCTCAGCCTCCAAATCATCTCCCCCTCCCCCAAAAGAAAAGCAGATCCTCACCTCTCTCGGCTTTCCGTCGTGTTCCAGCATCTCTCTGTAGTATTCCACGTTGTCCGTCATGGACTCCTTTCCCTCGTGGAATAACAGGTAGGTCAGAGAGCACTGTAGCGCCTCCTCCAGCCTGTCCACTGCAGAGAGAGACAGAAAGCAGTGTAAGTGGTTTCTCTTTGTGGTTTATACAATTAAAGCAAAAGTGAGGAGTTTCTGACCCCTGGCAGTGCTATGGATCTGTTTACTAACTATTTACAGTCCTGTTCACACTATAAAGCTGATCAACAGAGCAGCCATGGGTTTCTGCTGAGACATCTATCTGGACTGGATGACCAGTGTGTGTGTGTGTGTGTGTGTGTGTGTGTGTGTGTGTGTGTGTGTGTGTGTGTGTGTGTGAAATGTGGAAATGTATCTATCATGGCTGACATTCCCAAACCATTACCACAACTGAGAAAAAGTTGCACTCTGGTTGACATAATGGAAATATTACACCACTGACCCTTGTGAGGAGATGTCAGTGATGAAGTGAGACAAACATACAGCAGGACCGTCCTGTAATGTCTTCCTGAGTTTCAAATACGCAGACACACTTTTATTTATATTCAAACACAGATGCACAAACCCGTTGGTAACCACAAACACACCTTCTGCTCTACACACACAAACACATTCTTTACTAGCTTGTAAAGGTACAGGGTTAATATAAGACTTCCTGTCTTGGCCGAAGCTGAGGCAGCGTATCTACTGCTGTCAGCTGTGTGTTCCCTTGTCAATAAGAGTCGGAGATTTGACCTCAGTCAAACTGAAAAACGTCATTGGGGATTTATTTAGGAAACGTAAGCAGTTAAATCAATCCTGCTGACTGATGGCAAACGTCCACTGTGACAGTGAAATGTGGAGCCAGCGTAAAACGCAGCAGCCCGAAGTGTAAAGTACTAATGATACAGACTTGTGACAGAAAAATGCTGGTACTTGAAATAACAAGAAATAAAATTGCTGCTCTATTTAATCCATGCAAAATTCTGCTAAAATATAAATACAATCTAATTATGCTAGATATAAACGAACTTGGGGCACTGTTTAAAAAGTGAGACGTATTCTTGTATTCCACATATTTAAAACCTGACTGCCAACATGTAAATCATACACTGATTTTGAACTTTAAAAAAAAAATTCAACCTTTCTTAAAATATATCTTGCTCTGCTAAAAAAGAGATTGGTAATACTGAATTTCACTAGCGAATTACACCAGCACTGGCTTTCATCCTCTGCAACTCGCCCAGTGCATTTATTCGTTGTTTCTTGTGAATCCCTTGTGTGAATTTGCACTTATTGAACAGGAGGACTGCTCGTAACAACACATCTAAAGTTCTATATAAAGAGGCCGAATGCAAAAATTGAATGGATATGGCAAAAAAAAATATACCAGCAATAGATAATATTATAATGGGGTTTGATATAAAAAAAAATATATCAAAGAATGTAACTTTAAAACAGAAGCGTATTTGTGATTTCAAAAGCAGTGATACAAACTAAGTCGTGAGCCTTTTCACTTTATAATACAGTAGAATAACTGACTCACTGAGACTCTTCTTATAAACTAAAATCTTTTCAGGCTTCCACAGACTTACAAACACAGACAAGAAGAACGAAAGACAGACAAAAACACACACCCATTACCCGCTGTCAAAACCTGCTCTCAGTGTGTTTGCACAGATCCAATGATCCACTTTCTTTTATTAGAGCCACATGCTTATGAGTCATTAAGTATAATGTAGTGATCTCACAACCACTCAGCACATTGTCTATCCCAACTACTCTTTGTTGTTGTGCCAACACCCTTGTCTAGAAGGGTTTTTCTCTACTTTAACAACAACAGAAGACTTCAGCCTATTCATTCATTCACACACACACACACACACACCGGACACACACACACACACATGGAAACAAACACCTGAGAGCCCCTACATCAGACTGGATACGGCCATATAAAAGATAATGTCATTCTTGTGAAACAATGAGAAACTCTAAACGGGGTGCGGCAAATAGTTGATTGGCCTGGCCCGTCTGTATGTGCACGTATGTGAGTGTGGGACCTATGGGTGTATCCATCTTCTTGATTACACTAAACAAAGTCAGATAGATGTCATGTTCAGGAAGAGTTTTGTTTCAAAAAGGTTTTCTATCAGAAAAATGGTTAGAAATCAAATCAGTATTCAGTAGATCCTGTAAAAGGACTGGATAAGTATTACATTCCTTGAACAACTTACCGTGGAAGTATGCAAACTGAAGGTAGTCGTAGTGCAGAGGCAGGTAGTTCTCCATGGGTGAGAGGCGGCCCGGCCGGGTGGCGAGGTCTCGAACGCACTCGTGTTCACAGTGCAGCACCTGAGTGAAGTGATCTAAAAGAAAAACGGAGGAAAAGATTTGAGGAGAGGATTTAACAGAAAGCATCAGCCGGTTAATCTTGGAATAAACGCTGATCTTTAAAAGGTCCCACATAGTTTCAAACCAGTAAATGTTTTAATCAAACCAGAACAGTGGCCGCCAGCTCCCATTACAGCGTTTATACTTAAGTAACAGTTAGTTTACTGCATGCCTAATGCCACTGGGCCTATTGAGTCAGTTATTAGACTGTGTGGTCTGTTGCAAATTTAAAGCACCATTGCAATATGGTCACTATTCCAGTATGGTCCCATGCCCATAGCCATTAACTCTGCTGAGATCATTGCTGTGATATCAGCTCAGGGTTAAAGGATAACTTGAAATACAGCTGAAAATAATGAATACCTTGTTAGCATTACAATAATAATGGAAACTAATAGCAGCTGATCTCCAGTTCATTATTTAGATTTTATTGTACCACAGACAGACCTGTTTGGCATCAAGGCATCAAAGCCACATCACTTAGCCGATAAAGTGTATTCGTCTGTTGTTTACTATATAGATACACATTGAGCATGAGAGCATCATTACGTTTACCTATGCTGAAAATAACAAGAACTTTGTGTAAAGCAGATATTGAAAGTTGCTCTTAAAGTGCATCAGTTGTGTCTTTTGTTCCCTGTTGTCCCGTTTTAGTGAAGGGTCTGTTATTTGTGGGGGAAAAACCTTGGAGTGAGTACAACTTGAGGAGCTGTATCAAATCAAAAACAGCATGTCCAACATCATGTTATTCCCTTTCGCTGTGAAATAGATCAACTAAATGTTGTTCCCTTTATAACAGTAAAGTGCTTTCAGGTCTTTTCTCTTCCCAGCAGGATCAACAAACAACAGGATTCATCACCACCTGAGGAACGACAGATTTCACGAGGCGCTAAATATTATTTCCTTATGTCGAGCCCCAAGAGAAGAACCATCAGAGTAGATGATAGCATGGTTGTGTGTGTGGGGGATTTTGTTTCGTGAGCGTGAATGTATAGTGAGGTCACTCTTGAGCAGCTGCAGCGCTACTTTCCTCACCAAGACAGCAGAGTTGTGGTCTTTTTCAATCTCTTCAAGAATCTCAGAGGAGCAGAAATATGAAATGTTTTAGCCCAGAATCAAGCAGGACTGTAAAGCAGTTTCTTCATTCAAAAAAAAGAAAAACTCAAACCACTACACTTTCTCTTTTATTTAACTCCAATAACAGATAATATTACTCTTGAAAAAGCCATACGTACATCTTAACACAAATAAACATCATAATCACAGACTCTGTAGGAGTGGTGCTATGGAAAATAATCGCCTGATTTTAAGTAAAACAAAGCTCGGCCAAAACTGATTAGTTGGCTTTTCTGTGTTTATGCAACCCGGCCATACATATTTGAGACAAAGCACACTTGTCAGCAATTAAGCTGCGGCTACTGCACAACACCAGCCTCAACTTCCAGAGAGAGAGGCCTTACTCGTGTGATCAGAACAACCACTGACCAAAGTAGATGTGTATGTATAAAAGTATAATCACGTTATTATGATCTGGTGCTTTGCTGTGGATACAACCTTCCCTCCACATCAAAAACGCCAGATTCTCCGCAGGGAGGTAGTTATTGGCTGCACACCATGTTTTAAACAAGTTAACATAATAACACAGCACATAAAAGTTAGCTTAGTGTTCGTCATCGCCAATTAAAAGTGTATGACTAACACTTGGTGATGCTATAACTCTGAGGCTCCCCTTTTGTAACAGCCAGATGAATGCCAGTGGCTGCTGGGCTGAACTGTAACTGTCTTATAGTGACCTCTGTCGTTGAGCTGCTATGTTGTGTTTAGGCCACAGAGAGCAGCAGCAGAGAGGGAGAGAGAGAGAGGAAACAGAGTATTGGAGACTTGGAGAGGTGCAGTTTTCTAAACCATACCATAGCTGATTAATGCATGTCACCCTCTGTGCAGGCAGACATGTGATTTGTTTTATTTCCTAAGGGTATTAAGCTGCATGTTACTCTAAATAAATAAAACAGTTAACAATTAGCGGTCTACTTTGGTCAAATTCACACCACTGTTGTGTACAAAAATGAACTGAAAGTTGTAACCGAAAGCATGGAGTGTGAATGTAAAAGGGTACCACGTGGTGTGTTCAGGTGTAAGTAGGAAGTTTTAAAAAACAAATTTAAACTTTTCAAATGGTCTTGCATTAACAAGCAATACTGTCAAACAAAGAAAACAAAGAAACTGCAAGAAGCTGAGTTTGTAATAAATAAGCGAAAACACACAAGAATTACTAGAATGTTCCTTAAAGATGAGATGCCAACAAAAGGCCCTCGGGTCGCAGAGAAGAGAAAAAAAAAGTCAGGTTAAAGAGAGACAGAGAAGAAGAGTAGAATTCTCTTAGTGACTAAGTGATGTTTTGGGTGCTCTCAGTCTGTTCTGGCTCTTGTTCAGGCTATTTTTCTATTTGTCTACCAAATCCCAGGACAGTAACTGAAAACAGTTCATGTCAGAGAATATGACTCAACACTTCGCCGCTAACTGGAGCTTGGACCGATCTTCCTTTGAGTTATTTCTTACTGTTATTTTTTACCAGTTAAATTTATTTCTAAGAGACTGCACAATTATTTTACTTGCTGATTTGGAGTTTTCCTCTGGATCTGCATGTTATCTATTGAAAGATTATACTGACAAGTTTGTTAAAACATACAGTGGAAGCTAAATACTCCCAAAATCAATACTTTGATTAGGGCAGTCAGTTGGATCAGCAGGCTCTAGTATGTGCCACGAGTCTTCCACACCATGCCTTAAGATCCTAAGATCCTGAGATCCTAAGTATGGTTTAGTGACTCTAAAGGGTTTGTAATGTGGTCTGGCCTATTAAAGTAATGTCAATGCTCAGATAACTTTTCTAATTTAAACCATAAAGCCCAAAATGTTGAATGTGTGCTCAATTCAAAAGAGCTGGATGCAGTTTTCCAACTAATTTAATAATCCTCAGACCTCAGTGCTGTGGTAAACCATACAACAATGAACAGCTGAAGGGAGTGTGTTCGATAAAATCTTGCAACATATGTGTAGAGGACCAGGGGTCTCATTTATAAAACAGTCTGAAGGATCCACTCTAAATGTTTGAGTATGAGGAAATGGAGGAAATGCACGTACGCCAAAAAATATTCAGATTTATAAAACCTTGCACGTCTGCCAGTGAGCAATTTCCTTTTTATTAATCCCAAATCCACATGTAAATGTGTGCAGCTGGTTCAGCCTCACATCCAACCTTCTACACGCCAACATTCAACCATAAATGGTCAATGCAAAGCACCTTATGAATGTTGATGCCTAGCCTGTTGATCAATTGGTCTGTACGATAAATCACGGCAACTACAGAGAGGAAGAAAACTCGTTCTCTTGTATTTATGTTTACAGCAATCAAACTGATTGCTATCAAAATGATCGTGACAATCAGTGTATCCACCACCCTGGATATCATTAAAAAAAAAAGGCAAGTTTGATAGGTGAACACAATTTATTTATTTATTTACTAATGTTTTCTCCTGACATAATGATTAGGACTGATAATGATGATATGGAGGGATCGTACAAGAACTGTCGTTGGCAGTTTTGGCTCACTAGTACAAGCACTGCTGGTTTAACTGTTTATGATAAAGAGAATATATAAGTGCAGAGTAACTTATGATATGAAGTGAAAATGAATGTGTGACATTTAATTTCTACAGTCTGGCTTCAATTCACAACCTCCCCATCTGTGTCGCCAGTTTCCCTTGTTTCTAAAATGTTTGTACGCATGTGTCAGAGTTTGCGTACTGCTGCGCACATTCTCTCGTCAAGTTTGTTTTTATATATCACAACTTATGCGTGTGAAGTGGCGTATGCATCATTCACGCCCCATACAGTTGGGTACGCTCACATGCTCAGCTAGACATTACTCAACCATATATTAACATATACAAATAGTTGTTTGCTGCTATATTAATGATCTGAATGTTGTATATGGCACCTTTAAACACAGCTGCCTCTTTTATGGATGTTATCCCTCGTCTGCCCTTGGACTCAGTGCCAACTGCCATCTAGTGCCAAGCCACTGCCAGGCAGATTTCATCACCTAGTGAGCATGAAGGGTGTTGTTTGGCCTTGTGTAAGCGTCCCCAAGCTCCATCTCACCACAACAAAGCCCAGCTCGGGCTCAGGGCCATGCAGAACAGTCACGTGTTAGTGGAACTGTCACGACAAGTTGATGAGATGTTTCAAAACTAAACAGTCTAATTTAGTATCAACTAAAAACTGGAATTATGAAACCAATGTCAGAGGGCGGTGTGTCTTAAAATGAACACGAAATATGGTATTTTGGGATCAAAAGAAGTTTCTTAGAAAGCAAAGAACATACAAATAACGTCCTGAAAGTTTGAAATCAAACTGCCAGCATATCAGAATCAATATGTTGTTGTTGTGAATGTAACACAAAGAGGGTGTAAAGAATTTAAACCAGAACCTAAACTAGAAAGGTCTGGTATTAATTGGAATCTTGCAGTATAAATAGTTAATTATCATTATTTCCCCAATTTTGCCATTTGTGAAGAATAAATACAGCTGGTAACAAGAACAAATCATATCCAAAATGCAAATCGTGTCCATATTTATGCTAATGGTACAATAAATTCTTATTATTTCCCTGTTTATTTTCATTATGCAGCTCATGGGCATGTTTTGTGCTGCTTGTGGATACATGCAGGACAGATGCATATCAACAACAGTTTTTTTGTTCATGTACTAACTTGTTCTGATGTCAGCTCTTACCTGATATGAGTTCATGGAGGCTGTAACGGTAGCGGAGGTAGTCGTGGCCCTCAAACCTCTGCGGCCATTGACACAGGGCCCGGCACTCTGAGTCTCCTTTATAGTACTCCACCAAAGCCTCCTCGAACAGAGCGATGGCTCCTTCGTGGTCGCCTTTATCATACAACCTCACTGCTGCAGTAAAGGAACGCTGTGAGGAGAGACGGGGAATCATGATAGTTAGGAATAATGGGATGAGTTTTCATGACCTCCTGTGTTCAGCAAAGCTCTTTATGATACGCCAGTGTGATGAGGTATTTATCTTTGGCAGTTGTATATCAGCGTGTTTGTTCATAAATTCGTTTACAAGTCCTCTGGCACACATCACTTTTCCTGCAGCATTAATGGTCATTTGTTTGGAATAAAAAGAAGAAATGCTGGGTGGGTTGACCTGAACTGTTGCCAGAAAGGATTCCAACTGTCACTTCCTTATGAAAACATTTCTAATAAGATTTATGGTTATGAATTTATGGTCTTTTGGATTGGAAAATAAAGGGAAGTTACAGGCAAACAATAACTTAAATTACCAGTCATGCTTCAAAGTTTAGTTTAGTTAAAGTTGGTATGAATGATGGATTAAAGTAGTGTGTGTAATTTATTATGGGTACGGTATTATAGGAGTTTGATTTAAAGATGAAGAGAGAATAGATGGGAAGAGAAATAAATTAGATTGAAAAAATACTCAGAATTCAGGGCTTCACCGCAACAAGCACTAAAGAGAGTCATTAAACTCAGAGTGCCATTAACACAAAGGCCCTTCATACTGTGACTACAGCTGTACCCCTTTAGTAAAGACATCAAGTTAAAAGACTTAAAGTAGAAAAAGTAGCCAGACATTTCTGCCTGATTTGAAAAAGGATGACAGTAGGTCCCACTATTGATCTGAAACATGCTCAGGTAAGAGTCATGACAAAGAGATAAAACAGGACAACACAAAGTAGAGTGAAAAAGAATGCAAATGTTAACATGTCTCTATGTCCAAATTGGCATTTTAATATTTCCTGGCTTACCTGGTGAGGCCGAGCTTCTCGGTCCACAAAGTGCTCCTCCTCAACGCCCTGCAGGTCTTTGTACTGCTCCAGGTTCTGACCCATCTCCACATGTTCTGGGTTGGCCTGGAAATAAGTGTGAGCCGCCGCCGCTGCCTTGTCAGGCTGCTTCAACTAAAGAGGGAAAGAGAAAGAATGAGCAATGTTTTAAATTAATTACAGTAATAGACCTGTATAGGCACAAATTCAATTGTGTGGTTGTTAAAATAAAATAGGAACGATTGATTCTGTTAATATCCTTTTTTTAAATATGTGAAACCGTATTTAAACTCAAGTGCTTTTTGAAAATTTGAAAAAACAGAGCGACAATTTGCAGGCGTTCTTGCAAACGCTTCCTATAAATCAATTCTTGGCAAGTAATTTGGAATCCACTTGAAATAAGTAATATTTCTGAATCGTCAGAAAACAAAAGAACTGACACACTGTTCCCATCCACATCACATCATTAGAGAGAGATATCATTATAACAGTTTAATATTCCTGCAGCTATTATGACGAATGAGGTCCCTGCTCTCTAATATATGAACTTGATTGATGTTGGGAGTGTTTGTGTAAAATATTTCCCGCAGGCACAACATCCTCTTCCTAAGAAAAGTATCAAACATAAACACATGAGAAAAGAGGCAGTTTAGTGTTGCTGTCAAGATAAGAGAAACACTGAGTGGCAGGGAAATGTTGATGTGTGTTTGTGAGTGATACTGATACAGTGCAGACGAAGGCTTAAAAATTAAAAGTATGAGAGGCAGCAGCTGTAATACATCAGCTGGTTGACTGATAAACTAAACTAAGCACATCAAAACATTACCAAAGGACTTCAGAATTAAAACAGTAGAATATGTTGTGAAAGATAAGAAGCAAATAGGCCTTTATCTTACTTTTTATTTTTAAAGAATTTTCCTTTAATCTGCCAATTATTTTTCTCAATTAATCTTTTTTTGTCAATAAAATGTCAGAAAATAGTAAAAGAAAATTGTTGTCCAAAACCCAAATATATGCAGCTTAAAATGATGAGACAATCCGCTCCTTTTCATAATGCTTGAATCAACTAATAAAATAAATAGTTGTTAATTCATTTATTTTGATCAACTCATGAATCAATCGAGTAATATTTTTCAGAATGTGTGTCTGTCTGAAAAAAAAAATAGTGTATAAAGTTGTTTTTTTTCAACAAAAAAAACCAAAGCTCATTTCAGAGATCCCAGATGTCTTGTGCAAGCTAGTTTCTTGTAGCTTTATGATACTCTTATCCCTAAAAAACTTGTCATTTCGGAAGATCTCGGACAGCAGAACATGCCTGGTCCTTATCAGATAAAATCCTTGTCATGCTTAAGCCTCAACATGGTTCGCCTTACACAACAGAGCCTTATACAATAGCCCTTCACTGCACAGGTCCATGAACTCAACATAGCAAAAGAGAGAAAAACAGTTCGCATACATGCTAACAATTGTAGCATTCAATCTGCTATTTCTTATTTTTCCATGATAGTATACAGTACTAGCAACAAAGCAAGAAACTAATCATCAATCCTTTATAAAAAGCAGCATTATGGTAAATGGACTCGCATTTGTATAGGGCCGTTCTAGTCTGTCGACAACTCAAAGCGCTTTACACTACATGTCATTCACCACGTCGCAGAAAATTGGTGGTTTAGTGTCGTGCCCAAGGACACATCCACATGGACTAGAGGAGCCGGGGATCAAAGCACCAATATTCTGATTGAGGGATGACCCGCTCTACCGTCTGGGCCACAAAACGTGAGTCAAGCAGGAAACAGAAGGAGGATGACATGCTGAGGAAATAAAAGATAGATTTGGAGAGGTGAAAACAGACAAGGTTGGAGACAGAGCTTACTCTCTTCTGAAGGATTTAATATCTCTTGCAGCAACATGATCTAAGCCACAGTATCTCAGAGACACCTGACTGCCTTTGTTTATGTCCTTCATGTTCCCAACAGGTGCTAATGTAATACGAATCCCAGTGTTTCACAGTTGAGAAGGTCAGTCTGGCACAGCTGCCAAAAACACAACTGGCTGACAGCCTTCTGTTTTGCCACTCAGCACTGATTCAGGTTTGCCAGGAAAGACATTTGTTGTGATGAAAACCTTTGTTCTTTTTGCTTGGCGGTCATGGAGTGAATGAGAAATATAAAGCTTGGGAATTCCCACATTTATAAAAGGTTTGGAAAAATATGTGGGTCATGAGCAGAATGACCTTTTCTGCATACAGCTAAAATGTAGAGACCCACGTAGATACAAAAACAAAGTGCTTTGTGTTTCCACAAAGCATGCACAATACTTCATAAAACAAAACACTGATCCGATTGAAGAAGCAGAAATTCTTTTTCCCACAAACAACCCACTCCTTTATAAAGAATGACTCTTTAATGTGGTAGCAGAAGAGGTGGGAGACAAAAGCCTAGCTGGACATGCTTGGTTCTCCGTAAAAGGGATAAAAAAGGTTGAGGTGGCGTTGAATGCATACCTCGTCAGATCAACCGGCTGAGGCCACAGGGAGACAGAACTTGACGATTAGTGTCGTTGAGTGGCACACATTAGGTCTTCTTGTGTATTCATGTGCACTGAATTACCGGTTTTATGAAATACTGTATGTGACAGCTAAAGAACAACTCAAATACTTAATAAGAGCAAGGACAGAGTTCAGATAGAAATTACAATTACAGTTGTTACTTGCAGTTGTATGCCTCCGCCAACCGGTCAAGGTGCAGTTTCCATCCATTTCTGTCCAAAATGTCATGACTTCATCATTTTATCCTATTAGAACTTTGTCTGAAATTGTCTCAATTAGCATATTGCTGCTTGAGTTATGGCCAAAAAGTGTTTTTGGACCTTTGACCAGCAAACTCTAGTCAGTTCATCGTTGTGTTAAGGTGGACAATTGCCCCAAATGTTTGAAGAAATGACCTCTTAGATCCTTGAGAAATCACGTTCACGAGAATGGACGGGACAGACAACCTGAAAACATAATGCCTGCGGCCACGGCTTTCATCAGCGCGGAGGCATATAAACCTTAAGTTTACTTGACAAATAAGCATATAAATTATAACATTACATCCAGAATGATGTATCAAGCATGTTGTGTTTCTTATTCACATTGGTCAACGTCCCAACACAGAATATGTGATCGCATGCCATTTCCAGTGCAAAATATATCAATTAGAGATCAATATTCAGATTATCATATTGCAGCAAATTAATGACAGACATGTACAGAACAAATAGCTGCATATGCATATTCAAAAGGAAATGCTCCAAGTTAAAACCAATTTTCTGACTGAGTTCTTGTGAAATATGCAGATGTAAACCACTTCTGTGGAACCAACTTCCAGTTATAGTCCGGAGGGAAGACACACTCACCACATTTAGGAGTAGGTTTAAGACTTTCTTTTTTGATAACGCTTATAGTTAAGGCTGACCAAAGTTTGCCTTGGACTAGCCCCTTGATATGCTGCTATGGGCCTAGACTGCCGGGGGACTACCTAGGATACACTGAGCTCCTTTCTCTTCTTCTCTCTCTCAGTCTATATGAATTCATGTCCCATTAATGCACATTACTAACTTTTTCTTCTTCCCCGGAGTCTATTTTATTCGTGTCTTTAGTCACATTAATTTCATTATTATCCATTGCTGCTTTTATTACTAGAAATCTTAATTTTTCCATCATTATTCTGCTTATTTCTCTCATTATATGAATAATTTATATCATATGCATTTAATGTGTTGTAACTCTTTTATGTTGTTCATTCTGTACACGTGACATCTATTGCACTGTCTATCCTTGGACAGGGATACCTCCTCTGTGGCTCCCCTAAGGTTTCTTCCTTTTGTTCTCCCAGTTAAAGATTTTTTTGGGGGGGGGAGTTTTTCCTGTGAGGGTCCTAGGACAGAGGATGTCTTATGTGTACAGATTGCAAAGCCCTCTGAGGCAAATTTGTGATTTTGGGCTATACAAAATAAATGTAATGTAATTGAATAGAAACAGACTGTGCATTGAGGAAAGATGAGTAAACCCAAAACTCTGTTGCAACATAACTGAGCTAAAAATGTGGAATGCATTAATCGCTGATGAAATCAGTGGAAGTGTATCTTGGGTTGGAATTTTTTTCCTCTAACTGATGGCGCAACCTCAAGCACAAATCATGTGTCTTCTGCTGCTGCATTCCTGAAAAAGGTTCCCCAAGGTTATTCAGAGAGAACATCCTCCTTAAAGACACTATTGTCAACTTTTTAATCATCTGCTGATACGTTTAGTCCAGACTCCCACAGACTTAACAGCAAAGATACAGCCGTTGTGGTTTACAAATGAGTGAAGAGGTGAGGGGGAAGTTAGTCTGCACTCACCTGCCTCCACCTCCTCTGACCCCAGGCTGCCCTCAGCCCCTCTGGGTCAACCTGGCTCCGGCCAGTTTAATGGAGGAAGAGGGGAATTACTCCATAGTACACCACCCCAGCACAAACACAGCTGTGGTTGGCCACAGCCAGATCTATTGTCCCAAGACTTCACATCCCAAAACCTGAGGAAGCCTTGAAAATGTAGAGGCTCACTGTGTTATTCCTCTTCTATCATGAGGTTTTCACAGTCATGGCTAACATTATTACTAATGGACTCTGTATTTTTAAAGGAACAAAAATATCAAGTTGTGCCAAGACAAAACTTTCAATTTCCATTTGACAAGTAAAAACCTGTCCAGGAGTTATCTGGAACAGTTAGGCAGAAGAAGATAAAAAAAACGGATCTACTGTGTTTTTTAGTGCAACTGAACAACACCTGAATTCACACATACAAGTGCTCACCAATATTTTATGGAGACAGATAATTCAACATACACAAGGATTTCTTGGAGTCTAAGCACTGTATCAAATTGTCAAAAACAGTCCAAGCTTGGAGATACTAAATTGAAAACACATGATAATTTATCAACCAGAGCAGAGTAAAAGGTGGAAACACCCCCTCAGGATGACGGAGCGGACATCAATCATGGGTTTAAAGCGAGATTGCCATTACTCTGAAAAGTGTCATGGAAAACAAAACAGCCTAGAAACAGCAGTGTATAGGTAAATCAAAAAGTCTTGTTATTCCTATGTCAGCCACAGAGGAGAAATGGATGCTAGGGAAGTAAGTTGTTTTCTGTGAAATCCTTTGCCATTATTAGCCATTGTGCTGCTTCTCTCCATAGGAGTGAGAGGCTGGGATGAAATTAATATATAGTGGTTCAAATGATTTTCGACTTGCACGTCACTTTGCTCCAAAAAATGTTAGCAATAGCACTACACAACAGCATTATTTGATCCCAACTCTATCAGTGAATTCTGAAATTGAACTGGACAATATTTAAAAGCACCAATGCTAAAACTTGATTTAAAGCAAACCTTGTGTACATCTTGTACCACATTAGTACATTTTTCCTCTCACATGATTGTCAAAGGAGCACCTGCAGAGGTGAATAACACCCGCTCAGTCTGAGCCCTCAGTTTGCCCTCCACACTAAACAGCGGCCTGTGTTAGAGCTGCTGGACCGCCCTGCCGCCTCGCCCTGCACCTAGGGATGTGCTCTTGATGTGGGCACTGAGGAGTGCCAAGCCAAATGTTCATTTGCATGCTTTTCTCCTCTGGGCCTCCTGCTTGATTCACAGGTATGTAAATAAACTTGGACTGGCGCCAGACATGCAGGGATGAAGTTGTGGCAAATAGCACGTACCTTAATGCCACAGAAAAAGTCGGGAAACAGTTACACTGATGGCTTATCAGAAGCAGACTTACCACACGCAAAATGAGAGAGGAGCTGGCAACAAGTGGTCAGCGAGTGACAAACTTGGCAGTCGCTGAATCGTCCTGTATATTTGAGAGACAAGTTGTTTCAAAGAGTTCCTACAGGTAAGGAAACTCCTGTGAAGATGATAGAGGTCAGTGTAACACTGGACACAAGTTCAGCTGCAATAAAACACTAGACATCCATGTGCAGTCGGGATGTCAATGTTAAAGAGTGTCCTTTAGAGACCCTAACTTTCTGATGTAGGATTTGGAGAGGGAGCTACGTCTGACAATTTTGTAACAGACAATGTGAAATACAGACTCACTTTCCGCTGTGAACAGCCAGATGTGCAGAGGTAAGAAAGGAGTCAGGGTTCTGTTAAGCTTTTTCAAATTGTTACAAAACTATTTCTGTCGCTTTTTTGGTCACAACAATATAAATACCTTCCAAAAAAGACTGAAAACTTGTGCTTTAAATTCCATATTCTCCATTATGGCTCCATTATGGCTATTTAAACTTTTGCCTTCCCACACAGTTAAAGAATATGTTCTACAAACAATTAAGTTTTGATACCATACCTTAAGCCAGTGTTCAAACTAATGAAAAAAAAACCTGATTCTCTTCACTGAAACCACTGTATTGATACACTGTGGGTGTCAAGGCAGAGGGCTTCAGCAAAAAGAGTACAACTTGGATTACCTTTTGCTGCGAGGCAATGCAAAGTCATCTGACAATTCAATGCACTTACCAATTAAATGTGTACAAGCGCACTATCCAGGTAAATTACTTATTCACTTGACCTCATGATTATTAGTATAACATCAGAGTTTTAGCATCTGATAAGCCTTAAAACACATTGATGTATTACTCAAATTGGACTTCCTGGATCACATTTCATCTTCTTCTACCTGTAAGAATGCACGAACACCATTTAAGCCAGTTTCAGTCTGAACTTCACTTAATTGCTAATTGCTTACATCTTACAGAAACCATTTAGCCTGCTAAATCTTGACTGACCCTTCCTGAAAAGGGTCATTAAACCATTACTGGCTTCTGGCTTAACTACAATACAGTATGGCACCACTTTACATTGAATGCATTCCAGCTGAAACATCTGTGAGCATGATAACTGCATCCTTGTTCAGCCAATAATGGTTTTAAGGCCAGTAAAGTGAGAGAGGTGGTGTCTGCTTTAGACAGTTCAATGTGTTACAGCTGCGGAGGAACTGTCACGTTATCAGACATACAACAAAATAAATGTTTACAGCTTAACCTGAGCTTGTAAAAACTGTGGAAGGAAAGGGATGGAAAGAAAATAAAGCTGGTCCTTAAAAAACATTAAGGAGGAACTCTGATCTGTAGTGAAAAGTAGACAGATAATAACTGCCAGGAGTTCCTACCGATCTAAATCTATGGACTTATAAACACAAGGAAAGACATCTTTTCTGCACAGCTGGGCCCTAAACATCCCAGCCATCTGTCTGAGGAGCGCCGAGTCTGTTTGTACCTATCCAGGGAGTGTTTTAATGGGAATAAAATGTACTCCTGTATAAACACAGTAGTAATTTTCCTGACCAGACCAAATGCAAAGTTTACTGTCACTAAACCAATATTTGTGTCTCAAGGGGGAGGGTTTCAGACTATTTGTCATAAAGGTATTATCCCCCAAACAATCAAGTAAACGATATAACTGTTATGTCTGTTCTTGCGGCAAAGACAGATAAAGGCCAACACTTAAGCGGTTTGGACACAACATTAGGGGGAAATTTATGATAAGAGAAGAAAGTTCATATTTGATTTGATCTAATCGCGACAGGAAATACATTTAGTTGTGGGTTGTTTCTTCTTGCTGTGCTGTAAGTTTGTTAGAGGAGCTGGCTGTCAATATTTAACACTTCATTAGTACCACTTGATCTGTGTCTGCAGCAATGACTACTGACAACAGTCAAGTATTGAGGGCTTTTTAGAGTTCTTGTTCAGCTGCTTGTGTTTGGACAAAATTTAAAGATTGAGTAGTTTGGCTTTATCAAATGACAAAAAAAAGGTTTTATTTCTCAAAGTATAAAAAAAATACTGTTTTGATATTGATGCTGAAATCCATGTTATCTTATTCATTAGATCTGCAAGGATTAAAATAATATCACTCAGCAACTACTTATTCAAGCAAAAACATTGTAAGCGCTGCTTTTCTTGGTCTGTGTGCATTTTTCACTCTTTCTGATGGTTTACAGAAGAATACAGATTATAGAAATTAATACACAGAATAATCGATTAAAAAAAACAAAAAATATTTTTTGTATCAACAATTGAGAGGTCCATTTAATTAATGAGTTTCAACCTTGAGAAAACATATGGCTCTTTAAGAGGCCGCCACTTTGATTTGAGCATCTGGATGGAAAGAAGATCGAGAACATTTCACAATACTTCATACTTAAATCATTAACATGTGGGTGTCGGATGGGGGTTACTTTTGCCTGGCGAGGAACGCTGCAAAGGCCCCCTGACTCTATCAAACAGAGCTCATTATTGCCAGGGATTGCTGCAGCAGCTATGCTGAGGGGAAGGTATTGGCACCAACGCCTGGCATGAGTAGCTCACTGTAGGAAAGTTAGTCTATATGGCTTATTACTTCCCCATGAGGCGAGCGCCTCACTTCCTTCCACTCTGGATCGTTTCAAAGGCACACAGCGAGCACTTTGATTGACGATTCAAGGAACTTCAGAAATTCCTGGAAGTCTGGAAAACAACTTATTTACAGTTTACACTGGAAGATCCCCTTCTGTAAGACAATATGTAGACCCCCTATCCAATCAGACGTAGGTTTGACAAGATGAAGGAGTGGACGTTGTGGTGGACACACATACGTGGACACTTGAGCACTGAACTCCAAGGAGGCAACGGGTGCTCATGATGTATGTGTGACGCTAATTGGACAGGAAAACAGACTCCACAAATTAACCTCTCCATTATGCACCCTTAAGTCTTTCGTCTCATTAACCCGATGGCTTTCATGGGCAAAAAAGCTGCTTCAGCGCATGCTTACTGTACACACAGGCCACATAATGTCTTTACTGTACACTGGAGGTGTGAATTAGTCGCTTGATAATCTCAGCTAAATGAACTAGACAAGGGTTTGTTTTTGCTCTGCTGCTTAATCAAACAACACTTTAACACAAGACCTGGACTGTCACTCAGACTTTTGCCGTGCAAGTCAGGAAACCAGCCGGCTTGGCAGCGTGTACATTACATGCAACATGGCTAACATGTTAGCATAAAAAATAATAGTGATGTCATAGGTAAAGGTTGTCCACCTTGATGTCCTCCCTCCCTCTCCATCACACCACCCCTCTTTCTCTCATCCTGACGGCTCAGCACAGTGGCCTCTTTCTGCCTGTCCTCGCCCCACCCAGGGCCTGAGCGTGTTCCTCCTATAAGGTCATGTCAAAGGAATGCCTTAAAAAAGCCTCACCACTGTCGCTCCTAAAAAGCCTCTTTCATTACCCCGTGATAGACACAGGAGGCATGACGGCGCTCGCTCTTTCCTTCACCGGCCTCCATCCGTCATCCGTCTTAAAAGTCCCCGGCAGGCAGAGACTTTACATCTAAAAGAAAGCAGTGGTAGACCAATAATAATGACACTGTACATTGGAGCAAACCTTGGCTTTGGCTTCGTTTTGCGTGCTTATGTTCTGAAGCTCATGGCTTTGATTAGAGGGGAAAATGAGTGAACATACTTGACCACAGGGGCCTGAACGCATAGGGGTGCCCAGAATGTGGAACAGGCGCTCAGGATCCAGAATCCATACGTTTTCAAAACACAGTTCATGTCCATTATGAGCTAATCTGGATCAGGCAACTTGAACTGTTGTATGTACATCTGTAGTTGTGTCTGCCCCGTGGCTGATATCATTTTAATGGAGAGGGAAATTACTGCTTCCATTATCCTCTCCGTCCCCAGTTAGGCTTTGTGGGAGTTTTACACAGAGACTTCACAACCTTTTTCTCTGAGCTATCCTGAGGCCACCGGACACCACACAGGCTACTGCATCCTTAGTCAACCGTCACCCTCTTTCCCATGTCTGATCTCGCTTCCTGGGCAGTTTCAAGACAAGGCCAGCTTTGTGTGGAAATCTCAAAAACACAAGGTGTGTACATTTTAAGTAGTGCAGACGGGACGGAAAATCACCCATAATGTCTTCCTCCTCCCCTGCCGCCCACATGCCCTCCTCCCGACACCTCTCTCACGTTCCCTCCTGCCCAAAAATACAGTAACACACACACTCTTTTCTCTCAGAAAACTTCTAAAAAAAGCTGCATACGCCCATTAACCTACGGCTTATTTTTACCCTACAATCCTCTGATCTCACACTCCACCAGTTTCCACTCACATAAAGGTGCCTTTTTCAAGACTGGAAAAACACACTGTGACTGGTCCGAGAAATCTGAAACAGTTGTGTTTTGTCTCTCTAACTTTAGCTTTGGTTGAGGATGTGGTGTGTGTATCAAAGGTGTATACAGGCTGGAACTTGAGCCCACACATGGGATACCTCAGATACTAGCAGTCAGCTTTTCATCAGAAATATCAACTGTGGTGCAATAGCTTAAAGGAATAGTTCGCCATTTTGAGAAATACACATATTTTTCTTTCTTGCTGATAGTTACAGTATGTCTACACACATTTCGGCCTCCTCTGTGTAAATTTTTTCGTCAAGGCACTTAGTGTCGTTGCCAATCTTGTCATTGTTCCCTTGATAAGGGTTGGAGTTTGTAAACTCAACAGAGGTTACAGTGCCACACAGTTCTAGTGGTTTATAAGTGATAATATTTGTATGGTTTTTTTCCAGGAAAATCCTACTCTCTATGCCTTTAAATCCAAATAATATCATGTTTGTTTCTTTTTTTACATTTTGTTTTTCTGAACGTGACATTGCTTCTCAGTGGACATATATGTTCCACCCCAAATCTGTAGAAGAATAGAAGAAACACACGTCCCGAATAACACCCGTTTACATATGTGCAGCCGGAGAAGCATAATTCCATCATAACTCTCAGCAAGATAGCGAATAAGCATACTTCACAAAATGTCAAATTATTCCTTTCACATTTTTGTCTCAAAGGTCGCCACTATCTCAGAGTGGGTAACACGAGACCAAACCACTTCAGAAATTTTGTAAACCTTCTGAGGGGATGATTTCCCATCCGAGAGAAACATTATGAGGCACAGCACATTTGAGGGACACATTTACAAGCACGCCACTCAGGGACAGGGGTCAAAGGTCACCCTCTCACATGAGCGTTCTGCTTTTCCACTGAGCCTGTAAAGCCATTGGGCTGGAAAAAAAGAGAAAAGGTCAGCATGATGTGGTGTTTAAGTGTTAAATTTAAAGCAGACAAATGTTAAGTTCAAACACAACAACGGTTTCAAAAAGAACAAAGGAGGACGCTATGAGGAGCTGTGCGTAGTGTGTGTGTGTGTGTGTGTGTGTGTGTGGGGCAATGAGTATGTGTGCCCCAGCAGACAATGCCAGCATTCATCCAGCCACTCACTTCTCACTCTGCCTGGCCCCCGCATACCCCAGAGAAATATAAAATATATTTGTTCATGTTGAAATCAATCTTGTATTGTAGCAATGAGCCGCTTTTAAAGACAAATGCCATTACACAACGCCCACGACCCTCAACTTCAGCTGAGAGACTGAAATGCATCTGAGAACCAATGACGGGTGCAAAGACCACTAATATTTCAAACTGTCACAGGGGAGTTATATATTTAGAAACTATTGGCAGCCATTAAACATGTGTCCTTGTATTAAAACAAATCTACATAAACAGTTCTTTTTGCATGAAAGTGAGCACTTACAAGCAACTTTCCATGCTTCTAAGAATTGTTAATCATCATAGTTGATGATGAGTGAGTTGGCTATCATGACAGAAACATCATCTTAAAGACTTAAACCCCTGAGTGTCAGAAGATTTTCCCCACAGATTAGAGTATTACAGGTTCAAGTGCCCTGAAGGAGTATTTCCTGGTTAAGCCTCCCCCCACTGCTGAAGTAATGGATACACCTTTTTCTGGAGGCTAAATCAAACAATGACAGAACGGTCCTGTCCAATGTTTCATCGTAACATCAGCCCATCAATCAGGCC
Source organism: Anoplopoma fimbria (assembly GCF_027596085.1). Taxonomy (NCBI): domain Eukaryota; kingdom Metazoa; phylum Chordata; class Actinopteri; order Perciformes; family Anoplopomatidae; genus Anoplopoma; species Anoplopoma fimbria. Next base: position 18,083,802 of record NC_072456.1, on the reverse strand, counting down.
GCCAAACCCCAAGCCCTGGAAAAAGAAAAAACCTCCCCCAGCGCACTTCAGATAATTGTAGGGAAAAGGTGAAGAAATGGCCAAGAGAGTAAGCAAAAACAGTCAAGCCTGCATGGTTTAAGGATTACCTAAAGGAGAGAAGAATACGCCTCCTTCAATCTCTTCCTATAGCTGCTGGTGGTATGCGAGCTGAGACTAAGCTCCCCAGATCCACAGCAGAGTATGAAGGCTAAAATGATAACCAGACAGACCAGTAGTCCATTACACAAAGCCTCTCTCAGCATCACAGAGAGCCAGTTCAAGTGTTTCTAATGATAAAATGGTCCTGTAACGGCTTTCTTGCCTATGAAATAAACCTCTAAGGCACTGAACAGTTAAGATGGTGTGGGGTTTACAGTAAGTGTCTTTCCCTTTTGTTACCTCCTGAAGTTACACAGTTTCGTTCCCCTGCAGATATCTCCGCAACAGGGGATGCAACCAAATCCAGGATAGGCTCCCTGCAGGTTTGAACAAACAGACGTTATTGGTGGGAGAAAGGGGAGAAGAGCTTAGTGCCCAACTGAAAAGAAGACGCAAGAAATGCGGACTCAGGTTGGTTGTGGAGGCAAAACAATCCAGCTCAGAAGACATAAGTATTCTGGCTTTTGTTTCTTGTCGAAGTAGACCATTCTCTTCCTACAGCAAAATCAATGTCTGCTGGTCGTTTGCATTGTTTCACTGATGAGGAGGGAGGCATCATCACCCGCTGAGGGCTGAGGTCAGGTATTTAGGTTGTTTTCATTACAGAGCCAATCCAACATCTTATTTAAGACTGGCCTCTGGCTTCTCATAAATCTTGGACAATAGTGGGAGGCTTTCTGTGTTGTATTGCCAATAAAGAAAAAAAAAAAAGCAGCTAAAACAACAACAACAAAAACATTAAGACCTGTGTCAAGGGAATGGAGAAATATAGTCTCTGTTATAAAGAAAAACAAATCCCTGCGCAGTAAATTCAGTAAGGCCATTAAAGAATGTAAGAATGAAAACATCGATATAAAGTAAGAACAAAGTGTTGGGTGTAAGTTGCGCTGACAGTCTTGAGCCATTATTGTGGAAAGAATAAATTCTTGACATAGTTGGAAACCCAAGCAACAACCGAGAAATGATATACAACTATAAAAGACATTTGCACGAATGTGTGCACAAACACTCACACACACTTTTACATTCACCCACTGGGAGATCTTGGCGCAGACAGCGTTCAAGTGACAGCAACAATAACTTTGATTTATTGCGAGTGCATTTTAACAGTCGAACCTAACTCATAATGAGATGATACAGAAAGCAAATGAGTTTTCGGTGGAAGTGTTGGGAGAAAAAAAAAGCTGACAAGACCTCATTTCGGACTTTTTCGCAGCCTGTCATCACTTCCCTCTGGGGCCGCGCTGCTGTGTCAGGGTCTCAACACACCCATTAATTTCATCTGTTTTTTGAACACACACTCGCTGTGAGTGTGTGGATACGTGTGAAAAAAACCAAACTTGTGAATTTGTTTGCATGTGTGAGGGGCCATGTCTGTCGGCTGGTGTGTGAGCGGGTGGCCATAAGTCTTCTATACGACTGCATCCACACATGGGAACAGTTACTGCAGAGATGTGACACTGTTCACTTGTAGAAAGAAAAAAAAAAAGTGTGAATACATAAAACAAGTGAAAAAGGCCTCAATTTGGCAACTTATTGCACACAAATTCAGGTTTTTCACAAATAGCTTAGAAATGTTCTTGGAAATATCTCGAGAACCGCTCATACGATTCAACTTCTCACTTGGCTTCCAATCCATGGAATTCTTGGTCGAATTTGGTGCAATTTCGACTTGTGACACGTTTAATATTACTACAAATATTATACAAACTTTGAATAAATTAGCCAGCAGCGCTCTGTGTACCAGCGGGGTTTAGCTTCAGGGCTCTGAAGACTGCAGCGGAGCTTTACAGGCCACGCCGCCCATTGACTGCAGTTCACTTTTGCTTCTGGATGCTGGATACACTAACGTTACAGCCAAACTCTTATTCACTTCAGGGCAGCCTTAACCAGGACTGGAAGCCAAGCAATCGGCCCGCTCCAAGGGGCACACGTTTTGAAATGACCAGCAAAAAACAGGCACGACCCCGACAAAGCTATTAGCAGCATTACCAGGAGCCAATCAATAGGCCAGTACAAAACAGGCATGCTCTCTGAATTGGTACGAATCAAATGGCATTGCACTGGTAATAATAAAGCTGGATTCTCTGAATATTGGAGGGACCTTTACGCATACTTCAGACCTTGTACATACTTGTTTATAGACAGGTTTGGATACCATTATATAGTGAAGAGGAACCATAAGATGTAATCTTATAAGGAAAGATAGTTTATTTAGGTTGTTTGCTTTACTAATTTATATAATTTTTTGCAGTCTACAAATAGCCAAAGTCGCTTTTACTGAAGTCACTTTAATTCATTACATATGAGTGCTGCATTTGTTTCCAATTCTTTTTATTTATATTCAAGTTTTCCAGGTTCCCCTCAAGCTATTATCCACCACATGACATAAATCCTCTTATTTCTATGTGAGATATCTTACTTCTGAATAAGTTAACCTTCTTTTCAGCTTAACTGGTGGAGGTAATTAAGAACCACCCACAGGGTGATGGGGGTAAATCTCTTCAAAGCCCGAAAATAACTGATTTGTACTCCCTTCATAAACACAACATGTTCCTGTTGCTGCTGTCACATTACACAAATCTAGTTTTCTTGACACACAGCATGCTGACTGGAATTTGGTCCAAATAACCTTTCACACACACTTCACCCACACACACTTCAGATCACATGATATTGATTACCATTTCTTACCAAGATCTGAGGATTTAAGACTCAAGTGTGTGTGTGTGTGTGTGTGTGTGTGTGTGTGTGTGTGTGTGTGTGTGTGTGTGTGTGTGTGTGTGTGTGTGTAGTACTCCCATATTTTTGTTATATCTATTAGCAGATGTTCTCCACAACAGTAACATCCAAATGATCAGTTTGTGCTAGATTTCTTTCAGGAGAAATGTTACTTTCTCTCAGTTTTACAACCTGTGGGTTAAACAAATGTGTAAAAGAAATGAGTCAGCAAGTCTGAGCATGTCCACCTCTTCCTGTCTACCTTTCACCCCCCCGCACAGACAGGGGCTCCCTCCTCTGCTTTTTCCTTTGATGTTACTGGTTGTGAGCGGCTGGACAGGGCTGAGGTCAGGGGTCGTGTGGACGCCAGGCTGATGACTTAGTGGTGATACGTTCTCAGGGAAAGGCATGCCTCTCATTCTCGAGCAGTGATTGAGGAGCCGTGGTGTTCAGACGAGATGCACAGTGCTGGAGGCAACAACAGCCCACCAATAGATGAAGAGGATCTCTGATGTGGCAAACAGTGACCATCGCTCTGATCAAAGGCTTTTAATTTGAACGTGTTTTTAAAGCCTGGATCAACTGTGGAAAACTTTTCCTTAATTTTTCAGTCTTTAAACGTTGGTGTGTTTTACTATATCAACTGAAAATCTAACTGCAAAAGAGATGTTATCAAAAGCTTCACCGGGCCCAGTGTGGTAACAGGGTGAGTACAGTGACATTGGTACAGCCCAGTACTGCCTAGCTTCAGAAAAGAGACTCTGAGTGTTGGGCTGATAATAGGTCAGGGTGGGACTGCTTGACTGCACTGTGTAATCTAGGCTGTGGTTTTGTACAACATGAATGAAACAGTCAGGAGTTGGTTATTTCAGTCAAGCTGCTGGCTCGTCTTTGCTGCTGCAACTTTAGAATCAACGGCCAAGCAAATGCAATTGTAAAAGTCACAATACAAAATCACACTCAAGTCAAAATCTTGCCCTGGAAATGAAAATATACAATACTAAAGCCATGCCAATCTCTTACAATCATAAATTCAATAATATATGCAATAATATGCTCCATGTGTTTTTCCCTTGAGATCTTACATATGGTTACAGCAGGGATTTCCATCCCTCATTATGAAAAGCTGCTTCCACTTTACTTCTGCCCTCCATTGTTCTTTGTTACGAGGGCAACCCTCACATGCTTCTGCTGTAAGAGTAACTACGACCGCTGGCTATGTTGACGCATTATAATGGAAACCAATTGACCCCAGTAAAGTCCAAGTCTGCCCATTTGGTTTTCATTCCATGCCAAATTAAAGAAAGTGTAAAAGTCTGCCACCATGGTCGGGCATATTTAGGGAAGCTGAAATCTCTAAAGTCCAGGTCTGAATTCTCTACGGGGCGAGAGTTAGAAAAAAAGGGAGAGAGGAGAGAACTGGCCCAGATGTGGGCAGTCTGTTTACAATCTTACACTATTTGCTTGTCTGATGATAACATTGTTTAGATTCTATTTCCTGTTGTAGAAAATCCTGTGTGGCCATACACAGAGAGAGCCAGTGTCCTCGAGTGTCTGTGTGTGTTTATGTGAGTGAGAGAAAGTGAGAGATATAAGCCACATCATAGACTCCACAAGTTGCATTTTCATCAGAGACTGAGAAAGAATGTTGTTTTTGAAAGTTTAAGAAAAAATGAGTATAATTCAAACCAGACAGAACAAAAATAACAAGAGCAGATTTCACTGTAAAAAAGTGACTTTTATAATGGTTTATAGTTGCTATTAATCAAAGAGGCCACACAAAACACTATTAAAAACATCAGTGACTGTTTCTAAAGAAAGCAGGCTTAACCAAAGCCCCAGACTTACACCAGCACATGCACACACTCATATCCTGTGGAGATAAAGCCATGAGCATCCCTTGAGACTTTTACCTTAATGAAGCATATGATTGACTGACAAGCTTCAGATAAAATCAAACTGTAAATGTTAAAAGTCCTTATTTTTCACACAGATCTGGACTGTACTTTCTAATCATTATGAAATGCGACACATACGTTGTTTTTTTTGTTTTGTTTTTACATCAAATGGTTTAAAGTCATTAAAGTAATTTGACCACTCAAACTGGAGTTTTTAAGAGCTATAAGAATTCAAAAGAAACCATTTTTAAAAATACTGGCAATCATGGCAGCTTGGCTGAGCCATAATAAGCTTGTCGCCCAACAAGACACAATGCAAGAAAAATGACAGTGTTGATGCAACTATTAAGGAAACACTTCCAGGCTCATAAAACAATATTTTGAATCTTAACATGCTACCCTTTTCTAATTTGCACTAAACACAAAGTATATCTGAGGATGATGGTGATTTTATATTTGGACAAATTACAAGTTTGACCAGTTGAGAGGAACTTGAATGTCTATACCAAACTAAACCTTTCAACAGTTGTACTGACATTCCCCTCAATACCACAAAAGGTGAACCTCAGTCGCACCAATCCAACTAGCAGATGTCGCCATAGTTCACTGGATAAGTGGAAAACCTTGACCTGCTGGTGGCGCTAGAGGAAAAGTCATGACAATCCATCCAACAGCTATTGAAACAAGTCCAGGGATTACTTAACGCAGTAGGCTTGTTTGAACAAAATGTCAAAGCAATCCATCCACATGAGATATTTCAGTCGGGACCGTGTTGTGGACTGCCTATACAGTCACGCCACCAGCATGACTAAAAATTTACTTTTTTTTATTGTTACTCTTTAAATCTTTTATTGCGTTTGGAAAAAAAAGCAATAAAAAATCTAAACAAGTTCAAAACCAGCACAAATTCAGAGGCCTTGAGCACTGAAGGCCTGTAGTTTGAATGCAGCTTCACTGACTGATCGACAGGCTCTCTGGATGACTACCTATAGGGACTAAATTATACAACAAACCCACCGGCAGCTCCAGACTCCGTTTAGAATAAGTGTTTCTGTATGTGTTGTTGCTCATGACAGTGATTGACTGACAGCAGCTAATGTGTCCGTGGCAACCATCCTGAAACAATTTTAGATGGAGATATTTATCTGCACCCTCAGTCTGCACTGGGGGAGCAGCCCACCTGGCAATGGTTTCTGCTGCGGTCATGCTGGGTCACAGGCAATAAAATCAACACACTTTCTACTGTACGATCGAACACTGGGCCCTTCCTCCAAAGAGCACCTTGGGAAATAAAAACATGTGCAGAGATTACCTGTCGAGGTTAAACAAAAGTCACTATGAGATCAGCCTGGATTGGAGAGAGGTGGGAAAGATGTGTGTGGGCAGAAGGATGCGTGTGCTGAGTTATTGCTTGTTGATGTGTCCAAACTGCATCAGCTCCACTGACTGTGTGTGCAGTCTTGCATGTGTTCACCTCGGGCAGAGGTTTGTTTGAGCATCTGTGTGCTCATGCATGACTGTGAGTATCCGCACATCCAATCTCCCTGCTGGGGTTGAGAGCTCACACACTCTCCAGTCTAATTTAGCAGGCAGAATAAATAATGATGTGCCCTGACCCTCCTAAAGGGCACAGATGCTCTCTCAATGTTTTACCCCTTGAATGTCCTCCACAGCAAAGCACAAAAGCAGGCAGAGACAAACAGTTCTCTTCTGCGAAATACCACAAAACAGGCTAAGAGGATTTCTTCCTCCAAGAATCCCAAACATTCAGACTCTGGCAGCTCAGACACTCTCACTAAAAACTTATTTTCAGGACTGTGACACTGGCAGGAAACAATGCCAGCTGCCACTTAGAATAATGAACAAAGAGGCTTCTGGAACTCAGAGACTATTTAACCCTGAGTGAGTATTTTGAGACAGTTGTTGGATGAATGTCACCTGTAACTACAGAGGTGAAAGGCTCGAAGGTCTCAGTTTCAGGTCTGGACTCACTGCACTGTTAAACTACTGTGAGGAAGTGGTTTGGCAAAGAAGGACACGCAGGAGGTCTGGAATTAGACATCTGTTCATTATAAAAAGTCGGTTTCTTTTCTGTGGAGAAACCCTGATTTTAGCTGGCAGACTGTGGTCAACAAAACCGCTCTTTAACATCTGACTTTGTTTCACAAACACAATCCTGAAAATTGATGAAATTACCTATATTAGATCTAAAAACAAAGCTGACCTGATTCAGCAAGAAAGAAAACACTTCGCAGATAAATATCTCAAAAGGTCTGTAAACAACTGCAACTAGCACATCATGTGCCACACAATGAAATCCATTCAAGAACGGGCTAATTAAAGATTATGGAGAAGGTGAGAAATAATCAGGTTTTGTTGGTTTGAGCCTAATTCAATTACTTCACTAATTTGCCTTCAGATTATCTAGTTGATGAATGACATTTTCCAAGCATACCAATAACAACAACGTAAAACAACCTCACAAATTTCAGCCTTAAAACCTTGATAATGAGTTGAAAAAAACACAATATATTAGCATCAATTAAACCCATTTTGAATTTGAAGTTGTTTTTCATTAACTCTGCATGCAGTCTTTTGAAAATAGGACCTCTGCCAGCATAACAGGGACAAAAACATCCTGTAAATTGTAAAAAGTAAAGCCACGGTTCATTCTGTAAGTCCTGGTGCTCGGATCAAATAAAGGATCATTAATGTTATTCAGATCCTTGAGTTTTGTTGGAAGAAGAGTTCAGATATACAAAGAGTAGGACCAAGGTTCCCAACCTTGAAGTCAGCTGATTGAGCTATCATGCGCTACAAACACTACAAAGAGTTTGGGGTCATTAGTTTGTAATTATTAAAAAATAGATTACAGATACTTTAACATTCTTGCCTTTCATTTAAAAAACATGCAATAGTAGACGGATGAATTTAATTAAAATACTGGCCACAACATACAGTGGGTACGGAAAGTATTCAGACCCCTTTACATTTTTCACTCTTTGTTTCATTGCAGCCATTTGCTAAAATCGAAAAAGTTCATTTTTTTTTCGCATTAATGTACACTCAGCAACCCATCTTGACAGAAAAAAACAGAAATGTAGAAATTTTTGCAAATTTATTAAAAAAGAAAAACTGAAATATCACATGGTCATAAGTATTCAGACCCTTTGCTGTGACACTCATATTTAACTCACATGCTGTCCATTTCTTCTGATCCTCCTTGAGATGGTTCTACTCCTTCATTGGAGTCCAGCTGTGTTTAATTAAACTGATTGGACTTGATTAGGAAAGGCACACACCTGTCTATATAAGACCTTACAGCTCACAGTGCATGTCAGAACAAATGAGAATCATGAGGTCGAAGGAACTGCCCAAGGAGCTCAGAGACAGAATTGTGGCAAGGCACAGATCTGGCCAAGGTTACAAAAGAATTTCTGCAGCACTCAAGGTTCCTAAGAGCACAGTGGCCTCCATAATCCTTAAATGGAAGAAGTATGGGATGACCAGAACTCTTCCTAGACCTGGCCGTCCAGCCAAACTGAGCAATCGTGGGAGAAGAGCCTTGGTGAGAGAGGTAAAGAAGAACCCAAAGATCACTGTGGCTGAGCTCCAGAGATGCAGTAGGGAGATGGGAGAAAGTTCCACAAAGTCAACTATCACTGCAGCCCTCCACCAGTCGGGGCTTTATGGCAGAGTGGCCCGACGGAAGCCTCTCCTCAGTGCAAGACATATGAAAGCCCGCATAGAGTTTGCCAAAAAACACATGGAGGACTCCCAAACTATGAGAAATAAGATTCTCTGGTCTGATGAGACCAAGATTGAACTTTTGGCGTTAATTCTAAGCGGTATGTGTGGAGAAAACCAGGCACTGCTCATCACCTGCCCAATACAATCCCAACAGTGAAACATGGTGGTGGCAGCATCATGCTATGGGAGTGTTTTTCAGCTGCAGGGACAGGACGACTGGTTGCAATTGAAGGAAAGATGAATGCGGCCAAGTACAGAGATATCCTGGAAGAAAACCTCCTCCAGAGTGCTCAGGACCTCAGACTGGGCCGAAGGTTCACCTTCCAACAAGACAATGACCCGAAGCACACAGCTAAAATAACAAAGGAGTGGCTTCGGAACAAGTCTGTGACCATTCTTGACTGGCCCAGCCAGAGCCCTGACCTAAACCCAATTGAGCATCTCTGGAGAGACCTGAAAATGGCTGTCCACCAACGTTCACCATCCAACCTGACAGAACTGGAGAGGATCTGCAAGGAAGAATGGCAGAGGATCCCCAAATCCAGGTGTGAGAAACTTGTTGCATCATTCCCAAGAAGACTCATGGCTGTACTAGCTCAAAAGGGTGCTTCTACTCAATACTGAGCAAAGGGTCTGAATACTTATGACCATGTGATATTTCAGTTTTTCTTTTTTAATAAATTTGCAAAAATTTCTACATTTCTGTTTTTTTCTGTCAAGATGGGTTGCTGAGTGTACATTAATGCGAAAAAAAATGAACTTTTTCGATTTTAGCAAATGGCTGCAATGAAACAAAGGGTGAAAAATGTAAAGGGGTCTGAATACTTTCCTTACCCACTGTATATCAGACATGAAAATCATCTAAAGTAAGGATATCTTGAAGCTCAGGCAAAACCACTGTGAAGACAGTAGACAACATGTTGACAGAATATTTCATTCCCCCTGAAGCCAGTTTCTACACGACTTCAACAAACTCTTAAACTGAAGAATTAATATGCGTCTCTTGAAATGTGATACGGATTCATTAATGAAGTCCAGACTCACATTTTTCAGTTTACACACGCTGATCTCAACATCCTGATCCAGACCCAAGAAGCTGTAGCCCCTGTAATACTTCCTTCACAATTGACATGGAAATTAGATCTTTCTGCTGATCTTAAGTAAAGGAGGAAATGAAGGGAGGAAAATGTGTGATACTAAACTTGGACAAGATTCAGACTATGAGTCAGGAGTCCCAAGAACCAAATTTACTCATAAAGCTGGAGTTTTTGGACAAGAAGAAGTCAAACAGCTGTAACGTTGACGACGAGATGTTTGTCTCACTCCGTTTAACTCAAATGCAATTTTGTCTTAAGCTTTTTATTGGACACAAGAAACCCAAAATCCCAAAGATATCAGTGAAATATCCTCAGATTTTAAACTTGTCTTTCACAGTATCTTTCTTCATGACGACATACTCAATCTGCAATGGTATAAAAAGCACATTGTGGGTGTGACTCTGCAGGAATAGCATTAGTGAGAGTGTTTCTAGAGAGGAGAAGAAAATTACATACTAACATGTTAACCAAAGTCAGGGAGGCCAGAGTTCACCCCACCCAGCTGTTCAGATGTCAATTACTTTGGAAAAACATTCTGTGACACAGAGCAGGCACTACCTAACTGTTGTCTAATCAATCAGGGCCAGGCTAAAGGCTGAGGGCAAAGGTCAGGTCTCTTTCACTGGGGTGTACTTGACTCAAAAAGGTACAACAAAAGAGAAATCCATCATTGTTACCACAAGAGATCACTCAGTGCTGTGTTAAAGCAGTCTGATCTAGTGTCTAAAAGAAAGATATTCGCAGTTAGAAAACATTAGCAGAGATTCAGAAAGACAGTTCGATTTTATCTGGTTTGGTCTTCTCAAAAATAAAGTCAGTGTCTATACCAATTTTTCCTGAAAAGACACAAATACACACAAATAGCACAGAAAGTGACAGATCTCAAAGAACAGCGGACACCTGCAAGATTTTGTTAAAGGTTTTGGAGATGTTACGTAGGATGTTGGAAGTTCCAGCAAGAGGACATTTTAGCCTGTTGGTGGCGCAAGACGAAAAGTCAAAGGACCAATTCCATTAGGAGTCTTCACCAGGGGACCACGATTGGTTTTATGTTAATATTTTAGTCAAGATCAAAGACCAGTAAGACAAACTTCCAAAAAAAAAAATAGCATCGCCCCAAAATGACACATGCTAACGTTAAAGTAACAAAGCCTTCAAGTGGCTGTAGAAATTATGACAGGAGCAAATGAGGAGGTCAGGCGACGGTGTAGAGTTGATATAAGGAAGAGGTCGCGGTGGATGGTTGGGTCAACAAATCGTTGGACTTTAACACGGGAGGCAGCTGTTTGTTTCCCCGTTTCATACTAACAGTATTGACTACGGTCTTACCCTTACCATAACCATGTGGTTATTAGATTCAATATGATGAGGAAGCCTCCCTAACCTTTACCAAATAGTTGTTTAAACCCATACCACAGTATTTCCCTAACCCTAACAACTTTGCCTCAACCTAACCAAATCTTATTCATAGCGTTGTCACATCATAAAAATATATTTTTTTCAACAGTGATTTTGAACAGTTCTTCAGGGCATTTTGATTAAAGAGGTGAACAGAAGATGATTTGCTCTGAACAGATAAACTTTGACATCTGAAATACCCTGGTTAGCCTGCTAGCCCCTGCAACCCGGCCCGTATAAGCAGAGGAAAATGGGTGGATGGATGGAAATGAACTTTGCATTTTCAACCCTCTTATACTTTCTTGAACCACAGAAAAAGGTTTCACAACTCAGATTTTCCTTCCACAAAAAATACATTTTAGAGTCTAGCTGTTTTATTAATTCCCTCCTCCGTATTTCCTCGTGTCCAGACTTGAGTCATCACACTCACAGCTGCTAAAGTTATAGGACAAAATGATTGATTTATATTTCATTTCCTTTCATGAATGTCAATTGAAGAACTTAATGGTTCTATTCCCCAACGTGATTATACTCATCAAATACAATGCTGCAAAATGGAACCAAGGTATTTGGGGCGGCTGTGGCACATGAGGTAGGACCCACAACCACAAGGTCGGTGGTTCGAACCCCTCTACAGGCAACATGCCGAGGTGTCCTTGAGCGAGACACCTAACCCCAAAATTGCTCCCCGGGCGCTTCATTGCAGCCCACTGCTCCTCCGGGATGGGTCAAATGCAGAGAACCGAATTTCCCCATTGTGGGACTAATAAAGGCTTAATTATTATTATTATTAATTATTATTTAATGTGGAGTGTAAAGGAGATTTTGGCCATCCTAACATGGAGTTTTAGATAAGAAAAACTGCCTGCATCAATCAAATGTGGTAATCTAGAGGGAAGAAACGGTCCAGTCACTGAAAGCGGGTCTTTCCACTGAGTCACAGGATGTCCCGGGGGGGGAGAGGAAATCCCCAGCAATCTGGAGGGGAAAAACTCCTCCAGACCTCCCAAAACAAAAGCTTTCTGGAGAGTTCGACCAACCACCACTGCCAACAGCTGGAACCAGGTGACTCTTCAGCTCGGCAAGTGTCCCATAAAGACGTATTTTAACAAAAGGAAATAAATCTTCATATGTGTGGGTGGTTCCAAAAAATATGACTCCCTAAGTTGGGGCTGACCTCATTTCCTCCCTGTTCAAAGCTGGCTCATACTGACCCTCTGAGAATGAAACCAGCCACATCTTCCCTCATCTCGTCTTCCTGCCTCTGTTCACCAGGGACGGAGATGTGACCCGGAATCCAGCCTTCAGTCAAAACTGCTGTTTCCATTAACTTCATTAGCTGCAGACCGCAAATCCGTAGATACAATATTCCAACCACAGCTCTTTTGTTTGGGTATTATTGTGTGGCTGCGATGCCAGCAATTTGCTGTGATCTGTATCACTGTGAGGAAGAGTAATAGCTGGAAACAGGCAGAAAATGAAATAATCACAGTTTTAAAACTCAAGCATCGCTTTCTTCACCATTACGTCATTGGAAAAAAGAGACTTAATTGATGTTTCTGATAGCCTGAGGAGCTACAGCGGCAACTGAATGCATGTGTAAGCAGATAAAAACATCATAATAACATGCTTACAAAATAGGGGTTATTCCCAAAACAGAATCCCTAAATTATAAAGCATGGGGTGACAGGTATGTAGTGATAAAACTTTTACTGAACAATCCACAAGGGTGTGTACCATCAAGGTGCTGGAAGAAGCTGCTTGTGAGGCAGTAAATTGTACCTACTGTAGTCTCTCTAAGGCTGCAGGATAACCAAGGATGAAGGATTGTTATGAGTGTAACTTTCTCCACTAAGCCGTGACAGCTGTAAGTGGTAGGTCTGACAAAAACAAAGCAGGCCTAAGACATTTCCAGAGACCTTCAAACATTTACCTTTTAATGTCAAGCGGGTGAAAGAAAGTGACAAAGTAGTGTTGTTTTCTTACACAACAGAGTGAGGCTTAGTACCAGAAAGCCACCACTGTCTTAACCACAGTACTTACAGATGCTACAGGAATGTGTATGTAGGTTTGCCTCAGGGCATCTATGTGAAGTTAGATCAAAGGGGAGGGTGATTTAAAGACAGAAAACACACAAGGTTCCTCTGACACTAGTGATGCAATTTAAGTATAGACAATAACAGATCTGTACAAATATTCACAGAAGCTTTTTCCATTCCAAAGTGAATACCTCGTCGTCAGGCACTGGATACTGTGGCAGAGTATCCACTGTCATGGTTCATGCCACTTAAATACCAGAAGACACAGTAGAATATGAGCAACAGTCAAAACTGTGGTATGACCTCATGGTAATGCTTTAAACAGGAACAGTATGACTATACAACAATCTATTTTAGTGCTGGACCAATGAGTTGTCCAGACCGATGCTGCCTTTAAAGAGAACGTAAATCAATTTAAAAAGTAATTTAGAAACACTGTCTTGTATCTTTGTTACGCCGAATTATATTGTAAACTGAAAGTGTCTGTTCCTCACAGCAGCAGCACAGGGTTGCAACAGTCACTTATCACGTGACAAGAGAAGTTGATTCACAATACCATAGTGTCAAAAGAAAAAGGCCTTTTTGGCAATATCTCGAATTTAAGCCCAATGCTAGTAGAGAACCTGACAATGTAAATCAGGCAATCTGCAAACTGTTTTATCAAAATGTTTCTGTTAAATAAAATAAAAATCCTATTAGCTTATATATCATCATCATATATTTCAGCTATCAATATTAATTTCAGCCTCAAATATCTAGCATTATAAAGATTTTTATTCCTTCCAATCGTGGCGTGTTGGTTTGTTCTGAATGACTTTGTTTGTCTGGAACAGGACTGAAAGTCAGAGTCACAAACTTCTTGATACAGCTTTGTGCCTCATTAGTTTTGTTTTCATCACCACTCACACTGAGTTTGATTAATTCTGTTCCGACATGTTCGGTGTTAAGTTAGCACACCTGTAAGAATAAAAAAGTCAAATTCATTTGAAAAACACTATGATTTCACAATATGCATCACTCATTCCACATTTAAAATTCCAGTGTAGCACCACTTATTCACATGAGCTCATCCTGGCAGTGATTCGACGTCTGAGGCCAAGTCAGCGCCTGTGCAAACCATTACTGAGCCTCTCGGCTATACCTCTCACACCGCACGTGCAGCCTGAGCTGAAGCCTCCTACAGGCTGACGGTGCACAAAAAACCTCGCCACCAGGACCATACACCACAGACGAGCTGTACAGTAGAAGCAAGCAGCTCATGGAAAACATGAAACACAAGAGGCCTGCACGCACGACATGTCTTCACGTTACTGAAAACCGCACTGCACCCGGCAAGTGAGAGGACAAAAAGGGCTGTGTTATTGTTGGCTACTGTGAGTACAGGCCCACACAAGACTTAAAGATGACGGAGGCTCCATACGGAGAGCACCATCAGTGAAAACGTTCATTTAAATAAACTCAAGATATTTGCAATGATCCCACAATGAAAATGGCCACGACAGCAGGTCAAAACCAGCTGTGGACTGATGTTTATTAAAAGCTGTCAAGATGAAGTGACACACTGCCATAAGTAAAACCAATAAAACTTAACTTCAGAGAAATATGCAATTTTAATAACCCGTGGCAAGCTTTTCCAACTCAAGCCGCGTATGACAAAGGATAGTTGTTTACTGTCCAACGTCTACATGATGTCATGAATCAGTTTCTGTACAACTATACAATGGCTCTACTGTACAGAAAATCATGTTCCTCTCTCCAGTCTCAATCTGAGTACATATTATAGACCCTCTTGGGGATTTAACAGCTCATTTCCTCTGAATGACACAGTCTCCACGATTCAGCTTTCTGCCCAAACCATGTCAGAATTCCTCTTTGATGAAGAGATGCTGTAAGACACATAACCACAGACCAGCAAGTCTCTCATTGGTTTTGTTTGTATCTCTGCTGTTGCTTAGAAACCAGCGCACAAGGTGAGCTTCTATTAATTAGCATTTTCTGTGAGGGGGTTGTAACAAAAGATGACAGACACATTTTACAACACTGTTGCTGACATTCAACAACTTAATTAGATGTGGTTCAGTTTGTGTGAATCACAGTTAAAGTGAGGAATTGACTTAATTACAATACACAGTTTATGAATTTTTTTTTCAGCTGCACCAAAGCAAAACCTTCCAGCCTGGCAAACATATGCCATGAACATGTGAGATATTCTTAGAACGTAACAGCTATAATTACCTAAAGCCACTTTAACTACCATGCAGTCTTATTTAGACAATTAAAAGCAAACATTCGGGCCTTACTTTACAAGAGTTTGGGGTTTGCCAGCAAAGCAACATGAAGGGAAATATCTGATTCATGTGGATTTCTAATGCGTCAGCTCTAAAACCATTCTACAGAAAAAATATACAGTACCAAGAGAAATCCAAAAAGTTAAACGTATCTCAACTGATTTGTGATGAAGAGATAAGGCTACGTTATCTGATGCACCACTTACCAGCACTATTGCACAATAGTTCAATAAAAACAAAAAAACGTTCATCATCAGTTTGGAATCCAGTGGTATAATTATTATTATTACAAGATAAGACAAGATATTCTGCCTATCAAATAGAGGGATTTTATAATTGAGTCAGTGTACTTTAGTATAAACTTGGCCAGTGTTGATATAATTAACTTCTTATCAACTGTTTACTCACTATAATAAACACCAACGCTTGCAACTAAGCAACATAAAACACAGCGTTACAGCCCCTACCTGTGACTATAAACATTACATCATCATGAACAGACTGATGATGATAATAAACATTAGACAAGTTGGTAACGAAGTAAATATTGACACAGATTCAAGCCTAAAACTCATGTTAAAGTCATGTCTTCCTGCAAATTTCCCCGCTGTGGGACTAATAAAGGATTATTTTATCTTATCTTAACTTACAGCAGAGGCCTGGTGGCGGGAGTTTAAACTCTTTGCACAGGGCCGGTCAGGACAGTCTGGGATGGCATTCCAAAGGACCCACATTCTGTAAATACCTCAGAGCATTTTACTGCTAAATTAAGAAGCCTGTCGAGCCTAGTAAGTGTATGGAAAACATGTAAAGATTTCCATGCCAGACAACAATAAAAGACGGTAATCCTCTTTCTATCAAATTCCTATAAACCACAGTTGACACAGCAGGAAAAAATGTTCCTCCAAAAGAAAAAACACAGCTGCCCCTGTTTAAATGGCATTTATATTTAAAAAAAATCAAAAGATTATTTTTTTTCCTCCTGTACAGCAGGGAAATATGTGTATTTTTCCCACAGCTTGACTGTCCTCACCCTCAGACTACATCCACACTGATATGTGTTTGTTTTAAAACAGTGTTTTTATGTTCACATGAACATTCACTTACACTGGGCAAGCAGGTGCTGGTGTAAACAGGAAGTAGATTGTTGCTTAGTTACAGAAAAATACAACAGTATAGAGTAAAGAATATTTTTATTCTTTACCAATAAAAGCTTGTGCTTGATACTGAAGATTTTCCTAATATTTCATTTCATTTTATTTGTTTTCCATACAAGGCTGCAGGTCTTGCTCTATCTTTCTCTCGCACACTATTTTGTTTGTATCATTTAATAAAAGGAAAACTTACAAATCAAAGTTTTACTAGATTACAGGTCAAGAAATTTGGTCAACACACTCCTTTCACTCGTTTTGTTGTTGTCTGTTCTCACCTCGTAGCTTTGCCAGGTGTTTGGAAGTCCCTGTTGCACTGGAGAGCGTTGATGTTTTCATATACAGTTTTTTGTGAACTTCACGATAGTGGTGCAGAACAAAATAAACATAGATAAGAAAAGGAAAGTCCTCTATTTTATGTCATTCACCCTGCTCAAAGCTGCAAACCATGACTCAAACGTGCGCTTCGCTTGCAAAACGCTCCAACAATGACTTGCTTTCTCTGCATGTAGGCACTAGTAGATTTATTAAATTCACCTTTAGCTGCACATCCGACTCTTTACACCCTGACACACAATAGCTGTATAAATGGCATATTTGCTAAGAAATTTGATTTATTTGATTTATATTCAATTCTAATATAAGAGAAACATTTAAACTATAGGAACCAGAAACTTAACATACAACTGGTCCCTAAACAAAAGTAAAGTCGGAGTTAAACTATAAAATACTGTAAAAATACTTGTGGCCTCTTTAATGAGGAGTGATATCCAGGAACCAGAGACAGGACAACAAAAGATCTTCAAGGACAAAACAAGAAATGACAGTAAACATAGCACACCATTATACAAAGCAGATCTATTCAAGATCCATGGCTTTGGATACCTTCTGCATGAATACCGAACAGTCTGTGAACTTCCTAGAAGTCTCTTTTCTCCAGAACTGAACAGGTCTCATGCCTCGGCTGTGTCACAATGTTTATGATTAAAGAAGAGTTTATGTTCCCGTATTCCTCTGCCTCCACAACTTAAATGATTACTTCTGCATGTAGACATTCAAGAAGACCGATGCCTTCCCTCTGTATTGAGTGCATGTGGTCACAGGGTAAAACGTCTTGAAGTGGCAGCTCAGAGGCTGTTTTCTCTCAAAATCACAACTGGAGCCAAAGGATTTACATTCTTTGCGGGGGCTCTCCTACTGGGTGACATCACAGTCCTCTGAACACTTTACATAAACTGACCCTCCAAATCTTCACTTAAATGACTCATTACTGAATTGGCAAACGGGGCGGAACATAAACACTATCCTCAAGCAAAAGCCAACAGTAAAACACTGTTGTAAAATAAATTGCAACTTGGACATTTAGCGTTAGCTCAAGGCAGTCTGCAGGGATTTAAACAAGCCTTGCATAGTTTAGGATGGGCCTTAATAAGTAAATCATTTTACGATGTCTCGATGTCTAGGTGTATGTGTTACTTAAAAAAATACTTCCAGAGTGAATAAAACCGAGACAGGGCAACATGTCAATGATAATCAATATATAATTTTGTGTGGAAGACATATAGATTTTGATTCAGGTGTAGCCAAAGCCGTTTAACCTACAGTTGAGTGATGTACAGCCTCTAGAACAGGATGTCTATGTACAAGACAAATCCTTTTTTACCACAAGAGGCCATAAAACCATGATGCGTTTGTCTTTGCAATTTTGCACAGAGCTCATCAGGGTTGGTGCCACAGTGTTTTTATTTTCTTTGTGTACTCACCACAGCATTCATTTGGTATTGTACCATCATTAACACTTAAAAATACACAAGGCTTTTTCAAACAGTGCGGTGCAAACAACTTTTACAATTCCAGACATGACACAGAGCACAAACTACCACTGAAATATAATGTGAGTTTAACGTTGCATATGTACATTACTTTCAATGTCAAAGGTTAGCAACGAGATCTCTGAATTTAGGCTAAAAAGCAGCTGCTTTTAAGTTGGCTTGAAGTTTTTCTCCATGAACACTGACAATGTGACAACTTCTTCTTAAAGCGACTATAATCATTATTTTGACTACTTGCATGTGAAAGGGGTCACTTGTAGTGACATGCCCACTGACATTTAATGAGTGATAGTAGCTTTAGCTTTTTTGCTTAACTGCTTCACCATTGTTTTGGTTTTACAGCCTACAACTGAACTGTTTTGGTTCACCATCTTCGTGCTCAGCACCAAACAGCAGACAGATCAGTTAGTGATAGCTGGTAAACAAAAAAAGAGCAAAAAGGACAGTGAGGACAGAAACAAGACTCATTATTAATGAAAATGTTGCTTGAGCTGGATGTGTAAAAAAGGGAACAGTATGTATAATTCATCATATCAACTTAAAAGGTATTATGAAATAAATACATTTATGATCAAATTGACGCATGTTCCATAACACAGACTCGTGATTTCTGTTCCAGAAATGTCATCCGAGTGACATGTACTTTGATTTTTGAGTTTGGCCCATGTCCAATCTGCTAACTTGGAGGGGACATACTGCAGCCAGTATAAGTATTAGATATTTTGTCCTCACTTTTGGGGAGCTATAATTTCATCCATCTTTATAAACATTATACGATTTAGGCTAGCCTAAATTTTTCAGTCCTGAGTAACTCCTTCTGTGTCACTTTTTGTCCTATTAATCAACTCATCTTTAAAGCTTGCTCCAGGCGCCAACAGGACATGAAGCAGAACTGACCTCACTTTAACATTTTGCAGATAATATATTCCTGCTGCCTTAAATTTACAGGAAAAGTTCTCGAAGGACATTTGGCTCTTATAAGGGAACATCAACACATACACATTCTTTGCGTTATCCCACTTAATCACCATCGCTGGCAGCCATCAGATGTGACCCATCCTCATGTTGAGAGTCCAAAACTACTTTCAGCTTTCTCTGGGGATTTAGGAGATTTATTTAAGAAACAGATGCATTATTTTCCACAGAAAATTGTCTCAGTCTGATTTAAGCAGCATGGCTGATGAAAAACAATGAAGAGGAAGGTTTAAGCTTAAAGGCAGCTCTGTGAAATAAAGGCCACTGTGTTTAGAGAAGCTATCTATAGAGCTGATAGATAAAAAATTGAGCAGTATGTTGATAGCCATGACCTCATTGTCTCATTACTTGAGACCTCCAGAAGGACCTTTTCATTGGCTAAAGATGACATAAGAACAATCCATAAACAGAAAGCGCCTTGGAGCACATTTCAGCCTTAACGTCACTTTCTCCTAATCCTGCCACACTACTTTGATGAAGTAGACAGGCCTGTCTTTGGTTCCTTGTGCCAAATGCTGTTTAGCACTGTTATTAGCTGTAACTCACAGAGATCTGAACCAGATGTGGGGACACTGCTGTGAGGTCAGTGCCGTCCAGGGGTCAGGTCAACATGGGATCATGAAAACTATTCTCTCCTGATGTCTAAGTAGGTGTAATACTACCTGTTTCCCTGCAGGGTAAATAGTTTCAGGGGGGAGCTGAGATCTAACGACAAAGATAAGCAGGTCACTGGGCGGCAGGGGATAATAGTTGGAAATCCTGGCGTTATGCACAAGAATGAATTACTCTTTGGCAGTCGTAGGTGGGAGGGAGGAAGAGGGGGGTGTGCAAATTGGAAATAGTCCCCTTCTGCCAGCTGTCAAACTTAACTTGGTGATGTGTAGCGCAGGGTGGATTCCGAGAGCTGTATTTTTTGTATTTTCATGGTGTGAAATAAAGACATCTGCACGGGAACATTTCTGATACAAAACAAGACGCAGCTGAAATACATCTCACTCCCGACATATTCTGATATCCAAGTAGAGCTGTTCTAGACCAGAGAAATGTTTAGTCTACTAGCACGATTTTATCAACCAATCATTAGTTGATTTATTTAAGGGTTCCATAAAACTCAGTTTCTCCACAAAGGATCAACAAAAGCACCAGTTAAAAATCTTTTGTGTTTACCAGAGATGTGCTCATAGTTTTATTGTAAATAACTCATTCAGCATGAAAAGCCATTTAAAAAATGACTAATCCACAAAAGAGGTATTTAGAGGGGTCAGCCCTACATATCTCACTTTCTCACACACATTCAATGCACAGACACATAAACAGTGTCACATAAACACACATTTACTGCAGTGTCACAACGGGACCATTGCCCCGCAAGCTGACGACAGCGGAGAGGTCCTGGATAAACAATCAACACTTCTAATTGAATTTTACAGGAAACAGCTGTGGGGTCAAAAAGGCAAACAAACTGCCTTACAAAGATGAATGTCTCTTACTTCTGAGGAGTACTGGAGGATTTGCTACAGGATCCATAATTAAAATTTTAAAATTTCATAAGAAAATGTACAATCTTTGTCTGTGTAGAGAAGACGTATTCAATTTGATTTACTTGACTTAATTTATGTATAATAATAATAAAAAAAGAACCTAAATGAGACCAGAGACAGTTCAGGAAGGTGACGACACACTGGGAGTCAGTTTCCTGTCTCTGTGCCACATGGGTTTCGACACTGCCCTGCTACTTTAAAAGACTAGCTGCTGGTCCTATTAGTCCATAACTCCAAAAGGGGGAAGTGAACATGAACACAGATTATGACTGATTCTTTTGTTTCATAGTCACAAAAGTGACAATAATTTACGAACACGGCATTTTTCGGACAGACGGAAACGATCTTTGTTTGAGACCTTTCTCTGTCTCAGACTCAATCTTGCGATGTCTGCAAACTACAGTTGCTAACGCCCTAGCTGACTAATTTATGTAATGCTAAATCTGTTATAGTTGCATCACCGAGCCAGTGGAAAAAGGGAATAGGAGACATGTGACCCTGCTGTGGCTTCGAACAGATTCCCTGCTGCTGGGACCACGTACCAAATACCACAAACCTTCTGCCATGGAAGACAGACATTTTTACCTATTTACCAGAGGAGCTCTCACTTCAATACACGACTGGCCACCACAGATTGAATATTCATCTAAACCACGCTGAGTACATTTAAGCTGTTGAAAGATAAAACGATAACAAATGTGCTTTCCTAAGAGTAAAAGTGATATTGCTTAATTTTCTCAATTTACCAGTGTTTTCCACATCAGATTTGACTTCATCTCCCCTCTACCCTCTTTGTGGTTTCCACCCCGAAGCCCACAGCTCTCTGCTTCCTAGAAATGATCTGCTGAACACAGAAGCAACTTGAGACGTTGGAACAATTTAGCTCACGGTTGTGTGGAACAAGCTGTGAGGTGGAGATAGGATACCTCAGAAAACCTGTGGAACATTTTTACTCTTTGTGTGGACTAAAAGGTTGGCTTGAATATGTGCCAACGGTTCTGTCGAGGTCAAATATGTGTTCTGTCACATTTAAAATAGTCTGTGTATGTGAACAAACATTAAAAAAAAAAAAATAGAATAAACAACATCGCTAGTCAGTGTACACTGGCCCTTTCTATCTCTCCCATTCCAACAGCTAGGTTCACTGTGTATGGCACACCCATGGGTCTATGAATAAGTCAACAACAGAGATCAATGTATGTCCAGCAAAGGAAAACATCAGTTTGTGTGTACTGAGTGGGTGTCACACAGGTGAAATATATTTCATCTACTTTTTTATGATATGATGGAAAATAAATACTAGATCCTAGTTGCTGTGTAAAAGATATCATGACGGGTAGAAGTGCTTTCACTGCTTGCACCCCTGCAGCAGCCCGTTCAAGTCACTAGTGAGGCTAAACAGATGCCTGGCAAACTCCGTTGTTTTCCATCGTAGCACTGATTTCTCCACTCAGACACCCGGGAGTCTTTGGCCAGACTGATAATCACCAAAAACAAAGAATGACACACACACACACACACACACACACACACACACACACACACACACACACACACACACACACACACACACACACACACACACACACACACACACACACACACACACACACACACACACACACACACACACACACCAGTTACTGAAATACAGAACTCCACACAGACACACATACGTATATCTAAATGCTTTTCTACAGCTGGTTGGATCAACACAACGAATCTTGGTCCAAATCCTCCCCTTGGTGACAAGTGATATTCTGATCTTCTATAAATTGAGAATACACTGTGGTCAGAAAGCAGTAACTGTGATAAATATGCATGAATTAATCAAAAGTTTGGAGCTTGAATCAAACGCGTCCGGATTGTCATCGTCTCCCACCTCTGGCCGCTGCCTTTCTGTGAGGCCACACATGCACGTACACCAGCACTTCAAAAGTCACATCCGAGCCAAGTCCGACTCCTTTCCACAACCTGCTGCTGTCTCGTCCAAGTCCACAAACCACTGCATTGACCCATTAGCAGCGTCCTCCTCTCCTGCAGCCGTTTAATTGTTAATCAGGCAGAGAACTGTATTGGTGTGTTACACCACAGCGTGCCCCCACATTCCTGTAGTGAGTTATCCGCTCATATCCAGTCATGCAGAAGGCCTTTGGCACAGCCTAGTGCCACAATGTCTGGGCAAAGCTACAGCACTGCACGCTAGGTTAGAGGAGCAGCATGTTGGCACTGCAGGCGTGTGCAGAGTAGGTGATGGTGATCATTATCAATTATTCAATACAGTATCCAGTGTTGTTTCTCTTAAGCAATCCCTCTTTTTCACTATCAATATGATTCATTTTATTCAAAATTTTAATGAGATATAAATTGAAACTTGAAACAGGGGGACACAGCTAGCCTGGCTCTGTAATCCACCTACCAAGACCTTCACAGTTTAATAATTAAAATATCATTTGTTTAATCTGTTCAAAAACCAAAATGTGAAAAAAATATGTTGTGGTTGTACAGTCAGTTATGTGCAGGACCGTCAAGTATTTGCCACTTGTGCCTTATTTGCCTTGACAACGCTAAAACTTGCTACAGTATATTATCTCTTCATTCCCCAGATGATGAGCAACTTTGTGTGTCGCAAACTCTAAACGGACTTAATGGACCTTAGAGTCACGATCCTCTATTTATTCAGGCCAAGCATATGTTTATCTACAATGTCTACTTCTACTTCGTCTGATCCTGCGCTACTTCCTGTCCCGCTCCCAGTCACTTTGCTAATAGGATAACCTCAAAAAACAACCCTTGACATCTAACATATAAATCTGACTTGGAGGCGAACACCCTGACTGTCTCTGAGCAGAAGCCAGCCTTATAATCTAACCCATGCTGCTGTGTGTTTGGCTAATTCTGTCAATTTCTCTCAATAAGCTGGAAAGGGAAGATAAAACAAATCACAGCAAGAATGTACCAAAAGCGCAGCAATCATAACCAGCCCCTTCACACTTGTACACACCGAAACCTCTAATCACAACCAAGCCAGCAGATTCCATCTCACTACGTGGCCATCCAAGTCTATCTAAGGGGGACTGTGCTTCAGCCACGAGCTGCCTGCTGTGTAGTAATCAAATCATCACAGTCACAGTGGAATCATGATTTGGATGGACTTTATAGAGAAAATTCCAGAGGAGGCTCACAACATCAACAGGCTTCGGAGGCTTTCCTGACCTACTGTCACCTTCTAACATCCTGCTGGGAGACACGGGGAAGTTCTCAAAAAGTAGTTTCCAAGACTTCTCTCCAATGTGTGTCAAATCTTAGTTATCTTACATTTTGCAACTTTCAGCATGAAGCTTGTAAATCCTTGTGTTCCTCAACATTGACACAACAGTTCATTTAAGTTGGTGGCTCCAAATGTTTTGTCTGGCCTCAAAAGTGGGATTAAACTGGGCGCGCTGGATGAACTTGTCAACAGGGTCATTATGGAGCATTATAACCACCTTAATTACAAGTAATTGCTGTCCCAATCTCCGCAAAACTCAAATGGGACACAGAGAATCATTATCAAAAAGAATACACTGTAGTTGCTGGCATATAAAGAGTGTATACGTCTAGCTAACACTGGATTGAATATCCCCATGCACCTAAAAGGTCCTTTTGCAATGGAGAAGGCTTGCAGTATTAAAAAAATAATAATCTTTACAGGAAATTTGCATTATGATTTTTTTTATCTGATTTTCACTCCCTTTATTCATAATAAAAAAATAAATAGATAAATTCACAGACCAGAAATAATGTGTCCTTTCAGAATTTCTACTTGGAACAGAAGTTCTGTGAGCCGATCAGAGTAAGGATATAGAGGCTGGAGATATGATCTCCTCTTGCCCCTGAGTGCAGTTCAAAGCATTATATTGCTCTGCAGTTTGCCAACTGTAGGCAGAGCTTGTGGCCAGAGCCAGAGATCACTGGAGGCCATCAGGGTCCAGCCCAAATGGCAGCCATAGAAGTCTCCCTTTAATACCTACAAAAAGGTGGCGTGTCTCTCTTTTTTTAGAAAAGCAAACAGACCACAACAGGAAAATAAAATATTTGCCAGGCTAAATGATGGGCGAGCTGGGGACATACGCAGCAGCCTGAGTAAGGAAACAGTTGGTGACTGTGGAGCCTCTTCTAACAGGCCCAATGGCTGCATTGTGCCAGAGGCTGTCAGGAGGAGGGTGTGTGACGCTGGAATGTGCAGGAATGTTATTTATTTTCACAAACACCACCAAGTGCCCCCATACTAACACACATGTGAGGGCGCCTGCACACATATACACACTTGTACTGAAGATTCAGGTACTAATGTGCATATGTACACACTGACTGGTCTGATGTGCTCTCATCTGGCTGGCCAATGGGAGAGCTCCAGCTCGGCCTCTCCTTACCTGTGGTAAGATCGACATCAGAGCTCTCGGCCTTGATGTGCTGCCATATACTAAAGGTCATAAAGACGTCAACTCACTAGGAGACACAGGACAAAAGAGCTGTTAAAACATTCATGAAAGCTTTGGTTTCAGTTTTTTGTGAGAGATAAAAACTAAATGAGCCACTTCTTCTCCCAACAGATGTTTGATAAATCATAATTCTTTTTGCATAAGATTAGTAGTATTTTTTCCAGCTTGGCGAGACACTGTGTGTAAGGCTGTGTCTATATGCTCATGTCTAGACATGAGCAAGCACTTTTATGAGAGGATCGCATCAGTTCTGATTCAGACAAAAATGGGGAAACCATTTGCCGAGCAGCAGACAATAACACTGCCCACCAACTTCCCACCACTTCTGAGAGGTGGAAGCTGTGTGTCATCAACCTGGTATTTGGAGCTGGTCTGAGGTCAGCAACAGTGGAAGTCGACTGGGTCTCAGGTTCACGTAAGGAGATGGTGCCAGATTCTCAAGTGAGCTCCAACTGGGTTAAAATGTCACTCTCTTGCTCACATGAAGGTAAAAGGTCCAATAACACTCAAACACAGGTGGAGTTAATTATTTGTACATACTGACATGTAGTCACCGCTGTATGAAAGCCACTGAAACTGCAAGTGTCCTTAAGTTGAACCTGAGCGTGCTGTTGTAGAAAGACGGCATCCCTGCAGGAATCATTGCATCATTGTTGCAGTCACACATATTGTATGCCTGCATGTTAAATAAAATGTTTGTAAAGCTCAAGTTCACCTCTTTTCATCCGTCAGAAGTCCAGGATAAGAGACAGCATAAAAGGAGATTGGGACCAGGATGTTACTGTACGAAAACATGCTAACAAATACCCCCACAAAAATACAGGGGGCTGTTCATACATTTGTGAAACTACAAAATACGAGCTGGTCTGATGGGAAATATTCAAACAGACAAATAAAACTAATTTGCTCCTCAGAGACAAATATAGCACACAGTCTGAATCAGCAAATTACATTTTGTTCCCAGTTCTCCTGTTTTATCCGTCTCTTGGATTGTTCCCACGACTAGTTCTCAACATCGTCGCAGCCGAATGATGGATCTCATGGGAAAAGCTGCTGTGGAAATTTGAATGAATGTAGAGCGAATGACAAAGATTTCTAATATGTAGAGATTGAGGAATAGTTTCAGTTTAGGAGTGTTGCAAAAATTGAAAAGCACACTGAAAATATAATCTGACTGGAATTTTAAGTAACTCTTGAGTTATGCACTTCATCTAACAAGTGTTGATACCAGTTTGGATGCGGGACGATGCAGGAAAAGAGAATAAGACAAAGTCGGAGCTGCCAAAACAAAGATAAATCTACAAACATTTTGCCTAAAAATAACACTGCTCACTGAGTAGCTATATAAACCAAAGCGCAGCTGTAGTGCACAGACATCTGTAGAGTCAACCTGCTGTGGGTGGGCCTTGATCTTCCTACAGCTAAAGCTAATATCAACGACTTAGTAGTCTTTGACATGGGTGTGATGCATGGACGCACATGTATGCAGTGCATGTTACGTCACACTGTTGCATGTTACTGCTGAAGGGATCTAAAACTGAAATAAAGCTTTAGCTTGTATATTATTTAGAAAGAGTCTGACTGTTATAATCAGTGGGTCACTCTGATTGGCCAGTATTGGCTTATCAATCACTCTATGGCATATGGATATATGGCAGATACGTGGTACATTCATGCTTATCCTGTGCTTTAATGTTTATTGTATGATTATTTAGCTCCAACATATACTTATTAGTGTTCTTTGAATGATTTAAATGTATTCTGTATAGAAAATGTAACTCTAGGTAGAATGACAAGTCGACATGTTTAACTTTTAGCCTCAACTTTGAAATTAAAGTGTGTTCCTTATTGTTCAACTGTAAAACATCCTGTTACATAAAAGCCGTATTATAGCTATCCTCCTCGAGTTTGCTTATTATGTTATGGCAAAAAAACAAATATTGGCATATATTTGCATTTGTTTTGTGTTCTCTTAAATATCAATATTGGGATTTATTTTGATATGGTTCTACTGCAGTGAAGATGTAATAAGAAATACTAGGCCTATATCTTAGTCCCATGTAGTGTATGTGGTTATATTTAAGAAGTGAGGTACTGGCACGTGTGTACAGTACCAGTCAAAAGTTTGGACACACCTTCTCATTCAACTACTTTGAAGAATCTAAAACATAAAACATATTCTGGTTTGTTGAGCATTTGTTTGTTTACCACATAATTCCATATGTGTTCCTTCATAGTTTGGATGTCTTCAATATTAATCTACAATGTAGAAAAAAATTAGAATAAAGAAAAACCATTGAATGAGAAGATGTGTCCAAACTTTTGACTGGTACTGTATTTGCATTTGTTTTAACTCTTAAATATCAATATTGGGACCTGAAAGTATTTTTTTTGATATGGTTCTACTGCAGTGAAGATGGAATAAGAAATACTAGGCCTATATCTTAGTCCCATGTAGTGTATGTGGTTATATTTAAGAAGTGCTAGTACTGGCACGTGTGTACATGTCCAAATGTTGTATGAAGAAATACTAGTAGTCGTTTTCTACATGTGTGCTGAGCAGCAGACCTGTCGTCAGTCTGCATCACGTTGCTGGGCAGCAGCAGCAGAAACAGCTGATGAAGACTGCAGCAGGCAAAGTGGAGCAAAGTGGAGCAAAGTGGAGCAAAGCATCCATAAGCATGAATAATTCCCTGCTGCGTGGACGGGACTGGCGCTCCCTCCCCTCCCCCTTACCTTCTGATATGCCAGTTGCAGATAGTTGTAGGGGATCCTCCGATGGAAGTCCTGAACTACATCCTCGCTGACTTTATGCAAAGACTGAATGCCAATTTTCTCCTCGATGCATGAGTTCATGCACGCCGCTCTTTGGAGCACCACGTCGGCAAAGCGCAGGTCCGAGAAGGTCCCATCAAAGGGATGCTGGTCCTGGCACCTCACACGGCACCGGACTCTGGTGAGTCGGACTTCTTGGTAGCTGCCGAGCGCGCCCTCCATGTAGCGCACCACGTTGGTATAGTCGCTGTTGTAAAACGCACGCACTGCATTTTCATATAAAAGGTCGTAAGGCTCCAGGAGGACTGATGATGCTGATGATGATGATGATGATGATGATGATGACAACGCGACAGTGAGGAGGACTACTGAGAAGATAGCAGCCGGTGAAAAGTTTCCATCCATCCTCTGGTTCGGTTCAGACGGTGAGGAGCGTGAGGAGCAGACTGTCAGTCA